>NC_138302.1:30320000-30979375 GCF_965601325.2 Salmo salar | reverse complement strand
CAAGTGCAGCTACTGCCAACAGCGCGACTCTATATAATAAAAAATATATAGGAACGAAAGGCCACAGAGTTTCTAAACTCAGAGACGCAGCATTGCGAGACTGTTTGGAAAGTAGACTAAGCAGACCAGGCCGGGGTTTAAGGTTTGAGAAGTCAATGAGAGAAGTGAAAAATTCTTAGTTGTTAATTTTTCATTATCTAAAGAAAGGCTCAACCTAGATTCAAGTCAATGTCTTTGAAACATGGTATTGCTCCAACTTCGTGAAAGTGACAAACTGACACCTTTTTATTTTTGTGAAAAACAACTTAGGGCCTCCCGAGTGGTGCAGCGGTCACTAGAGGCGTCACTACAGATCCGGGTTCGAGCCCGGGCTGTGTCGCAGCTGGCCGCGACCGGGAGACCATGACGTGGCGCACAATTGACCCAGCGTCGTCTGGGTTAGGGGAGGGTTTTGCCGGCCGGGAAGTCCTTGTCCCATTGCGCTCTAGCGACTCCTGTGGCGGGCCGGGCGCGTGCATGATGACACGGTCGCCAGTTGGACGGTATTTCCTCCGACACATTGGTGCGTCTGGCCTCCGGGTTAAGAGGGCAGTGTGTCAAGAAGCAGTGTGGCTAAGGAGGTTCGGGTTTCGGAGGACGCATTGCTCTCGACCTTCACCTCTCCCGAGTCCATAGGGGAGTTGCAACGATGTGACAAGACTGTAACTACCAATTGGATATCACGAAATTTGTGGAGAAAAAGGGTTCAAAAAGTATATAATTAACAACTACTTTATATTGAAGGAGTGCCTTTGATTTGATGGCCTGCAGATGTGCAGTTTGGCGCGAGACGACCATTAGACCCAACGACGTGTTTCTGCACATGAGCTTAGCTAGCCTACAAGTGTGATCGGGATTTCTATTGGAGAAGCAGTTTTATCCTATCTTCATACTGTACTGTCTTTGGCAAGGCTTTATCGTTGTTTTTTTTTACAGAAATGTTTGGTGATCAACTAGGAATGCCTTGGCGACCACTGGTCTAGTGAATCAGCGCTCATACACACACACACACACACACACCACACACACACACACACACACACACACACACACACACACACACACACACACACACACACGTCTGTCTCTGTGACACATTCCTGCCCCACAAACCCTACTGGTTCAACACTGAAGCCCTTCAGGTGGACTGTTGACACTGCAACAATTAACAGTGTGCTTTTAATTTAAACCTCAAACCAGTGTAACTGAATACTTCCCTTGTGTTCACCAGGGCATTTTAGCAGTCCCCTTTAAAACACCTCACCGTCTAGCTGTGTGTATTGTCTCCCTAGACATTACACTAGTGTTGAAGTGAGGACAGCTTGCGGTTTAGATGAAATAAAGCGAGGGCCTGGAAATTCAAAGCTTGTTGGCGTTTCCTGCAGCAACTTTTCCTTCCACTCACAAACCTTTTCTTCCCACTCACAAACCCAAACTAAAAGGCTAAACTGACCATTTTTCAGCACTCCTAGTCTGAGATTCATACTTGGTCTGTATCTTCCGTATTCTACCTCAGTAGCACTATTTCCTGCTTTGGCTGACACATCAAATCACATTTTATTTGTCACACGTGCCGAATACAACAGGTGTAGACTTTACAGTGAAATGCTTACTTAAAAGCCCTTAACCAACAAGGCAGTTTTAAGAAAAAACTAAAAAAGTAAGACAATAACAATAGCAAGGCTATATACAGGGGGTACAGGTACAGAGTCAATGTGCAAATGTGCAGGGGCACCGGTGTCGAGGTAATTGAGGTAATTATGTACATATAGGTAAAGTTATTAAAGTGGCTATGCATAGATAATAACAGAGAGTAGCAGCAGCATGGGGGGGGGGCAATGTAAATAGTCTGGGTAGCCATTTGATTAGCTGTTCAGGAGTCTTATGGCTTGGGGGTAGAAGCTGTTTAGAAGCTTCTTGGACCTAGACTTGGCGCTCCGGTACCGCTTGCCGTGTCGTAGCAGAGAGAACAGTCTATGACTGGGGTAGCTGGAGTCTTTGACCGTTTTTAGGGCCTTCCTCTGACACCGCCTGGTATAGAGGTCCTGGATGGCAGGAAGCTTGGCCCCGGTGATGTACTGGGCCGTACGCACTACCCTCTGTGGTGCCTTGCGGTCGGAGGCCGAGCAGTTGCCATTCCAGGCAGTGATGCAACCGGTCAGGATGCTCTCGATGGTGCAGCTGTAAAACCTTTTGAGGATCTGGGGACCCGTGCCAAATCTTTTCAGTCTCTTGAGGGGGAATAGGTTTTGTTGTGCCCTCTTCACGACTGTCTTGGTGTGCTTAGTACATGTTAGTTTGTTGGTGATGCGGACGCCAAGGAACTTGAAGCGCTCAACCTGCTCCACTACAGCCCTGTCAATGAGAATGGGGGCATGCTCGGTCCTCCTTTTCCTGTAGTCCACAATCATCTCCTTTGTCTTGATCACATTAAGGGAGTGGTTGTTGTCTTTGCACTACACGGTCAGGTCTCTGGCTTTCTCGTCGTTGTCGGTGATTAGGCCTACCACTGTTGTGCCATCAGCAAACTTAATGATGGTGTTGGAATCGTGCCTGGCAGTGCAGACATTAGTGAACAGGGAGTACAGGAGGGGACTGAGCACGCACCCCTGAGGGGCCCCCGTGTTGAGGATCAGTGTGGCGGATGTGTTGTTACCTACCCTTACCACCTGGGGGCGGCCCGTCAGGAAGTCTAGGGTCCAGATTGCAGAGGGAGGTGTTTAGTCCCAGGGTCCTTAGCTTAGTGATGAGCTTTGAGGGCACTATGGTGTTGAACACTGAGCTGTAGTCAATGAATAGCATTCTCACATAGGTGTTCCTTTTGTCCAGGTGAGAATGGGCAGTGTGGAGTGCAATAGAGATTGCATCATATGTGGATCTGCTGGGTCTATATGCAAATTGGATAGGGTTTCTGGGATAATGGTGTGATGTAAGCCATGACCAGCCTTTCAAAGCATTTCATGGTTACAGACATGAGTGCTACGGGTTGGTAGTCATTTAGGTTATCTTAGTGGTCTTGGGCACAGGGACAATGGTGGTCTGCTTGAAACATGTTGGTATTACAGACTCAGACAGGGAGAGGTTGAAAATGTCAGTGAAGACGTTTGCCAGTTGGTCAGTGCATGATCGGAATACACGTCCTGGTAATCCATCTGGCCCAGCAACCTTGTGAATGTTCACCTGTTTAAAGGTCTGTGGAGAGTATGATCACACAGTCGTCCGGAACAGCTGATGCTGTCATGCATGTTTCAGTGTCGAAGCGAGCATAGAAAGCGAGCATAGAAATAAGCGAAGCGAGCATAGAAATAATTTAGCTCGCTTGGTAGGCTCGTGTCACTGGGCAGCTCTCGGCTTTGCTTCCCTCTGTAGTTTGTAATAGGTTGCAACCCCTCCACATCCAACGAGCGTTGGAGCCGGTGTAGTACGATTCGATCTTATTCCTGTATTGACGCTTTGCCTGTTTGATGGTTCGTCAGAGGGCATAGCAGGATTTCTTATAAGTGTCCCGCTCCTTGAAAGCGGAAGCTTTAGCCTTTAGCTCAGTGCGGATGCTGCCTGTAATCCATGATGACGTCCTCGTTGCACTTATTTATAAAGCCAGTGACTGATGGGGTGTACTCCTCAATGCCATCGGAAGAATACCGGAACAAATTCCAGTCTGTGCAAGCAAAACAGTCCTGTAGTTTAGCATCTGCTTCATCTGACCACTTTTTTATAGACCGAGTCACTGGTGCTTCCTGCTTAAATTTTAGCTTGTAAGCGGGAATCAGGAGGATAGAGTTATGGTCAGATTTGCCAAATGGTGGGTGAGGGAGAGCTTTGTATGCGTCTCTGTGTGTAGAGTAAAGCTGGTCTAGAATTGTTTTCCAGCGAATCACGGGGATCTGGGCCTGGTCGGGCGTCCGTAGTATATCCCTTGAGTCCGACTCATTGAAGAAGTACTCCTCGTCCAACTTGAGGTGAGTAATCCCAGTTCTGATGTCCAGAAGCTCTTTTCGGTCATAAGAGACAGTAGCAGCAACATTATGTACAAAACAAGTTACAAACAACGCGAAAAGACAAACAAAATAGCATGGGTGGTTAAGAGCCGATAAGACGTCAGCCCTACCCTCCGGCGCCATCTTACATTGTAGCCTATGTGATGATTGCAGAGATCCGTTTTCTTACTGCAACCAATAATGTTGTTTTTCAGTCCCCTAGCTCCACACTCTTCATATGGGAGCGAAGAAACAATTATCAAATGGCACCCTTTTCCCTACATAGTGCACAACTACCAATGGACCCTGGTCAAAAGTAGAGCATAGGGTGCAATTTGGGAAGCAGATTCATCTGCTGGGGAGCTAAAGATATAGCATGAGAAGTTAATGGTAAAAGTACACCGTGGTTTTTAGAATAGAATAACGTATTCTATACTTAATCATGTTTATTTCTATCCTCTAACTGAACTTCCATTGTCCTACCAAGAGTTGCTGTCTGAATATCTTTACCTCCGCTTGATAAGCAGTTCATTCATCTTGGTGGAAAAAGAAAAGTGGCAACTGATAACAGAATTTACTTTTCTCTCTTTCGAATTCTTTGCAAAGTATTGGAGCATTGTGGAGATCTCAGGTCTGTTATTCTGGGAAGCCCTCTCGGTCCCCCCTCTTGTTTTGTCATCGTCATGGTTACCTCATCGGCTCAGCACATGCCCAAGGTGATCGACAGACAGTGCTTAGCTTTCACTTGGACCGCCGGGCCGTCTCCTCTTACATCTCTCTGACTCCATCTCTATCTTTCTCTCTCTCTCTCTCTCTCTCTCTCTCTCTCTGTCTCTGTCTCTGTCTCTGTCTCTGTCTCTCTCTCTCTGTCTCTACATGTCGCATCACTGATGTGAACTGGCCACCAACAGGTTTTGCTTAGTATTCACAGCTTCAGTGTGATGGTGACTCCACACTGCTCTTTCTCACCTGGACAAAAGGAACACCTATGTGAGATTGCTGTTCATTGACTACAGCTCAGCGTTCAACACCATAGTGCACACGAAGCTCATCACTAAGCTAAGGACTCTGGGACTAAACACCTCCCTCTGCAACTGGATCCTGGACTTCCTGTAGGGCCGCCCCCAGGTGGTAAGAATAGGCAACAACACGTCTGCCACGCTGATCCTTAACACGTGGGCCCCTCAGGGGTGTGTACTTAGTCCCCTCTTGTATTCCCTGTTCACCCATGACTACGTGGCCAAACACAACTACAACACCATCATTAAGTTTGCTGATCACCGACAACGATAAGACTGCCTATAGGGAGGTGGTCAGAGAACTGGCAGTGTGGTGCCAGGACAACAACCTCTCCCTCAATGTGAGCAAGACAAAGGAGCTTGTCGTGGACTACAGGTAAAGTCGGGCCGAACAGGACCCCATTAACATCAACGGGGCTGTAGTGGAGCGGGTCGAGAGTTTCAAGTTCCTTGGTGTCCACATCACCAACAAAACTATCATGGTCCAAACATACCAAGACAGTTGTGAAGAGGGCACGACAAAACCTTTTCTCCCTCAGGAGACTGAAAAGATTTGGCATGGGTCCCCAGATCCTCAAAAGGTTTTACAGCTGCACCATTGAGAGCATCCTGACCGGTTGCATCACCGCCTGGTATGGCAACTGCTCGGCATCTGACCGTAAGGGGCTACAGAGGGTAGTGCGTACGGCCCAGTCAGGTGTCAGAGGAAAGGCCATAAGGCCACTGTTTTCTCTGCTAACGCACGGCAAGTGGTACCGGAGCGCCAAGTCTAGGACCAAAAGGCTCCTCAACAGCTTCTACCCCCAAGCCATTAGACTTCTGAACAATTCATAAAAATCGCCACCGGACAATTTACATTGACCCCCCCCCCCACTTTTGTATACTGCTGCTACTCGCTGTTTGTTTGTCATCTTTGCATAGTCACTTCGCTCCCACCTACATGTACGGATTACCTCAACTAGCCTGTACCCACGCACACTGACTCGGTACCGGTGCCCCCTGTATATAGCCTCATTATTGTTATTCTTATTGTGTTACTTTTTATTATTACTTTTTATTTTAGCCTACTTGGTAAATATTTTCTTCTTCTTGAACTGCACTGTTGGTTAAGGACTTGTAAGTAAGTATTTCACGGTAAAGTCTACACTTGTTGTATTCGGCGCATGTGGCAAATAAAGTTTGATTTGATTTAATGGTGTGGAAGCGTTCTGTAGCGTGAGGCAGCTTGATGTACAGCTACACCCCCTGGACAGAACGCTCGTCTGTTACAGGGCCTCATGGTTTGTGTTCTCATATCTTGACTGAAGGGTGTCTCTAATGGTACAGAGGTTATGAACCATTGCGTGTAGGAGCTCTACACTGCCCTACCAAGTAAAAGGGCAGTAACTGCTCATTGAGTGTAACTGAGAAAAATGTCTTTAAAGTATTTTCATTGTTTAGCCTGAGTTGTAGGCAGATCACTGGAAATCTGTTGTTTTACTATGAGGCCATTTTTTTATTCATATTGACCCTGACCTCTGACACGGTAGTTACTGTCTTCTTGCTTGGTACACCCACTGGAATACGTTTCCATGACTATTATTTTTTTTACGCAAACTTGTGTTCATAAATGTAAGTATTCAGACCCATTGACTTTTTCTACATTTTGTTACGTTACGACCTTATTCTAAAATGGATTCAATTGTTTTTTTCCCTCATCAATCTACACACAATACCCCATAATGACAAATCCAAAACAGATTGTTTGACATTTTTGCTAATTTATCTTTTTTTTTTTATATAAAATGAATTATCATATTTACATAAGTATTCAGCCCCTTTACTCAATACTATGTTGAAGCACCTTTGGCAGCGATTACGGCTTCGAGTCTTCTTGGGTATGACGCTATAAGCTTGGCACACCTGTATTGGAGGAGTTTCTCCCATTCTTCTCTGCAGATCCTCTCAAGCTCTGTCAGGTTGGATGGGGAGCGTTGCTGCACAGCCATTTTCAGGTCTCTCCAGAGATGTTAGATCGGGTTCAAGTCCGGGTTCTGGCTGGGCCACTCAAGGACATTCAGAGACTAGTCCCGAAGCCACTCCTGCGTTGTCTTGGCTGTGTGCTTAGGGTCGTTGTCCTGTTGAAAGGTGAATCTTCACCTCAGTCTGAGGTCTTGAGCGCTCTGGAGCATCAAGGATCTCTCTGTACTTTGCTCCGTTCATCTTTTCCTCGATCCTAACTAGTCTCCCAGTCCTTGCCTCTTAAAAACATCCCCACAGCATAATGCTGCCACCACCATGCTTCACCGTAGGGATGGTGCCAGGTTTCCTTCTGACGTGATTCTTGGCATTCAGGCCAAAGAGTTCAATCTTGGTTTCATCAGACCAGAGAATCTTGTTTCCTGATAAGCGTGTAATTAAAAGCATCTGAGAGCCTGGGAACTGTGGATTCCTTCCTGGTTTGCTGGCTTTACCACAGAAGCACCGAATTCTGTACATAGTGCACTTTATTTGACCAGAGGCCTATGGACCATGTTCAAAAATACGACACTTTAGGGAAAAGGGTGCAATTTGGGACGTTGTCACAATATAATAACTGTAATGTCTCATCAAGGTTGCTGTCAAGGAGTTGCCTTGAAAGTGTCAATATGAGTTTGAATATGAGGTCTGGTATGAAGTTTTGTGGTCTTTGCTTCTATGATAGTTTGCATATGAAGATTTTAGGCCTACCATGATAGTTTGGTTATGACGTTTTGAGGAGAATGTGTCTGCCAAGAGGATGTTTCACACCAACGCTACAGATGAAGGGATGCCTTACGTGTTGCTTGGATATTGTGGTCTTGCCTTTACATAATAGAAAAGTGTTTTTGTGGGTAAAGCCCGACAGATATATGTCCTCGAATGAAAGTTTGGGCACAAGGCCGTCTTTCATTTCAGGGTTGTGGCACTCATCTTCTCATTTTACCCTCAGCTTCTTCCCAATGTATCTGTGAGAAAATGAAACCAGTCACGAAGATCATCATTTATCTTGGACTTTTATGAAATTCCTGGGTCTCAATATGAGAGGCTAAGGGGTTGAACCTCATGCTGCTATAGCCCACAGTGACCGCTGACAGGCTAGCTGTGGAGACCTTCAGCCGTTCTGGTGGTTGCCTATAGGTCATATCTCCGCTGAGCCCCATGGAGGTTAGAACCATTAGCATACTCCCCTACTCTTCTCCCCTTAAGTTGCCTTTCTGGAAGTTTCTTTCAACCTTTGGGCCGAAGTTTAACTCCCTTTTACCTTTTAAAGGAGAGGCGTTCTGGTAGGAGAGAGGAGGAGAAAGTGCTCTGTGCTCCCTGACCTTTAGGGATTATGGTAATAGGATTATGAAATAGAGGGTGATCGGCACCGCAGCAGGGCTCTCAACCAGGCCACCACAGATCAGGAGACTGACTGACTGGCTTATTGTTATGGGTGGAGAAGAAGCCCCAGGTGGACAAGCAGCCTGTGAGTCACCACCAGGGCTGTGATAGAGGGCATCTGTTTCCTCCCAGTTGATGGTCTTTTCCCTTTCTCCTCCGCTGCAGCTTTATCCAGGGGGGGCAGTGTTGCTTGAGATGTTGACGGACAGTTGAAGGCTCCCATTCCCTGCCCAGATGCCAACCTTGAAAATGTCACAGACAGAGGACCCCACCCCGATCGCCACCTCCCTCCCCCCAATCCCAATTCCAAACCCTCTCCTACGTTTTTGTAGAATTTAAATCAGGCCCCCCCTGAAGGCGCCTGGGCCGGGTCCATTTCCCCTATTAAAGACCATAAATCTCTATGGTGAATGGAGCCGCCGCCCCCTCATAAAAAGGGGTCAGTTTAGGGCGACCCCCAGAAAGAAGGACTGAATAGAGAGAAAAACAGACAGAGAAGGCTCCAAAAATAAATGTTTCTCCCTCTTTTTGTTCCCTCGTTCTCGGGAATCGCCTCAGAATGGCCTCTGACAGTGGTTGCTGTAAATGAGGGCTTGGCCCGCTGGTAATGAGGCTTTCTCACCCCAATGTTATGTGGAGATTTGTCTGAAGAGTTTTATGGCCTCCTGTCTTTATCTCTGTGCTGACCTGGCCATGCCCTGTGTCTGAACAACATGGACTCTCCATCACCCTCTCTTTCTTCTTCCACAACTTTTCTTTTGTAGGTGTGTGTGTGTCTCATGGCATGTATGTGTGTATGTTTTTGTGTATGTTGAATAAGATGTGTGTGTGTGTGTGTGTGTGTGTGTGTGTGTGTGTGTGTGTGTGTGTGTGTGTGTGTGTGTGTGTGTGTGTGTGTGTGTGTGTGTGTGTGTGTGTGTGTGTGTGTGTGTGTGTGAATCAGTCATCACGTGTATGTGTGCGCATATTCCACACACTCCTTTCAGACTCAGGCGACGGGGGGGTGGGTAAACTGTTTATTTGCCCACATGCTAGGGAACCTGCTGCGGACCACTCACCCAGCTGTCTGCTGTGTGAATCCCTGTTACCACAGGAGCCCTGGGGGCAAGGCAAGCACTCTCCTCCTTTTGATTCCCCCTTTCTTTCTCTCTGTTCCCCCTCTGTGGTATCCAAGTGTTTAGACACACACACACACACACACACACACACACACACACACACACACACACACACACCTTCCCTCCTGTCCTCTTGGCTAACAGCCAAGCAGGAGATTGTTACATTTCAGGGCCGCAGCCTCTTTGTTTTGTGTTGTTGCTATAGAGCAGCATCTGTCTAAGCCTTATGATAGTACTGTACTCCATTTTACACTAGGCCTGCAGCCATTATGATGTGTGTGTGTGTGTGTGTGTGTGTGTGTGTGTGTGTGTGCATGTATGTGTGTATTGTTTAAAGCCTCAGCCCCCATAATTGAACCAGGGACATGTCTCAGTGCAATAAGATGGTAATTAAGTCTTGGTGCCGTCAGGGTTTTGAGAGGAGGAGGAGGACAAGGAGTGGGCGAAAAGTCATCTCACTCCCAGTGATAGATCTTGGCTGTCTTTAGCTGTACAGGTTGGGGCTACTGGTTGGAAATAGTGGACGGATGGATCACATACTGCACTGATGAATTCATTTTCTACTTGTTGATGAGGCCTATTAATGCTGTTAAATCCCTGCTTGTTTTGGTTGCCGACCCAGCTACACTGGATGATTACAGCCAGGCGATGATGTCGTTTAGATGTGATTGGATCAAGGGGTATGACTTGTAATATGAATGTGGTTCAGGGTTAGAGGAAGAGATCAAGATGTGGGAGTGTTTCAGGGATATGGTATTACATTTTACATTTTAATTGTATTCATTTAGCAGATGCTCTTATCCAGAGCAATTAGTGTTAAGTGCCTTGTTCAAGGGCACATTTTTTCACATATTCACATATTTTTCACCTAGTTGTCTTGGGGGTTTGAATCAGCGACCTTTCAGTTACTGGCCGAATGCTCTTAACCGCTAGGCTATGTAACAGCCAGAGAGCAGTGTAACAGCAGAGACTATGACATCTCAACCCCTCTCCATGGGGAGTGACTTGTACCTGGCTGTGACCTGTCCCTCAGGGTGACGTCATCACATGTCCATGTAACATGGGAGTGTTGCTATGTTACACACTTCGGGTGGCGGGGTGTGACAGGCTGTGCTAATTTGTGGCAGCAAGTCTGGAGCCTGATGAGAGGGATCTGATGAATGAGAGACCCTAAAACGCTGTCAGTCAGCCCGACACACAAGCACACTGACAGCCCACTGCTAAAAGACCAATTGGGCGAGGCGACACACACCCAGCCATCATGCATTACCCCAGACAGAAAAGCATGTCACTCACCCCCTCCGCTTGCAGCATAGCCCAAAACAGGACTACCAAAAAACCTCTAGCCTGATGCAAGATCTATTTCTGCTGTCTTGCCAACTCTTATGGTCGTCATGGATAACAACACAAACAGATCTGGGACCAAGCTAATAAACCGATGTACTACCCTTGTACAGCTCTGAGAGGAAAGAGAAAGATCACAGGTGCATGGTCTGAAAAACAATTTCAGCCAGTAAATTGGACTGTATGCAGAGTTATGAATCCTATCAGCCTTTTTTTGTGCTTTTAAAGACATTCAAATGAAAGAGGGAGGAGAGTGAATGAGTTCACCTGGAGAGAGAAAGCAATCCCCAGGCCAGGCTAATCTATCTCTATTCACTTCCCATCCGGCCAGGGAATAAAGAAGATAATGATGCTGTGTCTTTGTAGAAGGGGACGGTCTGTCTGTCTCTCCTCCTTTGATCAGGGGCTGGTAGGAATTGATAGAATACTGAAGGGGAAGGAGATTGGTGGACTATACTGTCAGACACTGTATCCTTCTCCTGGGTCTTGTTTATTAAAGCACATTGTAGCAAAACAACCCCATGTGGTCCCTCTATGTTTTACTCCGTTTTCTTCCATTTGGTGCCTACTGATCAATTTGGGGGTTGTCCTAACACAGTTTGACCTGACATTTCCCACACCGACAGGTCTAGAGACGTTCCTCGTCCATTAAATTAACCCATGTGCATGTTAATTAGACAGAAAGTCCTTGTCTCCCACACACTGTAATTTATTCTCTCTCTCTGTCTCGCTCTCTTTCTCTCATTCTCACTCTTTTTGTCTTTCCTTTTTTCTCTTGACAATTATTCCATTGTACCCCAGAACCCCAGTAAAAGACAAAAAAGTGCTGAAGGGTGGCCGCTTTAACTTGTTATTTTCCCGCTCATTGTGTGAAGAGATGATTATGGCAGAAGGAGAGTGGACCTAAATCCACTTTCCTTTGATGTAGAAGAGAAAAGGTACAGGAAGTGAGAGAAGGAAGCCTTAGAGTAACCACTCGTTAAATATGTAGGCTACACTCTTAGAAAAAATAGTTCCAAGAGGGTTCTTCAGCTGTTCCCATAGGAGAACCCTTTTTGGTTCCAGGTAGAAACTTTTTGTAGAACCCTCTGTGGAAAGGGTTTTACATGGAACCCAAAAGGGTTCTATCTGGAACCAAAAGGGTTCAGCCTGGAACCAAAAAGGGTTCTCTTATGGGGACAACCGAAGAACCCTCTTAGGTTCTAGATAACACCTTTTGTCTAAGAGTGTAGCGCAGGAGCACCCTTAGTAGGAATCATGAGGTGTTGTTTTGGAATGGAAGGGGTGGGTGAGGACTAGGTGGGGATCTTGGAAAGGGTTGGAGATTGGGTTGTTTGGATGGTGGGTTTTTCATGCTGTCCGGATGAGAGAATGGAATGAAGTCTTGCTCTTTCCCATATCTTTGTTCAACCTCCCACCTGCAGTATGAGAAAGTCTTAAGTAGCATTGCTGTGGTTTCCACACGTTGCTTTATACTTGGTAGACTAAAATAGTTGCATATTGTCTAAATCTCTTTATGAAAGAACATTCTCCTTCCCTAAAGGAAAAGCATATTCTTACCTCAAAAAACAAGATTCTTACTTTGGTCATTGTAGATGTCAGTGTGCCGCCATAGACTCTCTGACCAGTCATCAGGGAACTGTGGGCTCAGGCCTTATATTAGCTAGCTCACTAAGGTGGATACAGCGTTGTACACAGGAGGATAATACGACTCTATACACAGCCATTTATCACCTCATCTATTTTTACCTCTATTCTCACTCTCCTCCCTTCTTTTAAAGAGTGAACCTCTGCACACACACTGACACACACACACACACACACACACACACACACACACACACACACACACACACACACACACACACACACACACACTGACTGAAACATACACACACACACACACACACACACACACACACACACACACACCTTCCCTCCTGTCCTCTATGGATTATCACAGTCTCTTCGTGAGTGTGGACTTGCGTTATCGGACATTGGCATGGCATTGGAAAGGCTATTAGTGTCCTGTCAAAATATTAGACATCGCTTAAGTTACAGTTGTGTAGGAAGTCCGCGAGCCTGGTCGTGACACGCGTGGCTAACAGGGCTCCATTGGAGCCAGATGCTGACCTTTCCGCCGAGACATTTGGCGACGGGAGAGATGATGTCTGGCGACGGGAGAGATGATGTCTGGGTAATTAACAGTCTGGAGACGATATCCTTCTCCTAGACCCGCCTCATTCTGCCACTCAATCATCAGCAGCTGCGCTGATAGTAACACTGTTATATTGGCGCTGATTGGATGCAAGACAAATATACTGCCTTCTGATTGGATGAAGTACTAACATCGGTGCTTATTGATTAAAAGACTAATGTTAGCACTGATTGGCACTGATTGGAAAAAATGCTGATATATTGGCACTGATTGAATGAGATGCTAATAGATTGGCAGTGATTGGACCAAATTATTAGACTGATATATTGGTTCTGCCAATCTCCATTTGCTGGTACCAGCTGAGACGAATGCATAGTTAAACCAAGACACCCAGCAGAATAAGAACGAACGTGGAGATTCCAAAAGTGAATCAATGTGAATCTATCCCACAAATGAGCTTGAATGGAGCTTTTAGCTTTGAACTGCGCAACTTTGGAAGTTGGTGTCTTACAAAAAATAGCACGCACACTGAAAAAACAACAATCCCCTCATCATCTCCTATTGTATAGTGCTTGGAAAGCTCATTTTCTTGAGGTATGAAAAGCATTGTTCTGTTCTGCAGAATTAACTCCCTATGTCGAAATCGTGAATGACGCACATTCTTGTACACCATCAGTGTCTGAGACAGCCAGCAGCTGTCAAAACACAACCTTTTGCTACGTCGACTTAACTTGGAGTGTGAAGTTGATGTCAGATCTGGTCTGGTGAACACAGAGCCAGGTTCTTACAAACTGCCCAGGCTGAAGACTAGCTTTCGACAGACAATAATAGCCTATATGTTCTATTCATACCACCCAGTCTGACTGAAGAAAACATATTTTCTTTACGTTGTCTTATGGTTTGGATGAGACATCTTTACGTTGTCTTATGGTTTGGATGAGACATCTTTACGTTGTCTTATGGTTTGGATGAGACATCTTTACGTTGTCTTATGGCTTGGATGAGACATCTTTACGTTGTCTTATGGTTTGGATGAGACATCTTTACGTTGTCTTATGGCTTGGATGAGACATCTTTACGTTGTCTTATGGTTTGGATGAGACATCTTTACGTTGTCTTATGGTTTGGATGAGACATCTTTACGTTGTCTTATGGCTTGGATGAGACATCTTTACGTTGTCTTATGGTTTGGATGAGACATCATTACGTTGTCTTATGGTTTGGATGAGACATCTTTACGTTGTCTTATGGTTTGGATGAGACATCTTTACGTTGTCTTATGGCTTGGATGAGACATCTTTACGTTGTCTTATGGTTTGGATGAGACATCTTTACGTTGTCTTATGGCTTGGATGAGACATCTTTACGTTGTCATATTGTTTGGATGAGACATCTTTACGTTGTCTTATGGTTTGGATGAGACATCTTTACGTTGTCTTATGGCTTGGATGAGACATCTTTACGTTGTCTTATGGTTTGGATGAGACATCTTTACGTTGTCTTATGGTTTGGATGAGACATCTTTACGTTGTCTTATGGTTTGGATGAGACCAACGGCGGAGGGATTAGAGTCAGATATTAGTGCAAGATGGGAAACACTGACACACCACACATCATGTTCCCATTGACAGCAGGACTACCTTTCATCATTTTTTTGGTGTCACCCAATCTTGTCTGTAGGACTGTCTGGGGTGACTCTGTGGACCCAGTTGCCAGTCACAGCCATGACCTTTCAACCCTGGCTGTCAGGTCCTAGCCACGTCCCCTTTGTCCCCGTCCCAGCCCGCTTGCAAGCTGCTGTCTGCACTCAAGTTGAACTAGTCCCCTAGACGACAACGAGGAGAGAGTTAGCGCCATATTTCTCTCTGGTCAATGGAGGTACAGATCAACTCATGTAGTGTTGTATTGCCAGTCAATGGGAGTAGTGATGTAATCTAGCATTAGTGTTGCCTCAGCTGTAGATTGGTGTGTGTGTGTGTGTGTGTGAGACTCAGATTAGGCAGATATCACACAGGAAGGGCCCCTCGCTGGTGTCAAGGTCACACTTAGAAACCCTGAATTAGCATTGGAATGGCAGCAGAGCCACAGTGTGTGTGTGAGTGTGTGTGTTTGTGGGCGTGTGCGTGCATGTGTGATGAGAGGGACGCAGAATATGGGGTTTGAAGGGGTCCTCCCCCTCTTTAGTCATGGACCACCCTACCCCCTGCCTCACACCATCCCTTTTTATCTTTCCCGAAAACCTTTGAGTCACAGGAGCGTCCCATTTCCCAGCTGTCAGCTGACCCCTTTAACACCCCAACCTACAGAGTCAAGCCCCTAACAGTGATGCATGGGCCAAAGAAAAGTATACTGAACATGCAACAATTTCAAAGATTTTAGAGAGATACAAGTTCGTATAAGGAAATCAGTCATTTTAAATAAATACATTAGGCCCTAATCTATGGATTTCACATGACAGGGGGTATAGATATGCATCTGTTGGTTACAGATACCTTAAAAAAAAGGAAAGGGGCGTGGATCAGAAAACCAGTCAGTATCTGGTGTGATCAAGATTTGCTTCATGCAGCGTGACACATCTCCTTCGCGTAGAGTTGATCAGGCTGTTGATTGTGGCCTGAGGAATGTTGTCCCACTCCTCTTCAATGGCTGTGAGAAGTTACTGGATATTGGCGGTAACTGGAACACGCTGTCGTACACGTCAATCCAGAGCATCCCAAACATGGGTGACATGTCTGGTGAGTATGTAGGCCATGGAATAACTGAGGGATTTTCAGCTCCCAGGAATTGTGTACAGATCCTTGCGACATGGGGCTGTACATTATCATGCTGAAACATGAGGTGATGGCGGCGGATGAATGGCACGACATTGGGCCTCGGGATCTCGTCACGGTATTGCTGTTCATTCAAATTGCACAAATGCAATTGTGTTCGTTGTCAGTAGCTTATGCCTGCCTATATCATAACCCCACTGCCACCATTGGGCACTCTGTTCACAATGTTGAAATCAGCAAACTTCTCGCCCACACAATGCCATACATGTGGTCTGCGGTTGTGAGACCGCCAAATTCTCTAAAGCAATGTTGAAGGAGGCTTATGGTAGAGAAATGGACATTAAATTCTCTGGCAACAGCTCTGGTGGACATTCCTGCAGTCAGCATGCCAATTGCACGCTCCCTCAAAACTAGAGACATCTGTGGCATCGTGTTGTATGACAAAGGAGAAATGGGATACATGGAGAAATTCTTACTAACAGGGATGTAAACAAATTTCTTCCCGAAATTTGAGAGAAAAATGTGTGTGTGTTCCAACAGCACTCTTCACTTAGCTACATTTACTATTATATCACTCACGGAGACACACACACATTTTTCTCTCAAATTTCGGGAAGAAATTTGTTTACATCCCTGTGTCTCCGTGAGTGATATAATAGTAAATGTAGCTAAGTGAAGAGTGCTGTTGGAACACACACACACACACTCCTCTCCATCTCCCTCAGGGAGTCAGATCCCATGACTGGAGAAAGCGATCATTACAATCACATCACTTACCAGGAGAGATGGGATAGTGAGTGAGTGTGTGTGTGTGTGTTTGTGTGGGCGAACATGCACATGTGTGTGTGAATGCATGCGTGTGTGTGTGTGTGTGTGTGTGTGTGTGTGTGTGTGTGTGTGTGTGTGTGTGTGTGTGTGTGTGTGTGTGTGTGTGTGTGTGTGTGTGTGTGTGTGTGTGTGTGTGTGTGTGTGTGTGAGTGTGTGTGTGTGCGTGTGTGTGTGTGAGAGAGATAGAGAATCCCAGCCCTGAGACACTCCTGTCCTCCCCAGTGTTGCTCTGTAATTAGCAGCGAGAAACAAGCTTCCTCCCCCACCTGTCTAGTAGCTTTTAATTAGACCAGCTAATTGGATCATGTAAAGGGAGCACTCTACCTTTGTGTGTGTGAACTTGTTTGTTCGTGTGTGGGTGGGTGTGTGGCTCCCAGTCCCATGACCCTGCAGCATGTTCAGCTGCCTGCCCCTCACCAGTTCTTCATCTATCATGATGAGTAGCTCGCTGTTGATCAATGGCATAATGAACATGTGTAGTAATGTCCCACTGCAGCGGACACTTCTAGGTTGTGTCTCAAAAGGCACCCTATTCCCTATATAGTGCACTACTTTTGACAGGGGCGGACTGGGACCAGAAATTGTCCCTGGTATTTCTAACACACCGGACCATTCTTTCCTTGAGGCGCCAGATGGCCAATCCGCCCCTGACTTTTGACCGCGGCCCATAGGGCTCCTGTCAAAAGTAGTGCACTACATAAGGAATATGGTGTCATTTTGGAGACTAAGGGCCTACAAATAAATACACTGCTCAAAAAAATAAAGGGAACACTAAAATAACACATCCTAGATCTGAATGAATGAAATCATCTTATTAAATACTTTTTTCTTTACATAGATGAATGTGCTGACAACAAAATCACACACAAATAATCAATGGAAATCCAATTTATCAACCCATGGAGGTCTGGATTTGGAGTCACACTCAAAATTAAAGTGGAAAACCACACTACAGGCTGATCCAACTTTGATGTAATGTCCTTAAAACAAGTCAAAATGAGGCTCAGTAGTGTGTGTGGCCTCCACGTGCCTGTATGACCTCCCTACAACGCCTGGGCATGCTCCTGATGAGGTGGCGGATGGTCTCCTGAGGGATCTCCTCCCAGACCTGGACTAAAGCATCTGCCAACTCCTGTACAGTCTGTGGTGCAACGTGGCGTTGGTGGATAGAGCGAGACATGATGTCCCAGATGTGCTTAATTGGATTCAGGTCTGGGGAACGGGCGGGCCAGTCCATAGCATCAATGCCTTCCTCTTGCAGGAACTGCTGACACACTCCAGCCACATGAGGTCTAGCATTGTCTTGCATTAGGAGGAACCCAGGGCCAACCGCACCAGCATATGGTCTCACAAGGGGTCTGAGGATCTCATCTCGGTACCTAATGGCAGTCAGGCTACCTCTGGCGAGCACATGGAGGGCTGTGCGGCCCCACCCAAAGAAATGCCACCCCACACCATGACTGACCCACCGCCAAACCGGTCATGCTGGAGGATGTTGCAGGCAGCAGAACGTTCTCCACGGCGTCTTCAGACTCTGTCACATCTGTCACATGTGCTCAGTGTGAACCTGCTTTCATCTGTGAAGAGCACAGTGGCGAATTTGCCAATCTTGCTCTTCTCTGGCAAATGCCAAACGTCCTGCACGGTGTTGGGCTGTAAGCACAACCCCCACCTGTGGACGTCGGGCCCTCATACCACCCTCATGGAGTCTGTTTCTGACCGTTTGAGCAGACACATGCACATTTGTGGACTGCTGGAGGTTATTTTGCAGGGCTCTGGCAGTGCTCCTCCTGCTCCTCCTTGCACAAAGGCGGCGGTAGCGGTCCTGCTGCTGGGTTGTTGCCCTCCTACGGCCTCCTCCACATCTCCCGATGTACTGGCCTGTCTCCTGGTAGCGCCTCCATGCTCTGGACACTACACTGACAGACACAGCAAACCTTGCCACAGCTCGCATTGATGTGCCATCCTGGATGAGCTGCACTACCTGAGCCACTTGTGTGGGTTGTAGACTCCGTCTCATGCTACCACTAGAGTGAAAGCACCGCCAGCATTCAAAAGTGACCAAAACATCAGCTAGGAAGCATAGGAACTGAGAAGTGGTCTGTGGTCACCACCTGCAGAACCACTCCTTTATTGGGGGTGTCTTGCTAATTGCCTATAATTTCCACTTGTTGTCTATTCCATTTGCACAACAGCATGTAAAATTTATTGTCAATCAGTGTTGCTTCCTAAGTGGACAGTTTGATTTCACAGAAGTGTGATTGACTTGGAGTTACATTGTGTTGTTTAAGTGTTCCCTTTATTTTTTTGAGCAGTGTATGTTCCCTATATGTTAATGTGTTTATAATTCTGTATGACCTGACTGTGTAGGTGTCAGGTGTTATCCTACAGCAGTATAATTCATTGCATGCCTTGAGTGATTGAGCTGGTCAGGCTGATCGAGGGTCATATATAAAACATTTCGATCTTTTATGGTTTCATGTAGCTACTGTAGACTAGGTCATTAAGTTGAAGCCCATAGGATAGAGTAGAACCCTTCTCTAGAATAGCACGTAGACCATATGCTTCTTCAAGTTTTATAGAGCTGGATAGAGAACAATTTTTACTTTATCGGTTGTTGGTGTCTTGTTAAACTTTCACAAGCCTTGAGCTAACAGCTAGCCTAATCACCTGTTAAAGGTCTTCACCCATCATGCAGAGTACAGGAAGCCCCCAAAGGGAACATAGATTCACTAATGGCCTCCCTCAGCGCCACAGCGGTCTTTTGGCAGCTCTATGGGGTACCATTAGTCCCGTAACACCGCATTTCTGTGAATTGTGAACCCCTGCTCTCAGGGTAATGCGTGTTATTGCACCCCCCCCCCCCGTCCCCGTCAGTCAGGTCACGCATGTTATTGCGCACGTTACTGTGCCGATCGGCCAAGTCATGCATGTTACCACGGCAACCTGTATGTGGTAAAGGAATGGGAATGAGACGTCTCTATTTGTGGCTGATAACATCATTGTAGGTGAAATACTACTTCCATTATTCAACCTCACAGAATAGACTATGTAGAATTGTGAATTTATCCATGTTTTTGTGATGGGCGTAGATCTGTTGACGATAAACCTGAAATGACCAACCATACCGATCACTTATCGAAGGCATTTTGCTGATATCGTTACGATAAGTAGCCTACACTAGAGAAATGTGATAAGATAGTTTGTTAATATGGGTGATTGTTTAGTTGACAATTGAAGGCTACAATCAAACTAGTAGAAGTAGTTTAAAGGTGCACATTAATGTTATAAACGTATCGTTCTGTTCATCGTTATTGCATCAGTTCAGCCAGTTGATCTCATTATAGAGTTTGGTCCTTGGTAGTTTTTCCATTGTTCGAGACGTTATGAATGGGAACCATGTGATTAGGGCATTCACCTACAGGGGTCGTGCTTCATGGAGACACCTGACACGGTAGTTCACAAAAGAGAGGATTTAAGATTCTTTGGGCCTAAATATCAACTAACCACATACCAATTTGAGAGCAACCAGGAGCACAAAACTGAGTTGTCAGTTGTCTTTTCCAATTGAACTTCATTATCCTGCATCATTACCATACATGATCCTACACTCCAGTTAACCGCTCTCCTTTGCGGTGGTGGTCACTGTTCCAGAAAATGCCTCATGGGATTATCGCAGCGCAGGGCAGGGGGCCTGTTGGACAGTGACCCATCTTAGTTCAGGTCAGAGGTCACTAGATGAGTGGAGCAGCTTCCTGGGGTGAGGTTAGGGATAAGGGATGTGGTAGAGTCATTATATCAGGGTTGACTGGTTTACAATCACTCCAACATGTCTGTAGCTGCCTGAACACTACTGTTTATTAGGGTGGCTGGAGGGCTAACAGAATCACATTTCCCACGTGTTGGATGGATTCATCTGTTTGATTAATATTAGAAAGGTATTAGATCTAAATAGGTCAGGGGAAGGACATTGTGGTCAGCTCATACAGAGGGAAAAATGTTGCTCAAAATTAGACTTGAACCAATGATATTTCAGACTGTTCTGTGGACTGTTAGGCTTGGTGGACTCCCTAAACTCTCCATGGCTGCTGCCTCAAGCTTCTTAATATGCAGCATTATGAAAATGAGGCTAAGGACCCAGCCTAGTATTGTCCCCAAACTTCTCTTCTCTTTTCTCTCTTCTCTCTCTTCTCCTCTCCTCTTCTCTTCCCTTCCCCTCCCTCCTCTTCTCTCATTTCCTCTATACTTTCCTCTCTTCTCCTCAGCCCTTGAAGCTAGGCTATGGAGTAGCCCAAATGGCAGGATTACTGGGTGTGTTCGCGTGTGTCAAATAAAGGCCGTTGTCTGCATAATACTCTATCATTGGTCCGGGGGAAACAATCTGTTTGGTTTGTCTCTCACCCCACACCCCTTTGTTGTGCCCATAACGACCCCCATGGTCAGGAGGAAGCAGTAGCAAGTCCTGGCTTAGCTTGTATTACATTTTGGGTGGAGATTGACATTTGAATATGGACAGTACAACATAATGATTTGTCCCTGTGTGTGTATGCCATGGTAATAGAGTTGAGCAGGTACTCACACTCAAACCATAAAGACGAAATTCCAAGGAAGCCCAGATGTAATTCCATACTCAAAATAATTCCAAACGTACCAATGCAAAGTGCAATAAGTGCTAAACAAAAAAGAACACACGTTTCAGCATTTGTCATCAGTGCTGTTCCCATATTGTAATGTGTCTGTCATCATCAGTGCTGTTCCCATATTGTAATGTGTCTATGTCATCATCAGTGCTGTTCCCATATTGTAATGTGTCTGTCATCATCAGTGCTGTTCCCATATTGTAATGTGTCTGTCATCATCAGTGCTGTTCCCATATTGTAATGTGTCTGTCATCATCAGTGCTGTTCCCATATTGTAATGTGTCTGTCATCATCAGTGCTGTTCCCATATTGTAATGTGTCTGTCATCATCAGTGCTGTTCCCATATTGTAATGTGTCTATGTCATCAGTGCTGTTCCCATATTCTAATGTGTCTGTCATCATCAGTGCTGTTCCCATATTGTAATGTGTCTATGTCATCATCAGTGCTGTTCCCATATTGTAATGTGTCTGTCATCATCAGTGCTGTTCCCATATTGTAATGTGTCTGTCATCATCAGTGCTGTTCCCATATTGTAATGTGTCTGTCATCATCAGTGCTGTTCCCATATTGTAATGTGTCTATGTCATCATCAGTGCTGTTCCCATATTGTAATGTGTCTGTCATCATCAGTGCTGTTCCCATATTGTAATGTGTCTATGTCATCATCAGTGCTGTTCCCATATTGTAATGTGTCTATGTCATCATCAGTGCTGTTCCCATATTGTAATGTGTCTATGTCATCATCAGTGCTGTTCCCATATTGTAATGTGTCTGTCATCATCAGTGCTGTTCCCATATTGTAATGTGTCTATGTCATCATCAGTGCTGTTCCCATATTGTAATGTGTCTATGTCATCATCAGTGCTGTTCCCATATTGTAATGTGTCTATGTCATCATCAGTGCTGTTCCCATATTGTAATGTGTCTATGTCATCATCAGTGCTGTTCCCATATTGTAATGTGTCTATGTCATCATCAGTGCTGTTCCCATATTGTAATGTGTCTGTCATCATCAGTGCTGTTCCCATATTGTAATGTGGCTTTCCTATGTCTTATGTGAAGCCCTCAGAGGGACAACAGGGTCTTATTGGGGGAAAGGGATCTGGTAAACCTTGCATGGAATTTCCATTAGGCCCCCATTGTTAAGGAGGGGTTCCCCACATCACACTCATCCCTGCCTGCCAGTGAGCCTGTTGACTGCAGAATTTGAACTGGAGTCTGAAGGGCTGAATGTGGAGCTGGTGTGTGGGAATGTATATGTGTGGGTCTTAGTGACAGTGTGTAGGCATGTGAGAGAAAGGGTGTGTGTTAGTTTCAGTTTGAGAGAGAGTTGTACGAGTGTGTGTCTAAGAGAGATGTGGGAGACAGGGGGTCTGAGATCTGAATGTAGGCTAAAATGGGGTTTGGGGCTGGGTTGTATTGTGGGGGGCTGTGGGGGGGGGGCTGAGAACAGGGGGTTTAGGGGGGTTGGGTGTTCAGTAAGGGACTGTAATCCGTCAGAGGGGTAAACAAGCTCTCATTCTGGACCAGACAGTCTGGTAGATACAAACAGAGACGGAGAGCAGTAGGACTGGACTAGACACAGACAGTAGTCTCCTATGACACTATTAACTGGCGAACACACGTGAGACATGGTTCTGGGTTCTGGGATTACACAAACTAGAGACATGACAAGATGTCCCCGGCAAAAACTGGAAGGCATCCTGCAGGAAAAGGTTAGTCTGGTTCACTTTCCCTTTCAGGGAGGGTGTGTGTGTGTGTGTGTGTGTGTGTGTGTGTGTGTGTGTGTGAGCACGGCATCAAGACAGATATAGTGTTGGAGTGTGTGAAATCTGAGTTAATGTGGTCGATTTCAACTTATTTATTTAGCACCAACAGTCTTTATAGTCACCAAAATGCTCCGACCGTATTGCAGCATCTTTAAACGACGACTTTTGGAATCACCATAAGAAGGACTGCATGAGAGTCTCTCAGTTGTTGTTCTGAAGAGCAGAATGGAACAGCCCTTTATCTCCACCTGCCATTCTATTGCCGTAGAAATGGAATCGAATCAAATTCATTTGAATTTATCACATAGTCAAATAAATAAAATACACAAGAATGGAGCTGTATACAGGGAGTAGCAGTACCAGATCAATGTGGAGCTATATACAGGGAGAAGCAGTACCAGATCAATGTGGAGCTATATACAGGGAGTACCAGTACCAGATCAATGTGGAGCTATATACAGGGAGTACCAGATCAATATGGAGCTATATACAGGGAGTACCAGTACCAGATCAATGTGGAGCTATATACAGGGAGTACCAGATCAATGTGGAGCTATATACAGGGAGTAGCAGTATCAGATCAATGTGGAGCTATATACAGGGAGTAGCAGTATCAGATCAATGTGGAGCTATATACAGGGAGTACCAGTACCAGATCAATGTGGAGCAATATACAGGGAGTAGCAGTATCAGATCAATGTGGAGCTGTATACAGGGAGTACCAGTACCAGATCTATGTGGAGCTGTATACAGGGAGTACCAATACCATATCAATGTGGAGCTATATACAGGGAATACCAGTACCATATCAATGTGGAGCTGTATACAGGGAGTACCAGATCAATGTGGAGCTGTATACAGGGAGTACCAGTACCAGATCAATGTGGAGCTATATACAGGGAGTACCAGATCAATGTGGAGCTATATACAGGGAGTACCAGATCAATGTGGAGCTATATACAGGGCGTACCAGTACCAGATCAATGTGGAGCTATATACAGGGAGTACCAGATCAATGTGGAGCTATATACAGGGAGTACCAGTACCAGATCAATGTGGAGCTATATACAGGGAGTACCAGTACCAGATCAATGTGCAGTTGTATGAGATATTTGAGGTAGATATGTACATGAAGGCAGGGTAAAGTGACTAGGCATCAGGATAGATAATAATAAGGTATTTGAGGTAGATATGTACATGAAGGCAGGGTAAAGTGACTAGGCATCAGGATAGATAACAAGGTATTTGAGGTAGATATGTACATGAAGGCAGGGTAAAGTGACTAGGCATCAGGATAGATAATAATAAGGTATTTGAGGTAGATATGTACATGAAGGCAGGGTAAAGTGACTAGGCATCAGGATAGATAATAATAAGGTATTTGAGGTAGATATGTACATGAAGGCAGGATAAAGTGACTAGGCATCAGGATAGATAATAATAAGGTATTTGAGGTAGATATGTACATGAAGGCAGGGTAAAGTGACTAGGCATCAGGATAGATAACAAGGTATTTGAGGTAGATATGAACATGAAGGCAGGGTAAAGTGACTAGGCATCAGGATAGATAATAATAAGGTATTTGAGGTAGATATGTACATGAAGGCAGGGTAAAGTGTCTAGGCATCAGGATAGATAATAATAAGGTATTTGAGGTAGATATGTACATGAAGGCAGGGTAAAGTGTCTAGGCATCAGGATAGATAATAATAAGGTATGAGGTAGATATGTACATGAAGGCAGGGTAAAGTGTCTAGGCATCAGGATAGATAATAATAAGGTATGAGGTAGATATGTACTTGAAGGCAGGGTGAAGTGACTAGGCATCAGGATAGATAATAATAAGAGTAAAACAAAGAACAGAGTGGCAGCAGCAAATGAGGAGTGGAAAAGTGTGTGCGTGTGTACAGCATGCGTGTTTGTGTTGTCGGTATGGATGTGTGTGTGTGTGTGGGTATGTAGTGTTTTAATGTGTTAGGGATTTGTGTGGGAGTGACAGTGTAGTGTGAGTGAGTGTGTATATGGTGTGTGTATATAAAGTCTAGTGAGTGTGTGTAGGGTCAGTGCAAGATAGAGTCAGAGCAGATAGTTCAGGTACCAGTAATTGATATTTATCAGTCTGGCTATTTAGCAGTCTAATGGTTTGGGGGTAGAAGCTGTCTCTTGGTCAGAGAACCGATGCTTCGGTACCATTTGCTGGATGGTAGCAGAGTGAACAGTCTAGGACTTGGGAGACTGGAGTCTCTGGCAATCTTTCGAGCCTTCCTCTGACACCGCCTGATATAGAGGTCCTGGATGGCAGGGAGCTCGGCCCCAGTGATGTTCTGGGCTGTCTAATATCTAGAAGGAGAATCCCCATTCAAGTCAATGGTCTGTGACGTTATTTCTATGGCCTCTGCTTGTCTTCCGTTGTGCTGCCTGCCAAACGTGGCACATGGAGAAGGCAAACAAACTGTCTGAGGCTTTGCTCAGGACGATGGAATTAGATTCACTGCTCATTTAGTCTGACTGTCACACACGCGCACACACACACACACTATACGCAGGACAGCTTTATTCTGACCCTATTCACAAACGACCTGACATTCAAATCAAACACAAGCACATCCAGGAATAGAAGAGGACTCAAATCCAGGCCGTTTTTCAGTCCGTTGAACAGACACATCTGAAGTCTAAAGTGGCTCCGTTCAATTCAGTGTGAGTTCCATTGGAATGACGATCACTCATAGCAGAGAGGATTGAGGTAATGTGTAAGAATGTTTGCTCATATAACATTTGGTATGAGAAAAAGCTGTTGATACTGTTTTCTTTGATTCACTGGCGCAGTCACTGTGCTGTATATGCGTCATTGGTGAGAGAGAAAGAACTAAGGAGTGAGTGTGAAGAATTCCTTGTGTGGGATGTCTGGTACTTGCTTCTGCTTAATGTGAGAGACTGTTGTGTGGGTGGAGCCAAGGACTTGGAAGTGCTTAGTGGGTAGTAGGGGAAAGGCCATGATTCAGACGACCAGGATGTAATTGGTCAAATAGTCAGATAAAATGTAACTTTATTTAAAGTGCATCTAAACGTTTCAGGACACTTGACATCATTAAAATGAAATACACAAAACTAGCTAACCTCTTTAAAGTGTGGATATTCTCAGAAGTTATTGGCTCTTTCCTCAGCTACTGAATGTGATTACTGAAAATAATAAATGAAACAAAATGGCCGTTGGTTAGATGAGCTTTTCAGGCTCATTTAAATTCTTTACAAAGTTGCTCAAACTATGAACAAAATGTTATTTTATAGCTTTTTGGCTTATTTATTTTTGTCAGTGTTGAATGTTCGGTACAAGGCTGTACTGTGAGATTATATACTGACTTAACTTATAATTCACTTGTGATAATAACCTTTGTGTGTCTCTATGCGATAAGGCTTGTGTGTATGTGCATTGTGCCTTTGTAAATGTGTTTTGTTTGACTACATCTGTCAAGTCTCTTGTGTGTGTCTATGTCCTTGTCTCTGTGTTTATCTACAGAACTTCTAACCATATGCCTCTCCTTGTGTGTTTCAGTTCGACTCAGAGAGTTCAGGCTTCATCAGTACAGAGCGGTTCAGGGACCTGCTGGCGGCCCACGGATCGGAGCTGGACCCTCACAAGCTGGAGGTTCTATTGGCCCTCGCCGACGGCAACGCAGACGGAAAGATCTGCTACCAGGACTTTGTCAACCTGGTGAGAGTCCCGAGTCACTTCATGTTACCATAGTAACTGATAATAGTGATTGTATAAGCATAACATTGATTGTACTGTACACCGATTGGTCATGTTGAGACATATAGCGGAGAGGAAGTGGTCTTATGATATCAACCCTCTATAAAAGCATCTACACCACTATCATCCTTCTACTCACCCAGGTCTCCATGGATATTCCACGGTATTAGACAACACAGCTTGGTCTAAATTGGCAATTTCACGCGTCGTCTAGCACCTGTTGTGTTTCAGGTGAGAGGTTGAACTCTTGACCCTGGACGGTGAAGTCATCTGGAGAAATAATAAATTGTTTGGAAAGGTGAAAAGTTGTGGCCGGTAGGGGATGGGTTTGTGAAGGTTCCCCAACTCTCCCCTCTCAATTTCCATTTCTCCTATTCTCTCTTTTGTCTTCTCCGCTTCCTTCAAAGCTGTCCATTGTCTTGTACAGTGGGCTGAGAATGGGCCTGTGGGAACTTGTGAAAGAGGATCTTTGATTGGTCGGTCTAGGTCATGTGACAGGTCAAAGGTCAAGGCGAGGAACTGGAAGTGGGACAGAGAGGAATGAGGAACATGTACTCAAGTGATATGTGTGTGTGTGCGTGTGTGTATGTATGTGTGTGTGTTGGGGGGTGTGGCTGCTATTGTTACCCACAAAGACCACCCCTCACCCCCCTGGCTTTCACATTCACTGGAACCACAACAGAAGCCAAGCAGGGTGGGGGAAGGATAGATGAGAGAGGGAGGAGAAGTGGAAGACAGAGACAGGCTTGCTGGGGTTTATTTGCAGTTCCATCTTTACTTTGCTCAGCTGCGTATTCCATAAAGCTGTCAGCGTGATTGGGAGTTATTGCCTCACTCTCTCTTTTCTCTCTTTCTACTTTTCCTTCTCTCTCTCGCTCTCTTTATCTCCCTGCCCCTTCTGTCCCTCTCCCTCCCTCTCCTCTCTCTCCCTCTCTCTTCCTCTCGCTCCCTCTCTCTTCCTCTCGCTCCTCTCCCTGACAGTATCTCCCAGTATAACAGTAGATTGTCCCTGGTCCCACAGTCCTTCTTGGATAAATACCAATCTCTCTCTACCCTGCTCTCTTCTTCGCTGTCGGTGAATAGATAGAACGTCACTCCCTTTCTCTCTCTTTTGATTGAAAATAAGAGGAGAAGAATCGCCCCTGCGCTGCTGGAAGAAAGAAGACTGTGTCTTTATGCGGTTGGGCCACGTGGGGTGACCTGTAGAGGAATGCGTGTGTGTGTGTGTGTGTGTGTGTGTGTGTGTGTGTGTGTGTGTGTGTGTGTGTGTGTGTGTGTGCGTGTGTACGTTTGGTACCATTTGATCCCACTCTCTGTTGACTTTGGGCTGGGAGTGGCCATGGTAACCTACAGTCATGAAGAATCCCACACTATCTCTTGACTGCAATCAAGACTCACATAATTGGAGATCTGTTCAATTTGAATGGTCATTATAGATTGAAGAATGGTGCTATTGTAAACTACTTTTAGGATCAGAAAGAGAAAGAGAGAAATGTGCGAATGAGAGAGGGAGAGAACGAGAGAGAGAGGGAGAGGAATCAGGGAGGGAGAGAGAGAGAGGGACTTGTCCACATTCCATGTTCTATAGGAGGACATGAATATTGCTGATATGGGTAGAAGGGCTGCGTTGTCAGGCAGCTGCTGCCAGTACTTGAGACGAGCAGAAGGGCTCAGCGGTTGCTAGGTGATGACGGAGGCATTCTGTTGCTGGGGCGAGGTGGGAGGGTATGGCAGCGTGGTTGCTGTCACAGTGGGATGAAGGATGGGGGGGCTCACGACTTAAGGGAGCTATGACGACACAATGGGGCGTTGTAGGGAAGCCAGCAATAGTGTCAAGACCTGTATGGCTGGAATTTCTCCTAATTGAAAATAGACAATTATTTTATGGCCATGTTTCTATGAAGTTTCTGTTGCTCACATAAGAGAACTAAATTACTTATTGCAATGAAAGTCTCACCGAATGGACTGAGTGTCCATGAAGCCTGACCTGCAGATGGACACTGGGTAGTTGATTATGTATTTTGACTGACATCTGCACTTGTGCTCATAACAGTCTCACTCTCTCCATCTCTCTCTCTCTCTCTATTCCTCTCTCTCCCCTCTCCCATCCCTCCCTCTCTATAAATCTCTCTCTACTTCTCCCCCTCCCTGCTAGATGTCCAACAAGCGCAGCAACAGCTTCCGGCGGGCCATCCTGCAGGGGAGTCGTCAGTTGAAGGGGGCCGGGGCCCTGGGGGAGGAGGTGGGTCTGGGTCTGTCCCAGAGGCTGGTGAGGCACATCGCCTATGAGACCCTGCCCCGGGAGATCGACAGGAAGTGGTACTTCGACAGCTACACCTGCTGCCCACCACCCTGGCTCATCCTGGCTATCACCATTGCTGAGGTAACGTTCCGCTCATAGATGGGTAAATCGTAAATTCTACTTCAGTCAAATTTCCCTTAGTCATGCATGAATGTCAATGGGAGACTAAGTGAATATTCGACTGAAGTGTAAAGTTAGGACGTGCCCCTGAGAGATTTAGGGCTTAGGTTCTTCAAGCATCTCTGATTAGGGTTTGATGCTGTAAAGTATTGGTTTTGATAACAAAGAGAACTCTATCGTTCAACTTCTGTTTTCAAGATAGGGTGAATTGCCTTTTGTACAGTTGTTTTTTCTTTTCTTCTAACTTGGTAGGACTGGGAGATAGCAACAGTATCATTTATCTTTTGCCCTTGGCTTCAACTCTCCGTCAAGATTTGCCTTTGAAATCAGTCTAGACTATTGTGAAACGCTACATTCTTCATGGAGACAACCTAAATATCTCTGTGAAAATTAAAACGTATCTCTTAGGCTAGCACCCAGGCTAGATCTTATATTCCTCAACAAGAACTTCCCCTCCCGTCCTCTAGGTGGCAGTGTTCATGTACTATGGCCTGCAGTTGGACCGCTGGGTGCTGCAGGTGTCCAGTCCCCACTTCCTGAGGGGCCCACTGCCATACCACCCCAAGCTACGGATTCAGGCCTGGAGATACCTCAGCTACGCCTTCATGCACGCAGGGTGGGTACCTAGCCTGGCTCGGGGAGGGTAAGACTATGCCCTCCTATAATCAGACTATGTCCAAATATACATACTTGCATACTACTTAGTATTTGGTGATGTATTGACCGTGCATGCTAATGCTAAGTATGAATATTGGGACAGTCTGATCATATCAAATGTATTTATAAAGCCCTTCTTACATCAGCTGATATCTCAAAGTGCTGTACAGAAACCCAGCCTAAAACCCCAAACAGAAAGCAATGCTTTCTAAAACTCCCTAGAAATGCCAGAACCTAGGAAGAAACCTAGAGAGGAACCAGGCTATGAGGGGTGGCCAGTCCTCTTCTGGCTGTGCCGGGTGGAGATTATAACAGAACATGGCCAAGATGTTCAAATGTTCATAGATGACTAGCAGGGTCAAATAATAATAATAATCACAGTGGTTGTCGAGGGTGCAACAGGTCAGCACCTCAGGAGTAAATGTCAGTTGGCTTTTAATAGCTGATCATTCAGAGTATCTCTACCGCTCCTGCTGTCTCTAGAGAGTTGAAAACAGCAGGTCTGGGACAGGTAGCACGTCCGGTGAACAGGTCAGGGTTACATAGCCGCAGGCAGAACAATTGAAACTGGAGCAGCAGCAGCACAGCCAGGGAGGGAGGGAGAGAGGGAGGGAGGGAGGGAGAGAGGGAGAGAGGGAGAGAGGGAGAGTATACTGGAGGCTGAGACAGGAGTGGTCGGGAGACACTGTGGCCCCATCCGACGATACCCCCGGACAGGGCTAAACAGGCAGGATATAACCCCACCCACTTTGCCAAAGCAGAGCCCCCACACCACTAGAGGGATATCTTCAACCACCAACTTACCATCCTGAGACAAGGCCGAGTATAGCCCACAAAGATGTCCGCCGGTATGGACGGTATGGAAGAGCACCAGTAAGCCAGTGACTCAGTTCCTGTAATAGGGTTAGAGGCAGAAAATCCCAGTGGAGAGAGGGGAACCGGCCAGGCAGAGACAGCAAGGGTGGTTCGATGCTCCAGTGCCTTTCCATTCACCTTCACACTCCTGGGCCAGACTACACTCAATCATAGGACCTACTGAAGAGATGAGTCTTCAATAAAGACTTAAAGGTTGTGTCGTGTCTTTAGGGGTACCATTAAACTGAAGATATGTTTATCAATTAGCTCCCTGTAATTATTATCACGCGATTAAACTGATTAATCGTTTAATTGTAATTAACTAGGAGATCGGGGCACCAAGGAGAATATTCAGATTACAAAGCTATAATTTTCCTAATATAACTTTCCTGTAGTATAATATTATATTATAGTATAGGTCGATTATCTTCTAAGTTTAAATGGTGTATTTACCTCTAGTCCAGTCTCATTCCAAAACGTCGTAAATTGTTGTATCTGCACGAACCCAGTCTTTACTAAAATCATCCATACATCAAATATCTTAAAATCATTTATTTACTACACTAAGTAATTAACAGAAAACATACAAACAGTAATTATCGTCACAAAGGATTGGTAGAGGAATGTGCCCTTGTGGGCTAAACAGGCAGGTCGGCCTGTTGAACAATGGGTCATAAACGGTCAGCTGAGAATGCACACCTACAGAGTTCATTAATATTAACAATTGACAATTGAAGGCTCACTCATTCGGGAACAATTGCAATCAATATATATTTACGCTCAGTGTGTCGTTCTGATTCTTGTTGGAGAGTAGTTCTGATGGAGAGTCTCTCTCTCGGTTAGAATGGATCTTTCAAAGCGACATTCATTAATGTCGTCATCGAATGGTTGTTTCGTTGGTCTTCGCGTTCAATGATATAATTTACTTAGCTGCAGACTAATAATTAATATCAAAGACTTGTTCTTATTCTGTCGGTCTCGATAGTCTAAAAGTTAACCACGTGGTATAGTTCACTTTCAGTAGAGTACTTGGATGGTCAAACCTATGGGCCAACTCGCAATGGAGTGGAGGCCTGGTCTGGTGAAATGTAAATCAGGGGGTGTTTTATAGTGCCCATAGAACAGGCTTGTCAAATGACGCCTGGTCCTGTATGGGTCCCTGGGGGCGTGCCTATGACTGAGTTAGATTTGGTTACAGAAATACAATTCTATCACATTACATCAGTACAATAGCATCTCATGTGTATTATAAAAGCTTTATCCTTATTAATACATTCTATACAACCATTATGTTGCAAGTCTCAAGCTGATGCTATTATATAAACAGTTTTATGGTAATATGGCTATATTGTCTCTTCTGAGTATCACAAAATTGTACCAAGCGGATCAGTTCGTAGCTGGATTCTTCACCAATCTTCCATAACTTCTCCAGCACACACATGTCGCTCGGTTCTCCAATTCTATGAGTTGGAAGAATTTCCTTTGTCTCTCTATGGGCCATGTGGCCAGAGACTCTCCTGGAATTTTAGAGTTTTTACAACCCTTTACACACAGGGCCTGGGTTGGGGGTGGTAGGTTGGGTGGTGGTGCAAAAGGGAGGGGGTCAACTGTCCTCCCTGTACCAAAAGAGGCCAACGTCATGACAGTTGAGACCGAGTCTGCGTCTCTCACATGGGTAGGCAGAACATTCCATAAAAATTGAGCTCTATAGGAGAAAGACCTGCCTCCAGCTGTTTGCTTAGAAATTCTAGGGACAGTAAGGAGGCCTGCGTCTTGTGACCGTAGCGTACGTGTAGGTATGTACGGCAGGACCAAATCGGAAAGATGGGTAGGAGCAAGCCCTTGTAATGCTTTGTAGGTTAGCAGTAAAACCTTGAAATCAGCCCTTGCCTTAAAAAGAAGCCAGTGTAGAGAGGCTAGCACTGGAGTAATATGATCACATTTTTTGATTCTAGTCAAGATTTTAGCAGCCGTGTTTAGCACTAACTGAAGTTTATTTAGTGCTTTATCTGAGTAGCTGGAAAGTAGAGCATTGCAGTAGTCTAACCTAGAAGTGACAAAAGCATGGATTCATTTTTCTGCATCATTTTTGGACAGAAAGTTTCTGATTTTTGCAATGTTATGTTGGTGGAAAAAAGCTGTCCGTGAAACAGTCTTGATATGTTCCTCAAAAGAGAGATCAGGGTCCAGAGTAACGCTGAGGACCTTCACAATTTTATTTGAGACGACTGTACAACCATCAAGATTAATTATCAGATTCAACAGAAGAGTTCTTTGTTTCTTGGGACCTAGAACAAGCATCTCTGTTTTGTCCGAGTTTAAAAGTTGAAAATTTGCAGCCATCCACTTCATCAGCCCTCCCCAGGGGCAGACTGGCTATCTGGCATTTCGGGCAAATGTAAGATGGGCTGGTCCATTTTTAGCCCCGTGAGACTGTCTAACTTGGGTTTTTGCACAAAATGATCATTATCTGGATAATAATGGGGGCCTGAAGCGAACATTTTTGCCAGTGTATTAAAAATGCTAGGACCGATTTCTGGTCCCAGTCTTCCCCTGGCCCTCCCCGAATCCTAACCTCTGTAACGTTTGTCAATCAATTCCTGGATGATCGTGTTAACCTCTATGGGCTAGGTGGGACGCAAGCGTCCCACCCGTGGTGCACTCCATCAACAGCAGGTGCATTTCAAGAGCGGCAAATTTGAATCCAAATAAATGTCAAAATTCAAATTTTTCAAACATACAACTATTTTACACCCTTTGAAAGATAAACATCTCCTTAATCTAACCACGTTTTACGATTTCAAAAAGGTTTTACGGCGAAAGCATAAATTTAGAGTATGTTAGGACAGTACATTTACAAGAGTTGTGTGTAATGTTGTGTCAATTCAAAGACAGGCGTCACCAAAACCATAAATCAGCTAAAATTATGCACTAACCTTTTACAATCTCCAACAGATGACACTCCTAGGACATTGTGTTAGACAATGCATGCATTTTTAGTTCTATCAAGTTCATATTTATATCCAAAAACAGCGTTTTACTGTGGCGTTGATGTTCAGGTAATCGTTTCCCTCCAATAACCGGCATTCAAGTCAGCACCACAAATTAAATAATTAAAATTAGAAAACATTGGTAAAATATTATATTGTCATTTAAAGAATTATAGATTTACATCTCTTGAACGCAATCAACTTGCCAGATTTAAAAATAATCTTACTGGGAAATCACACTTTGCAATAATCTGAGCACTGCGCCCAGAAAAATACGCGTTGCGATACAGACTAGCCGCCATGTTGGGGAGATCTAAAATCGAAAATACTATGTAAATAATCCATTACCTTTGATTCTCTTCATCAGATGTCACTTCCAGGTATCACAGGTCCATAACGAATGTAGTTTTGTTCAAAAAAGCTCATCATTTATGTCCAAAAATCTCCGTCTTGTTAGCACATGATCTAAGCCCGCCGGACTTCACTTCATGAACGAGGGGAAAAAATATATTTACGTTCGTTCAAACATGTCAAACGTTGTATAGCATAAATCATTAGGGCCTTTTTTAACCAGAACATGAATAATATTCAAGGTGGACGAATGCATTCTCTTTTATAACGTATTGGAACGAGGGTACCCAACATGAACTCGCGCGCCAGGTGTCTAATGGGCCATTATCGTTCCATGGCTCTTGTTCGGTCAGATCTCCCTCCAGAAGACTCAAAACACTTTGTAAAGGCTGGTGACATCTAGTGGAAGCAATAGGAAGTGCCAAAATATTCCTCAGCCCCTGTGTTTTTCAATGGCATAGGTTTAAAGGTAATACAACACATCAGGTATCCACTTCCTGTCAGAAAATGTCTCAGGGTTTTGCCTGCCAAATGAGTTCTGTTATACTCAGACACCATTCAAACAGTTTTAGAAACTTTAGGGTGTTTTCTATCCATATATAATAAGTATATGCATATTCTAGTTACTGGGTAGGATTAGTAACCAGATTAAATCGGGTACATTTTTTTTATCCAGCCGTGCAAATACTGCCCCCTAGCCCCAACAGGTTAAAGTCATATACAATCCTGCAGTGCATTTGGAAAGTATTCAGACCACTTGACTGTTTCTACATTTTGATACGTTACAGCCTTATTCTAAAATGGATAAAATTGTTTTTTTCCCCTCAATCTACACACAATACCCCATAATGACAATGCAACAACTTGTTTTTCGAAATTTTTGCCAATGTATAAAAAAAAAAACAGGAAATATCACATTTCCATAAGTATTCAGACCCTTTACTCAGTACTTTGTTGAAGCATCTTTGGTAGTGATTACAGCCTCAATTCTTCTTGGGTATGACGCTACAAGCTTGGCATACCTGTATTTGGGGAGTTTCTCCCATTCTCCTCTGCAGATCCTCTCAAGCTCTGTCAGGTTGGATGGTGAGCGTTGCTGCACGGCTATTTTCAGGTCTCTCCAGAGATGTTCGGTCGGGTTCAAGTCCTGGCTCTGGCTGGGCCACTCAAGGACATTGAGACTTGTCCCAAAGCCATTCCTGCATTGTCTTGGCTGTGTGCTTAGGGTTGTTGTCCTGTGAACCTTCGCCCCAGTCTGAGGTCTTGAGCGTTCTGGAGCAGGTTTTCATCAAGGATCTCTCTGTACTTTGCTCTGTTCATCTTTCCCTTGATCCTGACTAGTCTCCCAGTCTGTGCCGCTGAAAAACATCCCCACAGCATCCCTCCATTGCTCAGTTTGGCCAGGAGGCCAGCTCTAGGAAGAGTCTTGGTGCTTCCAAACTTCTTCCATATAAGAACGATGGAGTCCACTGTGTTCTTGGGGAACTTCAATGCTGCAGAAATGTTTTGGTACCTTTACCCAGATCTGTGCCTTGTAGAAACATCTCAAGGATGCACCTGAGCTCGATTTCTAGTCTCATAGCAAATGGTCTGAATACTTATGTAAATAGGGTATTTGTGTTTTTTATGTTTAATACATTTGCAAAAATGTCTAAAAAACTGTTTCTGCTTTGTCATTATGGGGTATTGTGTGTAGATTAATGAGGGGGAAAAAATATTTAATACATTTTAGAATAAGGCTGTAACGTAACAAAATGTGGAAAAAGTCAAGGAGTCTGATTACTTTCCGTATGCACTGTATACTGTACATACATTGTCATATCTACTCTATGGCTCTGTAGAGTAGTGTTTCTCAATCTATTCCTGGGTGTGTGTGTGTGTCATGACATCACTTAAGTATCAGCTGTCTCCTTTCCAAATGATTATGCTCCCATGATCATATCCTGATGAAGACAGCTTGTCTGTCGAAACGTTGGATATTAGGTTATTAAATTATTGCACCTGAGCTCCTAGTGTGCGGCTCTCCTTTAATTTTTAAGTGTTTTACTCCCCTAGCCAGCACCTCGCCTAAATAGGTGTACGTTTCTTTCGCCTCTAGATTATGCTCCCACACACACCACATCTGCCTCCTCATGAGAGCACATGGTCATTGCAAGCCATCCATTATTAAACACAGACACACACACAGCTCTGAGAGAGGCGGAGGCTGCTGGGAATTTAACCAAATATCTAACGTCCCAAAGCTCTGGCTCTCTATCAGCAGTGTGTGTAGGAGAGGTCGTTCAGTGTTGTGACTGCCACACACACACACACACACACACACACACACACACACACACACACACACACACACACACACACACACACACACACACAGAATCCACACACGTGTCCTTTATGCCCACAGCAGAATCCAAAACACAGGAGTTCTCCTAGTTCTCTCTCTCTCTCTCTCTCTCTCTCTCTCTCTCTCTCCCAGCTTAGTGTACATACTTTAACCGTCCCATTTATACCATAGCGACGATAGCATGCCAAAACCAGGCCCCCCAAAAAACAGTGTGTTTCAGCCTCAGATATTATGAACACATTGGTTTAAAACCCCTACAGCGGATGTATCCATAGAAACAAATCCCCAAACAGAATAAAATCTATGAGTTGTTTTGTTGACGCGTACAAGAGCCCTCATGCTGGAATGAGAGAATGAGAGAATCATTCTAGTTGACAATGAGACAAGGGCGATATTGATTGGCTTGTGGAGAAGCAAGGCCCTGTCCAAATACACAAGGACGTTCCACTGGAGATTAAAAGGACTATTCATTTTCCAGCGCTAACCAGTCCCAGAGGGATGTTTCCGCACTCTCTCTCTCTCTCTAACACTCTCTCTCTCTCTCACACACACACACACACACACACACGTTCCAATGAGAAGACATCCCGTTGTCTCATAACAGTGGCACAGACAAATACATGGATCACTGTCATTCTCTAGACAACCACAATGGAAAACAAAGAACGCAATGCTGTTTTCACTGGGCTGCTGTACAGTACACTCAATGCCAGCTTAAAGGCGGGAAAATAAGTCAAATCCTGCTTTTATGTTGATGAAAACACAAGGAGTTAAGCAGCCAAAACGTGATTAAACAGAGATGCGGTTCAAATCATAAGTGGCTGGGAAACGGTTTAGTCTTTGGTCAATGGTAATCTACTAAATTTGTAGATTTCTAGACCCCCTAAAAACAATTACAAAAATAATACAGATAAAACAAGTTGTCCTAGACCTACCAGACAGAGCAGCTAGTCCTACCTGTAAGGTTAGTGGAGTGTTTGTCCTGTGCTGTTTCTGGGCTGATATGTGCATTCTGTTTGTGTTGTTGTCGATTGGAAGGGATCAGCAGTGTTGTTGACCCAGTGAAGGGATTACATTGTGGAGGGGTGTAATATGTCAGACTTATCACAGTCGGAGAGATCACTACACGGCCGGTCAGATAGATAGATTAGGAGAGGAGGGACACTGTAAAAGCCTGTTAGGGATCCAGCACCATCGTTGGCATGAGAGGACAAAACTAAAATCTCAGCCAATGATGACGACGCATCAAATGTGTCAACTGCCAGCACATGGCAGCAGGAGCCAAGCAATGCTGGATCAATACTGAGACATCATCTACAAAAGGTTTACCGGAGGTTTATTGGTGTGTTCCCAGAATGTTGATGAACTAACACTAGAGCCAAAAGCAGTGGATAGCACTGCTGCAATACAGTTGGCCTAGTTCGGATGTTGTAGTAAAGCCTACATGCTAACTCCTTTCCCTCCAGAAGCATATTATCCCCAGTCACCATTGGCCCTTAGTCATGTGTTGTTGTTGATAATGGCGGTATGAGCTGCTTCCTAGAGCTACTGTAAGTCCCCCAGGAGAGACTATAACAGTATGTTCACTGGATATCAATTTATGTTAAATGTCTTACATGCTCTGTGGGCACGATTATCTTTCAGCAACACATTGCAATCCCTCCCTTCATCCATCCATCCATCCATCCATCTATCCATCTATCCATCTGTCACGTCCTGTCTGCCAGTAAGACATTCGCATCAAGTAATGATGATTGGCAAAAATGTTCAACTGCTCTGAATTGTGAATGAATCATGCCCATTCTGAACAAACCACAAACTGTAAAAAATTAATTCCCAGCATCACCATATAATGGCTCATAAATTATACCTGGTGTATTGTTTAAAATCTAGGTTCTTTCCCTTTTCTTCCCAATGCAGGAATGCCCCCTATGATGCCAGGTCACGGTGTCCCGCCCATGATGCATGGGATGCCCCCTGGTATGCACGGAATGCCACCAGGGTGAGCACTAACTCATACTACTCAGTGGGTGACATTTTCCTCTCTCAATGACACACAAAGCCACGGTGCGTTTGCTCACTCTTTGCAGGGGTTAAATGTCGCCCTGAACTGGTCCGTCGCTGCAGGATCTGCCTTATTATTAAAACATCAGACAGTTAGATTTGATCATTCAGATTCTAACTCACACCTGTTGGTTTGATCACCTTACAGCATGATGCATGGGATGGGAGGGATGATGCCTCCAATGATGCAACGGATGCCCGGTATGCCGCCAGGTAAGCACTGTCTGTACCCCTCTTCCCCTCCCTTACTCCAGTCACTCTGTACCCAGTGGGGTGGTCTGGCATTGACAGGGGATACAGCACTGTGGCCCTCACCTCTCTCATCTAGGACTTTTCTCCTATATGAGGCTTGTGAGAGAGCTGACAATTTCACAAGACTAGCATAGAGCTGGGCGACGTGGACAAAAATCTATTTAATGATAAGCTTATAACATGAATGTGCACCACAGTTTTAATATTACCCTTAAAAATACTAATACTACTTTGAATGTTGTAGCTATCAATTGTCCGGTTATCAATCACCTATATTAGCACACGTATTTTGTTTCAAACTTCACATTTCTCTAGTAGGTTATTTACCAGAATGAACGATATCAGCAAAATGCCCACGATAAGTGGTTGGTGTCGATCATTTTCGGTTTATCGTCCTAGCTCTAGTAGCGCAAAATCATGTTCACTCTCAATTCTATCATGACCTAGAAATGACCTGCTATGATATTTGTCATGGATTCCCTAACTTCCTGAGAAAGAACGGTGATTTGATATTGAGACCTGATGTCTTGTCTTAAGGAATGCCACCCCACATGGGTCACCGTCCTGGTATGCCCCACATGGCCCAGGCACCCACCCCGGCAGGGATGCCCCGACCTGCCGCAGCAGCCCCTGCTGCCGTCAGCAAGCCCCTGTTCCCCAGCGCAGTACAGGTGGGTCACCTTGCCAAGAGGCGAGGTGGGATGGAGCTGTATCTTGTCATAACTGTCCCATTGGTTTACCTTGTTCATTTTAAATGGTGTCCATTGAATAATTCACCAAGAGGATTTCCTCTGTATTAAGATGGTTGTACTGGTGCACTTATCTCGGACACATGCATACTATCAGAGTATCATCATTAATGATGGGGAGTAGGCTTGGGCAGTATCCAGAGTGTCATACCTTCATACTGACCTTGTCCCATATTGGTATATTCGGTAATACCAGCACTGAACACAAGGGGCACTATTTTCAAACCGCCGCTGAGCTTTTGTAATCCAAAGGTTAGCAATGCTAACAAGTACATGTAAAATCCCATAGAATGCAAACTAAATGATAAAGAGCATCGCAAACATTTAGACAGCCTCTGACCTGAACTATTTTCAGGACAGACATCCCAGCTCACAAAGTTATAAAAGTAACTCAGAAAGGCTACAGTTTGCTGTACGCACAACACAATTATTAGACAGCAAGGCTCTTGATCCAAGAGGGGTTTTTCTGCTGTTACCGGCAATATAATTTTTGTAAGAAGCTAACCACTTAGCTAGATAGCTAACTAGCGACTAAATTGGCAAACCAATTGTACAGCTGCAGAGCATTTAGCACATTTGACACAGTTTTTAGTTAAAAGTTATAAAACATCTAGCTGGTGAACGTTTAGTTGTGATTTCCATACTGTAACCTGATCACCTGGCGTGTGCTGCACAACAATGAATGACTCAAGGCTCTGGTCTCTCATTAGTGTGCTTGTAAACAAACACCTTGTGACTGGGTACTAGCAGTAAGCTTCATAATGAATAATTCTGACAGGTGAAATGAAATGCGCAATCATTATCTCTTGACTGCAGGTATTTACTTGAAATGTAGCAGCAAATATTCACATTTATGCGATCTTCAGAGAGAGTTTCAACGGTATTGAAAAACCATCCTGTGGCTATTTCCAAATACCCCGGTATATGGTATACCGCCCAAGCCTAATAGGGAGCAGCAATAGCAGAGTTTTATCAGTAATGCATCCATAGTAAGGAACTATAGTTCATTATCAAAATGCCCTCTCCTCGTTTTCCTCTCCAGAGCTGCTGGTATTCACTCCAGGTTCTGCTAGTGTTGTTCACACTCTGCCTCTCTTCTTTGTGCTGCAGATGGGCTCTCATGTTCCAAACACCATCACAGCCTCTCCCAGTAGCACTGCAGACTCTCAGTCTGCTGCCTCTAAGCCTCTGTTGTCTAACACTTCACAAGTAGGCAGGACTCTTTCACTTCCATGTCCCATAGACTCTTGTGGCATGCAGCATATCAGCTTGATTTGGTTGGGAATGCTACAAAATGTCTGTGTTTTGACATATAAACTTAAGTTAACATATTCAACAGGCTTTTTGTCATTCCGTGTGCGTTTTTGTCAACCGCTCCAGCAAAAGGATGAGCTGACGGTCGGCTTTCCCTTAGGAGGACTTGCTGCATGCCTGTGTGTGGCCTGCCTTAGTTTTCTTATCACTGGAATGGTGATTTAAAATGTGTTTTTGTTTAGGCACAGCTTGCTTTTTGCTTATTTTTCCCCTCCCCTGACTTGTTGACATGGATTTCCTCAGATGCTATTTTGCACAATGCAATGCTCATCAGCAATGTGTGATATGATATGAGTTTTTCTTGTGTCTCAGCTGAGCTGATATTTCAATCATTTTTTGAAACGGATATTATCCAGTCATTTAAAGTGCCTGGGTCAGCGTTAGTTTGAGGTACAGTGCACTCTGCTTGTAAAAATCTGAGGAATCAACCAATCGCTTGTTGTGATCAAAAATCATGGGACAAATTCTGTTTAGAAAGCACTTCTAAGGAATCAGTAGGTCAAATGTCTGAATATCTGATTCCTATGAGAGGAGAGCATTGTAATCTGTGTTTGTGTGATCATGTTGAGTCACTCACCCATCTGACAGTGCATCTTCCTTCCGGTCTCCCAGGCCCAGCAGAGTGCCTCTGGAGCTGTGCCCCACAGCGCGCCCTCCACCTCCTCTGACCCTCCCAAAGCAACATTCCCCGCCTACATCCAGTCCTCTGCCTCCTCATCCTCCTCTAACCCCCCTAGTAACACTGTGGCCAAGCCCCCCGCCACAGTGACCAGTAAGCCAGCCACCCTCACCACCACGAGTGCAACCAGTAAGTTGATCCACCCTGATGAGGATATCTCACTGGTAAGTTGCTCCTGCTTTGCGTTTTGCCCTTTCACAGTAAGTAAGGAATGAGAAAGTACATTTATCTATGTCGCGTTACTGTTGTGATACTTGTAATATTTGTTTAAAACAAATGAGTCAAATATAATGTGATTGAGTTGTCCTTGCCGTTGCACTGAAAGGGATAGGCTAGTGTTGCGTCCTATCTAAGAATCCTCTCTGTGTTTGTCTGCCCGGTGACAGGAGGAGCGACGGGCTCAGTTGCCCCGGTACCAGCGTAACGTGCCCAGACAGGGGCAGGTCCACATGTCTGCCCCTCCTGTGGCGGCTGTGGGCGGCATGATGCCCCCACAGCAGGGCATGCCCCCGCAGCAGCCTGGCATGAGGCACCCCATGCACGGTAAGATGTCATGGCATCACTAGACCAAAAACATCAACTGATGGAGAGAAACTTGGAGCCTTTGATGGCACGAAAGACCAAGTATCATACCAGTCAAAACATGGTTTTTTTTCATTTGCTTGCATTGTGAGCGTGATGTTTCAATATACTTCCTCCTCCCTCCAGGTCAGTATGGTGGTCCCCCCCAGGGCGTGCCTGGCTACATGCAGGGCGGGATGCCTCCGTATGGGCAGGGCCCTCCGATGGGATACCAAGGAGGGCCTCCCATGGGCATGCGGCCCCCCGTCATGTCTCCTGCGGGACGATACTGAAGCTGTCGCAACGACCTGACCCCTCACTAGGTTTGGAGGTTAAACCTTTTCTCACCTTGTGCTTTTTAAAACTAGCCCAAGCCAATGAGCAGTAAGACCAACCAGTGAAGGTGAAGAAAAGTATTGATGAAAACAAATATATATACGCAGCACACGGACATTTAACATGACATCTTTAATGGGGGAAAAAAACATAGAAACAACAAAACACACAAAACAACTTGATGATAATGACAACTTTGTCGTTGTGCAGATTTGATACATGTATGGTGTTTTTCTTCTCATGTTTCACTCAGGTTTGTAGAAGTGAAGTGTGTTAAATATGGTTCATATTGTTTTGACTGCTCGCTGCTGGAGTAACATGATCGTATCGCCCTCCCCTTACAAAAAGGCAAGTTTCCTGTAAATATATGATTTTCTGTTGTGTAGAGTAAGTCGGTGACGAGGCCCTCACAGCACACTTGTGTGTTGTTGGACGCCCTGTCCCCAACCGTATGGTTGGTGAGGGTCCTCCTTTATGATGACGATTCCAACTGTTTAGTAGTTTATCACCAGATCTATGGATTATTATTATTATCTATCAGTCTCTAGCTTCATTCTTATTTCAGGTTCATTTCATGATCAAGAGGGTAACTTGTGTGAATTTATTCTCTGTACTGTTTTAAACAATCTATGTTGTAATAAAACTCACTTAAAATCCAACACCGTTTTTTTCCTGACCCGTGGATGGGGATGAGGCTTCATGAAGGTTTGTACCATGGAGGTTAGTACCTTCTTCGTGAAGGTTTGTACATAAATGTTGTATTTATTAAATATTGCTCAAATAATAGAATGTCAACGTTCCAGATCTGGTATTTTTAAACATGTTTTAATATACAAATTGTCTTGATGCAGATAAGTTTATAGCCTGATGTTCTTTAATAGTAATCCAATCATTTAATACCTGCACACTGAATCAGTTTATCTTCCTCACCTTAGGTTCACTAACATTTGCATGCAAGTGCTCTACACTCTGTGAGTGGTTGATGATAAATGTACATTTTACTTGATGTCGGGTGTATTTTTCCTAAACCACCTACTCATGTCCTCTGGGTGTCTAGCTTTTCAAGTCAGAGAGCCTTAATTTGGTGTTATTCCACTATGATGCATCAGTGTTTCCCCTATATGCAACTTTGGCCGCCACTGCAAAAAAAAAAGTTAATTAAATGACTAAAACCAGGAATATAGAAGCGATAATGGCGCAATATATTTTTGAGAACTAAAAATCGGCAAAATAAAGACTAGACAGTCGGAGAATGTAAATTTAAAAAAAATGTCATGATATATGGCCCCTTTTGATTTTGTTTGTCATTTAGATAAATTAGGAACAATGCATAAGCCATGGCAAAATGTGTAGAATTGTAGAAAATTTAGCTTTAAAACTGTAAAATGTTAATGTCAAAATGTGTAGAATTGCAGAAAATTTGTTTTAGAACAGCTACAGTTTTTCTCTGTAGCCGAGAGGGCCGCTAAAATGTGCCATTTGTCATGCCCGCTACACACTAACTTTGCCACCGCTGCTGGAAAAAAATACTAGGGGAAACACTGCATAGCATATTAAAATCGAAAAACTATTACTTTGAAACTTTTTGTAAGCCCATGTCTATTTTGATGGAAATGTCCTTATCTGCTTTTCAGCCTAAAACACAGATTTCTTGCGAAACAGGTCAGTTATATCTGTAAGTACCCATTCCCTTACCATAGTGTGGCTGTATCTTGCACCGGATGTACCGTTTAGTAGTAACTAGTTGTTGAATCTGAAATAATCAATTTTTTGTTTTTCTAAGATTTGTACATTTTTTGAGTATTGCAGAGTTATTCTAAAGTACTTGCTCAAGATTTGTTACACCATTTGGCTGCATACAAATGTAATGAATGTTGAATGCTGTGGTGTGCCATTGTTGCCTCTTTCTGTCTGATGGTGAAGGGGGCAGTTCGGTGGAAACTGGACACATTTTTTACCCCACTCATTTGGTAAGTAGGATTTCACATCGGCTATGATGTACAGTGCCTTCAGAAAGTATTCATACCGCTTGACTTGTTCCACATTTGGTTGTTACAGCCTGAATTCAAAACGGATTAAATAGATTCTCACCCATCTACCCACAATACCCCATAATGACAAAGTGAAATCATGTTTGAAAATGAAATACATATGTATTCAACCCCTTGAGTCAGTCAATACATGTTAGAATCACCTTCGGCAGCCATTACAGCGTGAGCTTTCCACACCTGGATTGTATTATATTTACATATTCTTCAAACTCTGTCAATTTGGTTGTTGATCATTGCTAGACAGCCATATTCAAGTCTTGTCATAGATTTAAAAACAGATTTAAGTCAACTATTAACTAGGCCATTCAACATTTAAGCAACCCCAGTGTATATTTGACCTGTGTTTTAGGTTATTGTCCTGCTGAAAGGTACATTTGTCTCCCAGTGTCTTTTGGAAAGCAGACTGAACCAGGTTTTCATTTAGGTTTTTCATGTGCTTAGCTCTATTCTGTTTCTTATCCTAAACTCCCTAGTCCTTGCTGACGACTAGCATGATGTAGCCACCACCACCATGCTTGAAAATATGAAGAGGGGTAGTCATTGACGTTGGATTTGCCCAAAACATAACACTTTGTATTCAGGACATAAAGTTAATTAATTTGCCGTGTGTTTTATGCTGTACAGGCTTCCTTTTTCACTCTCATTTAGGTTAGTATTGTGGAGTAACTACAATGTTGATCAATCATCAGTTTTCGATCAAAACCATTAAACTCAAATGTACTTTTTTATTTTGCATTTGCAGAGCCATCTCATCTTTGCAGATAAATATTTTGTAGTCATTTTGTAATGGTGGATGTGGCCTCGTGAAATCCCTGAACGGTTTCCTCACCGTAGTGACTGGGTGTATTGTGTGGTAGAAATTCTAATCAATGAGGAGAGACGAGGTCAATTACCAATCAGGATATTACTTTATTCAAAACATATTAATAAGGAAAGCATAGAGTCATTGCTTCTATAACGACAAGGCTGGTCGGCTCAACACTTCCAAGTGTTGTGGCGAGTAGCTCTGACACACATGAAGAATACATATCTTTTATAGAAAAGATACGCCCTTTTAGTCTTCCTGACAAACAACAGATGCATGGAATGGGTCACAGGGTGGAACTTGATATATGAGAAAGGAGTATCGCGCCAGATAGCATTTGCTTTGAAGACTGTTCTTATTTAGTCTGTCCCTTAAGACGAGGCTCCGATCTCGTTCCTGGTACTTCAAAGCACAGAAACACCAATTAATTCTATGGCATAACTCAATTGTCAACTCCAGATACTTCCATCTGAAGTAAAACCCCTTCTTGACCACACGCCTGGACACTGAGGGGAGTAAGCCTCTAGGTCATTCACTCCCCCAGGACAGGTGCAACATCAGAGATGACATACAATGGTTCCAGACACTATCCCACATCTTTTCTCAGACCTCATCTCCCCCAAGGAGGGAGTGACTGGCTCACAGAAATTGTGGAGACAAGTGGTTCTCCATCAATCACGCCATCCTTTCACATGGTTTAGAATAGGTAAAGACACATTCACATATGAAGACAATGTTCCCTCCTGTCCTCTTCTCTTTCTGATATTCTGCATAGCACTAGCGGCATGTGAAAGACAAGCCTGACTTCTCCCCTCTCTGGGCCCCAGCTGAGGGAGGAATTGCAACTACCAACACCAGAGTCCAAAGGGATACATTCAAATAACAAGCATATCATACAAGCATATTATGCAGATAAGACATTTTAATGATCTAATATACCTAACTAATTCTGATTCTTCCTCTACAATTGATATACTATCCAAAGTGTTATAATTTCACCATGCTCAAAGGGATATTCAATGTCTGCTTTTTATTTGAATTGTACCCACCTACCATTAGATACCCTTTGCGAGGCATTTGAAAACCTCCCTGGTCTTTGTGGCGAATCTGTTTTGAAATTCACTGCTCGGCTCGGGGACCTTTTTATCTGTATGTGTGGGGTACAGGAATGAGGTAGTTATTCAAATCATGTTAAGCACTATTATTGCACACAGTGAGTCCATACAATTTATATTGTGACTTAAGCTAATTTTTATTCCTGAATTTATTTAGGCTTGCCATAAAAGGGGTTGAATACTTTTTGATTCAAGACGTTTCAGCTTTACATTGAATTAATTTGTAAAACGTTCAAAAAAACTATTCCACTTAGACATTGTGCGTTATTGTGTAAGCCAGTGACACAATCTCGATTTAATACATTTTTTAAAATTCTGTCTAACACAAAGTAGAGAAAGTCAAGGGGTGTGAATACGTTTGGAAGGCACTGTACATGGCTGATGTAAAATGATTGACACTCCCAGACAATATTACAGTAATGTTGTTTTTTTTGAAGTTATAATCATTGTTTACAGATTAATTGATTAATAATACTTATGGATTATAGTATTTGGCCTGTTGGATGTCGTCGTCAACACTCGTCCAAACTCCTCTTCCAACTTTTGGAACAATGCTCAAAACTGTCTTGGATATGCTGCTGTTATTAATACTTAACTATAACTCGGATTAGCTTCACCATTTTAATTGAATTCTCCACAGTTAGAATTGTCAACATGCATCCTATAACGTCCTTTTAAAGGGAACATTGGCCTGTTTGTTCATTAACTACACATTTCACATAAAACAAATAGACATGTTATTTCATAAGACAATGTAGGCGGTATCACAGTTGCTCTCCACTTGCTGATGTGCATACATTTATCCTAATGTAAAAATCCAAATGCTTTGTATCAAAACACACTATTGTAAGAATAAATCCTGTGGGTAGTGTACAATTTTGAGTGTGTTTTTTCAAGCCTGTCTTATTTTATAGCAGGAACAGGACAGATCTGAACCATCTTTGTAAGAGGACTACTTGATGGTCTTGGGTCGTGAACTTGACTTTCTCAAGTAACTGTTTGCAATATCTCCCACGACGTTACAGTGAATAGTTGGTCATTTGTGGTATGTTGTGACTTTTATCATAACATTTTATAAACCTTAAACAACTTCAAAGTAACTAATGTTTTGATACCTAAATATATTCTCTTATTAGCAGTGGCTGAAATTGACAGATTTTTGCAGCTTTACAAATGGCTAAATACTCACTATTTTATACTCTTTCGTATAAGGTCAACACCCTTTCTGTCTGGCTTCAGTATTTTGCATTTGCAGAACCATCTCATCTTTACAGATAAATATTTTGTAGTAATTATGTAAAGGTGGGTGTGGCTTTTTGCTGTGACACTTGTGAGGAGTAGTTTACGAACAACTCTTCCTGTTTAGCGTTAAGGTTTGAGGTGGAGAAGTTCCTGTAACTAGTCACCAATCAAGTGAGTGCCACTCAACAATTCTAGTCTAATACTCCACTTGTGTCTGAGGCTCACTGCATGCTGCTCAGTGTGTGATAGCATCATATAAGAACAAGCGAAGTCATTATGACTCTTCATCTGACAGGTGTTCGGCTGCTGCTCATCACACATACAGTGTTGGGTAAGTCTTGTTTCTGCAACTTTTAGTGTGGGGTTAGTTTATTGGGAACTGTGTTGGCCACAGGAGGCTGCTGAGGGGAGGACGGCTCATAATGGCTGGCGTGAATGGAATGGCATCAAACATGGAAACCACGGCTTTGATTTATTTGATACCATTCCATTCATTCCTCTCCAGCCATTAACACGAGCTTGTCCTCTCCAATTAAGGTGCCACCAACCTCCTTTGGTGTTGGATTTTTTTCTTCTGCCACTGCAAGTTTTGGATTACTTTATCATGAGTAGTTTAATGTCTATAAAAACAGCACTTGTTTGGTTTAACCAGAGCCCTGTAACTGTTCCATATCACTACATTGATCATTATACAGATTTTTTCTTGACCAGGGTAGGGAGGTCCAAACCATGCGTCAGTACAGTGGGCTTCCTTTTTATATGACCACCAACAAGCCCGAGTGGCGCAGCATCTCAATGCTAGAGGCGTCACTGCACACAGCCTGTTTCGATCCCAGGCTGTATCACAATCGGCCGTGATTGGGATGTCCCATAGAGCGGCGCACAGTTGGCATAGCGTCGTCCGGGGGGTTGCGCCTGGGTAGGCCGTCAATGTAAATAAGAATTAGTTTTTAATGGCACTGCCTAGTAAAATAAAAACGGGGAGCTAACGTATTACCTTCTCTATATGTTGCCTCCTAGTGTTCTGTGATATTGAATTCCTGGAGAGACCGCAGGGTGACTCTGTAGAGTTCTACTGTATCTCTGAGTTCAATGCCTCCAAGCCCATTGGGCTCTACCTGAAACGCAAGTGGCTGCAGCCCAACAGAGAGGTCCTGTTCATGTTTACTGAACAAAAGCCTGTGTTTAACCTTGACGTCAAAGAGCGCATCCATGTCACCGGAGACCCGAGTACTCACCGGGTCAACGTGACCCTCAGCCAGCTGAACGGAAAAGACACAGACGTCTACTACTGTGAGTTTGTCTTCCTCGATGCCTCCAGCGTGGATGAGAAGATTCCAAGCAATATGGAGTTCTTTCTGTACGTCGACAATGTTGGTGAGTATTCTTTATGGATTCCTTAATTTATTTACTTTTTTATGTTTCTTGATGCGAATGGAGTTGTTGACATCATGATGTGTGTCAAACAGTCACAGTAGCCTGCGTGTTTTCCCTTTTTTTGGTAATAACTCGACTCCATAGCTGAGCCATACTGTTCATGTTATGCATCCTGCCACTGCTTCCTCAGAATACCCCACGCTCTAGCAACATACTCTCCTTTACCCCGCCCACAAAGCCAGTCATACTAGTGTTTGTTTCCCATCTGGAGAAGATGTCCCAGACAACAAGATGGATGTAGGCCTGATAGAGACGTGCGCCGGGGGGTCAGCTGTCCTCCCCTGCCTCGCCCCCTACGGTTCCCCCTCGGCCATGGAAGGGGTATGCCTGAAGAGGCGATGGGGCCGGGCTCCAGTGGAGGTGCTGTTCCACTCAAAGCGCACCTCTTCCTCTGCCGCATTCCCCCCAGAAGAGAGGCTTCACCTGGCCACAGGGCTGGGCGGCCTGGCCTACAACCTCACCCTGCTAAAGATGCAGCCGGAAGAGAGCGCCTTTTACAGCTGTGAGCTGCTGCTCCCCAGCAGGCCCGACAACAGTGCCAGGCTAGGGAGACACGTGTACTTTGTGTCTGTGCAAGGTGGGTGTTTATCATAGGGTTAGTGGATTCAACCCTAATAAAACACCTGGTTTATATCGGGCTAGTGGATATAAACAAGTAACACTTGATTTAGTATGGCTTGTTCATTCTTTGTGTGCCTATGCGTTGTCTGTCTATACACGTTTTTGACCAGACCTTTACGAAAAGTAAATCCACTTCCCCTCCCCACATCGGTTTCTATACTCATTTTGAAAATAGACACATACAGTAGGAAACTGGGGTCAGTGGTTTTGGTTTTTAAGGGATAGTTTGTGATTTTGGCAAGGAACGCTATCTACTTACCCAGAGTCGGATGAACTCGTGGATATGTTTTATGTCTGCGTCTAGTATGAAGGAAGTTGGAGGTAGTTTCGCGAGACAACGCTAACTAGCGTTAGCGCACTGATTCAAACTACACACAGACATAAAATGGTATCCACAAATGAATCTGCCAAACTATCCCTTTAAACTGTAAATTCATGCCAGTAAATGTCCAGGTCATCTGTGGAAGCAGTTTCTATGACGCTGTATTGTTTATTAACTCTAGTAGCCAATGCAGTAACCCAGGTAACAATGTTCATGTTCATCATACACGGTATATGAAAGGTTGTCAATGTATTTTTAACCTGTTAGGGCTAGGGGGCATTATTTACACGGCCGGATAAAAAACGTACCCGATTTAATCTGGTTATTACTACTGCCCAGAAACTAGAATATGCATATAATTATTGGCTTTGGATAGAAAACACCCTAAAGTTTCTAAAACTGTTTGAATGGTGTCTGTGAGTATAACAGAACTCATATGGCAGGCAAAAACCTGAGAACATTCCTTACAGGAAGTGGCCTGTCTGACAAGTTCTTGTTCTTCTTGACTCTCTTTATTGAAAACTGAGGATCTTTGCTGTAACGTGACACTTCCTACGGCTCCCATAGGCTCTCAGAACCCGGGAAAAAGCTGAATGATGTAATTCCAGCCCATGGCTGAAAAACATTAGCGCCTTTGGTAAGTGGTCTATCAGAGGACAATGAGACTGAGGCGCGTGCACGAGGCGACCCCATGTTTTTATTTTCTCTCTGTACTAAAACACAGATTCCCGGTCGGAATATTATCGCTTTTTTACGAGAAAAATGGCATAAAAATGTATTTTAAACAGCGGTTGACATGCTTCGAAGTACGGTAATGGAATATTTAGAATTTTTTTGTCACGAAACGCGTCGGGCTCGTCACCCTTCTTTACCCTTTCGGATAGTGTCTTGAACGCACAAACAAAACGCCGCTATTTGGATATAACTATGGATTATTTTGAACCAAACCAACATTTGTTATTGAAGTAGAAGTCCTGGGAGTGCATTCTGACGAAGAACAGCAAAGGTAATAACATTTTTCTTATAGTAAATCTGACTTTGGTGAGGGCTAAACTTGGTGGGTGTCTAAATAGCTAGCCCTGTGATGCCGGGCTATCTACTTAGAATATTGCAAAATGTGCTTTCACCGAAAAGCTATTTTAAAATCGGACATAGCGGAGTTCTGTATCTATAATTCTTAAAATAATTATGTTTTTTGTGAACGTTTATCGTGAGTAATTTAGTAAATTCACCGGAAGTTTGCGGGGGGTATGCTAGTTCTGAACGTCACATGCTAATGTAAAAAGCAGTTTTTTGATATAAATATGAACTTGATTGAACAAAACATGCATGTATTGTATAACATAATGTCCTAAGATTGTCATCTGATGAAGATCATCAAAGGTTAGTGCTGCATTTAGCTGTGGTTTGGGTTTATGTGACATTATATGCTAGCTTGAAAAATGGGTGTCTGATTATTTCTGGCTGGGTACTCTGCTGACATAATCTGTTTTGCTTTCGTTGTAAAGCCTTTTTGAAATCGGACAGTGTGGTTAGATTAACGAGAGTCTTGTCTTTAAAATGGTATAAAATAGTCATATGTTTGAGAAATTGAAGTAATAGCATTTCTAAGGTATTTGAATAACGCGCCACGGGATTCCACTGGCTGTTGAGTAGGTGGGCCGAAATCGTCCCACTGGCTCTAGAGAAGCTAATTTAGGAAGTGAGTTGACATTCTTTAAAGTCTCACACTACATATTGCTCATTGTTTCCCCAGGTGTTAGGTGTAGCTGTACTGGTTACCCTCCACTGCTCTATGTCCTTTCTGCTGCTGTGGGGCTGCTACTCATCTTCCTTTTGGCCCTGGGAGTGGCTCATTATGTGAGTAGGACTGTAACCTACTTACTATGGACAAAAGGATTGACACACAGAATATTATTTATATAAATGGTAGCCACTCCAGTTTTTTTGCTGCTTTCATGGTCATCATTTAAAAAGCATTACAACCTCACATTCATGACATTTTCTTGAAATCAAACGGTTCTTTGCTCTGAGTTTATAAAGCCACTCTGTAACCTTTTACAGCCACACCTGTAACCTCTATGGTTGTTGACATGATATTGTAATGTAATTAGATACGTACTCATTTGGTAGCTACTGTATTCCTCAAGTGACAAATTGTCAGTACCATAACACTGATTTCTGACATGTATGACTAAGTACCAGTGATTTGTCAAACACCTCAAATTGAGGAAGGATGCCACTGAATCAAAGCATCCATCCTCTTACTATTCACATCATTTCACACAGGGAAGACACTAGTTTCACTAGTTGTTTTCACCTGCTGCCTTCTCTGATTGGCTTCTGTCCTCTGTCAGGGTAAGACCCGAGGAGACCGTGTCAAACCGCAGCCCCACCAGGCTTCCATCTACGAGGAGATGGTTGGGGTGCGGTCCCCCAACCGGAATGGAAAAGTGGCTCCCTCTTACCACCCGAGGCCCCCCCTACATCTGGAGGAAATGGATGCTTCTGCCCCCCCCCCTCTGAGTTCTCAACAGGAAAACCACTGAGGCTGAAGAGTAACCGCTAGTATCTGAAAATGGGAGGAACAAGGTCAGCCCAATACGGTGTTTGACTATTCATTTATAAACTGGAGTCTGGACTATAACTACAACTTACATAACCTTAAATTTGGACAAACAAACATCCACCTAACTTAGTTTGTTGTACTGTAAATGCTGTTGTGGCGTTTTAAACAATGTTTTGTATTTGATGTAAATGCTGGCAGCTAAATGTTGTAGCCTTGCTTTACTTTTTTAAAGGTGTTGTATTTTGACATGGTACGTTTGTTACCATGCTACATATCAAATGATCTGCATTGACAACGACTCAGTGGGATGGTCCACCGGATGTATTTGCATGGTGTGCTGAACCACAGCATGGCTTCAAAATCTAATTGTATTTATCACATGCGCCGAGTACAACATGTGTAGTCCTGACAATGAAATGCTTACTTACAAGCCCTTAATAAGTATATAGAAAAATAAAGAGCAACAAAATAACAGTGAGGCTAAGTGTGGGGGTACAGGTTAGTCCAGGTAATATGTAAGCAGAGGTAAAGTGACTATGCAGTTCAGTTGGATGTAAATAAAAGCTGTTAAGGTCCTTTTGTGATTTGCAAATTCAGAGAACTCACTCGACAGCTTACTGTAAAAAAAATTGAATTTTTTTTATAACAAGGGGTGGTTCAAGTGGATTCCTTGGTGTGTGTGTTGTCTAAAGTTGCTTCCTTATCCGTCTGCATCTAGTTTACTGGCTTGCTCTGGGAGTTGTGGCTTCTTCGTCTCTAGAGGTGCATTAATACTAATGTCCACATGAAAAATCAAGACTACACAAGAAATCGACAAGACGCTTTTTAACAGCCAAGAAAAGTCAATTTATTAATATAGTCCGAAAGAAGCTCCATAACACATGGAAACATGTTTTTTCCGGTGCATGTCATTAACAATCACATTCTATGAGGAGAAAAAAAAAAAACATTAAAAGCCACAACTTTCTCAGTACAGACACTACTCCGTAATGTTTTTTAAAATAAAAAGAAAGTACCACTTCCTCCCCCACTTACAAAAACCAGACTGCCTTAAAAGTCATGGGCTTTTTCTCAGTATAACCCACAGTGCTTTAGCAGAAGGATAAGCGCTCATTTCTTAAGGATTACACAGCATGGCGAAGCAATACAAGGTTCTGCCATAAATCTGATGGGGGGAGAAAATCTAAACATAGCAAATTTGTAGCACAAAGACACACCCCTACATCAAACCCTGAACCCCAGTGTACGAGTCCCGGGCCCCAAGAGAAAAGCAGGCCTGGACTCTCCCTCCCACTTGTGCATAGATCATGATCCTTTAAAAACCAGCTATCCCCCCCCCACTTCAAATCTGTCTCCTGAAAACCATCTATTAGACAGAATCTCTTAACTCATTGAATACCTGCCACAGGAACAGAGACAGTAATGCACAAGGCTCCTGAACGTTACAGGATGGAACCTCCAAAGAAAATGCATAAGTAAAACTTTAGACAATTAAAACCATTGATCAATTTTGTTTAAATGTAAAGCGATTTTACATGTAAAGCACTCCACTTTTTCTCTCTCAAAGTTCATTTTCAGTCATTTATTTGGTAAATTATGTAACCGCTATGGATTTTTAGAAGCAATGGTATATCATATTCTATTTAAATCCCTAACTTTCAGTGCCTGGAGTTAAATTTCTCAAAAGTTATTGTAATTTAAAACTCTCAAATTTAAATACAAATTGTGGAGTTTGAACTCTGGAAATCCTGGCCTTCCCGAGACAAGATCCACATCTTTACGAGTGTGCAAGATAGTGAGCAAATTGCGTTGTCTTTTTACAAGACAAAATTCAAATAAATCAATCAATACATACAGTCTGTCGACATCAAAAAGAGAAATTAAAAATTGAAATACGACAACTGATCAATCCCAGAGTTCTGAAAGTAGCATAAATCTTCATTTTGCAAAGTTTGTTTTATGTTCATATTTTTTTTGATGGAAGATGGAATTTGTCTTTTTCAACATTTCTTATAAATTCCTTTTTCCTCAACTTCAGACAAATGAAATGTTTGTAAACGACGGGTGGCTATGCAAAAAAAAAGAAAAAAAGATAGGCACCTCTGAAATGAGTCCTGTAACAAACTCATCTCCCCACATTATCCCTTTCCATTTCTCCATGAAGTGAACATAGGGATTACTAGTCCTACTATCTATGGCCACAATTCTTAGATCTTTTTTTTCATTACATTTGTATGTAATCAGAACAAAATGGTGCAATACTCAATGATAATCCTTATTTTGGATTATTCCACAATAAAAGCCACTAAAGGTAGATAAACAGTATACAGATAAAACAAAAACTTTTTTTCCATTAAGTCCTTGAGTAAACATTTACACATGAATTGTCACCCTCTCCCCTCGTTTGTCTACGATTAGCTGAGTGAGGGGTAGAAGACACTCAGTGCAATGTTAGAAGATAACAATGTCTATCAGAATATAGTTTTGACAAGCAAAAAATAAACTGAATAAAAGAACAGACAACAATGTCAATACACAACATACTGAATGGAACATGACAGCAGTCCTAAGCCTGCCAAGCACACAGTTGTTTGCACACATACATTTGACTTTCAAGCACACAACCAAATGATTTTTGCACTTTTTTTCTCCAATCTTTATTTTTTATATATTTTTAAATTGATGACCTCAAAAAGCTTGGAAATGTACTAGTCAAAATGTTTGTTTTTTTTCCTTTTTTTATTTTTTTACAAAAGACTTCACATTACGTTATTGGCGCTCCTTGATTCAAGTATTTGTGTTTATATTTTTGTGTTGATATGTTTAATGATATTTTTCTCTACTGGGAAAGTATGCATTAAAAAAAAACAGGTGATTTCAGGTTGGGTTGTTTAGACAAATTCACATACAGTACAAGTAGTTCAAGGTACTTACTGTAATATGTTCATAAATCCAGAACATGCATATCCAACTCCAGGTAGGAAAGACATTACTCATGATCCATCAAGTACCAGTTTAACCCCTAACCCCATTCCATTTCCTTCGTATCACTTATTTGCGGGGGGGAATACATATTGCTCATCTTCAGTTTGTATTGAACCCAGACCTTTTAAAAGGAATAAAAAGGTTTCAGAGATTGAGATCCAAGGTGTCTGTTGATGTGCTACCTACCACACACCGTACGTACATATCCGTATATATCTATAGTTTAAGCAGTAGCGAGCACGGCGTGCCCCTCAGTGCTGGTGCTCACACACCGAGCGAACGTTTGGAGGCCCCCACCTGGCTAATTGGTCTCTCTGAGCTTGGATCAAGGCAGTTACAGAAACAGGCAATAGTGATTTTTGCTAGTGTGCTGCAGGACGCCGAACAGAGTCCCAAAAAGGTAGCCTTATCCCATTTTAGTTTTTTTTTTAAAGACTTTGTACCTTTTGAAATGTGCTCCCTCTCGTTGCCCACCGCAGACACAGTGAGGCGAGCGACCTGGGCTGATACAGTGGGCCCGAAGCCATCTGGGTCTGTGGAAATATACAGTTGTGGGTCCGCTTTGAGCGGAAACACTAACAAATAGGATAAATACAGCATCCACAGAAAGGCTCCCCAGCCTGCATTCTGACTCCCTGGATGGTAGAAGTTAGAGGTTGCTGGATGGAGACATTTCAGCTAGAAGTGCAGAGCTTTAGTTAACATATTATAGATCTTTTATTTATTTTAGTCCGTTTTTATTTTTTTTTATTTTTAGATTTTGTGTCAAACTTCATATTAAAATGACGTTAAAATGCAAGAATTTCATTTTTGGTTTAAAAAAATATGTACCCAGGATTACCCAACATCAAACTGACTGCACCGTAGGATACTTGGATCCCCCAAACTCAGTAAAGATTTTATCCTCAACAACGGGGCATTCCCCACAAATGGCACCCTATGTCCCTATATAATGCACTACATAGTGAACAGGGTGCCATTTGAGACCTGGCCATATTATCTCAGTAGTTCAGGATGAGGTGTGTTGCCCCCACCCATCTGTTTGATCCCTCCTGCCCCCCTGCCTCAATCACAAAGGTTATCAAAGATCCTCCATCCTGGGAAGAGAAGAGCTCTTTCTCCAGATCGTATAACATGGGCTAGTTTACGAGATCTATATATTTTATTGTATTGGCACATTGGATAACATTGGCATCTTACATGCAGAATGGGCCTCTACATTGTAACATTACAGTAGGCCTATAGTTGGGAAGGGAATTCATTACTATCCCGTTCCCAAAAACAATTCTCCAGCCAAAACAAGTCTATAGTACTACTGCACAGCTTGCCATTAGTTAGTGTAGAACTTGGCTCTCTTACACTACAGCAAAAGGACATACATACAGAGAGAGCTGCATCTTTTAACGTCGTCTCCTACCCTGAGATCAAGCTGACAGGAGATCAGTCTTCAGCACAGTAAAGAGAGACCTACTATACCTCCACTCCAGTGGTACTAACTCCCCATAGAGGGAGGGTGGAAGTTCAGAATACGACAGTGTTGTGGTTTAAACCCAGCTATAAGGACCAGGAGCAGACATATTCTAAGTGCTGAAGGGTACATACAGCAGGAGGTTGTTGGCTCTAGCTCTGTGAGTCGGTGCTCAACCCTTAAGGCAGGATTAGCACGTTGGCTGTAAAGGGCCCGCAGCCTCTAGTCTTTTGCATAGAAACAGAACTGAGTCGCTGTTTTTGTCTGGTCAAGGGGATGGCCGTGGTCTAGGTTGGTTGCTTTGGAGGGGACTGGAGGGTGTAGCGTAGCAGCTGTGTGAGGGGGCGAGAGGGGACAGCCCTGGTGGAACCCAGGTGGAGCAGCTAGGGTCAGGCAGGACACACTCACCCATCTGAGACACCCTATTGGTCTAACTTACACGTCTTGAGATACTACCTGGAAGTACTACAGAATACTGTCCAAAACAAAGCAATGATCAATCAATCAGTTAAGATACTAACTAATAATAGACAATCAATGACGGGCTGTAGTATTGATCCTCGTTTGCATTCAATACACAGGATGTACATACAGAGGCACCTCTGACCAAAGTGTTTCTGCATATGAACAGTGAAAAGGGCTAGTTTCAAGCAGCCATCTTGAAAAGACCACTGCATGTAGACAAAAATAACAAATGAAGAAATACATAACGTCAAACAAAAACTAAATAAAATTCATCAAACACTGGCAAAATTCCAGAAATTTGACTGTCTCTTGACTTCCAGCTAAAGTGATCTTTGTGTGAAAGAAGATTAGGGGAAATGGAGAGGGTTGGTTGAGACGAGGTCGAGTGCTGCTGGCGCAGTCGTTAGCTAGCTAGCTCCGTGCTGATTGGCCAGTCTTGGAGGGAGCATGGTTTCCTGCCGGGCTGAGGGTGTCCAATGGGAGAGCTTGGTGCCAGCCCAGGAGGAAATGCTGCTGTGGGGGTAGCCTTGCCTAGCGACCATCGCCATGGGCACCACAGCAGAGAGGCACTCAGTGGACCGTGACCGTCCCCTCCCCACTCCGACAGACCGTTGGCCGGAGACAGGTAACATTGCATGTCTAGCGTCTCCAGACAAGAAAAAGGCTAAACATTTTGGAGTAACAGTGATATTCATTTTGATATAGTTAAAAGAAAATGTCTTTAGAAAAAAAAAAAACACCGCAGACTTTTTTTTTTGTCAGATAAAAGTAGACTTCCTTTTTTTCCTTCTTCATCCTGCTACCATTTCAAAGTTCATACAAGTCCTTGGACCAAAGAGGAACAAACAAATGCCAGAGGTTATTTCCAAGTATAGATACAGTACAAAAAAAGAGCAAGAGTTATTTTGTCTTTTTTTCAGTTTTCAAAGTTGCTGCTCCATTTTTCTGATTTATTGGTTTGCAAGTTGAAGCGTTTAGCTCTCTTCATAAGTGCTATGATAAAACCCTTTGAAATAGACAAAAGGTTACCTAGTCTATCTTTTACATTTGAGTACAGTACCAAATACAAGGAACACTCGTAGTAGATCTACTGCATTAGGATAAACCCCTCTTATTTGGTATTGTGCCAGATCTCCAGTGCCCCTCCAGTGACTCCCCCATCTGGATTCAGTCTGTTCGGTGTGGCTGTGGCAACGTGGAGAGGAAGGGCTTTCTGATGGTGCCTTCTCATGTACCCCAGTTCAATGTGTACGTATGAGGAGTTTCAGGGCTGCAGAGACAGTTTCTGAACACACAGTTATAATAGTAACACCATCCTCGCTCCTCCTCTCCGGCAAGAGTTAACGCAACTGTTTTTCATGGGGGGGGGGGGGGGGGGTCAAGGGGGTGGCCTGGTGGGAATCAAAAATTAGAAAAGGTAAAGTTTCTGGAGTTCTTAAGTTCTTTGCTTTGATCAATGACAACAAAAATCAAGAACGAAAAATGTAAAGTAACCAGTTCCTATTTCGACTTGAGCGTGGACGGAAGAAGGGTCTGTGGCGTATATATTGCACAATGTAACTGTCACATCAAGTTGAAGCGGGTTTTTTTTGTCGTCGTTTCCAGAAACTGGTGGACCATAATGGGGACGAGAGGGTCAACAACGGAACCGACTAAATGTTAACAATTGACAAGAAGCACCTGTAAGTCCCGTTAGGTGAGTATAGCTGAAGTCGTAGTTCTTCTGAGCAGTGGTAATCTGAACTCCCAGACGTGAATGATTAGGTTCCATCAGACATATACTCAAGAACACACATAAAACAGACGCAGCTAGGTCGGTCGATGTGTAATAATCTCTCAGCTTATGTTGCGCTAGATATAAAAATGCGCCTGATATACAAAAAGAACAAAAACAGCAGTGTAAATCCCTTTAAGAACAAATGAAAGACCAAAAAACGGAAAAAGGTTTTAACTGATGATTGGTTGGGTCAGTGTTGACAGGCCTCATACTGCCGAGTGACTTGGGGGTCATATTCATTAGGTGCACACGTGGCAAAACGTTTTGCAACAGCATGTGAAAACAAGCATTTCTTATTGGACAAAGTTCAGGTAGTCCCTCAGTTTCAGTCCGCTTGCTTCCGTTTCGTTCCTAGTGAATATGACCTTGGTTGATCACACTTGTTCTGTTCCATTCACTGGCTCAGAGATGGGAACTGTGCAAGCTTTCAAACTCACACTATTTTTCTTCAGTTTCAAAACAATGAAAAAGGCTTGAGATTGAAGGAGGACCTGGGCTGCAGTAGAGCACTTAAGGCTAATATTAGTGCTTGGAAACAAAACAATAACATAAGTAAAAGGTCTTTGAGCCACATCATTGGCCACGGGCATGCTGGGAATGGTATTTCTGTAATCAATTTGGAGTTTCGTGGGCAAAGGAAAGATTCAAAATGGCAGCTTCTTCGATTGCTTCTCCTAAAAAACACTTCACACAGAATGTGCGATATTCATGGAAAACTTAAAAACACTTAATGGTTCTCTCTTCATTGAGTCTTTTCGGCATTTAATTTCTGTTTGCTTCCAACATTTATCAAATACTAAAAACAAAATACCCTTTTAAAAAGTCAACTTAAAAGAAGAGAAAAAAAAAAACAACGTAAAAACCGAAGGGCGTAGGGGTCAGCACTCTTGTGTCGTCGCCCCCAGCCTTCCGGTACACGATTCACAGTTCCGTTGATACTGATTATCGCCACATGATTTGCTTGGTTTTGTTCCTGTTCATTGTCATTTTTTTTGTGTATTTATTATTATTTTTCCACTGTCTGTTCCAGCGTTGAAACATCCATCCTCATGGTTGGTTTGTTAGTGTGTTGTCCTACATGGACTCTCCACTCAGCAGGTCGCCTGGCAACAGCGTGTTGATGGGGTTGGGGCTCCCGATGACGCCGCGACTATCATCGCCACTAGGGGGCCCCCACAGGCTGGAGTACTGGGGCACGCCCCCCCACAGCAGGTCTCCGCCTCCGCCGGTCTTGGCTCCTCCCCCCAGGCCGCCACTGCCGCCGCTGCTCCAGTGATGGCCAATGGCGTGCTGCTGCGAGCCTCCGCCCATGCGCGTCTGATTGGTGCCGGGGTTGGGCTGCCAGCTGGTGGTGGGCGGGAGCTGCTGCTGGCCTTGTGCAAAGTAGCGGTTCACCTCCTCCTCCCCGGCGAACTCTGCCAGGATGGTGGTGTTCCCCAGCACACACCTAAGAGGACAGGTGTCAGTTATACATCACATACTTACAGGTGTTATAGTATCAACATGTATTTTCTTACACGTGGTGAAGTATAGTACAAGTATTTCTTTATAGGCTTTGGTATTTTGTCTGTGAGAAGTATATAGCCTAGAAGTTGTGACAATATTTTGTGTTTTGTTTAACTTCTTTGGGAATGGGGGCAGTATTTTCACGTCCGGATGAAAAGCGGGCCCAAATTAAACTGCCTGTTTCTCAGGCCCAGATAGGATATTCATATAATTGGTAGATTTGGATAGAAAACACTGAAGTTTCTAAAACTGTTTGAATGATGTCTGTGAGTATAACAGAACTTATTTGGCAGACGAAACACTGAGGACAAACCAACCAGGAAAACAATCTTTTGAGGTCACTCTCTTTTCAATGGGTTTTCTTTGGGAACCTAGATTTCTAAGGCAGTTGCTTGCCGTTCCTATCGCTTCCACTGGATGTCAACAGTCTTTAGAAATTGGTTGATGTTTTTCCTTTGTGTAATGAAGAAGTAAGGCTGTCCAGAACGAGGCTCGAGTGAAATGTACTGTTTGATAGAGGCGCGTGACCAGAAAGCACGCTCCACATTGTTTTCCTCCGGTATTGAACGCTGTTTATCCCGTCTTAAATTTGATCAATTATTTACGTAAAAAAAAATACCTAAAGTTGTTTTAGGAAAGTTGTTTGAAATGTTTGGACAAAGATTACAGGTAACTTATGAGATATTTTGTAGTCATGTTGGGCGAGTTGGAACCGGTGTTTTTCTGGGTCAAACGCGCCAAATAAATGGACATTTTGGATACATAAGGACGGAATTAATCGAACAAAAATGACCATTTGTGATGTTTATGGGACATACTGGAGTGCCAACAGAAGAACTTCAAAGGTAAGGCATGCATTATATGTTATTTCTGACTTTTGTGTTGTGCCTGGCGGGTTGAATTCTGATTGTCTGTGTTTGTTTGATGGGGTGCCGTCCTCAGATAACAGCATGGTTTGCTTTTGCAATAAAGCCTTTTTGAAATTGGACACTGTGGTTGGATTAACAAGAAGTTTATCTTTAAAATGGTGTATAATACTTGTATGTTTGAGGAATTTTAATTATGAGATTTCTGTTGTTTTGAATTTGGCGCCCTGCAATTTCACTGGCTGTTGTCGAGGTGGGACGCTATATCCCAGAGAAGTTAAGGTCAGACTGAGATAATTACTACCCTGAACAGCATAGAGTATGGGTAAAAGAGAAAACCCACTCCGAAACTCTTTTGGTATTTTTTTTCATTAGTCCACTGACACAGTCCCACAATGCTTTTTCATGTCAGCAGTCAAGTTCACATGCTATTGGACTTTCAAGAAGCAAACGAGTCACCGGTCACATCATCATGACGACACAAAAACCAGATTGTTTTTTTCCCCTTCAAGTTCGGGAGTCTTACATGTGCAGGGACTTCTGTGCCTTGGCAGCCTCCTCCTTGGAGCTGTATCGAACCACAGCGTTTCCCTGGGTCAGGAAGAGGTGGAATGTGATGAGGGGGCCGTGCTGCATGCACAGCGTCCGCAGGGTGGAGCCGTCTATCTGGGGGGTGAGGTTCCTCAGTACCAGCCAGCTACTGGTCCTGTTGGAGCTGTCTGTGCTCCAGGTTGTGCCCTCTGAGAGAAACAGAGAAGAGAACATGATCAGTCAATAGTCAGGTCCACACAAAATATAAAGCAATCATTTTTGGTCAATAACTTGTCTTCTATAGATGACAACATATTTGTATGCATGTTGTCCATTGTTTTGTCTATGGATGTTCTTTTTTGAAAAACGACATATTTGCATTGTCTCATGTAAGCACTTTTACCTCAGTGTGACCTTAGAACTCATGTCAAAATAAGGTCACACAGTTTAGGTTCTCTTTGAAGCCATGACAAAAGTCCTTTAAGTCTTATCTGGTAAGCTGCAAGACTTCAGTTTGACAAAGGCCTCTAACCACAGCGGGGTGTGTATTGCTCCACCTTACTACAGTGAGTGACGAGGGGAGAAGAGCTCAAAACATAGTGGGGGCGAATCACACTCTACAACGAACACACCTAAGAACATTACACGCCTATGTGGTGTTCGACACTATGCTTCTTTAGGTAAATGTGTCAAAAACATTATGTTAGGGTAGGGTGTTGACAAAGCACAAGGCAGTGTAGTGGAACATCTAGGGTCAGCTCAATTCCAGATTCAATGGTTTTCAATGAGCATCAAGTCATGAATTGACTTTAAAAAAATCAAATCTCAAAAACGACTTACTCCAAACCCCTGATCACAGCATTCATTGATTTTCCTCTACTAGGTATATTACCAGGTTTAAGTCTTTCCAGTCTTCTTACAGAGCAACTCCCCCGGTCTATATTTCAGGCTGAGGAGTTGTACTGTGGCATCTCACCTGAGGTGTATGAGCTGCTCCAGCCTTGGGCCAGGCCCAGGGAGTTTCCTCCCCAGGTGGAAGAGGGCTTGGCGGGGTTGGTTAGGCCCGGAGGTGGCCTGGAGGGGGCTGTGTTGTTGCGGGGCCCCTGGGGGACCTTCCACAGCTCGTGGGACAGAGAGGCCTGGGAGGGGTGGGAGATGGGCCCCGGGGACCAGGTGGACTTCATGTCAGATAGTTTACCTGAGAGAGAGGAACCTATGAGATACTGTTGTAGAGATGGAGACCCTCTGTGGAAGCCTATGTTCTATGACAGATTGAGGTAGTTTATGTAGGCCTATAATCTGCTATTAGAAAGATTGTTAGACATCTAACTTTGGGCAGACACAAAGTTTTAAAAAGAAGCCCCACATTAACACTTCAACAATAAACCTCGGCTGCATGGGTTTATATGTTTCATATCGGAGATCGCATTGAGGACTACAGGAAACATGAATGTAAAAACAGAATGCGGGTCACTCAGACATTTAAAAAGGGGACATTTTTCAAGTATTCATAGCAATTCTCAGTGGGTTGCTTAGCGGCAACAAAAATGTCACGTCAACACATGCTTATGAAAAGGGGTCTAGGGCCACAACATTCAAAGTATTTCTTGATTCAAACACTGAAACTTAATTCCATGAGGAGTACAACGCAATCACATCGTGGAGCACTTGATACACCAGCACTGGGTAGTTGGTAGTAGGATTCAATTAGGCAAAGGAAGGACCTATCTACCGTAACACTCAACAAACACAGACCACACACAAACAATAGGATAAAGGTGTGTTGCTATGGTGGTAATTAGGGGAAAGGAGGGGGGTCAAGCATGGGGACCATGGGTCAAGGGGTCAGCATGTCCACATAGGAGGCTGGAAGGGGGGGCTGTGGTCTGTACCTGCACTCTCCTCATCCGGGGAGGACAGACTGAAAGAGCTAGTGTAGCAGCCACTGACTGGCCAGTCCGTGGAGGGGGGCAGAGCACCGTTCTGAGGCGGTGAAGGAGGGGAGGAGCCTAGCCGTGGTGGCCCATTGTTATGGACAGAGGGGGTGGTGGGGAAAGAAACATGTACAACTTGATTTAAAGAAAGTGTATAAATACAATAGGGCCTGTGCTACTGGGTGGCACGGTCACAACAAGTGAGGTAGTACTGTAACCCCTTCAGTGTCATGGAAAGGAATAGGATATAAGCTTAAAGTTGTCAATACAGTGAAATGTCAATACAGTAATACAAGTTAACACCTGTGAGAATCAACAGCAGAGACCTGCCCTGTTAATGAATGTATACAGTCTATTTGACGATCCGGGCATCTTAACAAAGCCAACTAACTCCAGACCCTGTCTCCCTGATAGACCCCCTCCTCACCTCCGCTGCGGTCCCGGAGCAGGTAGCGGTTGACGTCCTGGATGTTGGTGTTGATGGTGGGGCCGCTGGGAACACTTCCTGGGGTCATGTTGGGGTCATTCTCAGGGTCAATGTTCTGCAGGCCCTTCCAGGGCACGCCTGGACAGAACTCTGAGACGACAACATGGAGGACAATACAGTCAGTACATTGGTTATTTAACATTTAAAAACTCACATGTGGTGGGGAACAATTTAAATGTGTTTATCTTTCTAAAATCAAAACAGTTTAGAAGAGTTTTAAATCTATTTTCTTTGTCCTCCATCAGTAAAGTGTGTCAGGATCACGTGTGAAATAAAGTTTGATCTGATTGAAAGGGAGTTAGGAATGTCGGTCTTCTCTACCAACCTGGGGGCCAGTTGATATTTGTTCCGTTGGTGATCTGGTCCTTGGGGCTCTTTCCCGGTCCCTGGCCCCAGCTGTCAGGGGGAACCAGGGGGGAGGTGGGGGACTCAGACCCACCCATCATACTGTAGGGGCTGTAGGAGTCATCCATGTGGGGGGGCTTTCCAGGGGGGCCCAGATTAGAAGCAGCAGAAATGGCACCTAGGAAAAGTCAAAGGAATTCATTAATTAATTTGACATTTAAAATACATACAGTACCAGTCAGAAGTTGACACATCTACTCATTAATGGGTTTTTCTTTATTTTTACTATTTTCTACATTGTAGAATAATTCTCTCAACCAGCTTCATGAGGTAGTCACCTGGAATGCATTTCAATTAACAGGTGTTCCCTGTTAAAAGTTCATTTGCGTTCTTAAAGCGTTTCAGCCAATCAGTTGTGTTGTGACAAGGCAGGGGTGGTATACAAAAGGAAGACCCAGAGTTACCTCTGCTGTAGAGGATAAGTTCATTGTTACCAGCCTCAGAAATTTCAGCCCACTAAGGCACTGCATCGCAGTGCTAGCTGTGCCACAAGAGATCCTGGTTCGAGTACAGGCTCTGTCGCAGACAGCCTCGACCGGCACACAATTGACCCAGCGTCATCCGGGTTAGGGGTGGGTTTGGCCGGCCGGGAAGTCCTTGTCCCATAGCGCTCTAGCAACTCCTGTGGCGGGCCGAGCCCATGCACGCTGACAAGGTCGCCAGGTGTACGTTGTTTCCTCTGACACATTGGTGCGGCTGGCTTCTGGACTAAGCACGCATTCCAGTAGGTATATCTCACTTGTCACCCCCAAAGCCAATTCCTACTTTGGCCGCCTCTCCTTCCAGTTCTCTGCTGCCAATGACTGGAACGAATTACAAAAATCTCTGAAACTGGAAACACTTATCAACCTCACTAGCTTTAAGCACCAGCTGTCAGAGCAGCTCACAGATCACTGCACATAGCCCATCTATAAATAGCCCAAACAACTCCCTCTTCCCCTACTGCATTTATTTAGCTCCTTTGCACCCCAGTATTTCTACTTTGTACACTCATCTGTCAAATCTACCATTAGTGTTTTAATTGCTATATTGTATTTACTTCGCCACAATGGCCTATTTATTGCCTTTACATCCCTTCTCACCTCATTTGCTCAAATTGTATATAGACTTATTTTTCTACTGTATTATTTACTATGTTTGTTTACTCCATGTGTAACTAACTCTGTGGTGTTATATGTGTCGAACTGCTTTGCTTTATCTTGGCCAGGTCGCAATTGTAAATGAGAACTTGTTCTCAACTAGCCTACCTGGTTAAATAAAGGTGAAATAAAATAAAAATATTAAGCAGGCATTGTGTCAAGAAGCAGTGTGGCTTGGCGGTGTTGTGTTTCGGAGGACGCATGGCTCTCAACCTTTGCCTCTCCCGAGTACTTACGGGAGTTGCGGCGATAGGATTAGACTAACTACCAATTGGATACCACGAAATTGAGGAGAAATAGGGATGGAGAAATGGGGATAAAAAAATACATTGCAGCCCAAATGCTTCAAGGTTCAAGTGACAGACACATTGCAAGATCAACTGTTCAGAGAAGACCGTGAATCAGGCCTTCATGCTACGGGGTGGTAATCATTTAGGCAGGTTACCTTCGCTTCCATGGGCACAGGGACTATGGTGGTCTGCTTGAAACATGTAGGTATTACAGACTTGGTCAGGGAGAGGTTGAAAATGTCAGTGAAGACACTTGCCAGTTGGTCCGCTCATGCTTTGAGTACGCATCCTGGTAATCCGTCTGGCCCTGCATTTTTGTGAATATGACCCGTTTAAAAGTCTTGCTCACGTCGCCTACCGAACATCTGGTGCTCTCATGCATACTTCAGTGTTACTTGCCTCAATGGGAGCATAAAATATATTTAGCTCATCTGTTGCCTGTAATCCATGGCTTCTGGATGGGATATGTAAATACGGTCACTGTGGGGACGACGTAGTCGATGCACTTGCCGATGACTTCGGAGGTATACTCCTCAATGCCATTGGATGAATCCCGGAACATATTCCAGTCTGTGCTAGCAAAACAGTCCTATAGCGTAGCATCCGCTTCATCTGACCACATCCATATTGAGCGAGTCACTGGTACTTCCTGCTTTAGTTTTTGCTTGTAAGCAGAAGGATAGAATTATGGTCAGATTTGCCAAATGGAGGGCAGGGGAGAGCTTTGTATGCATCTCTGTGTGTGGAGTAAAGGTGGTCTACAGTTTTTTTCCCTCTGGTTGCGCTGGTTTTCCTCTAGTGACATGCTGGTAGAAATGAGTTAAAACGGATTTTAGTTTGCCTGCATTAAAGTACCCAGCCACTAGGAGCGCCGCTTCTGGATGAGCATTTTCTTGTTTGCTTATGGCCTTATACAGTTGCTTGAGTGTGGTATTAGTGCCAGCATCGGTTTGTGGTGGTAAATAGACACCCATATAGATGAGAACTCTTGGTAGATAGTGTGGTATACAGCTTATCATAAGGTACTCTAACCTCAGGCGAGTAATACCTTGAGACTTCTTTAATATTAGACATCGCGCACTAGCTGTTATTGACAAAGGCACACACCCTCACCCCTCGTCTTACCAGACGTAGCTTCTTGTCCTGCCGGTGCATGGAAAATCCCGACAGCTCTATATTATCCGTTTCGTCGTTCAGCCCCGACTCGGTGAAACATATTACAGTTTTTAGTGTCCCATTGGTAGGATAACTTTGACCGTAGGTCATCAATTTTATTTTCCAATCATTGCACGTTGGCCAATAGAATGGAATGGGGGTTTACTCACTCGCCTACGAATTCTCAGAATGCTGCCCGACCCCCGCCTCCTTTTTCTCAGGCTTTTCTTCACGTAAATGACAAGGCTTTGGGCCTGTTGCTGAGAAAGTAGTATATCCTTCGCGACAGATATGTTAAAGGATAAAGCTTCTTCCAGTTCGAGGTGAGTAAATCGCTATTCTGATGTCATTTTTCGGTCATAAGAGACGGTAGCAGCAACATTATGTACAAAACAGGTTAAAAAATAAGTTAAATGCAAAAAAACAAACAAATAGCACAGTTGGTTAGGAGCACGTAAAACGTCAGCCATCCTCTCCGGCTCCATTCTACTTACTACAATGACACAACACACCTCCAGGCTGTGTAAGGGCTATTTGACGAAGGAGGAGAGTGATGCATCAGATGACCTGGCCTCCACAATCACCTGACCTCAACCCAATTGAGATGGTTTGAGATGAGTTGGACTGCAGAGTGAAGGAAAAGCAGCCAACAAGTGCTCAGCATATGTGGGAACTCCTTCAAGACTGTTGGAATAGCATTCCAGGGGAAGCTGGTTGAGAGAATGCCAAGCGTGTGCAAAGTTGTCATCAAGGCAAAGGGTGGCTTCTTTGAAGAATCTCAAATATAATAACATATTTTTGATTTGTTTAACACGTTTTTGCTTACTACATGATTCCATGTGTTATTTCATAGTTTGTCTTCACTATTATTCTATAATGCGGAAAATAGTAAAAATAAAGAAAAACCCTTGAATGAGTAGGTGTCCCCAAACTTTTGACTGGTACTGTATATAGATGTCTCAGCCACTGGCGTACAAAAATACATAAATGACAATCAGAGGCTTAAAAACATGACAAAGTAAGAGTGGTTGTCAGTGTTGCTCTTAGTGGAGTATGGAGGGCAAAAGGAACACTGGGTCGCAAGGATACATCCAGATTAATAGCAACACGAGACATCATTTGAGAAATAGATATGGATTTAAATAGTCATTTTAAATGTCAGACACTAAAGAGAAACAATTGATTTCATACTAAATACTTCCAGTTGAGATTTCCCACACCGTTTTATCACTGAGATGTGTGGAAACATACAAAAGCATTCGAGTAAAGACGCCTGTTTACTGGTGCAAGTTGATTACTATAAGAAGGGCAGAAGAGCAGCTTGATGTTCACGCTACAGTGGGAGAGGTTAGGGGATGTGGTGTTTGTGGCTCACACGTTATATTTCCAGTGTTAACGTGTCTGTTGTGAGTGACAGAAACCCAGAGAATGTCTGTGTTGGCTGAGAGAGTTGGTGTGAAATACTTTAATGTTATTCAGAGCGAGTCAACTGAAAGTCACTATTTCTTAAAAGAAAGCGACTAAGTGAGCAGCAAACCCAATTTTGCTATCGAGAAGACTAATAGATTGATTTCTTATTTGACAGCGTGTATATTTATTGCCCCTTGAGGGAAAAACAGAATTGAATGGGACTTTGTCATACAGTTCCTAGTGTTCCTCCTACCGTGCTTATTGAGGTTGGCCTCCATGTGGGAGGAGTTTCCAGAGAGGCTGTCCATGGAGTTGGGGTGGGTCCACTGGGACAGACGGGACTGGGGCTGGGGAGGCTCCTTCATGGACAGGCCCCCCACCTCCATGCAGTTTACATTCATGTTTGGATTGAGTCCAGCTAAGAGAGAAAAAAAATCTAACATTGAATACACAGCTCAACACAAACCAGATAGATAAAGTAGGACATTGCAGGGACTTATACTGACGTATATAAGGCTTACTAGTTATACAAACAGCTTGTTTGTGAGATGTAGCGAGAGCGTAGGGGCTGAAGGAGTGCGTGTGTGAGTGACAGTGTGCATGTAGGACCTGTGTGCTGGACTCACAGAGGGGGTAGGGGCTGTAGGAATTGGGAGAAGAATGCGGCTCTTTGGTGTGCAGGTCGGAGAGGCCCGGAGCCTGGGGGTGGCCTGGGAACGAGTCCAGGGCTGATTTGCCTTGGCCGGGGTGCAGGCCGGAGGAGGAGTGAGAGCCGGGGGGCTGCTGCTTCATCAGCAGGGCCTGGTACAGCTGACGCTGGTGCTGTTGGATCTGCTGCTGCATGTTATTGATTGTACGTGCAACCTGGGGGAGGGGGGCGAGAGAGCGAGTAAGAGAGAAAGAGGGGGACAAAGGAGAGAGAAAGAGTGTGGGGGCATAAGGTTACAATGACCAAGTCAGACCGTGGCATGACTCCTACAATCAGCACCTCATCAACAGTCACTTTATCTGGTGGGAAGACTGCCTTTAGTGCAGCGGTTCCCAAACTAGGGTTCTATGAAAATGGGGTCAGGTTTGTCTCTCAAAATCATTGTAAATGTGTTTAACCTTAAAAATCTAAATGATTCAAAATCTAAAAGTATAAATTCAACCAGAGTGCCTTTAGGTCGTGGGAAAAGGCCGCACTTGACCATTGCAATCATTCTCACGGCCAATGAATAAGAAACCACACTATAGCAGAGACTGATGTTACCAACCGCAATCAACATGGTGAAAACAATGTGTGGGGAAGCAGAGGCACAGAAAATCACATCAATACCTTTGTCAGATAACACTGAATTGATGCTATAGCTAGCAATCAACAGGAAACTGACAAAGACTCAAACTCCCCACCTTATTCTCTCCAAATGGACGTTAGCCGTGAGGGCCGAGATGCATTTTGTCAGGGGATGCTATTCCCGACATATAGTTCTGTCTCACGATTCCCGAGCATGAAACAGCACGAGTGATGTTAAGCGTGGCGATATTGACGAAAAACTGATTCCACTCTTATGAATGAGTCTCCCTCTACCATATGGACGCATTGTATGATACAACCACTGAGTTATAATAGGTACACCGAAAGCAACTGGCGGCAAAAGAGGTGAGCGCAGACCTCTGATATGCAGCAGGTAACTTCGATTGTAAAATACATTGCGCGCGCCTGTTCACAAAACTGTGTGGCGATATGGGATCAGAGCATGACAATGTTCCATTTCACGCCGAGGCTTGGTGGTTATCGAGGGGGAGTGTTGGAAAGATTTTTTTGAATTAAGAGGAATTGTCATTTGCAATGGATGTAAAAACAGACTTTCATGAAAATAAAACGTGTCTCCTTGCCTATGTAACAGACATATTTGATATTTGGGAAACTGAACGCAATCATGCAGGGCAAATACAAAAAGAAATGATACAGATGAGTGACCAAATCAGCCAAATCCGTTTGTGATCCTGGCTCAGTTGACATATCGGTAAGTGAAAAGGAACAGCTGATGGAGCTGTGACCGTATGTTGCAGACAACGCATTCACAGGTCACTATTGAGGAGTTTTGGTTCCTGACAAAAAGGAATACAGTGTCGCCTCCCTCCGAGCATTAGAACTCATAGCACGCCCATTCAGCGCTCTCGTCTGCATTAAAAAACTAATCTCTCTCCTGTCACATCCAACCTGGATCGATGAGGTGCGCACTGTGGACCACGCCCCTTGACTTTGAGAAGCTCAGACGCGACATGTATCAAGTACACCCATATCATTAGTGGTGGTGAGATAAGATCAATGACGTCAGACAAATTTGTAATTGACTCTCACAGCCCCACATGAAAAAGTACTTGATGGCGAGTTGAGAATAACAATCAGAAATACGGTTAGAATGTTTTGCAATTGACTGCCATAGCCCCAATTAAAAAAAGTAAACATTGGCTGTTAACCACATGGTTGGGGTCATGAGAATTTTCAGATATCAAAACGGGGTCGTGTGCCAAAAGCATTCGGGAACCCCCTGCTTTAGTGTCTTATCACAGATTATTTTAAACAAGTTCCACATTTGCAAGAAAAAAAAAAGGAACCAACCACACAAACAACGGACTTCCGTAACTACTTCTCCATCCATACAGTCTAGAGAAATAACACGTTGCACAAACCGGAAATGCTTTTGTCAAACACATTTCTCCTGCAACTTTCAGTAACCATATCCGGTCTATTTCAACACTCACACACAATACAATGTATAGCTACGGTATTATAGATTTTTTTTTTTTTAAATCGTCATTTTTTACTTTATGTCAATGATCAAAACATGTGTAAAGTGATTGCATATGTTGTAGCTTAGACCCTATTTGATATAATATTTGGTGTTTGAGTTGTGCCCTGCCATTGGTTGAGACGCCATGCTCTTCAACACAGCGTGGATGTTCTAAAATGGGAATACATTTGACATGGCAACTTTCAAAATGGTAGCACAAACATGGTTGGAGGTCCACACATCAGAATGTTGACTTGAATGGGAATATCAGTTTTACATTATACTGTTAGTCTTCCATAGGAAACCTATTGAAAAAAAACCAAATAATAGAACAGACATTTATGTTCACATTCGACGGTGGGTGGACCAGCGGCCATCTTTGTCGTAGTAATTGGAAGTAAACGTTTCAATTCAAATGTCAATGATGTACCAGCTAAATTGCACCGGTTTGAAGGGATATGTCCATTCTGTTTCTATGATTGAAATTACACACACCCTGTTTCTCAATCGATTGCGGGCACAGCTAAAACCTCTGACGTCAAATAGGGTCAAAGCTACAACATATTCGGAAATGCAACAAACAAAAAAAATCGGAGTTCATGCGGTTTTAGATCAACGACGGTAAAGGAACATTTTTTTTGTATACTTTACATTTTTCAAGAAATTATAAAATAGTTTGCAAGCGTTTAAATGATATCAAACTCAACGGTTTATCTTCTCCAGTGATGAAGACATGGATGTAGGTAGGGTGGGGTATGCAAAATGGGTCAACTTTGAGGACCTCCATCTTCTCACTTTCTGACCACTTGTACCATGGGCAAATATGTATGGAAAGTTTAGTTCAAAATCAAAAGGAGTGCGGTCAAAAAGTGATTGAAATCAAATGGAACGAGACAGAGGGTCACACACAGAGATGAGAATGTATTGGGGTTGAAACAGGGGCCTCTTACTTGCTGCTCTTGTTGTCTGATGGGACCGGAGACGTTGCGCTGAGCTTGCATCATCTGCTGCTGGATTTGTAAACGCTGGTACGCCTAGAAACACACACACAGAGAGTGCGAGCGCGAGAGAAAGAGAGATGGAAGAGAGAGGCAACGCGAGAGAGGGAGACAAAGAGAGAAAGGGTCATCATCTTATCCAGGGTACCCCTGAGGGTGTCCATAAAATAAATACAATAAGAATAGCCCATCCTGCCTGGTTCGATTAGTACGAACCCTGTTTCTAATGCAGACCGGCCCATCCTGCCTGGTTCGGCTAGTACGAACCCTGTTTCTAATGCAGACCGGCCCATCCTGCCTGGTTCGGCTAGTACGAACCCTGTTTCTAATGCAGACCGGCCCATCCTGCCTGGTTCGGCTAGTACGAACCCTGTTTCTAATGCAGACCGGCCCATCCTGCCTGGTTCGGCTAGTACGAACCCTGTTTCTAATGCAGACCAGCCCATCCTGCCTGGTTCGGCTAGTACGAACCCTGTTTCTAATGCAGACCGGCCCATCCTGTCTGGTTCGATTAGTACGAACCCTGTTTCTAATGCAGACCGGCCCATCCTGCCTGGTTCGATTAGTACGAACCCTGTTTCTAATGCAGACCGGCCCAGCCTGTCTGGTTCTGTTAGTACGAACCCTGTTCTAATGCAGACCAGCCCATCCTGCCTGGTTCGGCTAGTACGAACCCTGTTTCTAATGCAGACCGGCCCATCCTGCCTGGTTCGATTAGTACGAACCCTGTTTCTAATGCAGACCGGCCCATCCTGCCTGGTTCTGATTAGTACGAACCCTGTTTCTAATGCAGACCGGCCCATCCTGTCTGGTTCTGTTAGTACGAACCCTGTTTCTAATGCAGACCGGCCCATCCTGTCTGGTTCTGTTAGTACGAACCCTGTTTCTAATGCAGACCGGCCCATCCTGCCTGGTTCGGCTAGTACGAACCCTGTTTCTAATGCAGACCGGCCCATCCTGCCTGGTTCGGCTAGTACGAACCCTGTTTCTAATGCAGACCGGCCCATCCTGCCTGGTTCGGCTAGTACGAACCCTGTTTCTAATGCAGACCGGCCCATCCTGCCTGGTTCGGCTAGTACGAACCCTGTTTCTAATGCAGACAGGGGCCTTTGGCTTTCACTCACCATTTGCAGTTGCTGAAGTTGGTACAACAGGGTCATTTGTTGAGGGTTTATTGGTGAGGTTAAAAGTGCAGGGTTCAGACCAATGTTTTTTGCAGCAAACTGCAAGAGCTGTGCTTGAACCTGGAGGGGAGGACAAGGTGATAGAGAGAGGAGATGAGAGTTGGTCAGAACACCTCAAAATATCTTCAAACAGAGTAAAGGAGTCATGAGGAGAGCCTGGGGGACAGAAAACGAGGTGGTGTGTGTGCGGAGAGAAACTTGGCTGAGGTATAGTGTATGCATGTGTGTGTGTGTGTACCTGAGGGGTGAGAAACTGAGGCACTTGAGCGCGTAGACTAGGCTGGGAGGAGCCGAGAGGCGGCACTGGCGGCTGAGGAGGCTGCTGCATGGCCCGGGATAGTGCTGCTCCACTACTGCCCAACATTCCACTCTGCATCTACACACACACACACACACACACACACAAGAGAGGAAATGACTAAATGTCAATAAGAGTTGACATGGCAATCACTCAACCCACTCATTCCCTACAGACAGCCGATGAATAGGATGTCCCTCAATACACAACTCTGGTATTTGCTCACAGTCTCAGAGAAACCACAAACAAAGACACTACTCTAGTGATCAGCTTATTTCTCCACCACTTTCCAAATCATCCAGGGTCCATTTGAAAGAAAATAGTTGAAAACCTAAGGTCTACCTTATCGAACCACTTACCAATACTGGAGAAACTGGCACATTTGGAGTGCATTCAGTTGGATTAAATGGTGATCGTGATTAAATGATAGTGCTCTTTAAATGCCTCCCGCAATATGCCAATAAAGGAAAATGGGACACAGGTCACGTAAAGAGAATTTTGTTCAGTGTCAGGCAAGAAGTTGTTCAATTCAATACTGTTATGACAGAGTTACAATGCTTTGTTGGGCTTTCAAGGACTCTTATTTTCTATTCAATATCAATGGGCTCTCCATGCAAGGTTACTGACGTAACGACACTTGAGACAGAGTGGTGGCAAGCTGAATGGAATTCTCAACTACATCCAAAGTGTTTTCTCGAGGCCCCTCTATTCTCCAGCTCCTGGCAATGGGTTCGCGTGTGTGTGTGTGAGTCATGTAAGCATAATGTGTGTGTGGGTGCTACTGTATACAGTAAATGTGTTTGTGGGTGTTAGTGTATAGCTAAACTCAGCAAAAAAAGAAACGGCCCTTTTCAGGACCCTGTCTTTCAAAGATAAACCCTTTACAATGAAGATCTGTGAAGTTAACTTCATTGGGATAGGTGGCAGTATTTTCACATCCGGATGAAAAGCGCACCCAAAGTAAACTGCCTGTTTCTCAGGCCGAGAAGCTCGGATATGCATATAATTGGTAGATTTCGATAGAGTGTTTTCTAAAGTTTCTAAAACTGTTAAAATTATGTCTGTGAGTAAAACAGAACTGATATGACAGGCAAAACCCCGAGGACAAACCACCCCCCCCCCCCAAAAAAAAATTCTGCTTGCCACTGTTTTCAATGGCTAGAACTTTAATTATAAGCCCAAGTCCTCCCAAATTGCTTCCACTAGATGTCAACAGTCTTTAGAAAGAGTTTCAGGCTGGTTTTTAGAAAAATGACCCGGAAATTTTAGTTTTTCTAGGTGGCTCCCCTTTTGGCTTTAGTGTTTCCAAGCGCGTGGAAGAAAGCGCGTTCCTTGTTGTTTATCTCCAGGAAAGACAATAACGATTCTCCGTCTTAAATTGTATCGTTTATTTGCGTATTAGGATACCTAAGGAATGATTGTAAACGTTGTTTGACTTGTTTGGAAAAGTTCATTAGTAACGTTTGGGATTCATTTTGTATGCATTTTGACGGAGGGAAACTGAGTGGATTATTGACTGATGCGCACCAGCTAAACTGAGTTTTTATGGATATAAAAAATAACATTATTGAACAAAAGGACCATTTGTGATGTAAATAGGACCTATTGGAGTGCCAACAGAAGAAGATCAAAAGGTAAGGCATTTTTTATATCGCTATTTCTGACTTTCGTGTCGCCACCTGCCTGGTTGAAAATTATTGTTATGCATGTATGTGCTGGGCGCTGTCCTCAGATAATCGCATGATGTGCTTTCGCCGTACAGCCTTTTTGAAATCTGACACCTTGGCTGGATTAACAAGAAGTTAAGCTTTATTTTGACATATATTTACAATTCTGTAGTTTGAATTTGGTGCCTGCACTTTCAATGGATTTTGGTCAGGTGGGACGCTACCGTCCCACCTATCCTAGAGAAGTTAAACACTGTTTCCCATGCTTGTTCAATGAACCATAAATAATTCATGAACATGCACCTGTGGAACGGTCGTTAAGACACTAACAGCTTACAGATGGTAGGCAATTATGGTCACAGTTATGAAAACTTAGGACACTAAAGAGGCTTTTCTACTGACTCTGAAAAACACCAAAAGAAAGATGCCCAGGGTCCCTGCTCATCTGCGTGAACATGCCTTAGGCATGCTGCAAGGAGGCATGGGAACTGCAGATGTGGCCAGGGCAATACATTGCAATGTCCATACTGTGAGACGCCTAAGACAATGCTACAGGGAGACAGGACGGACAGCTGATCGTTCTCGCAGTGGCAGACCACGTGTAACACCTGCACAGGATCGGTACATCCGAACATCACACCTGCGGGAAAGGTACAGGATGGCAACAACAACTGCTCGAGTTACACCAGGAATGCACAATCCCTCCATCAGTGCTCAGACTGTCTGCAATAGGCTGTTGTAAGGCAGGTCTACCAGACATCACTGGCAACAACATCACCTATGGGCACAAACCCACCATCGCTGGACCAGACAGTACTGGAAAAAAAGTGCTCTTCACTGACGAGTTGCGGTTTTGTCTCACCATGGGTGATGGTCGGATTCGCGGTTATCGTTGAAGGAATGCGCGTTACACCGAGGCCTGTACTCTGGAGCGGGATCGATTTGGAGGTGGAGGGTCCGTCATGGTCTGGGGTGGTGTGTCACAGCATCATCGGACTGAGCTTGTTGTCATTGCAGGCAATCTCAGCGCTGTGCGTTACAGGGAAGACATCCTCCTCCCTCATGTGGTACCCTTCCTGCAGGCTCATCCTGACATGACCCTCCAGCATGACAATGCCACCAGCCATACTGCTCGTTCTGTACGTGAATTCCTGCAAGACAGGAATGTCAGTGTTCTGCCATGGCCAGCGAAGAGCCCGGATCTCAATCCCATTGAGCACGTCTGGGACCTGTTGGATCGGAGGGTGAGGGCTAGGACCATTCCCCCCAGAAATGTCTGAGAACTTGCAGGTGCCTTGGTGGAAGAGTGGGGTAACATCTCACAGCAAGAACTGGCAAATCTGGTGCAGTCCATGAGGAGGACATCCACTGCAGTACTTAATGCAGCTGGTGGCCACACCAGATACTTACTGTTAGTTTTGATTTTGACCCCCCCTTTGTTCAGGGACAATTATCCCAGTTCTGTCAGTCACATGTCTGTGGAACTTGTTCAGTTTATGTCTCGGTTGTTGAATCTTGTTATGTTCATACAAATATTTACACATGTTAAGTTTGCTGAAAATAAACACAGTTGACAGTGAGAGGACGTTTCTTTTTTTGCTAAATCTATGTGTGTATGTATGTGTCACAGACGGGATCCGAACCAACATCTTAACAGTAAATCACAGGAAGGGCTACCTCATTACGAGACTTTGATCCTGACTCCTGTCCTCTACAGGTGCAGCGCATGCCTTTCACCCCCCTTACCTGTCTGTTGTTTAAGTTTTGCATGTTGAGCCCCGGGGAGCCCAGGGCCAGCCCAGGCTGCAGGTTGTTAACCAGGGGGAGCTTCAGGCTGATGGGAGAAGGCAGAAACGGTGAGGGGGAGGCGTCATCTGACAGACCACCGTCCTGCAGCCAGGGAGGGGAGACAAGATCAGTCAGTCAGTAAATCATTTCAGTTAATCACTTTTTTTGTATGGCACGTTTTACTAAGGGTACTGTAAACTTCTCATAATCCCAACCCCGGTAATAAGAAAAAGTGGGACTGAAAAACTCAAACAAGACCTCTATATTTTCACCATTCTTTTTCATTGGCACGTGTGTGTGTGGTTTAATCCTTCGTCAATGGACATGCCTTTCACTAGCTGTCTTTCTATTGTATGGACAGAACTTCTGTTGATTCCTGATAGAATGCTAGTGGCATTCATATAGTACCTTGTCTAGGAATGGGCTGCGGTCCGAGGAGGGGTCTTTGGAGAGGGCCTGGGGACGGCAACCCAACGGCTTGTTCATCCCGTTGTTGTAGTCTGACATGCCCATGCCATGCTTGTCCAGTTCAGTCTTCTTCTCCAACAAAGCGCCTTGGGAAAGAGAAAGGTCAGATAAATATGGAATACACACACAGTCAGACACACAGTCAGACACACACACACACACACACACACACACACACACACACACAGTCAGACAGAGGGAAAACCTACTCATGGCCTGGTCCAGGTTCATGTTGTTGCTCTTCAGAGCCTCCTCAGCAGGATCCCTCTGTAACACAATGACAACACGAGACACCAAGTCAGCGACAATCTCAACTATACAACACATTAACTACATGCTTGACACAGTTGAAGTCGTTAGTTTACATACACTCAATTAGTATTTGGTAGCATTGCCATTAAATTGTCAAACGTTTTGGGTAGCCTTTTACAATAAGTTGGGTGAATTTTGGCCCATTCCTCCTGACAGAGCTGGTGTAACTGAGTCAGGTTTGTAAGCCTCCTTGCTCGCACACGCTTTTTCAGTTCTACCCACACATTTTCTATAGGATTGAGGTCAGGCTTTGTGATGGCCATTCCAATACCTTGACTTTGTTGTCCTAAAGCCATTTTGCCACAACTTTGGAAATATGCTTTGGTCATTATCCATTTGGAAGACCCATTTGCGACCACTAACTTCCTGACGGATGTCTTGAGATGTTGCTTCAATATATCCACGTAATTTTCCTTCCTCATGAAGTCATCTATTTTATGAAGTGCACCAGTCCCTCCTGCAGCAAAGTACTACCACAACATGATGCTGCCACCACCGTGCTTCACGCGTTGGGATGGTGTTCTTCGGCTTGCAAGCCTCCCCGTTTTTCCTCCAAACATAACAATTGTCATTATGGCCAAACAGTTCTATTTTTGTTTCATCAGACCAGAGGACATTTCTCCAAAAAGTACGATCTTTGTCCCCATGTGCAGTTGCAAACCGTAGTCTGGCTTTTTTATGGCGGTTTTGGAGCAGTGGCTTCTTCCTTGCTGAGCGGCCTTTCAGGTTATGTCGATAAAGGACTCGTTTTACTGTGGATATAGATACTTTTGTAACTGTTTCCTCCAGCATCTTCACAAGGTCCTTTGCTGTTGTTCTGGGATTGATTTACACTTTTCGCACCAAAGTATGTTCAACTCTAGGAGACAGAACGCGTCTCCTTCCTGAGCGATATGACGGCTGCGTGGTCCCATGTGTTTATACTTGCCTACTATTGTTTGTACAGATGAACGTGGTACCTTCCGGCGTTTGGAAATTGCTCCCAAGGATGAACCAGACTTTCTTTCTGAGGTCTTGGCCAATTCCTTTTGATTTTCCCTGGATGTCAAGCAAAGAGGCACTGAGTTTGAAGGTAGGCCTAAATCCACAGGTACACCTCCAACTGACTCAAATGATGCCAATTAGCCTATCAGAAGCTTCTAAAGCCATGACATCATTTTCTGAAATTTTCCAAGCCGTTATAAGGCACAGTCAACTTAGTATATGTAAACTTCTGACTGACTGGAATTGTGATACAGTGAATTATAAGTGAAATAATCTGTCTGTAAACAATTGTTGGAAAATTACTTGTGTCATGCACAAAGTAGATGTCCTAACCGACTTGCCAAAACTATAGTTTGTTAACAATACAGTTGAAGTGGTTGAAAAACGAGTTTTAATGACTCCAACCTAAGTGTATGTAAACTTCCGACTTCAACTGTACATACATTTAAATACATGGATTCTGAAACAATTTGAAATAATTTCAAATACTGTGCTTGACTGAACATGCCTGGCTTAATGGACAAAATAATCACAAAACTGTAACCCCCCCCCCCTTCCAGGAGGCTGGAGCAAAAGTAATTGAAATATATCAAATAGTATTTGAAACCAGGTCTGATTCTGACATTGCAAAATGTATCACATTCATACCGGGAAGCCCATGTCAGTGAGCTGCTTGATGAGACGGTTCATGATCCAGGCTTCGTCTGGCTGGTTGCCCATCTTGCCCTTGGGCGGGCCCTTCTTGGGTGGCTGGCCCCACGAGTTACAGGAGGAGCTGCTCTCCTGGGAGGCGGGGCTGTTCCACATTTCTCCAGCGTCAGCATCCCATTGGCCAGAAGACATGCCCATCTCCTCCTCCCTCCCGCCTCCCCAACCGTCTTGCATAGATTTGAGGGCTGGAAGAGGAGCAGCGCAGGGTAAATGTGAATATTGTAGAGTTGAATACTAAGTAAAAATGATTTAATAAGTGCCTTCTTGTAATATAACTAGTTCACTGAAATCTGACTGCAGCGCCAAACAATAGTCTCAAGCTAACCTTAGTATCTGTGTTTCTGCTGAACCAATATACTGCAGTCTTTGGAGTCTAACCATAGCACGTTGACAAGCAAGAATTTAACTGTACCATGTGCATGGGACCAATACACTTTGATTTGAGTTTTGACTGCTTGCAAAGATAAAGGGCAACCCCTTTACGTGCAATTGGCAATGCAACCACTTGGAGGCAGTATTGTCACGCAAGTCCCTCCATTTCTTGCTTGCCTTCTTGTATAACAATTATTTTAAAAGCACAAACAAGAATTGCCAAATTGATCAAAGCATGCAACCAGGGAAACTTCTAGTGACAATGTTATTCAAGACATCTAGAAAAGCAAATGCTTAACAGAAACATTCAGATGCATACAAACACAATAGAGTATTATTTTTGTTGTTGTTTACTGATAAGATGAGTGAGTGTTGACCATGTTCATATACCAACGGCGTGTGGTCCTAACCTGGCTTGCAGGGTGCAGGTCCAGAGGGTCCGTTGTTTCCCCTCCTGTAGGGTCCATTGGGCTCGTGCCCCCCATCGCCCCAGCCTCCAGGAACACCAGGGGGTTTGCCCCAGGCAGAGGTGCCGTTGTCCACTGCAGGAGAGGGGCCAGCGGGCTCCCCCCACGCTGGCTCTGGCTTGGGCTGCTGGACACTAGGCAGCTCCCCCCAGCCTGGGAGAGGAGAAAACATATTTATAATGTATGCTTTAAAGTTGTGTGTGCAACACTTTATTGCAAGTATATTTCACTTACAAGACCAACCAAACAGTGATCTGACATATTGTTAGCAATTGCAGTCTGGCAGTCTAGTTTTACTGCCAACTAACTGGTTCCATTACTGATGAAAATGTAACCATAAAACTACTGAGGAACAGTGTGTGCTTGCTTCCATTCATTCACTTGCACTACACCCCGTTCTACTCTCAATCCTCAGGCTTTTCCTCTGTTTTACGAGAGCCAAGTTGTTAATCAGAGGCAGTATTGCTATGTACCAAATGGCACCCTATTCTCTATATAGTGCACTACTTTTGACCAAGGCCCATAGGGCTCCGGCCAAAAGTAGTGCACTATATAGGTAATAGGGTGCCATTTTAGACGTAAGCATAGGTTGACGCGGTGCCATGATGCTGCTCTATATAGTCAGAGGGCTTTTAGGCTCTGACAGAAAAGTCTGGCCAGGAGAGGGGGAAGGCAGAGGAGGGAGAGAGGAGCAGAGGGAAGGCAGAGGAGGGAGAGAGGAGGGCAGGGAGAGAGGAGGGAAGGCAGAGAAGGGGAGGCAGAGAAGGGGAGGCAGAAAAGGAGAGGGAGAGAGGAAGGCAGAGGAGGAGAGGGAGAGAGGAAGGCAGAGGAGGGGAGGGAGAGAGGAAGGCAGAGGAGGGGAGGGGAGAGGAAGGCAGAGGAGGGGAGGAGAGAGGAAGGCAGAGGAGGGGAGGGAGAGAGGAAGGCAGAGGAGGGGAGGGAGAGAGGAAGGCAGAGGAGGGGAGGGAGAGAGGAAGGCAGAGGAGGGGAGGGAGAGAGGAAGGCAGAGGAGGGGAGGGAGAGAGGAAGGCAGAGGAGGGGAGGGAGAGAGGAAGGCAGAGGAGGGGAGGGAGAGAGGAAGGCAGAGGAGGGGAGGGAGAGAGGAAGGCAGAGGAGGGGAGGGAGAGAGGAAGGCAGAGGAGGGCAGGGAGAGAGGAAGGCAGAGGAGGGAGGGAGAGAGGAAGGCAGAGGAGGGGAGGGAGAGAGGAAGGCAGAGGAGGGGAGGGAGAGAGGAAGGCAGAGGAGGGGAGGGAGAGAGGAGGAGGGAGGGGAGGGAGAGAGGAAGGCAGAGGAGGGGAGGGAGAGAGGAAGGCAGAGGAGGGGAGGGAGAGAGGAAGGCAGAGGAGGGGAGGGAGGGAGAGAGGAAGGCAGAGGAGGGGAGGGAGGGAGAGAGGAAGGCAGAGGAGGGGAGGGAGGGAGAGAGGAAGGCAGAGGAGGGGAGGGAGGGAGAGAGGAAGGCAGAGGAGGGGAGGGAGGGAGAGAGGAAGGCAGAGGAGGGGAGGGAGGGAGAGAGGAAGGCAGAGGAGGGGAGGGAGGGAGAGAGGAAGGCAGAGGAGGGGAGGGAGGGAGAGAGGAAGGCAGAGGAGGGGAGGGAGGGAGAGAGGAAGGCAGAGGAGGGGAGGGAGAGAGGAAGGCAGAGGAGGGGAGGGAGAGAGGAAGGCAGAGGAGGGGAGGGAGAGAGAAAGGCAGCCATGACTGTTTAACTCCTGGCCCAGTTCCCAGACCCTCTTGTCCGAGCTGGCTGAGTCCACTGAGGAGCCCTGTAAGCAGGCAGACTAGAGCAGTGTGTGCCAAGCCTTGCTGATCAGTCTCTGGTTACTGGGGTTGTACATAGAGAAACAGCAGGGGGCACTGGTCTCCCTCATCCATAACCTTTTAGCGAGAACAGTGCCTTCCTGCCAGTCAGCTTTCACTGAAGCTTTTGTCTTTGCAGTGGGGTGCCTTGAAAAGCCCTGGCATTGTGCATGTACAATAATGCTGAGCGCTTAGTGCTTTTTGAGGTCGGTTCGGTTTCGATTATACACATTTTCAATTCCAATAATTTTACATTAAATGCACTATGCATTCTGTGGGTTAAATGCTGTAACACACAATAAAACAATAAAGTCCCATGATGGTAGTGAGTGTCCATTACTGCTTATCACCATATTAACTATTAACCTTCATTCACATTACATCACAAATATCTCACTTGTTGTGTATATTAAAATGTGTTTTATTTGATGACTATTATTTAATTCCAAGTCATTATCTCATCTCTACAGAGCTGCTGTCTATTCTGTCTGACAAAAATCACTATTTTAGTAGCTCTTCAAAGTAAATAAGGCATGACTGCTGAATACCAACTATCAATCATTTAGATCATGCACTTTCAGTTCGAGAACTTGCTATGCAACTGCTCTCCGTCCCTCTTGATCACACATTCTTCTGTCTCTTATGTAGCAGGCGTAAAAGAAACAGACCGGACAAGTAGGCACGCAATGGATTATGGTCATTGTAGGTAATTACCACATGGTAACTCCCTACCACGTCGCACAGGTCGGGCTTCATCTGTTCCATATCTAAAGAAACTGCGCTGTGTGCGCATTGAGCTCACAGAAAACCCCAAACAAAATGGAATTTAAATAATTGAGCCATATCGCTCAATTAGTTGTTTAAAAATGATTAATAAAACATTTCGGTTAAATCGCACTGCACTAATATTCAATGACAAAATATATACTTGAACGTTGGATATTTCCTTAGACATACGACATAAGTCTCTTACTTGCAGTTGTTCCAGTATAGGTTAATCACAGGGCTAATACCACAATACATTACAGCGGTGCATAAGAACCAGTTTAACAGACATTTCAGACAGTGAATGGGGTCAGTTTCTTACCTGGGTTGGCCATAGGTGGTCTGCCCTGGGGTCCTCCGCCCTGGTGCGGGGCGGCGGTGTTGGCGGATCCATTGTTGTTGCCGTGGTGCTGGCTGTGTGGCGGGGGCTGTCCGTGGTGCAGGTGGTGGTGGTTCATGTGGTGGTGATTGTTGTTGCTAGGTGGGACGGAGGAATGGTTGTTGTGGCTGTTGTTGACGGTCAAGCCTCCGCTACTCTTGCTGGTTGGCGGCTGGGTGGGGTTGTTGCCTTGGTTACCGTTACCTCCAGTGGGGTTGTTGCGGTCCCACATATTCACAGTCTTGTTGTAGGCGCTGGGGTCTCCCCAGGTGGATGTGCCGTCATCGATCTCCATCTTGCGGCGGATGGAGGGAGGAGAGGGTTCCTCCCAGCCAGTGGGCTCCATCGCTGGGTCGGGTTTGGCTCCGGAGCTCCCCGGGCCCCAGCCGGGGTTGGAACTCTGCCTTACAGATGCAGGGCCGCCCCAGGACCCCATGCTGCTTCCTCCTGGTCCACCTCCTCCACTATTGCAGTTGGGGCTTTCTTGAGGCTTGGAGCCCCATCCTGGCGAAGGACCGTTGGGGCTTTCCTGGGGCTTGGAGCCCCATCCTGGTGCTGTGCCGTTGGGGCCTTCCTGGGGCTTGGAGCCCCATCCTGGTGCTGTGCCGTTGGGGCCTTCCTGGGGCTTGGAGCCCCATCCTGGTGCTGGGCCGTTGGGGCCTTCCTGGGGCTTGGAGCCCCATCCTGGTGCTGTGCCGTTGGGGCCTTCCTGGGGCTTGGAGCCCCATCCTGGTGCTGGGCCGTTGGGGCCTTCCTGGGGCTTGGAGCCCCATCCTGGTGCTGGGCCGTTGGGGCCTTCCTGGGGCTTGGAGCCCCATCCTGGTGCTGGGCCGTTGGGGCCTTCCTGGGGCTTGGAGCCCCATCCTGGTGCTGGGCCGTTGGGGCCTTCCTGGGGCTTGGAGCCCCATCCTGGTGCTGGGCCGTTGGGGCTTTCCTGGGGCTTGGAGCCCCATCCTGGTGCTGGGCCGTTGGGGCTTTCCTGGGGCTTGGAGCCCCATCCTGGTGCTGGGCCGTTGGGGTGCTGGGTCTGGGTCTCCCCCCAGCCACCAACTCCAACAGCAGGGGCAGGCTTCGACCCCCAGCCGCTCCCATTTCCTCCACCCCCTCTGGGGCTGTCCTTCCACCCTCCTCCTCCTCGTCCATTTCCTCCTTCTCCTCGTCCATTTCCTCCTTCTCCTCGTCCATTTCCTCCTTCTCCTTCCCACATGTGGCTGGAGGACCCATTCTTCTTCACCTCGGCCGGTTCTCTCCACTCTCCACCGTTGGAGCCGTTGGATCCATTGGAGCCATTGCTGCCACTTCCATGGCCAGAGCCCCAGCCATGGGAGGACGACTTGGGCCCCTCTCCCCAACTCTGGTTCTGCTGGGTCTTGGCTGGCCCGTCGTCCCAGGTAGGGGAGGACTTCTCAGGGACACCCCAGGATTGACCTCCACTCTTTGGACCATTGTTTGTGGTGTTGGGGCCTTGGGCCATGGGGTCCCCCCAGCCACTGACGGAACCGTTGGGGGCCTTGTTGACAGGCTGCTCCCCCCAGCCTGAGGGTTGAGGGCCTCCCCAGCCTGAGGGGCCCTCGCTCTTGCGTCCGGAGCCCCCTGAGCCTGGCCTCTGAGATGGTCCCAGGTTGGGGTTGGCTCCCCCGTTCCGGGGGTCCGGTGGGGATCCGGAAGAGGGGCTGTTGGAGCCCCTCCAAGTGTCCCCTCCACCGCCTCCCCTCATCTCGCTGGTCTTCCTCTCGTTGGCGGCACGCTGCTCCTCCATCTCCCAGGAGGTGTGCTGGCGGACAGGCGTCTGGCCCCAGCCTGTGTTGCAGAGCACACGAGGGTCCAGGTCCTGCCGAGGCAGGGGAGGGGGGCCTCCGTCCTCGCTGCCAGTCCTCTCCCTGCGATGGGAGCGCCCCTCGCTGCCACCGCTCCCGCTACCCTCACTAGCCGGGGCCGGGGTTGGCTGGCCCCAGGAGCTCACCTGCTGGTCCTGGGCTGGGCCATCTGAGGAATCCCAGCCTCCTTTGACCTCTCCTCCACCACTGGAGTGCTTCCCCCAGTCTCCTCCCCAGCCTCCTTCTCCACTGCCACTCCCGCCTCCTCCGCTGCCAGAGTGGCCCCAGCCGGACATGCCTCCGGAGGGTGCTGAGTCCCAGCCTGAGTTCTTGGAGGAGGAGTCAGCGGATGTCTTGGTGTCTCCGTTGCCCCAGACAGAGCTCCCTGCGTCTCCGTTGAGCTGGGAGGACTCAGTAGGGGACTGGCCTCCCCAGCCAGGCAGCCCGTGGATGGGGCTGAGGGGCTGCTTAGTGTGGTGGCTGTTTTGTCCGTCAGTGTTAAGGTTGGGGTGTTCCATGCTGCTTGGGGCGTCAGGGCTCATCATGCCTCCCCAGGTGCTGCTGCTGTTCTCGTCCCCTCCCAGGCTCCCGTTGCCCAGGCTACCGTTGGGTGGTAGTGAGGCGGGGTTCGGGCCACCTCCAGCCCCCTCTTGCCCCAGCACGGGCCAGGCCGAGGGGTTGGCGTTGGGGTTCAGGTTCAGGCTAAAGCTGGGCTGGGAGTTCCAGCTGGGTGCTCCTCCACTCCGACCCATGTTGGGCCCTAGGCCGTCAGATTTGGCTCCCTCAGTGGGGCCCATGGTGATGGGGCCTGGTCCAGAACCCCAGCCCCTGCTGCCGATGGCTCCAACTCCCTGGCCACCGCCAGGCTGCATCATGCTAGCTACGTTAGCAACGTTAGCTTTGAGAGAGGAGGGGTAGTGGGCCTGCTGGCTAGTAGCCCCTGCGGCCATGCTCATGTTGCTGCTGGTCTCTGGGTTCGTACAGTCAGCGGCTGTGGCACATTCTGGAGGATTCGCTGGTCGGCTGACGCTGCTGCGACTGATGGAGGGCCAGGCCTCGGTGTCGCTCCCGTCGATGATCACTTGATCCCAGCTACTACCGGTGGTGCTGCTGCTGCGGTCGGTGGCTGGTGGTAAGGCTCCCCAGTGGGGATTCTCATACTGGGCACCAGGACCACTCTGGAAGGGCAGGTCTGGAGGAGAAAAATATGTATTTATTTAACCAGGAGAAAACATTTGTGAGAGAGAGAGACAGACAGAGAAACAGAGAGAACACCATATAATAAACTCCCTCAGCTCTTGGAGGAAGTCATTGTACTGTATCTCCTTGGTTGGTTAAACTGTTACCATCCGACTTGGCAGCAGTGAGAGGAGAGCAATGGTCACGCTCTCCTGGTCTGTTCTCCAGTCAGACGCCTGCCATAATCAGAATGTACAGCAGACCATGCCCCATATCCTATTAGCTATGGCATATCCATATATTCCTGCTTTGGTGCAGTCAGATGTGGAGTGACTGTGAGAGATAGGAGCCCTCCCTCTCCTACTTTCACTCCCACTAGCCCTCCTTCCTTCCTACTCTTCCTCTATGTGAGTGGGTGAAATGGAACCCTCCCTCCCACCTGCTCTCTCCCTCTCCCCCCTTCCCTCCCCCTGAACAGAGAGGCCCATTAGTCTCCATGTAGTCTCCCCTAGCTGTGGCCGTGAAGGGAAGCCCAAGTGGAAAGCTGCTCAGTTATTGAAATGAAACCAAGATGGCTCCTCATCTATCACTCCCTACGCTCTAGCAGGTCCCCACAAAGCACTACCAGGCCTGGGCTGCTAGACACAGCTACACTCCGACACTGTGGAGACTGCGGAGTACGCACATTAAAAAAACTCTGCTGTCTTCAATTCTAGATTTCTTTCCTTCACGCACACTGAAAAAACTAAGAAAATAAATCATAAAACAGCATAAAAATGTATAATAATCAGAATATTTAAAAAATGCTCCTATTAATATATGTCCTCACACCAAAAGAGGGAGAAAAACAAGATATACACTACCGTTGAAAAGTTTGGGGTGACTTAGAAATGTCCTTTTTTTTTAAAGAAAAGCTTTTTTTTTCTTTTTCTCATCAGTCTGTTCTTGTTCTGTGAAATGAAGGCGATTCCATGTGAGAAATTGCCAAGAAACTGAAGATCTTGTACAACGCTGTGTACTATGCCCTTCACAGAACAGCGCAGAACTGGCTCTAACCAGAATAGAAAGAGGAGTGGGAGGCCCCGGTGCACAACTGAGCAAGAGGACAAGTACATTAGTGTCTAGTTTGAGAAACAGACGCCTCACAAGTACTCAACTGGCAGCTTCATTAAATAGTACCCGCAAAACACCAGTCTCAATGTCAACAGTGAAGAGGCGACTCCGGGATGCTGGCCTTCTAGGCAGAGTAGCAAAGAAAAAGCCATATCTCAGACTGGCCAATAAAAAGAAAAGATTAAGATGGTCAAAGAACACAGACACTGGACAGAGGAACTCTGCCTAGAAGACCAGCATCCCAGTTACACCTCTTCACTGTTGACATTGAGACCGGTGTTTGGAATAGCCTTCATTTCTCAGAACAAGAATAGACTGACGAGTTCCAGAAGAAAATTCTTTGTTTCTGGCCATTTTGAGCCTGTAATCGAATCCACAAAAGCTGATGCTGTAGATACTCAACTAATCTAATGGCCAGTTTTATTGCTTCTTTAAAATCAGAACAACAGTTTTCAGCTGTGCTAACATAATTGCAAAAAGGGTTTTCTAATGATCAATTAGCCTTTTAAAATTCTAAACTTGGATTAGCTAAAACAACGTGCCATTCAATTTGTAAGTCGCTCTGGATAAGAGCGTCTGCTAAATGACGTAAATGTAAATTGGAACACAGGAGTGATGGTTGCTGATAATGGGCCTCTGTATGCCTATGTAGATATTACATTAAAAAACATTTTAAAAAGACGTTTCCAGCTACAATAGCCGTTTACAACATTAACAAATGTCTACACGGTATTTCTGATCAATTTGATGTTATTTTAAAAATTTACTATTTTTTTTGTTGCTTTTCTTTCAAAAACAAGGCCATTTCTAATTGACCCCAAACGTTTGAACGGTAGTGTAAGTCTAGCCCACACTGTGCAACATCGCCTCAGCCTGCAGACACACAATGATCTCACTAACACCGATGAGAGAAACCAGTCCCGGTAACAACTAATAATAGGCTCATTTCATGCCATGAGGCTGTAATGAATCAATGGCCTTATTAATGCTGCTGGAGAGAGGAGAGGAGGTATTGATCCACCAACCACCATGCAAAGCCAAGCCAACCACTAAACTGGTCTTATCTACAGAGAGGACCTAAGAGGACCTCCTGCTTATGTTATGAAACTGCTCATTGTTGGAGGCTGTATTATAATCAATTTGTTTTTGTAATTCACAAATCCAATAAGCTCATCAATTGTCATATCAAAAAGAAAAGTATCCCATTGCTAGCTATATTATCTATGACACAAAAGCATTCTCAATGTCAAAGTTGTCTTAGACATTTAGAAAACGTATAGCCTCCGGCTTTCCTTTGACGCGTCACAGAATTTTTTATTAATATGCGTTTGTGTGAATGTCAGGTAGGCCGTATTTGGGCATCACCTCGTTTCAAATAGAGATTCTTACCTTCTATTAGCTCGCTATTGGAGTCCATTGGATTCTATCAGATCGTTCTGTGATTTGCATAATTGCCTGGAGTTTATCCATCACAGATAAAGCTATGGTCAACACCATCCTGTCAAATAGTGGGGGGACTAGCTTCCGTTTGAGACACACTGACTGACAGAAATGTGGTTAGGCTTAAGATACTGCGCAACACGCCTCTGAGTCCCTCCAAATGCAATTTTCCCCTCAACATACTTATCTCCTCTTCTCAGACTGCCTTATCACAAAGAGTCGTGTGTGTGTGTGTGTAGAAAGGCACAGACACACACACTGTAGGCTATATAGCTCTACGCATGCACACACGCAACCTGCAATCAGCTCTACACTTCCTAGAAAGTGTAACCACAGAGGTACCACAAAATTCCCATCTCAAATCCTAACTTCCAACAATGTTGCAAAAGATTCCCCATTAAAAGTTTCTCCTACTACATTTTTGGTGAGAAAAAAAACAAGTGAGCAGGCTGTTCGGTTCTGCCCCCCCCCCCCTCTCAAAACTGCACAAATAGAAAACATCTAGGGTCAAGCTGAGCTGCCCGTCTAAGACACATCATCCCACAATGCACAGTGACAGACCAGCGTGCATTAGGCCGAGTGATCCTTGTGTAAGCACACCATGGATCCTTCTGCAAGTACCCTATATGCTCTGTTCAAAGGTAGGGCAATATAAAAAAGGGATTAGGGTGCCATTTGGGACAACTTTTCTATGGCTTTGTTCACTTAGGAACACATATCTCCATAGCACATTGATCATAGCTGTCCATTGTTACTCACCGGGACTATTTAATACATCTTAAACCCACAACTGAACCACAACCACCATCACTTCCTCATGGCCTTCGAGAAACAAATGCATCAAAGTCAGTACACATAACATCTTATGTCAGTGGCCAGCGCCCACAACAACCAAAGAGGTTTAGCATGATTTGTATATTTTAGGAGTGGTTCCAACAGAGAGCCCTGTGTGGGTGTGGGAGAGAGTCAGCGTCTTTGGCAGGCTTTTGCTTTGGTAGGTTTGGCACCGTTTCAACACCATTGTTTTGGTGCCGTACGCCTGCCTGCCTTTCAGTCAAATCGGAGAGTTAGCTAACCGCTAACCTAACATGCAAAAGCTTATTGTGGGGGTTGTCGTCAGCAAAACAATGTCAATCCATGTACCTGCAAGGCTGCTAGGTTTTTGTTTATATGTGAGAGGAAGGAGAGAGAGAGAAGACGACAGCACCAGCGGTTCTGACGCACACTAGCCCCCCCCTCTCTCTGGGTCTCTTCAAGCCGCCGAGCAGCAAGGAACGCCATTTTATCAGGCAGACCTGAAACTCAGCCAAGAGCTCAGAGGCTGCTGCCTGCAGCAAGAACGTCTCGCTCTGCCCTCTGCTTTCTCCCTTTCATTTAGTCGCTCCCCCGCTCTCTCTCTCGCACACATTTTCTCTGAAGGGGCATAAAAATAGGTTGCATGATAAATCAATCATATACTACACAGAACAGCGTGCAGCTCAGTCCTATTTTTCCCCGTCACTGCCTGTCACGAACAACTCTACGAGAAAAACAAAATAAAAACCTCGGAATAGAGAAAGAGATAAAAGAGCTGACGGCAGCTGTAAACGGGGTCAGGGGTAGAGTGGAAAAATACCTGAAGAGAGGTGGTGCTGCTGCAACACCATGCTGTGAGGCGCTACGCAGAGCGGGGAGACGCGGCAGCCATCGCCATCCTCCTCCATTCAATATGTCTGCTACTGCTCGCTGCAAAGCATCGCAACTGCTTACTTGACATGATGCCAAGAAATTGAGGCTGTCTGCGTAGTGTGTACGTGTGAGTCACTGTGTGTGTGTGTGTCACGTCTCTTAGGTCTACTCAACCTTGCCCACTCTTTTCCTTACAACTCTGTACGACCTTATTTCTGGTAGGCATTCCAATAGATTAGTGAGAAGTCTTCCTGCTTTGGGGAAAAAGGTGTGTGTGTGTGTGTGTGTGTGTGAGAGAGAGAAACGGGGGACAATACCAAAACAACAAGGAAAAAAGGGGACAGTTCTGTTCCGTCTCTGTTTGCGTTCAACCGTCAGTAAGTCTAGTTGCTTCCATTCTGGTCCCAATTAGGAGGGCAGTGGGTACGATGGCGCTCGCTGAATGAACAGTGGCGTCAGAAATAAAAACAAAAGGGCTTCTATTCTTTGGTTCTGCTGCGGCTCCCTGGCACCAAAGATGCAGTGCTGTGAGAGCACGCACACTACATCTATCTGCATCAACAAAAACGCTTCACATACCAGCTCAGCTTCCTATCATAGAGCATTAGTCTACTACTCAGAATAAGACAAGGCGACAGCGATGCTAGTAGCCCTGCCGGGGAAACAACTACCAGGAGATCAGGCTGCTGCTGATAATGAGGGTGCTGCTAGCAGGCAGCTCACATGGGGAACATGGGCAGGTAGCCAAAAGTTAGACACCGCCTTTCTCTCCCTATGAAAGCCAGGGTGACGGGGAGAGGGGGAATGGGGGAGGGGTTGACAGTGGCAAAGGAAGAGAGAGAGAGTGGAGAGAGAGTATGTATGAAGAGAAAGGAAGAGACACGGTGCACCAAAAAGGATAAAGTGCCTGTAGCCAACATCATGAGCAATAGCGTAGCCTTGGAGCTAGCTGTGAAATGCAGCAGAGAGCCATACGAATGGGGCCGAACCGGACGCCATTATTCTCCCATTCATTCAACACCGCCAATCCACCACATTATCTCCAGCCAAACCTCACGGTGACGCACCACAAGCAGTAAACGCACCATTTAATCCCCTTTGTCCTCAAAATAGACCCTCTTTCCCCTTTCAGGAAGTTCTGAGTTCCGGTCTCCTGGATCAAAAGATTCTGGTTAGTTTTCCAGAAATGGAGAGACAGAGAGAGAAAAGGAGTGAGAGTGGGCACAGGAGGGTTTAAAACCAGAGAGGAGAGGTAGTTTCCTCTTGGTTCCCTGGCAGAGTCTGGGCTAATGAAGCCACTAGGGGCTGGAGGGGAGAACGAGCGAGCAAGCGGGGAGAGCGAGCGAGAGAGAGGGGAGAGCGAGCGAGCGAGAGGGGAGAGCGAGCGAGCGAGAGGGGAGAGCGAGCGAGCGAGAGAGAGGGGAGAGCTCTGGCATTCTCTCTAGCCTAGTCTGGCTCGAGAACGGCATGTGCTGCAGCCAACTCCATTGACTAGTGCAGTCATTGTCATGCATATACCTCTGAACATTGTTCACTTACGAGGCACTGACAACGATGATCAAAGGAATCGCCTTACAGCTAAAGCACATCAGGCAGTGATCACTGATGGGAATACCTGGCTCAACAGTTATCAATGGGACGTGTTATGTATTGGTCTTTATCCGCAGACAAAACAACAGCGTCTGGAACTGGAATCAAAAGAACAAATATGCCACCTCATCCAGGCGTTTGAAGACAAAGCCAAGGGGCCAAATGAGAAGGGCAGCAGGGCCAATGCGTGTTAACAACATCTAGCCAACAGTATGCCTTCTGGCCAAATGCTATGTCACCCGGGGGCTTAAGAGACAGAGAGTCATGAATGAACCAGCTGTTGTAGACCACTGAGTGCGTTTCCCACAGCACGGATTGCATCTCAGACCCCCACTGTAGCACCTGCTATGCTACTAGACGAAGGCCAGAGAGGCTGCAGCACTCACTGGGTTGTAAATCCATCAGCTGTTGTATTGGAGAGTGTGGGGGGTGAGATTGTGTCTCAAGACTTTGGGGTGTGGCGGTTGTGTTGTGCCTAATGAGGACCACAATGTAAATAGGCCTACGACTTATGCGTTTGTGTCCATTTTGATTTAATGCATTGCTGCTCCCGCACTCGAGTCATGTGCATTTTAAAATGGTCAGACAAAATGTATTCATTATTGAACTGTTTGATTGTGCTGTGATCATCCAGGCCCACAGTGTGTATAGCCAGCTGAGCCTGTGGGCAGACAGATGTGAGAGGATATAACTGGATCAAGGCAGTAACTGACTCCCGTAGCACAGCCACAGCAGGCCTCTGGGGCTGGAAGCGCCTGTGTCGTCTGTGTACCCTCTGAAGCATGATGACTACACCAGCAGGGAGGTCAAAGGGAAGCTGACCCCAAAGACAGAGCTCATCTACATGCAGTCTCTCACATTCAGCCTGGGGACAAATTAGATTGGCCCATGTTTGCATGAATTTTGTACCATGCTGGCAGGAAAAATAGTGTTTTCCTCCTAAAATTGAGAGAACGCAGCTAGATACCAAATCAAATGCATGCTTCTCAACACTGCATCCATCCAAAATCTGTATTCCTCACTGTCAGTGCCAAGACTAATGCTGTATCTCGTTCCGTAATTGGCAGTGGAGTACAGCAGTAGAAAAACAAGCTATTCATGGTATGACAAGGCAGAAAGCCAGAGGGAAGAAAAGTTGATCAGAATCCCCAGGGACTTAAAGCCTTCCCCAGCTTGGGCCTCTCCTGCCTGGGGCCGTGTTGTGCAGAGGGCCCCTGGGAGAGCTGTCCAGCCAGTCAGTTAAATTAAATAAAACCATTGGATATCAGACCATCAGTGTGTGTGCTTGAGTGCGAATACACACGCTGTGTGTGTGGCGACATGCGTCTGTAATGCCCTGTGCTGCCCAGGGTTCTGCAGAGAAATTGTGTTCACAGTGAAGCTGCAGGCAGCCGCCTCAGAGTAAACATGTCAGTCAGTATTGGAAGACAGCACCACCGAGGAGGAGAGAGATTGGAGTAAAATAAAAAAAGTACATGAACAGACACCGCAGCAAGCTCTTCCTCCGTCTCATCCTCTAAGTGTCGTACAACAATTCACGGCGTGCTCCTCTGTGTACGTTCGGCATTTAAAGACAACAGATACTAGAGGTGTTGGTTGAAATACCTTCCATTGGGATGTGAAGACTGGTGGTCAGAGAAAAGATGCAGGGTCGAGGCTTAAAAAGGAAGACGGTAGGCTAACATAGTGGTTCACCAGATAGCTTGCGTAGACAGCACGCCTCCACTCCCTCACTGGAGGAATAACAAAGCTGAGAGATATTTGCTCAAGGCTCATATTGTTTGTCCACTCACCTCTCTCTTTCGCTCTAAATTAAAGCCCACTGGCAGAGTGGGTCTCTTGACCAGACATGTTTCTCTACGCGGTCCACAGACCCGGTCGCTGGTGAGTTCATTAAAAAAAAGGTGACCGCGGGCGGTAGAGGTTTTGAGTGCTCTCCAGTCTCCACAGCACGTACACTCAGCGGCTAAACACCATCACGGGCCATATTTCAATAGCGTCAAGCTAAAGCCTATCTGCAGTGCACAGAGCCCCTGAAGAAACACAGTTGAACCAATGGGTCAGAGTGGAGGAGAATCTCAGAGTAACACACCATCATCAATTCCCTAATGTCAGTGGACTAGTATGGAGAGAGAACAGGGGTAATATCACCTGCCCTGAGTAACACCAAGGTTTCGGACTGACCCACATATGGACCCATCATACGAATTTGCGATTCGCCCCATTCTTCCTCAACCTGTTGCAGGGCTCTAACACTGCGGCCATTTTACTTGCATATGTGCCTTAAATATTTTGCTGTCGACCTAGAATTTGAATTCTAGTGCACCTAGGAATTTTTGGGATTATAACTTTAATATCTCAAATACTATTCATTGCGCTCCTAAATGTATGTGGGCGCCTACATTTTTCAACTTAAGCGCACACGTGTGCCTTGTAAAGGTCAGTGTAGAGCCCCGTGTTGAACAGACTCATCCATCTACCACGATGAACTGTGACACGTCATTTCATGGGACCAATTTAGTAACATCAGCTTCTCTATCGAGTTACATGGAGAAACAGGCCACATTCCTACTGAGGAAACAGATCTAACCAAGGGTATGACGCAATAAGCAGGGAACTGACCTGTGTGGCGCTTGCCTGCGGAGGAGGAAGAAGCGGGGTCAGAGGCAGGGGTCACGGTGAGGCTACTCAGGGCTCCGGCTGGCAGTGGCTGACCCCTCTTCAGTAGCTGCTTGTGCTCCTGCTGGCGGAAACGCGGGGGCACCTCACGGGGTGGGTAGCGGGGGCCTGAGGCCGACGACGAAGGCGGAGGTGGGGTCAGCTGCTGTGGTGTTTGCTGGGTGCTAGGGGGGGCGCGCTTCCCATTGGTTCTGACTGAGGAGGAGGAGGAGGAGGAGGGAGGGTGTGAGGCCTGGGGTAGGGTCACACTGGTGGCGGGGTGGTGGAGGGGACCGGGGCTGGGCTTAGCTGGCTCTGGCACTGGAGGAGGACGCAAACACAACACAGGAAGCAAGGTATTAGCTAATGCTGCACAGCACACATCACTAATCCACTGTACTTTACAAGACAACATTGTTGGTTGAATGAGGTTAGTGTTATCATTTCCCTGATCGAGTATGACATGAACACACTGATCATTTGAACTGATGTTCATAGGTTGAAACATCAAACGACCTCTAACCCTAAAGCAACCAGGCAAGGTTTTATTCTCAAAAACGTTACACCCCAAATATCTGACACCGTGTATAACATGGATTGAAAACATATCCCTTATTTTCTAAGGAGAAATCAGGTGAAACTTGGTTAGCATTTCCAAAGTACCATCTTACTAATAACATGTAAGAACCTTCCCAATGAGCCGGCCTGTGCTTGAACACTACCAACAGACAGCCCAGACAACATGAAAGGGCAGGTTCTTACACACACACACACACACACACACACACACTCACCTCTGCCTGACCCTGTGCATTCTTCTGTCTATTAGTTCCCCCAGATAGAACAGCCCTCTAATCAAGCCTTGCCCAGACTGAGTGGTATTAGCAGTCGGTACTAGCAGGACCTACTGTGTCAGCCTACTGTGGCTAAAGGAGCTTAGCTGAGCCCTCTGGGTGAGCAGGAGGCTGAGGCTGGACAAGCTAAGAGCTGCCCGAGGGCTGGAGTGGAAACGGCACTGAGGCTTACGGAAGTGTGTGTGTGTGTGTGTGTGTGTGTGTGTGTGTGTGTGTGTGGTGTGTGTGTGTGTGTGTGTTCGCACCAAGGCTTATGTAGCACAAGTGTGTGGGTGCACATTACGCAACTGCATTGGAAAGAGGTTAACACCCTGCATATCTGACATGGTATGTGTGCTCACTGTCCATGCTGACTAGAAGAGCATGGCAGCCATATTGTCTCTCAATACTTTATGACCTTCATGAGCTGCTACATCAGTTTGGTGAATGTGAGTACTGTTTGTTGTGGTTCTATACTCCCTAGGTAGCTACAGAGGAGAATTCATAGGTTGGTTTTAAAAACAACAGGCTGGCAGCTATGCCTCAGGGGGGAGAAAGGAGAGAAAGAGAGAAGACGAGAGAGAGCATAGGGATTGGCACAGGAGAGATGCAGATTAGCAACCAGGCAACAGATCTCTCACTCTCCTGGGAACACAGGAGCCACTGTCAGTACTCTGTCACGACACACACAAATGCACACAACGACATTTGAGGTCATATCAGTCTGACTAATTAGGACATCTGCAGCTTTTGTCATTTTCTCATGTTTACCAAGTTGTGGCTCCAGAGAAAATCGAGCGAGAAAGTAACAGGGTGGGACTGTGTAGAATCCCACACGTGAACAGTAGAGGACTGATGTGGTTGACTAGCTGTCCTGTGCTGCAGCAGCGGGGGTTAAAGCAGACACTGCAGGCAGGCCCGCGTCGTATTCCCTCTGCCTGCCAAAGGCCTGTCCCACTGCCAACACCGTTTCTATAAACAGAGCACCCTCTGCACATGAGCTGTGCACCCCTGTGCCTCTGACACACACACTCTCAATATACTTTCAAATATGCGCATACACAACTAAGTTCTCTCGCTCATAAACTGCATACCGCCTGCTGATCCAACTCCCTCTCTGGTCAGAGCTGGCCCCTCCAGCAGCAGGAGCTAGCTAGCTGGTTGGGCGCTGTAGCAGACAGCTTGTGACGCACATATCTGATTAAATTCAGCCTCAGCCCGCCTGACGCAGTCACAGCCAATCAGCAGGCAGGGTGCTGTGTCCTCACCACCCACCCCCCCTCGGCTCTCTCCCTCTCTTTCGTCTCCTTCCTCCCTCTTGCCTTTTACAATGTCCACCCTCTCCTGTTTCGTCTCTCCCTCCGCTCAGCCATTCCATTCTCTCCCTTCAACCTGTCCCTCGCCCTCCCTCCCTTTTACTCTCTCGCCCTCCCTCCCTTTTACTCTCTGGTACTCCCTCCCCCTCGTTCATCCAATTCAGTCTCTCTCATTGTTCACTGCTGCTCTGAATCCATTAGAGGAAGCAGATGGACTGCTGGGCTGTTACTGGGCCGGCAGCCTCTCACACACACACCCTATGAATCACAGCTTCTATGACGTAGGGGGAGGGTGTACGTTGTGAGTGTGGATATCCCACAATATGCGAGTGTATCTGAGGGGGGTTGGTTGGTTGTGTGTTCCCACTCTATTCTCCAGTAGCCTCTGTTTAGGACAACACTGGTGCTTTTACAACACAATTAAATAGCTATTAAAGCACTGTGTTGTGCGTGTAAATGATCACAGTTTATCTGGTCTATGATGGGAAATTGCAGTTGTTATTCCAACCAGCTGGGTATTGTGTATTCATTTTAGGAATATTCTGCATTTAATAAACTCAGTGAAAAGAGTACTCAGGAGAGAGTAGCTGTGTGTATGCACACACAAGCGTGTTTGTGAGCATGAATGGCGGCTACGATACGACGTCTCTCGGCTCTAAATAAAATAGATTTAGCAAAACGCTACACATTTCCTTTTTGGGGGAAGAGTTCGTTTTTAATCCATAACGGACACTAAAGCGCTTTGCGGGAGATTTCCGAGGCGAGGGGAAACCAAATCCCTTCACCAGGATGAGAGAAAGCGATATCAAAATGCTGTCTAGTCAAGTTCTCTAGCGACATCATTTGTGAGAGAACTTTTTTTTATATATATGGGAGATTCACCTGTATGTCTGATGGGAGAGATAGCAGGTGATAGGTGTGACATTGCCCTACACCAAAGACTTAGAGGGGAGATTGAGAAATCGTAGGAACACCCAGAGCGAGAAGCAAAGTGAAGGGAGAGAATGAAAGCTGGAATGAATGGAGAATGAGAGTCGGAGAATGGTATAGAGAATTAGAGAGAGTGCAAATGAGTGTGAGAACGAAAGAGAATGAAAGAGAAGGAGCGCAAACAAACTGCAATACTAGACCCTTTCGGGTCGCTAAAGCCTTAAAAACACTATTTGATGTTCAAAGGAGAGTCAATTAAATAAACCATTATAACGAGACACTGTAAATTCCATTAAACCCTCAATGGAGAAGCACTCCTAGACAAACTTGTCATTTTGGCCTCCTGTCCCCCACTCAATGGTTAACTACGCCGAACCCCCCCCCCAAAAAGAAAAAGAGATAGATGTACTATTGTAAAGTGGTTGTTCCACTGGATATCATAAGGTGAATGCACCAATTTGTAAGTCACTCTGGATAAGAGCGTCTGCTAAATGACGTAAATGTAATGTAAATGAAAGGGAAGAAAAAGCTTGAGTGAAAAGGATGATGGGCAAGAGGGCCGGCCCTGGTGCATAAGGAGCCACTGGCTCGGTTATGGAGTGTGTGCCTGGCTTTGAAGGGTTCTGGGAATCGTCCATGTCAGAGGTTAGCTACGTGCAGGAATTGTGTGACGAGGATGCATTTTAATATGTGACCGTGTTTACAGTGGGGGAGGGCTGGGTGTAGAACACATAAGTGGATTACAGAAGAGGTTTATCTGCCTCCTGTATGGAGTTACATACATGACTCATTGGAAATCAAATGTTAAAATGTGACTTAATGAAAAGCCATATTCTTCATATCCAAGAAATGCATTGGAAAGTGACGATGTAGCGGAGATTTAACTAAACCATCTGAACAATGAGGTGTATTTGTGTTTAGTGGCCTTGTTTAAAGTGGATACAGGCGTCTGAGGTTCCATCTGTCAGTAGTAAATCCTGTTGCGGGTCAGAGACCCCCACACACACTCACACAGAGATTAAAAGGCACAGCTTTCCACCCCTCACCCTTCCCTGGGTACTAAGCCGTCGCCCGTCACCATGGAGATGAGCAACTGTTTCCCTGCCTAATGGACCTCTGCTCTGCGGGCCTCCTGTGACCCCCACCCCACCCCACCCTGAGCCCCGACACACACACACACACACACACCCCCCCCTAATGAGCAGAGGGCTCATCTCAGCAGTGTCGACCTGTTCTCTCCACACTTTCTACGTGCTTTAGGAGTCTGGTTGATCCATAGAGACGGCTTGTTCGAATTCACTGTAGTTAACTATGGGTAGATAACACTAAGCCAAAGTCCCACACTTAGATACGATTCAATCAGTCTTCCCTTATCCATACAGTGTATCCAAAGGAGATTGTTGCCCAAAGACTGATCTAAGGTCAGAGGTGTGTTATCTACACGCTATGGTGAGGAGAAGGTAAGCTGATCCTAGATCTGTGCACAAGGACAGCTTCTATCCACGTGCCTTAGGAGTCATGTGTATACCACTGAGCCAATGCTTCCCACGTAGATATGATTCGTCTGCATATCCTCGTCAACACACAAAAATGGCACAGAGTGGTGTTGGTGGTTTGGACATGAAGAGGCAGAATGTGACCTGAAGCAGAAGACAGGAGGGCTGCCTCTTCCAGACATACAGGCAGTCCTGCTCAGCAACACATACCCTCTCCCCCATACAGAGCCTCATCGTTAAATGCCATTAATATCAACACATATGCTTTTCTATTAATCTGCCTCTAAATGTGACATGAGCCCTCTCAGCTGTGATATAACAGAGGGTATATTGAATTGCCTCTTCTGTCTGCTGCGTGTGAGTGATAATCCAACATGAATACATGCAGAAACCCCCCCCCCCCCCCCCCCCCTCTTCTCTGTCCCCCCTTTCGCTTCATCCCCCTCGCTCTACTCCTGAAATCAACCCCCTCTACTTGACATGCAAGCAAAGAGACAAAACAATTATCCTTCGCATCCATAAATCCACAGGACATAAACCAGGATCCATTCACTCACTATTAATTTACAGAGTATTTATTAATGTTGCAGTTAGACACAGAAAGACGATGGCGCCCCTCCCCCACGGGAAAGTCAATTATCCCCCAATTAGATTGCGATTCAAGAAATCCGACTAAAAAGTGTTGACAATTAATTGAATGTGAAATCGCAAATTAATCCAATATGCATATTACGATGTGATGTCGTCCGGTTTCCCGGGTGGAAATAATGCAGTTCTCCTTACAAGGTGACACCTTGTAAATATGTCAGGCGCCGTGGCAATTGTTGGGTTGCCATGGTAGCAGGGCGGGGGGGGGTGTGTCTCCTGGGAAGGGGAGAAAACAGCATCGGTAAAGGTGTCCGCATACTTCCCAGCCGAAAACAGTTCGGAAGAGTACGTGCATATAATGATGACATCGACGTTTTTTGTAAAAACACATTTTTTTTGGGTGCGGTTTTCTGGGGCTGTTTGGGCACAGAATTTTTTCTCTCTCTCGTCAAGCCGAAGTCAGTAGCCGAAGTCTACGCCCTTTCGTCGGTGATTGGTCAACAGCAGTGATTCTTCAATAAAAGACTTGTCATTCAACGAGAGACAACTCCTTTTCATGCATTTCTCATTGAGAAATACTACAAACATCTTACTTAGATGTAAAATTGCACAACTAAGAGCTCTTAGATTAATTCTGACTATTTTAAGATGGTGTATACTGGCTACGGCGTCTCAAATGGACAAACCGCACTATTGCCGCCTTTCTCTTTTTCATCAAAGGACTTTTAAGGGAGTATGCAAGTACACTCGTTCGGGTCGCCTAGCCGACATCGGCTAGCAGCCAGCCGAACTGAAGCATGCCGACGCCTTAAGGGGAAACGTAGGTAAAAGATTGACACGCATTACAGTTTGTTCTTTAACACTTTAAAAAGGCAGGCGCTGTTTTTCTGATTACACCAGGGCTCGGTAGAGAATGCGTCAGGCATACCAGGGTATTACTGATGTTTTCGTGAGCGAATGCCTCGGAAGCTGCCACCTGTTTCCATTAATTGCGTCACTCTGAGCGGGGGGGTATGGTGCATTATGTGCGTGCGCGCAGCACGATGGGGTTTGATTGTGGGGAATAATCAGCGTTCCCCTGCCCTCCATGCTAATAGGGGGCTGAGGTGCACTCCCTCTACCCCAACAGGGACTGCCTGGGTGGGGGAGGCTGGTGGCTGGTCCCCAGTCTCACTGGAGCTCCATGGCTAATGGGGGGCACAGGAGTTAATTCCATAGCGCCAGCGCCTTATCCAATTTTCATACATATGAACGGACCAGGCAAGACCGATTACCGCAAACAAATTGAAACGTGAGCGGAAGGGAGGAGGAAGCGAGAAAAGTGATTGGAGAAGGGTTGAGGCTGCGGGGGTTGTGGGTGTACAAACGTGTGTTAGAGAGTGATGAGAGATCATTGATATGGACAAAGAGACATCACAGCTGCATACTGATTTGCCCGCACACACACCTTATTTAGTGACATGGATGCTAACTGAAGTAAAACAGTCCTATGCTACTTAGAGGGCTCTGTAGCAAATTGAGCGGAGAACATTTTCTCTTTTGCTTACTTTAAAAGTAGGCTATACTGTGTCCATTTAGTTGTTTCAGCTCTACAAGTTGCTTTTTGGTCCTATTCTCTGTAGGTTGACGCTTGAATGCACTCATCCCACTTTCTTTCCGACTCACTTCCTTTCTCTCTCTCAGTTTGTACACTTCTCTGTCATCTGACTACAAACTAACCTTCTCAGTCTGCCGTTAGACGCCGTAAGTCACACCTCGGCTTAAAATGGTTCCTTCTCGCTTGGCGACTCACCAACAGACGGAGCGCAGAGTCTCTTCCCAGAGATAATGAGACAGACCTTAATGAGGTCAGAGGTCAAGGAAGTGCCATTGACCTCTACACAACGCAAACGGACGTCGGGCCAAACCCCAATGACTATTGGCGAGGGCTGTTAGGGTGTTTTGGGGCCAATCCCTGGTAACACAAACAGGAGACACACACACACCTTTTAGAGGGCGAGCTGCTGACCAGTGCAACCTGAACAGATGCTCTACTGGGCTTTAGAGTGGACCAAAGCCCTGGCCCCATCTGTCTAATGCCTGCCTGCAGGGGTTTAACACCTACACGCACTAACAACGACCCCCTGGCTTATTCACACGCAATGATACACATTCTTCACACACGCTAGACTAATTTGTTGGCTAAATACAATAGGAAACGTTTGACATTGGAGACCGGGCGGCGCAGTGGTCTAAGGCACTACATCGCAGTGCTAGAGGCTTCACTACAGACACTACAGCTGTATCCCAACCGGCCGTGATCGGGAGACCCATGGGGCGGCGCACAATTGGCCCAGCGTCGTCCGGGTTAGGAGAGGGTTTGGCCGGGGTAGGCAGTCATTGTAAATAACAATTTGCTCTTAACTGACTTGCCTAATTAAATAAAAGGTTAAATTAAAAACATGCGGAACGGAAACGTACGCAGAAATAGCATACATACTACCGATGTGAGCACACATGCTGCTGGGAGAGAGTGGAACAAGTCACCGTAGAAGGCAAGATGCCCCTTAAATACTGTCACCCCTGGAACTGACTGAACTCCTTACACCCCCCCCACTGTTAGGAGCTCCCATCTGGGTGCCCTCCTCACAAATCACTGGCCAGCACTGCTGAGCTCAGAGGAGGAGTCATTGTGTATCTGTGTTAGACGACGTTGGGCCTGCTCCTACACAGCCCTTATCTGTATGTATATGCCTTTATGGCTCATATGAACTCCCTTAAAATCAGAGCCGATTAGGGCCGTGTGTGTCAAGCAGTCATTCCACTCACCTTTGGTTTTGGTGTCAGCAGCCTAGAAGACACACAGGGAGAGAGAAGTCAGCTGTAAACGTAGAGTTGTTTTTGTTCAGCGATTAATGTGGAGCTAGCAAAACGGTGTCATAAAAGCTTGTCATTAACTAAAACATTAGTGCATTACAGGAAGGAATGTATGTACTTTTACACAACAGGGAAGGAAACTGTTAAACTCATAATCAAAGTAAACATGAGAAATTATATTCCCAGGAAAACTTCATCACATTGCAGGCAGCTCACAATCACATATTCATACAAGGAATGGAGAAATATCTTAAATGAAAAGCCAATTGAAATTAGCTGAAAATGTAGGGATGTGGGACATTGAGACATAACTGGCAGTAGGCTATGTGGGCCTGATTAGACACACAAGGTAAAACGCCTCAGTCTTCAAGACCCAAACAGCCCCACCTGGGAAGACGCCTGCTATAAAGTGCCTTGGCACAGCTGCTGGCTAGTGGAAGTGATAATTACAGGCTGTCTAATCTGTCTGAGTGCAAATGTGTGTGTTAGCAGCCCAATCAATATGGGACTTGTGGGTTCGATACCGATACTAGGGAGGCAAAGGTCACCGATATACGTGCCAATACGTTTTTTCTCTTTTAGGAGGCAGAATGAAAAATCTATTTTTCACAAATTGCACTCCAAAGGATTAACAGATAGTTAATAAATCATCATTTAGACTAAATATTAAAATGAACATTATTTAAGAACATTTTATTTGTGGCCTACATGATAACCACCAAAAAGCCACTATACCCTCTATGAATACAAAAGTAAATAAAAAACGTATTCAGTTGACCTTAGGTACATCTTTAAGTTGTGTCCATCTACGGCAGTGGATAAGAATGCAGAAGTGAAGCACCACAAGCACACTAATAAACAAGAATGTCTGAACGAGTTCCTAATGTCGCCACTAGATGTCAGCATCTGAACTGAGTAGATTCACTACAGTGCTTTAAACAGTCCAGTAAAGAACCACTATGCAACCTCGCAACAAAAGCTTGTTATGACAAGCACGCACTAGATGTTCATTACGAAAATGTTTTCTTACCGAAACCATAATATGAATTATACTGTTATTCAATACAAAATATGTATTTGGCTATATATTTCAATGGCAGGTGGCATGCGCTGATGACTGAAAACATTCACGCAGGAAAATGCTTGCCGCGCTGGTTTTAGTCACACACGTTCACGGATGTATCACGGATGAGTCAGTGTTCACTTTGGCGCAAGTCCAGTCGCACATAAGTAGCACAGATTGCTAGCTAGCTAGGCTAACTACCTTGCTGGCTAGCTAAGTGAGCATACGATGAGGACAGGGCTCCTTGCTTGGTAAAGGGCACTTTTGATTATTTCCTCATTGAAATACGCCGTCGCTGGCTGTGGAAAGCCACCATGCTCACTCTCACGTCCTGGCGGACTGAAGGATGTTCAAGGAGCAGCTCTCAGAGCGCCCCCTCCAGGCAAACATTGAAAACGAATTTGTTCATTCTATGTATATAATATCAGCGCTTTATCTGTGGAATAAAGCCAGAAACAAATATTTCTGTGAAAAGGCTAATATCGGCCGATAAGATCGGTCAACTGATTTATCTGTCGGGCTCGAGTACGCGTTTGCGCATATCATTGTGTTTTTATATGCCTGTGTGTACAATTGTATGACTGTGCGTCTATGTGCGACAGCAACATGTCCTTGGTTACCAGAGCCAGGCTAGTGTTTCCAACAGAGCAGTGTGTGTAGCTAGTGTGCCAGCTCTAATCTGTGTTTAAATAGGGTCCATACACCTGGCAGTGTGCTGCCTGCAGGGTTATAGGCTCTAGGCTAATCCATGAGGTTAAACTAGGGAGGAACTCCCACACTCAGTCATATATAGAGACTATACTGAACACACCTACCTGGGGAACAGAACTGAATGAAGGAGAGGAGGGAAGGAGAAGTTTTTCAGTAGGAGGTACTCAGTTTGAGGAGAGAGACAGACGTAAGAACTCACCTGTTTCTGAGCAGCTTCCTTCTTGGTCTTTTCTTGCTTTTTATTTGTATTTTCTTCCATCAAATGGTTCTCTTCTCGTGTTGTTCGCTTCTCTCAGCTGCAAACAGAAAGGGAGAGGTTTTCAGAACAGGGCAGAGAGGAGCAGCAGGCTTTAAGTTCAGTAACCTAGGGCTACAATTTCCCTTTCATCCGCTTCGAGGTCAATGTCAGAGCTAGCAAACTTTGCCAGAGAAGACTTTTAGCTGCCAAGCACATTCAGCATTTCAGAAGTAACACATTGAGTTGCTTCTTAAATGCAATTTCCTTCATGACCAGAGAGAGATTGGGGGCGGGGGGGGGGGGGGGGAAGCAACAGAGACACCCGGAAACTGACAGAGGGAGAAATGGGGGGAAGAAAGGAAAAAAGGAAAGAATGAGAAAGAAATAACAAACTCAAAACCTTTCCCAAAGTCTGTCTCCAGTGGCCTGCCAAGCAGCCAAAGGAGAGATCAGATAGCTGGAGAGCCTGTGAGAGAAAGTGGTTTATTTAAGCCTTTATTTGTTTTGGCTGAAGTTCCGTGACGGTTTCTGGAAACTATTAAAGGCATATGTGTATACGTATGTGTGTGTGTCTAAAGCCTGCTAGTGCCGGTTAGCCATTTCAATCTGGTCAGTGTTGCCAGCTAATAAGGAAGTGCCACTCAGTGGACATTCTGGTTATTATCTGGTCAATGGGAAAACTCAAAAGTGTGGTCAATACTAGACAGCTTCCAACTGACTGGCTGTTCCTCTCACCGCAAATCCAGCCTGTTATCGTGGAACTCTGGGATCACAACGTACTCTTCAACTCCCTCCACACAAACAAATCGGCCATTGTGCTCTGTCCTCAGCAATAGTAAGGGCATAAACACACATTTTTCTCAGTGACTGAGTGACTGACACACACACCAGAGCTGACCGGAGTTTCTCCAGCCTCAGACAGTGTCCATAGGGGCCTGCACATGAAAACATTGATGAATTATCATAATAATGACGGGAGAGTAATGACATGCCCGCCTCCCAGTGTGTTGCCTGTTGGTAGGGGAATGGAACTGTCAATCAGAGTGACAGGCAGAGGCAGGCTGAGAGTGAGTAATGGTGGGGAGGAGTGTCCATAGGGACAGCCATGTTCTGACACACACAGAGACAGAGAGACAGAGAGACAGAGAGACAGAGAGACAGAGAGAGAGAGAATGGCCATTAACCTGTTAGGGCTAGGGGGCAGTATTTGCACGGCTGGATAAAAAAATGTACCCGATTTAATCTGGTTACTAATCCTACCCAGTAACTAGAATATGCATATACTTATTATATATGGATAGAAAACACTCTAAAGTTTCTAAAACTGTTTGAATGGTGTCTGTGAGTATAACAGAACTCATTTGGCAGGCAAAACCCTGAGACATTTTCTGACAGGAAGTGGATACCTGATGTGTTGTATTACCTTTAAACCTATGCCATTGAAAAACACAGGGGCTGAGGAATATTCTGGCACTTCCTATTGCTTCCACTAGATGTCACCAGCCTTTACAAAGTGTTTTGAGTCTTCTGGAGGGAGATCTGACCAAACAAGAGCCATGGAACGATGATGGCCCATTAGACACCTGGCGCGCGAGTTCATGTTGGGTACCCTCATTCCAATTCGTTATAAAAGAGAATGCATTCGTCCACCTTGAATATTATTCATGTTCTGGTTAAAAAAGGCCCTAATGATTTATGCTATACAACGTTTGACATGTTTGAACGAACGTAAATATATTTTTTCCCCTCGTTCATGACGAGAAGTCCGGCTGGCTTAGATCATGTGCTAACAAGACGGAGATTTTTGGACATAAATGATGAGCTTTTTTGAACAAAACTACATTCGTTATGGACCTGTGATACCTGGAAGTGACATCTGATGAAGAGAATCAAAGGTAATGGATTATTTACATAGTATTTTCGATTTTAGATCTCCCCAACATGACGTCTAGTCTGTATCGCAACGCGTATTTTTCTGGGCGCAGTGCTCAGATTATTGCAAAGTGTGATTTCCCAGTAAGGTTATTTTTAAATCTGGCAAGTTGATTGCGTTCAAGAGATGTAAATCTATAATTATTTAAATGACAATATAATATTTTACCAATGTTTTCTAATTTTAATTATTTAATTTGTGGTGTTGACTTGACTGCCGGTTATTGGAGGGAAACGATTTCCTCAACATCAATGCCATAGTAAAACGCTGTTTTTGGATATAAATATGAACTTGATAGAACTAAAAATGCATGCATTGTCTAACATAATGTCCTAGGAGTGTCATCTGATGGAGATTGTAAAAGGTTAGTGCATCATTTTAGCTGGTTTTATGGTTTTGGTGACCCTGTCTTTGAATTGACAAAACATTACACACAACTCTTGTAAATGTACTGTCCTAACATACTCTAAATGTATGCTTTCGCCGTAAAACCTTTTTGAAATCGTAAAACGTGGTTAGATTAAGGAGATGTTTATCTTTCAAAGGGTGTAAAATAGTTGTATGTTTGAAAAATTTGAATTTTGACATTTATTTGGATTCAAATTTGCCGCTCTTGAAATGCACCTGCTGTTGATGGAGTGCACCACGGGTGGGACGCTTGCGTCCCACCTAGCCCATAGAGGTTAACTGTCAATCTACAGTACAGCTAGTGTACTGCTTAAAAGCAGGGAATACTGACAGAGGCCTTGTCTAGCTGTAATGACTGAGGGAGGACAGTACAACACACTATCAGACTCGTATTCATTATAGAGGGAACTGTGTGTCTGTGTGTGGTGCATTAGTATCTAATCCGGCTGAAAGGCTGGTTGATCTCTGCCTGGTAATAAGTAGGAGCTCAATCGTGTCTCCTCTCTCAGACCTGCCTATTAACCAGACCAGCGCTCCTGCACAGCACTAAGAATCCAACAACGTCATAGGCTACCACCCCCCGTCACCCGCCCCCTACTACCCCCTCGACCAATCACAATGCCCGGTCAGTCTAACTGGCATCTCTCCCCACCACCATCCTCCCTGCTGATATTCCTTGGCTCCTGTCCAAAAAGCAGGGGGTAAGCTCGCTGTCACTGTTCTGAATGTTGAAATCACCCTCAGAATAGAAAGGGGTGGAAGGAGGGGGATGGGGACATTGGATCGGGATATAAAAATATCCGGTGGAACCCTTTAAGTGATGGAATTTTCCGAAAGAGAGTCTCCGACTCTAACACACCACGCTGTACAGTATAACCACCTGACTGGGTTCCTGTATCCAAGATCATAACAAGCCATTGTTCACTGCTGTGCTGCCTCACTCATCCATAGGAACAGCATTGAAATCGAAACCTGTGTATTGATGTGTAGCCTATATTTTGGGTAATTAGAGGGCTCATCCGTAAAAGAGACCTTGGTCTCAGCATGACTTCTTGTCAAAATAAAAGGTTAAATGAAACATTTAGCGATTCCCAAAATTTAATGTTACAGATATCTATTTCTGCACCGCAGCAGACAAACTGAACATCTTTTTTTTTTTATTCCCATGTTTTTAATTTTTTTTATTGAATATCCGAAACATACTAAAATCATACTTGCAGTGAAGACGCTCAACAACTACAGAATACCAGTTATCCAACAGACTCCCATTCAGAGCGACACAGGCCAAAAAACGTGAACCCGAACCCTCCAAGATGCCCCCACAGTACCCCCACAGCTGTCCCTCAACCATTCGAGACCCCTCCCACAGCCCACCCATTCCCCACCCCCAAGAACCCCCCAATGCACCAACAACCATGAACTAAAGAGAAAAAAGAAAGAAAACAGCTAAATATGCCCCCCCCCCCTAAAAAAATACATTTAAAACAAAAGGACATCAAGGTCAACTAAAGTCATAACAGCAATGCCAACTGTATATGTTTGTGTGCATGTCTGGCACTAGTACATGTATGTGTGTGTTCTTGTATGGGTTTATTTGAATGAGAGTGTGTGCATATGCATGTGTACAAACACCTGCACGGCATCAGCCTCAAGCAAACCGGCATTAGTTGAAAAAAACACTGCCACTTAGTGTCATTCAAATGTACTTTTTATTATGTTTTATTTTTACCTTTGACCATCATTTTATCTCCCACACAGCAACTCCACTCGTCGCCAATTCCACATCCCAACCCTCAGCCCATCCCATCCATCTCTGCTGGCCACCCACGTCGGGTTTCTACGCAACACATATATCTTTCAACTATGCTATGATGTTTACCATACAATTTCAATCTATCTAATTGAATAGAATCCACAAATTGCGAGTTGAAGATAAATACTTTTACTAAGAGTATTAGTATATTAGTAATTGACTGACCCGGTCTCTCCAGATCTCCTAACAGTACTATTTTTAAGGTCAATTTTAGATCAATGCTATGCATTTTCAGCAATTCCTGAACCTGAGACCAGAAACAGGCTACCTGAGGTGCAATACCAAAATAAATCTATTGATTCTGTATCCTCACAACAAAATCTGCAGCGCTTCAATGTTTTTATGCCCCAAATATTCAACATTTTGTTGGTGGCAAGAATATAATAATTTTAGCTGAAAAGAATAAAGTCTTGAATCTTGCGTTGTTTTATATATCAACTCATACACCCTGTACCATGGAAACAGTACATCAAAAATCTCTTCCCAACTAGTTTGCAATCTGTATTGCACAGTTGTCAAAATCCTGGTCCTCAAATCAAACTGGTATACTTTCCTATTTATGCTATTTTTATTCCTTCCCCAGTTTTGATCCTTTATACTGGGCAGACAGACCAGTTCCCTAACTCCTCCCATTGCCACCTGCCTCCTCCATTTTTGGGGTAATGCTGTAATCAATTGGTTGTACTCTTGGATTGAGCAGACCTTCCCGTACAATTCTGATAACTCCAAGGAGGACATAACTCTACCATTCCAATTTACAATATCATTTAAGAACAAAATACCCTTTTTGAAACATCTTTCCCATAAATACTGCCATTTTATCAACCAGCACATTTGAGTTGAGCCATAATATGTTATATTTTACCATCTTTACAGGGTGATGAAATTGAAATTGTAGCCAGCTCTGCAATGCTTGTTTGAAAAAGAGAGATACTATGAAGAAAAGTATCATTTTCAATTAATCGAAAATGAGACATGGCAATCTGCACAAAGGCAATTTTTAAACAATGGATGAGCTTTACTTGGTCATCTACTTGAGAACCATTTAGGGTTGAAATAAAACTTTTGAATGAGTGAAGCTTTTAGAGAGGTTTAGTGTTTTTATATTTAATCATCTCAACCCACCCAATTCATATTCATTATATAGATAGGCACGTTTTATTTTGTCTAGTTTAGCGTCCCAGATATAGCAAAATATTATTTGCTCATATGATTTCAAAAAAACAACAATGATGAGTTGGCAGCGCCATAAGTGAGTACATTACATTTACATTTAAGTCATTTAGCAGACGCTCTTATCCAGAGCGACTTACAAAATGGTGCATTCACCTTATGATATCCAGTGGAACAACCACTTTACAATAGTGCATCTAAATATTTTAAGGGGGGGGGGGTTAGAAGGATTACTTCATCCTATGTATTCCTTAAAGAGGTGGGGTTTCAGGTGTCTCCGGAAGGTGGTGATTGACTCCGAGTAAACTGAGATATGACTAAGGAGTTAGTCAGGGCAATTTTTCCATAAATAGACAGGTATTTACCTCTCCATGGTTGCAGGATCTTGTCTATTTTTACAAGTTTTCTATTGAAATTCATTGCGGAGAGCTTATTTATATATTTTGTGATATGAATACCGAGTATGTCTAATTCACCATCAGCCCATTTTAAAAGTAAACTGCAGGGCAATGTAAAAGCTGTATTTTTTTAAAGACAATACATTATATTGTACACTTATCATAATTAGGTTTTAGTCCAGAGAGCACAGAAAAGTTATCTAGATCTTCAATGAGACACTGCAGGAATCTTGCTTGCGGTCTTAATTTAAAACTTGAGTCATCCGCATACATGGACACCTTTGTTTTTAAGCCTTGGATTTCTAATCCTCTAATGTTGTTATTGGATCTGATTTAAATAGCTAGCATTTCGATGGCCATAACGAATAGATATGGTGACAGTGGGCACCCTTGTTTAACTCCTCCTGACAATTCAAAACTCTGAGAAGTAGTCGTTATTTACTATTTTAAACCTGGGGTTGCTATACATTATTCTTTTTACCCATTTTATAAAATATTTACCGAAATTGAAAAATCCAGGCATTTATAAATAAAATACAGTCTAACTTTATCAAATGTTTCATGATGTTCTATTATTTCTAGTAGGTGTCGTATATTATCTCCAATGTATTGTCCATGTATAAAATCTGATTGATGAACAATACCTGGTAAAACCCTTTTAATTCTGAGTGCTATACATTTCGCTAGTATTTTTGCATCACAACATTGAAGTGTAAGGGGTGTAAAGTGTAAAGATAGACTGGGTCTTTATATTTGGCATCTGGGTCTTGTTTTAATAGAGAAATCAGACCTTCCTGCTGAGTACCTGACAGACTACCATTTCTATAGGAGTAGTTAAAACAATCTAACAATGGAGCTTTAGTATATCAAAAAACTACTTGATATACCTCAACGCCATCAAGCTCTAGGGTTTTTCCAGACTGAAAGGATTTAATAGCCTCAAAGTTATTCCTCTGAAATTTGGCCTTCACACTGATCTTTCTGTACATTTGTTAAATTTTCCGTTTTTATATTATTTGGAAAGAATTACTTACCGTAATCTTCATTTAGTGGGAGAGGATGAGACGGAAAAGAGAAAATCTGCCTAAAATAATTAGCTTCCTCTTAAAATATAATTCGGAGAATCATAGATGACGGTGTCTGCAGAAACGAGTTTCTGCAAATTATTTGTGTTAGCGTTCCTGTACTGGAGATTCAGGAAGAATTGAGCATTTTTCTCCATATTCCATCCAGTTAGCTTTATTTTTGTAATAGATTACATTAGATTGTTCTTGAATAAGTTATTTTTGTTGTTTTTCCTCTTACTTATTTTGTACCTCTGAAGTATTATTTGTATTGCTATCTACCTGTACTATTAGTTCAGGGATTTCCCTTGTTAGTCTTGTCTCTTTAGCCAGAAACTGCTTTTTTATTATTGATGAATATTGAATTGAATGACCCCTGAAGGTACATTTAAAGGTATCCCAAACAATAAGGGGATTTGCTGAACGTATATTATACTGGAAAAATTCAGTTAAAAATTATTTTGTCTTATTTTTAACTAAGTTGTCCTCCAGTAAACTTTGATTAAATTTAGAATATCTCCGTCCACGTGGAAAATCTATAAGACTTTTGTGAATGCTAATTACATGATGATCCCATCACATTGTCTCCTATTAAAACTTTAACCTTTGATGCAAGAGAGAAAGAGACAAGAAAGTAGTCAAAACAACTAGCTTGATTAAGTCTCCATGTATATCTCACTAGGTCGGGGTTCTTTAGTCTCCAAATATCCACTATTTCTAATGTGCCCATAATATTTGTGATTTCCTTAAGGGCACGGTGATGACAGTTTGTAGAGTGATTACCTTTACGGTCCATTGAGGTACTTTACACTGTGTTCTAGTCTCCTACCATAATGATTTGATCATTTGTTGCCTGTAAGTTCAATACATTTGAATGTTTTCGAAGAAATATGGATCATCCTGATTTGGACCATATAGATTAATGAGCCAAATCTCTTTTTCATCCACTTTCATATTTAAAAAGGATCCACCTTCCTTCCTTTTTTATTTATTTATTTCACCTTTATTTAACCAGGTAGGCAAGTTGACAAGAAGTTCTCATTTGCAACTGCAACCTGGCCAAAATAAAGCAAAGCAGTTCGACACATACAGAGTTACACATGGAATAAACAAATATACAATAATACAGTACAAAAATCTATAAACAGCATGTGCAAATGAGGGAGGATAAGAGAGGTAAGGCAATATATAGGCCATGGTGGCGAAGTAATTACAATATAGCAATTAAACACTGGAATGGTAGGGTGTGCAGAAGATGAATGTGCAAGTAGAGATACTGGGGTGCAAAGGAGCAAGATAAATAAATAAATACAGTATGGGGATGAGGTAGATTGGATGGGCTATTTACAGATGAGCTATGTACAGGTGCAGTGATCTGTGAGCTGCTCTGACAGCTGGTGCTTAAAGCTAGTGAGGGAGGTAAGAGTCTCCAGGTTCAGAGATTTTTGCAGTTCGTTCCAGTCATTGGCAGCAGAGAACTGGAAGGAGAGGCGGCCAAAGGAAGAATTAGCTTTGGGGGTGACCAGTGAGATATACTTGCTGGAGCGCGTGCTACGGGTGGGTGCTGCTATGGTGACCAGTGAGCTGAGATAAGGCGGGGCTTTACCTAGCAGAGACTTGTAGATGACCTGGAGCCAGTGGGTTTGGCAACGAGTATGAAGCGAGGGCCAGCCAATGAGAGCATACAGGTCGCAGTGGTGGGTAGTATATGGGGCTTTGGTGACAAAACAGATGGCACTGTGATAGACTGCATCCAATTTGTTGAGTAGAGTGTTGGAGGCTATTTTGTAAATGACATCGCCGAAGTCGAGGATCGGTAGGATGGTCAGTTTTACGAGGGTATGTTTGGCAGCATGAGCGAAGGATGCTTTGTTGCGAAATAGGAAGCCGATTCTAGATTTAATTTTGGATTGGAGATGTTTAATGAGAGTCTGGAAGGAGAGTTTACAGTCTAACCAGACACCTAGGTATTTGTAGTTGTTCACATATTCTAAGTCAGAACCGTCCAGAGTAGTGATGCTGGACGGGCGGGCAGCGAACGGTTGAATAGCATGCATTTAGTTTTACTTGCATTTAAGAGCAGTTGGAGGCCACGGAAGGAGAGCGAATCATTCCTGACTATTTGCACATTTGAAATTTTTGTTAGTTAATGCCACCACACCTTTTGAGTTCCTTTGTCCATGACAGAAAATTATTTCACCACCCCATTCCTTTTCCCACGCAACTTCATCTAAGGATGTAGAGTGAGTTTCCTGAACAGTATATGTTATATTCCTTTTCTTATAGCCATGTAAAGACTGATCTTTTTATAATCTGCTAAACCGTTACAATTATAATTGGCTATACTTATTTCACCCCTTACCATAACTAGATACTATTCTCAGTCTAAATTAACCATAATTAGTGCTTGTAAAGTTACTGCCATCAGAGGTATTATGAAGGTCAAAACTAGAGCTTTCAAATGTCTGATATTTAGAATTCAAGAAATAGGTTCTAGCAATATGTGTTTTATTCCCTTGCCTGTTTGCCTGTGAGCCAATACCACAGATGTTATAAAATTAAGATATTATGTTTGTTACAATATATATTACAAGATGTGTGTAGTAAATGAGTCGGTTGATGTGTATGATATTGGATGTGATTTAGTGAGAGTGTGTACGATGTCTGTATAAGAGTAAGACTATAATGTGTGATGTCCAAATAAAGAAAAATAACTCCAATTTGCATGGTTGAGTGTCTATGTGTGTAACATGTAGTGCGTATAGCCTTAATATTCATGATGATAATTGTAATCCATATCTTATCACCATCATAATTACATCATAATTACCTTTAACATCATTGAAAAACACATCCCAGCATTTCCATAGCAATTGATGTTTCACATGATGATGAAAGAGACCTTGCATTACTCTAGAGACGGCTTCACTACAGTACAGATGTATTCCGTACAATATGTTATTATTCCCCAAGGCCCCTATTCTGCTATCTTCCCCTTGCTTGTTGTAAACATATATAAACTTGTAGACAAGTACATAAAAAAGACAAACAATAAACACATTAAATTATTAAACAGTTTGACAACAGAGAGAAGGAGAGAAGAGAAAGAGAGCGAGATTGTGTGTGTGTGTGTATGTATAAGTCTGTATGTGTAAGCGAGCATGTAATGGAGTACGTGTGTTCATATCCACACGTTTTTCTCCCTTGGAAAATGATTTATTGTTATTGTGCTGAATGTGCCCTGCTGCCCTTCATAGAAATAGATTCAATATAACGGGCATCCCCATTCAAGTCAATGTTATAATCATCTGGTCTGAACCAGAGATTTAACATGACAGCACAGTGCCAGCGCTCTGTCCCTAACAGAGTCTTAGTGTTGGAACTGTCTCACACTAAACCCAAAGTAGTTGCCATTCAATCTAAATCCTAGAAAGCACAGTACAATTTGAAGACTTAACTAGCAGCTGGGCCTAATCCGAAAAGAGCCAAAAAAAAGCAGCATAATTGTGCCGACTAAGACAGTACTGCATCCAGCTACGACACTGAGCAACCGCTCTGTCTGCTCCAGGAGTTCCTCCTCACAGGAGTTCCTCCTCACAGGAGTTCCTCCTCACAGGAGTTCCTCCTCACAGGAGTTCCTCCTCACAGGAGTTCCTCCTCCACAGGAGTTCCTCCTCCACAGGAGTTCCTCCTCCACAGGAGTTCCTCCTCCACAGGAGTTCCTCCTCCACAGGAGTTCCTCCTCCACAGGAGTTCCTCCTCACAGGAGTTCCCTCCAGAGACAGCACAGACTCGCAGGGGGTGGTGGTGAGCATGGTGCCCTGCTTCTCACTTCTAATTACCCTCAAGGAAGCCAGGTGAGAGGAGAGAGGAAGGAGAAAAGCAAAAGGGGATGAGAGAATGAAAAGCGAGAAAGAGAGAAATGTACAGTAAAGGTTGTCAAATAGCATAGTTGTCCCATGACAGAACGAGAGAGAAAGAGACAGGAAGCAAGCAAGATAGCAATACAGACAGAGGGAAGGCACCAGTTTAGGGGAAATGACAAGGGCAGTGTGACTGTGCCCTTGTGTCCCTGCCAGTCTCCACTGAGCTGCTGACACCGTCACCCCCAGAGTCAGGCTGACACGTTGGGTTGGCTGGGGATCAAGTTACACCTGCCTGGCAGAGGCACTCCACACAGAGAGAGACTAGCTGACACACTCAAGTGAAGCAGTGCTCTCTGAACCTGCCTGGCACTCCAGTCTAGTAGGCCTATACCGTATCATATGCCTGTTATATACTGTGGAAGACCTATAGCCTAGATACCTGTAAACTCATCAAAAAAAAAGAAACGGGCCTTTTCAGGACCCAAAGATAATTCGCAAAAATCAAAATAACTTCACAGATCCTCATTGGAAAGGATTTAAACACTGTTTCCCATGCTTGTTCAATGAACCATAAACAGTTAATGAACATGCACCTGTGGAACGGTCGTTCAGACACTAACAGCTTACAGACGGTAGGCAATTAAGGTCACAGTTATGAAAACTTAGGACACTAAAGAGGCCTTTCTACTGACTGAAAAACACCAAAAGAAAGATGAACAGGGTCCCTGCTCATCTGTCTGAACGTGCCTTACGCATGCTGCAATGAGACATGAGGACTGCAGATGTGGCCAGGGCAATGAATTGCAATGTCCGGAAGGTGAGATGCCTAAGACAACGCTACAGGGAGACAGGATGGACAGCTGATCGTCCTCGCAGTGGCAGACCACGAGTAACAACGTCTCAGTTGTTGAATCTGATGTTCATACAAATATTTACACATGTTAAGTTTGCTGAAAATAAACACAGTTAACAGTGAGAGGACGTTTCTTCTTTTGCTGAGTTTATATCGCCTTTCCCCATGTTTTTGGATTACACACCCTTTGTATATATAGATTGATTTGCTTAGCCACTTTAAAGCACACTTCTAACAATTGTTTATGGATAAAAATAGTAGCTGAGTTGAGCATTCAAAGGCATTGCATTGCAAAGGTTTCCTTCCATCTGTGAGCTGTATATAAACTCTGCATGACCAGAATCAAAGCAGACAGAAAGCATAACAGGAAGGAAAGACTTTTATGGTCTGTGAGGATCCTGCTACACAAAAATAGCAGCGCTTGTTAAGAGGGACTAACTGGTGTGTGTTTGAGACGCACAGCGCGTCTGAGGTGTGTTCACAGAGAGATGCTGGAGCTGCTGCTCACACCGGGGAGGAAGAGAGGAAAGCCAGAGGATGAAAAGAGAGGCAGAGCAACACCAATTAAGAACGACAGCCGTCGGGAAAGGGAGATAGGGCAAGAAGAGACGAGAGAGATGGGGGGGGGGGGGAGCATCTGTGAAGGGAGAGAGAAGAGAGAGAAAGCTCACTGGGGAGCAGAGGAAAAACGCAAAACGCAGCAGGATAGAGGAAGGCGAGAGAGAGAGAGAGAGATATGGAGAAAAGAGAAGCTTAATAATATCCATGCACCTTGGGTGAGCAAGCGAGGAGCGCCAGAGGAGAAGAGGGGGGTATAGCAGGGGGGAGAGAGAAAGAGAGAGACAGTCAGGCTCAGGCTGGAGGGCAGTGTGCAGAGCAGAACTAGACGTCCCTGACAGAGACAAGGTTGCCATGATGGCCGCAAGGCAAACAGTGCTGCTGCGTGTTCTGGAGCCTTCCGGCTAACACTGCCACTGTACGAACGAACGACGGAGCAAAGCCATGGAGGATGAGGAAGGGAAGAGAGGGGGGTGAAGCCACCACAGTCTCCATCCCCCTTCCTTTTGCTTTCCTGCAGTCAGGCATTAGGAAAGCTACAGCTCTCCTGAGCCCTTTCACACAGCCATTATCCAGGACGGCTACCAACAACCTGGCTGGAGAGTAGTAATCCCACAGCCACCATTAAAGACGGAGGAGACTAGTGTAATCTTAGGCTGTGTCCAAAATGGCACCCTTTTCCCTATAAAGTGCACTGCTTTTGGCCAGCTCTGGCACTAGCCTTAGTCTAGTTCAGTTTTAAAGGATCAGTCAGCAGTTAATACATCCATTTTGGGATTTATAAATGAATGATATGTACCCATTGATTGTGGGAAAATATAACTTAGAAATGCCTCATGCGCTTAGTTTAACTGTCGTACCACATCAGAATCAAAAATGTTTGTTTTAATCCAATGTTTGTAAACAAAAGTAAATGTAAACAATATTTAGCCTCAAAACATGCACAGAAATATACATTTTTAAGTCATGGATGGCCATAGCCCGGTCTATGAATTTGAGGGTGGTTACATTTCTCCAGCCCCATCCCTCAGCTTTTTACCGAAACAGGGGTGGGGAGTTGGCTTTGTTATTGTTTCAATTGCTCATCGCCGCTTTAGTGCTGATGGACGGGAAAACAAGCCTGTAAATTCCCCAACTAAAGTAATAAAAACAGCGTGTCACTCTCAGTTCTGGAGCATTCTGCTCATTCCAGTTACCAGTGCTGCTTTAAAGCCAGGTGGAGATCATCATGTGGAAATATGCAGCCTGCCCTTATGAGTGGGAACAACAGCTATCTCAACTATGCTGCTGGGCTGACTCAATGAATGGAAAAGAGGGGGGGTGGTTTTCATACTCTTGGTTGCTGGCGGCGAGAGCCCAACAAAAGCTAAGAATAAAACTCCTTTGAAGTTTTCTTTTAGAAATTATTAGACGTCAGTGTCGTCCACAGCTGCTTCCTCACCAAGTCAACAGGGAACTTTTGTTCTGGCAGTTCATTAGGTAAAGAAATCAAACTTCAGGTTGATAAAAAAGCTTCCGTTGTGCCAAAGGCTATAGACTATTGAGCATATTGCAGTGTATAGAGACAGCACGGAGAGTCTGTCAGTTTCTATACTTTTATTTATTTAACAAGACAAGTCAGTTAAGAACAAATTATTATTTACAATGACGGCCTACCCCGGCCAAACCCTCCCCTAACCCGGACGACGCTGGGCCAATCACGGGATCGAACCAGGGTGTGTAGTGACGCCTCGAGCACTGCGAAGCGGCGCCTTAGACCTCTGCGCTCAATGGCTATGTTTAGACAGGCAGCCCAATTCTGATATTTTCCCCCACTAATTAGTCTTTTCACATCAGATCTCTTTCAGAGCTGATCTGATTGGTCAAAAGGAGAGAAAAAAAATATCAGAATTGGGCTGCTTGTCTAAAAGCAGCCTAAGCTGCCAGAGAAATGTGGATTGTGGACTGTGACCCCGACAATAAGGAAAAGTACCCTCGTACTTTATTCTAAGGCTGAGAAGAGTTATATGACCATAACTGTAATAGAGAAAAGCTCTTAGTAGAACACTGTACTCTGATAACCTGTACTTTAGCTGGGTTGACAAGCCACATAGGCCACTGGAGAGGTGAGAAAAGTGGGTTTATTTGTGAGACAGTCATTCTACTTTTTATTTTTTTTGTTTCACCTTTATTTAACCAGGTAGGCCAGCTGAGAACAAGTTCTCATTTACAACTGCGACCTGGCCACGATAAAGCAAAGCAGTGCGGCAAAAGCAAGTGTTACACATGGGATAAACAAACGTACAGTCAGTAACACAACGGAAAATCTGTATACAGTGTGAGCAAATGAAGTAAGGAGGTTAGGCAATAAATAGGCCAATAGTGGCAAAGTAATTTCAATTTAGCAATTTACACTATAGTGATATATGTGCAGATGAGGATGTGCAAGTAGAAATACTGGTGTGCAAACGAGCAGAAAAACAAAAACAAATATGGGGATGGGGTAGGTAGTTGGTTGGATGGGCTATTTACAGATGGGCTGCAGCGATCGGTAAGCTGCTCTGACAGCTGACGCTTGGAAGGAACTGGAAGGAAAGGCGGCAAAAGGAGGTATTTGCTTTGGGGGTGACCAGTGAAATATACGTGCTGGAGCGCATGCTATGGGTGGGTGTTGCTATGGTGACCATTGAGCTGAGATATGGCGGAGCTTAACCTAGCAAAGACTTATAGATGACCTGGAACCAGTGGGTTTGGCGACGAATATGTAGCGAGGACCAGCCAATGAGAGCATACAGGTCGCAGTGGTGGGTAGTATATGGGGCTTTGGTGACAAAACGGATGACACTGATAGACTGCATCCAATCTCCTGAGTAGAGTGTTGGAGGCTATTTTGTAAATGACATTCTAGATTTAACTTTGGATTGGAGATGCTTAATGTGAGTCTGGAAGGAGAGTTTACAGTCTAGCCAGACACCTAGGTATTTATAGTTGTCCACATATTCTAAGTCAGAACCGTCCAGAGTAGTGATGCTACTTGGGCGGGCGGGTGTAGGCAGCGATCGGTTGAAGAGCATGCATTTCATTTTACTAGCATTTAAGAGCAGTTGGAGGCCACGGAAGGAGTGTTGTATGGCGTTGAAGCTCGTTTGGAGGTTTGTTAACACAGTGTCCAAAGAAAGTCCAGATCTACGCAGACGAAACCATTCTGTGTACAGGTGGATCAGAGAATCACCAGCAGCAAGAGTGACATCATTGATTTATACAGAGAAAAGAGTCGGCCCAAGAATTTAACCTGTTATGGCTAGGGGGCAGTATTTTCACGGACGGATAAAAAACTTACCGATTTAATCTGATTAGTACTCCTGCCCAGAAACTAGAATATGCATATAATTATTAGCTTTGGATAGAAAACACTCCAAAGTTTCTAAAACTGTTTGAATGGTGTCTGTGAGTATAACAGAACTCATTTGGCAGGCCAAAACCTGAGAAGATTCTGTACAGGAAGTACCCTGTCTGACCATTTCTTGGCCTTGTTGATTATCTCTATCTATTACAGGGGATCTCTGCTCTTACGTGACACTTTCTACGGCTCACATGGACTCTCAGAAGGCGGCAAAATGCTGAATCGTGGCATTGCAGGCTCTGGCTGAAACAAAGTAGCGCGTTTGGGTAGTGGCTGGTTACAGTACTGTGAGACTCAGGCTCGTGCCCGCGTCGACCGAAAGCTTTGTTTTCTTTCCTCTGTTTAGCTAAACGGATATTCCCGGTCAGAATATTATCGTTTTTTTACGCGAAAAATGGCATAAAAATTGATTTTAAACAGCGGTTGATATGCTTCGAAGTACGGTAATGGAATATTTAGAAATCTTTCGTCACGAATTGCGCCATGCTCGTAACCCTGATTTACCATTTCGGATAGTGTCTTGGAACGCACGAACAAAACGCCGCAATTTGGATATAACGATGGATTATTTTGGACCAAACCAACATTTGTTATTGAAGTAGCAGTCCTGGGAGTGCATTCTGACGAAGACAACAAAGGTAATGAAACTTTTGTAATAGTAAATCTGATTTTGATCAGGGCTAAACTTGGTCGGTGTCTAAATGGCTAGCCGTGATGGCTGGGCTATCTACTGAGAATATTGCAAAATGTGCTTTCACCGAAAAGCTATTTTAAAATCGGACATATCGAGTGCATAGACGAGTTCTGTATCTATAATTCTTAAAATAATTGTTATGTTTTTTGTGAACGTTTATCGTGAGTAATTTAGTAAATTCACCGGATGTTTGCGGGGGGGTATGCTAGTTCTGAACGTCACATGCTAATGTAAAAAAGCTGTTTTTTGATATAAATATGAACTTGATTGAACAAAACATGCATGCATTCTATAACATAATGTCCTAGGGTTGTCATCTGATGAAGATCATCAAAGGTTAGTGCTGCATTTAGCTGTGGTTTTGTTTTTTGTGACATTATATGCTAGCTTGAAAAATGGGTGTCTGATTATTTCTGGCTGGGTACTCTGCTGACATAATCTAATGTTTTGCTTTCGTTGTAAAGCCTTTTTGAAATCGGACAGTGTGGTTAGATTAACGAGAGTCTTGTCTTTAAAATGCTGTAAAATAGTCATATGTTTGAAAAATTGAAGTTTTCGGATTTTAGAGGAATTTGTATTTCGCGCCACGCCCCTCATTGGATATTGGAGCAGGTGTTCCGCTAGCGGAACGTCTAGATGTAAGAGGTTAACCCTGTGGCACCCCCATAGAGACTGCCAGAGGTCCGGACAACACGCCCTCCGATTTGACACACTAAACTCTGAGAAGTAGTTTGTGAGCTAGGTGAGGCAGTCAGAGAAACCAAGGCTGTTGAGTCTGCCGATAAGAATACGGTGATTGACAGAGTCGAAAGCCTTGGCCAGGTCAATGAAGACGGCTGCACAGTACTGCTTTTTTATCGATGGTGGTTATGGTATCGTTTAGGACCTTGAGTGTGGCTGAGGTGCACCCGTGACCAGCTCGGAAACCAGATTGCATAGCAGAGAAGGTACGGTGGGATTCGTTTGTTCTGTTTGTTCACTTGGCTTTCGAAGACTTTAGAAAGGCAGGGCAGGATGGATATAGGTCTGTAGCAGGTTGGGTCTAGAGTGTCTCCCTCTTTGAAGAGGGGGATGACCGCGGCCGCTTTCCAATCATCAGGAATCTCAGACGATACGAAAGAGGTTGAACAGACTAGTAAATAGGGGTTGCAACAATGGCGTTGGATACTTTTCGGAAGAGAGGGTCCAGATTGTCTAGCCCAGCTGATTTGTAGGGATCCAGATTTTGCAGCTCTTTCAGAACATCAGCTGTCTGGATTTGGGTGAAGGAGAAGCAGGGGGGGGGGGGGGGGGGGGCTTGGGCCAGTTGCTGCGGGGGATGCAGAGCTGTTGGCCGGGGTTGGGGTAGCCAGGTGGAAATCATGGCCAGCCGTAGAGAAATGGTCATTGAAATTCGATTATTGTGGATTTATCAAGGTACTGGAGTTAGCCCATAAGTAGTTTATTACAAAATCTGTTTGTCATTTAGTGCAGTGTTCAACTCATGGAAATCTATGAAGTCTTGTAAGAGGCTGAAGAAAATCAGCTAACATGTATGTAGGCTAAATGCAAACATGGACTCCAACCTGAAATGCAAGCCAAAGTTACTTCAACTCAAGATAGAGTATCATAAGCTGGCTGACAACAGTGCTGGAGCAACCTTTACAAACTCAGCTTTTGTTAATGTTATGTGGTTGTTTTTATTACTTCATCAAGATAACTACGCATTACGAAATGAAACCGACAGAAGAAAAAAGGGAAACAGTTGGACTCCTGAATGGAGCCAGTTGACTGCATTCCCTCAAGGTTGCTCTGACATTGACTGTCTGCCTTTCACTGCTGCCAACCACAGCAGTGAGACAGGATCTGTCAAAAGAAAAAAAAGCAGAAAGCACAACAGTCTGAGAAAGAGGAAAAATAATATAGCTCAGATCTGATGGTTGATGGTTGACAAGATGGATGGGAAATTGAGCTAATGTGCAATAGGACAAGCAGGCCATCTTATCAAGGTACTGGAGTTAGCCCATAAGTAGTTTATTACAAAAAATGTTTGGCATTTAGTGCGGTGTTCAACTCATGGAAATCTATGAAGTCTTGTAAGATGCTGAGAAAAACAGCTAACGTGCATGTAGGCTAAATGCAAACATGGACTCCATACTGAAATGCAAGCCAATGTTGAAATATTTTGCCATTCAAAAGTGAAGTGAACAAACAAGTTCTCAATTGCCATGTGTGCTAAAGCACTGTCAACACAATGCAGTCAAACTATGCCAAGTATGAATGCCATTCATGTCACTGGGCTGATTTTTATTTATTTTTTTACATTTAACCTTTATTCAGACAAGCATCAATGAAGATGCGAGTGGAGATTTTGGCAGGTACGCTCAAAATAAAAAAAAGTCTCAACCTGACCTGGAAAAGCCTTAGCACACACGTGACTTATCCCACAGCATGTTGCCTAATATAACTTAGTTATCCACATAACTGCAAAACAAACATTGGCTATCCCTGAGAATTTTTAAGATGAAGTAAGTTGTCATTACATTGTCTAATAGTCTGACACAAACAGTACGGTAAGTCCAGCTTCTCTCTGTCCTCTACATGTGATGATGCCTCTCCTCACGTCTCTCCAATTAGCCAACATAACGGGGATCTGGGAGAGGGAGGCCTCCACCGGCCCCCGCCTCGACACCGACTGGACATTCCCCTAGATTGCTGCCAGACAGTTCCTGCCTGGGCTCCCCCTCCCGACCCCCTCCCCTGTGCCCCTGCCAGGCCCTCCCCACTAACACGGACCGGACATGCGCAGGCAGGCTGCACCATCGTTAATTACTGCCTTCTACATTATGGGTCCTGGCCGATCGACCTCACCCACACCGTCCACATAAGCAACGGTTATGGCACTGGGGCCCTTGGGGGAGGGATATTTCCATTTCCCACTTTCAACCTCTCTCACACACACACACACACACACACACACACACACACACACACACACACACACACACACACACACACACACACACGAGAGGCCGACTCCCCTTGAAGTAATGACATATTGATTTTGTTTACTTTCAAGGAAGAATGCCTTAGTAGGAACTGACCATTGTTGGCAGGAAAAAAAACGAAAAACTAGCCGCCACCGTCCACCCCATTGAAAGATCTTCAATTCATTCCAATTTTGATTACATTACAACAGCTGTTTGGCCCAAGCTTTACCCCGGGATTTATAAAGAACACCATACTGCTATAGGATAATGGGTTTGGCAGAAGCCCTCATTGAATTAAGTTGATTTCACTGTTGATGCCCCTCTACCGCCAGCCCCTGACCAGCCTCAGCCATGACGGCCCCTTGGCACACAGAGAGAGCATGTCATCCATCAGGCCTGGGTTGTTTTCTGTTGCTGTTAAAGGCTCGTAATCGCCAGGCTTAGTATTGCAGCGGTGCACGGCAGCCTGGGCGAGACTGAGATCAGTGTGGGATGTGGATGGATAGATTGAGGCAAACGACACCCCGTGGGTTTGCCTACTCTGCTCGTGATGTTTTGTCTGCAAGGCTGTTGAGGATGGAGAGAATCCCGGCTTGTGTTCTTACATCCGCCTCAGGCAGCCTTCACTCTAATTTCAAACAAATGATCCTTCTGAACAGGAGATAAGGAAGGGTTTTGGTGTAGTGTTGCTAGGCAGCCATCCCTCGGCTCCTTTACAAGACTAATCAAAACAAACGTGTCGTAATCAGTCCGGGAATGAAACGGCTCCCTCTCCAGTCCCATGCATATTTCATTCCCTAAGCACAGCTCCACGTTGTTTTATAACATCTATCAAACCTGTCAAGTCAAATATTTTAATAAAGAATGCTTTTTTCAGAAAAAAATAAAAATAAAAAATGTAACTGAAGGCAAAATAATACCTGTAGGTTACAGGAATGTCATAAGCAGCCAACATCCTCATGTTAATACAACATGCCCAGTCAGTCCCTAGACTGCCCCTTCCTTCCCCATTGCCCTATCACCTGCTGTGGTCTGGAGAGGGTAATGTGTCCGCATGTCTCCAATCCCAAACAGTTTATGCATATATTATGAAGGCATAGTGAACTTTTTTAGTTTTGGTCTCCGGCAAGGGTTTTTCCCAGCTGTTCGCAGAGCCGAAGTCTACGCCCCATCGCCGGCCAACAGTAGGGATGCTTCAAATGAATGTCTGTTGTCCATTAAAGATGATCGGTGCAGTATTTTCTCAAAAAACACTTGAGAAATACTGCACCAAACATCTTAGTTAGATGTCAATTTAAAGTGACAATGATCTCCTTGGAAAAAACATCAAAATTAATGAAAGATTTGTTGAGTTATCCTAGATTTATTCGACTATTTTAAGGAATTGTATACTGGTTACGGCGTCTCCAGATGGACAAACAGTACTATTGTACATTTTTCAAGTGAAGATCTTTTAAGGGAGTATGCGAGCACACTCGTTCGGGCAGCTGAACCGAAGCATGCAGAAACCTTAAGCCACCAAACAGTATGGCAACCGACATAACTCCCCTTCACCAGCGACTGGCTTCCCCCCCACCCCCTTTTCACTGAGTACATACAGACCCCTAAAACGTCTTTACAATTGCCCCATCCCCTCCCCCTTGAATGCCCCCTCCAGGGGGGTTGAACAGGGGTGGCGAAGGAGTGGTGCCCCGTCCCCCTGACCCTGGGAGAGAGGAAGGTTGCTGGGGTGGAGGGAGAGGGGAGGCACCTTTACGAACTGATTAAGAACCGCAGCGCATTAACCAACTGGCAGCCTGAGCCTTCAGCTTGACATTAATGGTCACACTCCTCCCGGTAAGCACGTTAAGCATACTATATACCCACCATGTCCCCCACTCCTGGTCTCTCTCACTGCTCGCTATGCATTTCATTATTGCCCCACTGGTGTCTGACGATTGAGATAAGATGGGGGGTGGGGACTGTAGGATCTACTCCACCACTTTGGTATGGGAGGATGCATATGGATAGCAGGGGGAAAGCGACAGTTCAATCACAACTCATACCTTCCTCTACTGTATGAGAAGGGGGTAGTGATGTCTAACAAATAAACAAACACTGCCCAGTGCAGCCCACATTATTGTAGCAATTTGATGGAATGGAATCAGAGGAATAACAATGAACAGTCTCAAATATTATGGTGTGTGGGGTCAGCCTTTAGCCTACATTTCAAGGTCAATATGACACAATCAACTGATTTATAACATGGAAAGTATTCCCACTTCATGAAAAGCTGCTCTGTTCCTACAACACATGTATCCGCTAGAATCAGGAGAGCCAGTCCGTTCCAGTGCCATTTCAACCCGCGCTAAACCGACCATTAATTAGATTATGATATAATCTGCCTCTGGTGCTCCTGGTTTGCGATTCTGAACACAAAACTCTCGTGCATTTCCATCCAAACCCATGGATAAATCATGGTTGGCATTTTAGAGAAGGCAAACCCTGTCAATAACAGCGAACGTTACTAACGAGTTCTCATCAAATTCTTTATAACCGTGAAACTAAGCTGTTCAGCAATGCGCGTTACCCTTCTAGTTATATTTAAAGCTTCAGCTAATTGGTATCAAGTCTTATCAGCCTAGCTACTATCAGTGACATTGGCTCGTTGACTGTAAAGCAAAATAAATACTGACTAGGCTCGGTGTAATGTCATGGTAGGAATTTAACTTGCCATGTAATATAGCTGACGTTACCCTTTCCCATAATGTATTGCTATAAATCATCAGCTAATACAAGTTAGTAAATAAAAGCAATGTAACTATGAAAACTGGAAGAGTAGAAAAACACTAACGGTAGTGTTAGTCCTCGAGTCACATAATAATAGAACACAATGTATGGGGCTCGGGCTGGTGGACGGCGCTTGTCAAACAAGCTGTGGTTGGATTTCAATAAGGTGTTCCTTACCTTGCGTAATCACACGTTGAGCTTTGGCAGCTTTCAATACAGAGTTGGTGCATGACAGAGAATGATGCAGAAAAGCATTCTCCTGTGCCTTTTCCGAAAAATACCCGTAAATGACAAATCAGGAATTCAGTCTTCGCAGTTCTCCAGCTAGCTAGCATTAGCCAAGTTCAGCTCTCCTGCTGCAGGGGCTTACTGACTGGATAACTGTTTGAGCAGCTTCATAACAAAAAATACCGAGATCGATACTTGAAAAACACACAGTAAGAAATTTGTATTTCAGCGCAACGATGCACTAAAAGTACAATTTTCGCAACGAAAAAAACATGCTAAACGTCAAAGTATCACGATATAGAAAAAAATATCGAAAAAAGCAGCAAAACGAAAAAGCAAGAGAAACAATTCGACTCAAAAAGTAGCGGAGTTAACGTTAGCTAGTTGGCATTAGTCATCGACTGTTGTAAGGAGTAATTTGCAAATGAAAGAAAATAGGCAGATTTCAGTAAATTGTCGACGAAAATGGCTAGCTAGCTAGGAAACTTGGGTTAAAGTGCAAAATGAAATAATTTGTGTTTAGGCCGCTAGCTGAGGAGCTAGCAGGTTAGCAACAACATCTGACCGACGACCTTGCTACTACGAATGCAAATTGAAAAACGAATCCAAGAAAATACATTCTCGAAAAATCCAAACGTAGGAGTGGACAGTCATAATGCGTTCAGTGAGCTCTCGTTGACAGCGTTCTTGCAGCCATTTTGTTCAAACTAAGACCGCTCTCTCTCTCCTCTGAGCAGAAATCATGTAGGAAGTGGCCCCCATGCCCAAGCAGCCAATCCACGTGATCTCCCACTAACAACACAGCGTGATCCAGCCCCGTCGTACCCTTGACAATGGCAGTCTGATTTGCTCAGTAGAATGAATGATGGACAGGCAGATATAGAGGATGATAAAATAGTGCATATCTTATTTGCAGCCTACCTTGGGCACTCTTCAGTTGCATATGTGTGGTAAATGTGTGGTAATCACTACCATATAGGTTATTTCTGTAGGCCATGTACATCAGCAATACGTTTATATTTATGGCAATGCAAAATAACACATTGAGTTCTGTGAATAAAAGGCAAAATAGTTTCAGTAATGTATCAACATAGTATGTGATTAGTTTGCAAATTAGAAGTTTATGCTAGAAGAATAAATAATTTTACAAGGGCCCTTGATTCTATCACATAACCTTCCTCAAAATCTTGAAGTCACATGAAGTCCACCAAGAAGGAGCCTATTTAAATTCCAGACTAATTAATAATTGATTGACGAAGGACGACTATTCCCCTTGTTCTGCTTCTCAGATTCAAGAAAGGATTCTGGCCCCAACTCATTCTCAATGCCTCTTTTCTTATGGAAATGACCATGCATCGTGCAGTATGCACACAGTGGGAATAGGTCAAAGTTGTGGTCCACAAAGGGGAGAACTGACCAGTGAGAACAGCCTAGACTAGACTGCACAGCCCCATAGATCACAGCAGAGACTGTCAATGAGAAAGCCAGAGCCCAGACAAAGTTTCTTCCTATTCAAGGCAAGCTGCCCAAAGCTATTGCAAAAGCCAACTCTAGCTGAATGGGAAAAACAGCTGTTTAAACTTGGGGGTTAAGGGAGGTGAGCAGAGAAGGATGCATTCCTTGGAGTTTGCATGTGATAACAAACTTGTAATACTGCCACACACACAGTGAGCTCCAAAAGTACAACTACGAGGTTAAAGTACAGACTGCCAGCTTTAATTTGAGTGTATGTTCATCCATATTGGGTGAACAGTTTAGAAATTACAACCCTTTCTGTACATATTCCCCCCATTTTTGGGGACCAAAAGTATCCTGACAAATTCACTTATATGTGTATTAAAGTAGTAAAAAGTTAAGTACTTGGTCCCATATTCATAGCACGCAATGACTACATACATCAAGCTTGTGACTACACATTTGTTGGATGCATTTGCTGTTTGTTTTCGTTATCTTTCAGATTATTTTGTGCCCAATAGAAATGAATTGTAAATAATGTATTGTGTCATTTTAGAGTCACTTTTATTGTAAATAAGAATATAATATTTTCTAAACACTTCTATATTAATGTGGATTCTACCATGATAATGTGGATGCTACCATGATTCCTGAATTAATTGTGAATAATGATGAGTGAGAAAGTTAGACACACAAATATCCTACCCCCAAGACATGCTAACCTCTCACTATTACAATAACAGGGGAGGTTAGCATTTGGGGGGTATGATATTTGTGTTGACGTAGACAAAAAAAGAAAAAAAAAAGTGTCACTGTCCCAATACTTTTGGAGGTCACTGTATATACGGTGGTGGAGGTTATTTACGTTACAATACTGCACTTTTGTAGAGTGCATTTTGCAAGCACCTGCCAGCATCAGAGCAAGCCTGCCATCCAGGCAGGCTAATGCAGAACTAACATCCACATTTGCAGAACTCTCATCACCAATTCTGTGACCTCACAAGTCATTAGTGCACTTTAAAAAGAGAGATGGAGATCTATGCCCCCACATAGGACACCATCACATGGTGGCAAATAGATGGACGTGAATACTGAGAAGAACAAAAGGGTAAACAATTGACATCTATTCTGAGTTTACATCCTAAATGGCACCTTTTTCCATACACAGTGCACTACTTTTGACCAGAGCCAGTCAAAAGTAGTGCACTACATAGGGAATAGGGTGCCATTCGGGACAATACTTAATCAGTGGCGCTATTTTTTTTAGGTGTCTTGGATGATTCTTTGACTTGGGCCAATTTCCCTAATTGCTTTTACATTTAAGCTCGCCGTCTGATGAAGGGGCGGCAATGAGAAAGGTCTGGTTGATATTCTGATAAGAGGAAATCCAGACGTGAGGCGAGGCGGACGGACTGCGGCGCTGGCAATCACTCACTTTCTCCTCTCTTCTGCTCTCCTGGGATACTCCTCTCCTCCGTCTTTCCCTTTCTTTCTTTTCTTCATTTAAGCGCCCTGTGCTCATGTCTTTTGTTTTAATTCCAGTTCAACCATGAGTGCGTTCCACAGAAGGTTTTAATTTCATGCCTGCCGTAAGATCTTGCTAGCAGAGAGACACTCCCACACACAAGTTACTGTATATCTGCGCGCATACACTATTGTGGCTACAGTGTACATGTTTCTTTGATGCATGTGCTTGGCAACAGTTTAACATTTTTTACATTTTATACTTTAAACATGCTTGCCATGAGGGGAAGTATCACTCCCTTCTGAAACATTTATAGACAGTCAAAATTGAGACAGACACATAATCAGGAACCAATTGTACAAAGCGAATCTCAATAGGTATTATCTTGGCCAGGTCGCAATTGTAAATGAGAACTTGTTCTCAACTTGCCTATCTGGTTAAATAAAGGTTAAATAAATAAATAAATAAAAATATTCCATGTGTTATGATGATGAAGAATACTAGCCTGGTCCCAGATCTGTTTGTGCTGTCTTGCCAACTCCTATGGTCATTGGCGAGCTTAACATTGAAGTTGTCAAGCCCGCAGAAACAGATCTTGAACCAGGTCAGAAGAATAGTACATCTAAATGACAATCCAGCTTTTCCAACAGTCTACAATTTAGCAGTTCTCATAACACTAAAGACCCTCTCCCAATGTCAGTTTATTGCCTTATCTTGAGGAATTAGGAATTAACAAAATAAATATGACCGGGTGAGAAGCCAAACAATTCACTGAACGATGAGCCAAAAAGTGGATCTTTGTTTAGACTTCCTCCCTTGTCATTACGTCTGAAAATGCCACCCTATTCCCTATATAGTGCACTACTTAGTATTGTAACTAATGCACTATATGCAGTAGACAGGGAACCCATCACTGGTTCCCTGTCTGGTGCAGAATGATAGATGATAGGCCAGGTTTTTGGTATTGATCATGAATCCTGAATCCTCCAGTCTGGAGATTATGCCTTGGAGTAATCAAAATGCAGACAGTGGCTGCCGCTCCTTTCAAAGTGACATTTCCAAAGGCATGACTTGACATATGCTAAATGCTACAGTGATGATAATTCTGACATGGGAGTACCAAAAGATACAACCAATGTAGAGCCTGAGTGTCCCCAACTCTGCTGTTTTCACCCTACTGAATAGACAGGTGATTATCAACGCTCCACGCACCAATAATACAAACCAAAACATAATTCCATGCCGCTACAGATTCATTTAGCAATCTATAAGCCGTGAAACTAGTACATTGTTTTTACTGTATTAGTGGTAGGGCTGTCATATAACCAATACTGCCATCTTCTCTGAGGGCCATACCATTGTAATGAGAGAAGAGGGGCTTTAGAAAGCATATTGCCATACCCATCAGGTGGACAGAGCCTTTTTTTATTATAGGCCTTGTAAACATTACAGTGAATTACCCAGAGAACAAGGCCAATAAAATCTGTGAAAGCGAGCGAGAGGAATAGAATCTGAAATAGAGAAAGAGGCAGAGCCTGTTTACCGGTGCAGTGTGTAGTGGACCTTGGCCACAGAGTGACTGATTCAATTTCTATACAGGGGACAACAAACAAGCAGAGATTCTACAGAATAGCCGGTTACAGCAGCAGGCCTGGGGGACTGTATCGACTGAGGGAGGGGTGTGTGTGTGTGTGTGTGTGTGTGTGTGTGTGTGTGTGTGTGTGTGTGTGTGTGTGTGTGTGTGTGTGTTGTAGTGCTGGTGGTTTGTTATATGGGCCGAGAGGAGAGTGGAGCAGTGCGGTGCAGTAGGACAGCGTTTCTGAGCTGTGGTAATTTCCCCCGAGAGTACTGCCCAGGGAGAGGGAGGAGAAGGAGGGAGGAGTGGAAGAGGAAGAGGAAAGGAGGGAGGAAGAGAGAGTGTGTTCGGAAATAATGAGGCATGATACAAACAGCATAGACTGGAGTAATGGAAAGAGTGGCGAAAGAGAGGAAAGGAAGGTTCATCCAACGCACAGCATCATTAAAAACTCTTTTCAAGCTTTATTTTTGTGACCACTCCTGTCAACACATTTAATAAGCCCATTTCTATTCTCCTTTCCAACGTGTCATTTTTATCAATAAGCATTTTAAGTGCCCCATTGTTTTTGTTGCTAATTCCATCTATTAATTACACTTCAGGTTTACTGATGACATTGCTTATTTTGTTGTTCGTGGTGCCCCTGAATATTAGCATACATTAAGCCCAGCTTATCTTTCATCCCCAATGAATAGCCGTTTGCATATTGTTTTGTGTGTGTGTGTGTGTGTGTGTGTACATGTGAATGTGTGTATACCGTTCTGTTTGTGTGTGTGTGTACAGTGCTTGACTTGGGCAGGAGCTCACCGGAGCAGAGTACCAGCAACTTATTTTCTACTTCTAGAGCTCCTGTTCCTTTATAGAATATTAGCTCAAAAGTATTGTGGAGCTCCTGCACCTAAATATAAACAGTACCGGCACCCAAAATTAGTACTGGAACCTATTTCAGTCATAGTTAAGCACTGTGTGTGTGTGTGTGTGTGTGTGTGTGTGTGTGTGTGTGTGTGTGTGTGTGTGTGTGTGTGTGTGTGTTTGTGTGCATACATTAACGTATGCATGGGTATTTGCCCCCGCCCTCTCCACAAATTAATTAAAGGGAATAAGACCTGCGTGGATTTTATGGTGTTTTGGGAACCGACTGGCTAATCAGATTTATTGCACACTTAAGCTTAATTAATTGCCTTTATGGATTCAAATGAATAATGAAGTGCTAACAAGCGTTGTTTCTGTTTCATCAACCTGCAGAGAGGCAAGCCACTGGAATGATGATAATGACCTGGGGATGGGACAGGAGAGCTGTCAATCATCTAAGGTTCAACTCAACAATATCTACTCTTACTGTATAGAATGCCATGTTCCTCTAACTACCAATGAAATTAGCCAAATGTAGTCTATTAGATGTATTTCAAATGGGGTTGGATTAATTAGTTTTGTATGCAAATATGGCTTCTGGTTTAGAAATCTATGATTATAAAAATAGACAACTGATTCAACCACTAACAGATTTACAACAGAGGGGAAAAATAAGTGTGTGTCTGCACTCACGCTCTACGTCTTTGTCCTCATTGGACGCCCCCATACGCTCCAAGCTTTCTATTAGAAAAGGTGGCACTTGTCCAATGAAAACTACTGTATTACTGTGTATTACTACCTGGGCCTCCACAAACAGACAACATATCCTGACCTTCATATGATCTACCACCAGATCAATAGCATCATCATTGCAGAGGACTGTCCACAGATTAACCCAGCCAGGGCTCTGGCACGCACGCACGCACGCACGCACACACACAGGCGCCTTCCCCCAGCAGGGCCCCATCAGCTTCGATCAGCCTGTATTGACTGACACAGAGCCACAGAACTGCCGTGTGTATTGCACACACACACACACACACACACACACACACACACACACACACACACACACACACACACACACACACCACACACACACACACACACACACACACACACACACACACACACACACTGCTGTTGACTTTAATTTTCACTGGCTGCCTGGCTGGCGTGGAGATTTCTGGGGGGGAGGGAGAGTGTGGTTGTTTTGGAATAGGAGCGATGGCGGTGGAGAGAGGATTTTTTGTGGGTACAGTGGCTTGACCTTTGACTTGAGGGTACATACTGTACACAATGTTGGTGGGACATGCTGTGGTTTCACATTAGCTGGCAGAGTCACAATGTTATGCTATGGATGGAAATCATATTACGCACACACACAAAGACAAACCACATCTCCATAAACATGCACCCACACACAAACAAAACAACAATGCGAAGAACAAGCAAATCAATAACAACACGGCTTTTATCGCCGAAAGGCAGCCAAGTCATTCCCTCTCCCATGTAAATATAGGTGGCATATCCAAAGGCAAAGGCTGATACTTAGGAGTCCATTAACAGAGGTCTGAGATGGGTTAATTCACTGTTTGCAGCACCAGGAACCCCAGGGCCTCAGGGCACAGAGAGAGAAGGTGAGGGATGGAGAGAAGATTGAGAGGGGGTAGGGTGTTTGTTGGGCGTTGGAGAGAGGGGTTTATGTTGAGCAATATCATCCCTTTCCCCTCTTTCTCTCTTTGCCTCTCTGCCCACCGCCGCGTCATTTTGATTAATGCTGCTTTCCTTTGAGGTCACAGGAATAGTGGGAACTCAGCACCCCCCCCCCCCCACACACACACACACACCAGCACTGGAGGGGGGTAACGGCGGCATAATTCACTCCATGGTGAAAGCTGTGCTCTCTCCACGGCGGCTGTGGCTCTAATCTGAAATGTAATCAAAACTGTCCGTAATGCAATGCGTTTCAAGAGGCTAGAGAGAGATGGAGGGAGTGGAGGAGGGAGGAGTCCTGGAAGGGGTTATTGGGGCACACACTGATGCTCAGATATATAAATATACAGTACCAGTCAAAAGTTGGGACACACAATACTCATTCAAGGGTTTTTCTTTATTTTTACTATTTTCGACATTGTAAAATAATAGTGAAGACATCAAAACTATGAAATAACATATATGGAATCATGTCGTAACCAAAAAAGTGTTAAACAAATAAAAAAATATTTTATATTTGAGATTCTTCAAAGTAGCCACCCTTTGCCTTGATGACAGCTTTGTACATACACTCTTTACATTTCAATTAACAGGTGTGCCTTGTTAAAAGTAAAATTTGTGGAATTTCTTTCCTTCTTAATTCGTTTGAGCCAATCAGTTGTGTTGTGACAAGGTAGGGTGGTATACAGAAGATAGCCCTATTTGGTAAAAGACCAAGTCCATATTATAGCAGGAACAGCTCAAATATGCAAAGAGAAACGACAGTCCATCATTACTTGAAGACATGAAGGTCAGTCAATGCAGAACATTTCAAGAACATTTCAAGTTTTTTCAAGTGCAGTCGCAAAAACCATCAAGCGCTATGATGAAACTGGCTCTCATGAGGACCGCCACAGGAAAGGAAGACCCAGAGTTGCATAACCCCAGTATATCGTGGACAGAGAAGAGGTTGTTGGGTTGGTCGCAGGAGTGTCAGGGGAGGTGTCTCTCTGTGTCAATCTGTGCCACCTCCGTGGAAAGTCCGGAACAGGCCACCCACGTCCCTATCCCGGAGGAGTAACGGGACCTACAAGTGGACTTTTCGAAGACTCGTGCCACGTGCCTGCCCCTTCATCACCCAATCAATCTACTGTCTGGTTCTACCCTCCCGCGTTGGCACATCTACCCTCTCTCGCATGCAGAGACCAAAGCCATGGAGGCCTACGTCCAGGAGGCGCTGGCCCAGGGATTCATCTGTCCGTCCACCTCTCCGGCCACCTCCAGCTTATTTTTCGTGAAGGAGGGAGGTCAGTTATCCCCTGCCTCTTATACCCACTGTGATCGAACAGATGCACGGTGCTAAGTACTTTACTAAATTGGATTTACGCACTGCCTACAACCTGGTGCGCATCAGAGAGGGGGATGAATGGAAGACCACCTTCAGCACCAGCACCGGGTACTACGAATACAGGGTAATGCCCTACGGCCTAACAAATGCACCCTCTGTGTTTCAATCATTCATTAATGAGGTGTTTGAGACATGTTGGGTCGCTGTGAAGTGGTGTACATAGACGACATCTTGGTGTACTCCACTACACGCGAGCAACATGTCTCTCATGTCAAGTCCGTTTTGGAGAGGCTGATAGGGAATCACCTGTACGCCAAGGCGGAGAAGTACCTTTTCTTTCAGCAGGCAGTCTCCTTCCTGGGCTATCGGATATCCACCGCGGGAGTGGAGATGGAAGAGCAGAGGGTCAGTGCAGTACGGTCGCGGCCTGTTCCATCCTACATCAAGGCGGTGCAGCGCTTCTTTGGTTTTGCCAACTATTTCAGGCTCTTCATTAGGGGTTTCAGCACAGTGGTGGACCCTCTCACCTCCCTCCTGAAGGGAGGTCCTTGACAGCTGCGCTGGACTGAGGAGGCCAACGAAGCCTTCCGTGCGCTCAAAGAACGTTTTACTAATGCACCTTTTCTGGCTCACCCTGACCCGTCTCTGTCCATCGTGTAGGTGGACACCTCCGAGGTTGGAGTAGGGGCTGTTCTCTCCCAACACAATGGATCGCCGCTTAAACTCCATCCATGTGCCTTCTACTCACGGAAGCTGTCTCCCGCGGAGTGGAATTGCGACGTAGGGGATCATGAGTTGTTGGCCGTCAAGAAGGCGCTGAATGCATGGCGGCACTGGCTGGAGGGTGCTAAACACCCATTCATTGTCTGGACGGACCACAGGAACTTGGAGTACATTCAAGCAGTGAAGAGGCTGAAACCGCATCAGGCCAGGTGGGTCCTATTCTTCACCAGGTTTGACTTTACCCTCTCCTACCGGCCGGGATCAAAGAACGTTAAGGCCGATGCTTTGTCCCGGGTGCATGACACAGAGGATCGGAGGGAGAAAGTGACACCCATTATTCCCATGAACCACATTGTGGCTCCTGTCGTGTGGAATGTAGATGCGGACATCAGTTGAGCCCTGCGACAGGAGCCCTCACCTGCCCACTGTCCAGAGGGGTGTACCTACGTGCCCTCTGATGTGCGGGACCATCTCCTCGCCTGGGCACACACAGCACCTGTGTCGGGGCATCCGGGTATAGCCTGTACTATCGACTGTCTCTCTGCCAAGTACTGGTGGTCCACCTTGGCCCAGGAAGTCCGGGTTTACTTCTCTTCCTGCGCCATCTGCGCACAGACAACTAGACACCTCCCCTATGGCAAACTCCACCCGCTGCCGGTTCCACAACGACCCTGGTCCCATCTCTCCGTGGACTTTGTTACAGACCTTCCCCCCTCAGAGGGGCAAACCACCATCCTGGTCATTGTGGACCAGTTTTCCAAAGCCTGACATTTGATTCCTCTGACTGGTCTCCCTACGGCCCTGCAGACGGCAGAGGCTCTCTTCTCTCACGTCTTCCGGCACTACGGGATCCCAGAGGACATCGTGTCTGACTGTGGTCCTCAGTTCACCTGCCGTGTCTGGAAGGCCTTCATGGCACGACTGGGGGTCACAGTCAGCCTCACCTCCAGGTACTGTCCCCAATCAAATGGGCAAGTGGAAAGGGTAAATCAGGAGCTGGATAGGTACCATCGTAGTTACAGTCAGGACCAGCCGGGGGAGTGCGATGCGTTTCTGCCTTGGGCAAAATACGCACAAAACTCCCTCCATCCCTCCTCCACTAACCTCACACCCTTTCATTGTGTTCGAGGCTATCAGCCGGCCCTGGCACCGGAGTCAGATCGAGGCTCCCGTGGTGGACGATTGGTTCCGGCGCGCCGAGGAGGTATGGAACAACGCACATACCTGTCTCCAGCGCGTTGTCCTCCGGCACAAGGTGCAGGCTGATCGTCACCGCAGTGTGGCTCTAGTCTTTCACTCTGGTGACAGGGTCTGGCTTTCTACGAAGGACCTGCCCCTCCGCCTGCCCTGCCGCAGTTTGTGGGGCCGTTCAAAGTCCTAAGGAGAGTCAATGAGGTGACATACAGATTACAGCTCCTCATCAATTACCGTATCTCACCCTCATTTAATGTATCTCTCCTCAGGCCGGTGGCAGCTAGTCCCTTGGCTAGTGCTGGACCCCACTACGCACCTCCTCTCCCTTGGACGTTGAGGGGGCCCCGGAGTACTCCGTCCGCAGCCTGTTGGACTCACGGCGTCGTGGCGGCTTCTCCAGTACCTGTTCGACTGGGAGGGGTATGGTCCCGAAGAGCAGTGCTGGGTTTCTGGTGCGAAACGTTCTGGATCATTCAGCCTTCGCTTTGGCTCCACCTCCTGTCCAGCTCAGGCATTCAGCGTCGCCGGCCTTCTAGCTGCTGCCGGCAAACACCCTTCACTCATCAACCCCGGACTTGTCTCGTCATCATTACACACACTTGGTTCCAATCCCCACTCTATATATACTCCCTCTGCCATTTGTCTGTCATTGTAAATGTTACTTGTTTTCCTGAGTAGAATCTCTCCTACTATTTCTTGAGCACTTTATATTTTGCACTTTTTGTTTATGAAGATATATTTTGAGCACAACAGCGTTTGGTCCCGCTGTTTTTTGTTGTTTTTTAAAACCTTTATTTAACTAGGCAGGTCAGTTTAGAACACATTCTTATTCTCAATGAAGGCCTAGGAACAGTGGGTGAACTGCCTTGTTCAGGGGCAGAATGACAGATTGTCAGCTCGGGGATTCGATCTTGCAACCTTTCGGTTACTAGTCCAACGCTCTAACCACTAGGCTACCTGCCCGCCTGTTCTTTGGAGTTTAAATAAATTCAATAGTTCTAAACCTGCGACTGCCTCCTGCCTACTCCTCTCTACACCAGTGACAAATAGATTCCCGAAGACACATACTGACACACACAAATACAAACACACATACTGTACATCATAAATGGACACTGACACATCAGCATTCTATGTTTGCTTCAAAGCCACAACACGAGTCCTCCTCCTCCTTTCCCATCCCCATTCCCAGATGACTACCAGAGTGATGTCACAATCTTATGAATAGAGATGTGTTGGCTTGGCTCTGTCACCATGCTTCCTTTGGCCTTGGCAGCTCTTAGCAACCGATGCCCCAGTCACCCCCCCCCCCCCCCGGCTTGGCACAGACCTCATAGGACACGTTCCAAATGGCAACCTACTCCCTATATATTCCAGAGCCCTATGGGCCCTGGTCAAAGGTAGTGCACTATAAAGGGAATATGGTGCACTTTGGGACGCAGCCATAGACCAGACTGGAGCACGGGAGAGTGTGCCAGCCTGATTAACTCCATCATTATCACAGCACATGTTAGTACAGCAGACACCCTCTGCTCTCTCTGTCTGCTCTGAATTCAATACTGGTCCATCAGAGAAGCATGGAGCTCTATGGCCTACGGTCTATTTGAAAGCCCATTAGACACAATGCTTCAAAAAGAGGGCATATAGGTTCTGTGAGTCAGTAGTGTGTGTGTGTGTGCGACCCTTGCATGCGTTTGATGTGTACGTGTGTTTTTTGTGTGTGTGAGGGGGTCAGTGGCCAGTGCAGTGAACCGCAGGCCTGACCAACCAAGATGGCCGCCTCCGACTTTGGTCAAAGGAGAAGCCTGTAATCTCAGCCTGGAAGCCAGTCCTGCTGTGCACCATCAATTTGTCTCTCACTTCTTTCTCCCCCTCCCCCTCTCGCCTTTCTTCTCTCCCTGCTCCCTTTTTCCAGTCGGCGCGCACGCACGCACGCACGCACGCACGCACGCACGCACGCACGCACGCACACACGCACACACGCACACACGCACACACGCACACACGCACACACACACACACACACACACACACACACACACACCGGATCATCATGAATCTTTCATGGCATCACTCTGTATAATCCCTGAGGCGTGCTCCCCCGAGACCCACACACACCCCGCCTCCATCACCTTATGCCAGGCGAGAGGGAGGGAGGGATGGCGAGAGAGAGGGAGGGAGAGAGAGAGAAAGAGATGGGGAAAAGGCGAGAGGGAGAGAAGGGCGGGAAAGCGAGGGTGACAAAGGGGAAGGGAAGATAGATGGAGAGGGGGAGATGGAGAGGGAGGGAAGAGAGAGAGAGGGGTAGTCAAAGACAAATTATAGGTGTGCAGAAGTACGGGCTTCACAGGGGTCTGAATCCACCACACCTTGGACCAAAGAGAGCGACTGACTGATGAAAGGAGGAGGAGGTAACAAAAGAAAGGTTTGTTCTTTTCTTTCGTGCTCCAGGCATCAGTGCAAAGTCAATTGGTCTGAGGCATGGTCTGAGGGAAACACTGCTGAAGATATCGATCCCTACGATAATAAAAGGAGCTGTGTGTGGTGTGATTAAAAACGTACACATGTACTTAATATGTATTGTGTAATAAATGTGTAACTTAGACATGATAAATGCTACGTAACTAAATTCCCATGATGTAACGTAATACAAGCTTAATAAATTCAGCTTAATAAATGCTGAATATTTTAACCTCGTGATGTCACATAATTAACGTCATATAATACATGCAGAGTATGCTTAAATGTTTAATAGTAGCTGTATTCCGGTGCACTGGGGTTTTGAGAGAGAAAGTATCTTGGGGACATTAGTCAACGTGGGAGCAGCAATGCACCCTGGGAGAGATGAGGTCTAGTGTGTGTGTGATGTATTCACGGTAGGAGGAGGGATGGATTAGATGCGTTAATTATGAGGAAAAACACACGGGAGGCGTCAAGGCATGGAGAATATCTCCTCACAGCCCAGATGAGCTTATTACGCCTCCTGATTTACACTGACACTGATTAAGAAGGCTGTCCAGAAGTGAAAGTATGTGTGATAAAACGATAGAAAGAGGTCATTCCTCGACTGAGGTTGCAAAAGTCCCCATACATGCAGAGAAAAAGAAAGAGAGAGAGAAAGAAATAAAGAGAAAAAAAGAGAGAGAAAAAAGAAATTAAGAAAGAGAGAAAGAGAGAAAGAAAGAGAGAGAGAGAGAGAGAGAGAGAGAGAGAGAGAGAGAGAGAGAGAGAAAGAAAGAAAGAAAGAGAGAAATAATGTCATTACGCTGCTGAGGTTACAAGGTCCCAATATACAGTATGTGCCATATATACTCAAGACATAAGGCACCCCTCTCACCCTAAAGGAGGAGGGTACACTTCAAGGTCTTTGGTAAACAGGTTAGATTAAGGGTAACGTGTGTGTGTGTCATAAATACCAGTGCATTTGGAGGATCAAAAGTAGTGCACTATATAGGGAAAAGGGTGCCATTTGAGATGCATACTAAGAGGTCAGTAATGTGTCCCTGCTGGACCTCTGCCCTTCTTTCCATTACGGCTCCCACAAATCCTGCTGTATTAAACATAGCAGAGGCTCTTTGCATATCACACACACACACACTGCTCTGCCATGCGCTCTGTGTTTGAGCACCACCTACGAAATGCAATTAGGGTGAGTTATGGCCAGGCTGTAGTGGTGGGGGAAGGGGGAGGGAGCGGAGGCTAGGGGGTGAGAGGGGGATGCATCCCCTCAGCAGCACAGCAACAACCTCACCCTCTGCAGCCCAGCACAGCTCAGTCAGCCAGCCGGTAAGCCAGCCAGCCATCTATGGTCCTTCCAGTCAGTCATTCAGTCAGTCAGTCAGTCAATCAGCCAGGCAGCAGCTCCTTGGCAAGCGGAGAGAGAGGGGGCAAATGGAGGGGGCAGTGCCAATTTCACGCCTCTGCTCCTGCCTCTTCCAGGTGCACGTTGCCTGCCTCGCTCGCTTCAAAACCTCCCTATCCTATCACCCTTCCTCCACTGACTATACCCTCTCTCTCCCTCCCCTCCCTCTCTCCCTCCATGGGTATCCATCTCCAGATAATAACTCAGCTGCATAATAACCCGCCGCCCGCCACATCTGAGCTGCCGAGGAGGAATAAAAAAAGAAACATTTAGCATCAGCCAGCAGCAGCATGACAAACCACGTCCCCTTTAGCAGCTCTGCAGCGATGCCTCGCTACGAGAAGACAAATGCCTTGCTGTAGTCGCTAGTACATACCCAGTACAAGGACAAAGGAGGACATAAAAACGCCTTTATTTGCATACGTAAAGGTAACATTTGTTTACCATTTGCGCAACACGGCACCAGATTGAAGCGCCTGCTAATTAGCCGTAATTGCTCAACAATAGAATCAGCAATTAATGTGATGCAGAAGTATGTTGACATATTCCCACCTGTGCAAATGTCAAGAATGCATTATTAAATGTCTGCTGTGGCTACCGCTATCTAAACAGTCATTAACATCAGTTGCTAACGTGTGTATCTTGTAGCTGTCCGCACGCATAACACACACGGTGAAACACACTACAGGACTACAATACGTTCTCTTCTTCCCGGTAACATGGCAAACAACACCCCTGATGAGTTTTACCGCTGCTAATTGGTGGCAGCAGTTGGATTTTCAAAGGCAGGAGCCGGTGAGGTTTTCCCTTTTTAGTGGAACACTGTTTACAGCCTCCACTGCAGAGTCATAGAGCAGAGATGCAGGCTGAGTCCCAAATGGCACCCTATTCCCTATTTAGTGCATTATTTTTGACCAGGGTCCTGATCAAAAGTAGTGCCCTAAATAGGGAATAGGTTACCATTTGGGAGTCAACCAGAGCCAGGGCCGCATGACTGCCTTTGTTTGTACAGCAGCTCCTCCACACAGTAACAGAGATAATCTCCACTGCTGCTCAGAACAACAGACTGCTGGCTAGCAGAGAGCCATGGTAGTCTAGTGAGAAGCCCCCCGAGGGAGAAGGATGGGGAGGTGGATCGTTGTGAATGTCTGGGTGGGAGGATGGAGGTGAGGGTGATGAGGAGAGGGGTGGGGTAGAATGAGCAGTGTGGATGTCTGGGTGGCTGGGGTGGGTTGGATGGACGGCTGATGAGGAGAGATGTGAGGGTAGAGTAGCATGGATGTCAGTTGTGGGTCAGCTGGATGGTGGATGCATGCAGGTAAGGGTGATGAGGAGAGATGTGAGGGTAGAGTAGCATGGATGTCAGTTGTGGGTCAGCTGGATGGTGGATGCATGCAGGTAAGGGTGATGGTTATGGTGGAAGTAGAAGTGGGGAGCAGGACGTATTCTGTTCAGCCAGACATGAGATGAACACAGTCTTGTATAGACACCTCATTTGAGATAGAAGAGCACAGGAGGTTGGTGTCACCTTAATTGGGGAAGATGGGCTTTTGGTAATGGCTGGAGCAGAATAAATGGAATGGTATCAAATACATCAAACATTGTTTGATGCAATTCCAACCACTCCGTTCCAGCCAATATGATGAGACGTCCTCCCGTCAGCAGCCTCCTGTGGAGGGGGGGGGGGGGGGTTACTGTATAGGGAGGGAGTTTGGGGGAGGGGGGAAGGGGTTTGACAACTTAGAAATCGAGAGCGTCCCTCCCAAGGCCATCAATGGGATTAAGCAGTGCTACCAAGATACTTTTATTGAACCAGGGGGACCAATTGAATCAGGGGACTAATTTCATCCAGATTTTCTCACCATTATATCCATATGGTGCCTTGCCTTTTTCCCCATGATTTAAGGGAAAGAGACAGTGTCACCTGTGCTCCCTCTCCGGCCTCTAGGGCACCACGCTGCTCGTTATGGCGCACACCTGTCATCATCGTTACGTGCACCTGCGTGTCATCAGACTCACCTGGACTCCATCACCTCCCTGATTACTTTCCCTATATAAACTCAGCAAAAAAAAGAAACGTCCTCTCACTGTCAACTGTGTTTATTTTCAGCAAACTTAACATGTGTAAATATTTGTATGAACATAACACGATTCAACAACTGAGACATAAACTGAACAAGTTCCACAGACATGTGACTAACAGAAATGGAATAATGTGTCCCTGAACAAAAGGGGGGGTCAAAATCAAAACTAACAGTAAGTATCTGGTGTGGCCACCAGCTGCATTAAGTACTGCAGTGCATCTCCTCCTCATGGACTGCACCAGATTGGCCAGTTCTTGCTGTGAGATGTTACCCCACTCTTCCACCAAGGCACCTTCAAGTTCCCAGACATTTCTGGGGGGAATGGCCCTAGCCCTCACCCTCCGATCCAACAGGTCCCAGACGTGCTCAATGGGATTGAGATCCAGGCTCTTCGCTGGCCATGGCAGAACACTGACATTCCTGTCTTGCAGGAAATCACACACAGAATGAGCAGTATGGTTGGTGACATTATCATGCTGGAGGGTCATGTCAGGATGGGCCTGCAGGAAGGGTACCACATGAGGGAGGAGGATGTCTTCCCTGTAACGCACAGCGTTGAGATTTCCTGCAATGACAACAAGCTCAGTCCGATGATGCTGTGACACATCGCCCCAGACCATGACGGACCCTCCACCTCCAAATCAATCCCACTCCAGAGTACAGGCCTCGGTGTAATGCTCATTCCTTCGACGTTAAACGCGAATCGGACCATCACCCCTGGTGAGACAAAACCGCGACTCGTCAGTGAAGAGCACTTTTGGCCAGTACTGTCTGGTCCAGCGACGGTGGGTTTGTGCCCATAGTCGACGTTGTTGCCGGTGATGTCTGGTGAGGACCTGCCTTACAACAGGCCTACAAGCCCTCAGTCCAGCCTCTCTCAGCGGACTGTCTGAACACTGATGGAGGGATTGTGCATTCCTGATGTAACTCGGGCAGATGTTGTTGCCATGCTGTACCTGTCCTGCAGGTGTGATGTCCGGATGTACCAATCCTGTGCAGGTGTTGTTACACGTGGTCTGCCACTGAGAGAACGATCAGCTGTGCATCCGGTCTCCCTGTAGCGCTGTCTCACAGTACGGACATTGCAATTTATTGCGCTGGCCACATCTGCAGTCCTCATGCCTCCTTGCAGCATGCCTAAGGCACATTCACACAGATGAGCAGGGACACTGGGTATCTTTCTTTTGGTGTTTTTCAGAGTCAGTAGAAAGGCCTCTTTAGTGTCCTAAGTTTTCATAACTGTGACCTTAATTGCCTACCATCTGTAAGCTGTTAGTGTCTGAACGACCGTTCCACAGGTGCATGTTCATTAACTGTTTATGGTTCATTGAACAAGCATGGGAAACAGTGTTTAAACCCTTTACAATGAAGATATGTGAAGTTATTTGGATTTTTACGAATTATCTTTGAAAGACAGTGTCCTGAAAAAGGGGCATTTCTTTTTTTGCTGAGTTTATGTAACGCCCTTTGGTTCCTTCCCCAGGCGTTATTGTTTCTGTTTCAGTTCCATGTCTGTGTGCTGTTAGTGTTTCTTGTTTTGTATTATGTTCCGTTTATTTTATTAAAACACTCACTCTCTGAACTTGCTTCCCGACTCTCAGCGCACATCATTACAGAATGACGCCTCAACTAAGGGAAGCATCAGGGAGTGTTTTTTGTTTCGGTGGGCATAATCTCGTGTCCGGAAGCTGCTACAGGCTCTCCTGCCTCAGACAGATCGCCAGGCTCCCCTGCCTCTGCCAGTTCGTCAGGCTCTCATGCCTTCACCGGATCGCCAGGATGCCCTGGCGGGAAGTGGGTAGTGTCACCTGTGCTCCCTCTCTGACCTCTAGGTCACCAGGCTGCTCGTTATGGCGCACACCTGTCACCATCGTTACGCGCACCTGCGTGTCATCAGACTCACCTGGACTCCATCACTTCCCTGATTACCTTCCCTATATATGTCACTCCCTTCGGTTCCTTCCCCAGGCGTCATTGTTTCTGTTTCATGTCTGTGTGTAGTTAGTGTTTCTTGTTTTGTATTATGTTCCGTTTATTTTATTAAAACACTCACTGCCTGAACTTGCTTCACGACTCTCAGCGCTCATCGTTACAGACAGCCAGTTTGTGATCTACAAATGAATATAATCGCCAACATGGATTGCCATGACCACCTCAGAACTCACGATACCTGAAAATTCTATGATTCCCTGGAATATCCCTGGAGAACGGCAGAAATGGATTTCACACAAATGAACTGTGAGATTCCCTTTTTTCCCTAAGGCATCTTTCAGAGCGTTGAGAAAATCCTGCCTTTTCTGGTCAATCTTTCCTTATTCCCTGGCACGTTGTCCCAATTACACATTAGTCTTGGATTTTCCAGAAAAACGGGAATAGCCTACATCAACGGTCTAAGAGAGGTCCTTTTGCAAATGACACATTATCCATGCGCGGGAAGTGGAGGCCTATTAAAGTTGAATCAGACATCCACGCTGTGCGTATCTGGAGAACAATCCCCCGGTTACGTTAATAACGGGCAATTAATCACCGGTCACTTAGCAGACGGATAACGACATGCCGTTAAAGACGTCCTAATCTGTCCGTCCGCCGAGGGAAGGATGGAAGCCGAGAGTAGGATGAGGAAATTCGCACAATGTAATCTGTCCGTCAATGGAGACAGAGGAGAGAAGGGTGGGGGAAATTGGCACAAAGTGTAATCTGTCCATCCGTCGAAGGAGGTAGATACAGATGGAGGGAAATTGGCAAAGTGTAAAATCTAAGAAGAGAGCTGGGTGTTTTTCCTTGACAGCCTGCCAAGGTGAGGGGGTTATAGCCTGGTCCCAGATCTGTTTGTGCCTTCTTGCCAACTTGGCTAGATAGCAATAACAGATCAGGGACCAGACCATGAGGGGGTAGTTGGCTGCTGAGATCCCTTGCCATGCCCGGTTTCTGGGCACTGTTCTGGGCAAGGGATGAAAGCTGGAATGGGGATTAGATATGGACAACAGCACTGGATAATGGCATAATGATCCAATATGTTCACTACATGTCTCTATTGCTAAGACTTCTGAGGATGGACCTGCGACAGAAAACCATTCCATTGATCTGTCAGAAAACAGAGAGAGAAGAGACGAGGGAGTAGGCAAGGAGAAACCAGTGGCGTAAAACATTTTGCAACAGAGCTGCATCCCCTCTCATATTCACTCCCTCCCTTCTCCTCTCCCTCTCCTTTCTCCTATTTACCCCCCCCCCCCCTTTAAACCCTTTATAGCCCCCCCTCTACCCCCCCATGGTGTTCTACGCCAGTGACACTTCCCTATAGAGTTCTCACTGTACAACAACAAACTACCCTGTCCCTGAACCTGTGAAGTCTACCCCCTCTCCAAACAAAACAATGACTACACTTCCACCTACTACAATACCTGATAGATGGGAGGGGTCAGCCGAGACTAAACCTGAGCATTGAATATTAGAGTGGGTGAATGGCGCACAACAAAGGACATAATTGAGACGCTCCAACAAAGCAATTACATCCTTTAATAAAGCCATAATTGTGTTTCATTACGATGCACGCGGCAGCGACATCTATTTGCGGCCTCCTTTTATTCTCTCCACTTCAAGTGTTGTGTGGGCTGCTAACCTCTGAGTGCCTCAAACAATGCCTACTATTCTTTTGCTGGTGATCAGAGCACACACACACACACACACACACACACACACACTGCTCGCAGCGACACCGTGGAGATCTCTCCATTGAGAACCTGTAATTATAGACTCTCAAGATAAATCAATTAACGAGAACATATAGCCTTTAATTTAATCCACAGCTAATTAAAGAGGGATGCAAGGGTGTGGGGAGGAGAGGGAGAGGGAATGAGTTATGGGTGGTGTGTGTATCTAATGTTGTGAGTGAACGAGGCTGGGGGATTGTTAGGGTATAGAGAGAGTATAATTGCGTCACAAATGGTACCCTATTCCCTTTGTAGTACACTACTTTTGAGCAGGGCCCATAGTGGCTCTGGTCAAAAGACATGCACTATATAGGGAACAGGGTGCCATTTGGAACATACGGTATGAATAGCCTGATTGAAGCCAATTCCGTTGGTAGTTAAATCTCCAATGTTAGTTCAACCAACTAAAACATCACCTGGAGGTAGAGAGACCGACAGGTGACACTTTAATTGAAATGAATGAGAAGTTGATTAGAGAAAACGTAGGTCTGATGGGAGTGTGGGGTAAGAGGGGTATAAATGAACGCTGGAGACAAGACACAAAAGAACCTTGCTGAACGAATTGTCGGGAGCTCGAAACACGCAATCCTCTATCCTGCAGACCGAATCTCTATGCGCAAATAAACATTCGTTCTCACCTTCACTTTACTATACCAGCAGTCTACTCGCAAGATGTTGTGTGTCTCTTGCAGTGGTAGTCAATGGGAAGCATTTAAACAGGATATGACAAGTGTGTGTGTGTGGATATTGGAGAAACTCACTTCGCACATATCCCCCAATCGGGGATGGGAATCTGCATCAGTTGGTTGTATGTATGCGGCCCTGCTCTGCGCTGATGGCAATCTCCAAGTTTCAATTTAGCCCAGCGGCACGGAGATGTCGGTGTGTTCCGGTCCCGCTGACTATCTCCTTTTTAAATCCCCCTCACCTCCACATCTTGCCGCGTCCGCCTCTCACACCGGCAAATTAAACAGAGTGGAACCGGAAGGAGGTGACAGACATGAAATTGTCCCGGTTAGGATAGGTTTGGACAGTTGAGTCCCTGGGATGGAGGGATATCAGGGGTGGGGGGAAGTGGGTCTAGTCTTGTGATAAGGCTAGACCAAGAGTTTTCAGTGTGATACCAAGGTACAAGGCAAGGGTTACAGTATAAGCCCTAACTTTACAATATTTTGATCTGATAATTTATGATAGCAACTGTATTTTTACTGAATTTTGAAAAGTAATGTTAGCTGGTATTACTCTGATGGTACACTATGCTGAGAAAAGTGATATCGGATGATATTCCAAGAAGTTAACATATCGATAATCACATGTCGTAAAATGTGTATAACTATCATGAAACTATATCAAACTCAGAGGGACTTACAGGAATCTCTTTGATCGATAAGAGAGAGAGGGGGAAAGAGAGAAAGGGATAGGAAAAATAAAAGAGAAGCCTTGACTGTGTCAATCTGAAACGTGATGGATTCCTCCCACTTACGGTCATTTCTCTTCCTTGCGTGGCGTGCTGAGCGTGATGTCACCACAACACTACCACTACTGTTTATGACACAGGGAGTGTCTCTGGTCCTCCCCACAGTGGGCACAAGTGGTGTAAAGTACTTAAGTAAAAATACTTTGGTTGTTTTTGTGGGTATTTGTACTTTACTATTAATATTTTTGACAACTTTTACTTTAGTACATTTCTAAAGAAAATAATATACCTTTTACTCCATAAATTCTCCCTGACACCCAAAAGTACTCCTTAGCAGGACAGGAAAATTGTCTAATTCACACATCAAGAGACCATCCTAAACACATGTTTATTCTGTAAATGATGTCTGAGTGTTGGAGAGTGCCCTGACTATCCGTATAAGGAATTTGAAATTATTTATACTCTTACTTTTGATACTTAAGTATATTATTAGCAATTACATTTCCTTTTGATAATTAAGTATATTTAAAACCAAATACTTAGACTTTTACTCAAGCAGGATTTTACTGGGTGACTTTCACTTTTACTTGAGTCATTTTCTTTTAAGGGGTATCTTTACTTTTACTCAAGTATGACAATTGAGTACTTTTTCTACCACTGCTGGGTACATAAATCTTCATCTGGAGCTAAGTCCTTTAGTCAGGAGGATTTGGAAGACCTGAGAGTCTGTGTCTATCTGACAAAATCCACAAAATATATCGTACCACTTAGAATGAGACAATGTATAGGGCATACATTTGGCGTAGTCGGCAGGATTAATTACTCAGATCTATCAGTAAATCATCCTAAGCGGTGTGCTAAGTGTTACGCTAGTATGGACACTGATATGAAGCCTGTAACTGGAGGGAAGCACAGCATGGTTGAGGCTGGCTGGCTGTGGAATGACTGACTGGCTGGCTGAGCTGCCTTTCATTGGTATTAATGAAATTACAGCCACAGATTAGCTCTGTGAAGCTATTGATTTTCTCTGTTCCAAACACTGGGGATGGAGAGAGCGAGAGAGAGGGAGTGAGAAAGTGAGGGGGTAAGGAGATAACAATTATGGACAACCTTGAATCAAGATAAGGACAAAAGAGAACGAGTGTAAGAGAAAAAATATAGGCATCTGAGCTGTATCTAAATGTATATGCATCATAAAGCTACCTTCAAGCTAACGAAGACAGACTTAGCCAGGACATTCCAACCAACTGCACTACATCTAAGGTAACCTATAGGCTACTGAGTGCATATAGATGGATTATATGCGTACATTCCGCACATATGCACTGCACACACACTCTCCACCTCTGGGCTCATAGAGAGCTCATTAATTCCATAAATTAGCTTAAATGCCCTTATTTGATAATACCTTTCATGATTATTTGGACCTTAAGTATTCCCTAAGTGGGCCGCCGCCTGCGTGCCTCTGGTTCTGACAGTTTAGGGAAGGGGCTGTGTCCCAAATGGAACCCCATTCCCTATAGAGCTCTGGTCAAAAGTAGTGCACTACATAGGGAGGCAGGGCAGCTAGACCTCTCTTGCCAAGCACCGAGGGTCTTCACTAGCACGGTTACCTAGGCAACGGGCATCTCACGGCTGGCAGCCGATATAGAGGCTGCCAAATGGAAAATGTCAATTACAGGAGAATATGTAGATCTAGAAGAGAGAGGCAGTGGTGGAGGGAGGGAGGCCGGTGTAGCGGAGGGGTAAGAGGTAGACAACAGGCAGAGAAAGGCAGGGAAGATAGAGAGAGGGATGGGAGGGAGGGAGGGGTGTTAATGCAGAGATGAGAGGCTGACTGGATTCGGAGAGAGAGCACAGTGCTGACAGGGAACGTATGTCTACATCCATAATAACACCTTTCCCTTTGGAGAAGAGAGCCTGCTGTCTGTGTGGAAGTCTCACCTAACTCTCTCTCCCTTTCTTTCTCTCTCCCACATCTCGCTCTCTCGCTGCTTTCCCCACCACCGCCTGCCACCTCGACTGGCAATTTGATTACGCTTGTGAGATAAGGTCGGAGGGGTGAGCGGGGGATAGCGAGAGCGAGAGAGAACAGGATAGAGGGACGAATCGAGAGAGAGAGAGAGAGAGAGAGAGAGAGAGAGAGAGGGGGGGGCCATTCTGTGGGTAATCAAAACATTGATCTCCTACCATGTGGCAAGTGCAGATTGTGGAAGAGAGTTAGGTCCATCATGGGGTGGCTATAAAATGGAGAGACCATGGGGAGGGGAGTGTGTGTGTGTTCTACTGATCTATACAGCAGGAGTGATGAGATAATGCTGAATTAATGTCCCCCAAACCTCCCTCACCCCTACCACCATCTGAGGTTCCTTGACCCAAGCACTCACTGGAATACACAATGGTTCATTCGAGGTTTGGAGGAGACCATTGCTGGAGAAAACAGGGCTGAGGCTATTTCCATAACATTGGGACATGTACATGTATTACCCCACTCCTTTGTGTCTGGGTGGTCACATGTGGGATCTCTACTGGGGACTACACAGCACACATGACAGGTAACAGAAAACGATCACAACGAAGAAGACAAATAGACGTTAGAAAGGCAGATATATATTTAAGCAAGAAGTCCCGAGGGGGTGTGGTATATGGCCAATATACCACGGCTAAGAGCAGTTCTTAGGCACGACGCAACGCAATTTAATATTGTCTCACAGCCGACATGCTCTCTCTCTCTCTGCTGACCTAGTTCGCAATGATATCTTCAAAGAACAAGGACCAAGATGAGTAAGAAGGAAAATAAATTAAAAAGGCAATTTCAGTGTTTCTATAGGATCTGAGTTTGTCTGGGGTGCTGGTAGCCTGGAGGGAGGAAGTCTCTCCATTAATTTTTTCCATGGCTTTTTGTAATGGGATTCACCTGGGTTTGTGACAGATGGCTATTTCATCACACACAAGGGAGAATAATGTTGATGAAGGGAGAGCGAGCTCATGATGTTGTTGTGGGGGATGGGGAGGTGTGTGTGTGTGTGTGTGTGTGTGTGTGTGTGTGTGTGTGTGTGTGTGTGTGTGTGTGTGTGTGTGTGTGTGAGACAAAGAGAGAAAGGGATCCCTATATATGATTATTCCTGCATAATTATGCCACTGGACCAATCACTAACAGGAGTTTATAAATGTACCCCCTCCATAGAGCTTTTGGGTATTGTGGCGATCCTTAGGCAGATATGTAACACTAACTTCCAAATGAAGAGTACTATCACACAAAATACCATAGCAAATATTTAAGAATATAGGTCCTCCTGGTACTTGTCTATGTACTTGTCTATGAAGGTACTCAAGTGTATTAGAATGAGGAAAAGGAAAGTTAGTAGTGCAGCTGGAATGAGACATGCTGCCATCTACAGCGAACTCTCTAAGCCTGCACTGACTAAGGACTTGTGCTCCCACAGTGCTAACAAGAGCCTGTAGCATATGCAAAAAGACTCGTCTTCTACAACCTCAACATCAGGAATAAAGCATGGCAGTTCCTCAACATACCATAGACATGAGTGAAAATGGAGTAGTAGTAACCCAATGGAGTCATTTGAAATGGCCTGCTGCTCTGGGTCACCTGTCACAGCAGACCTCCGACAACGTCATTACGTGACATTAACCCCCTCCCCCTTATATCCTTCTCCGCGTCTTCCCCCCCCCCCCCCCTCGCTCAATCCCTGCTCATTTACTCCTGGCCATGCTGACTAATGATGGGGACGGGGGGTGAGGGGGGAGACAGGGTGGGGGAGGGAGAGGCAGGGTTGGAGGCCAGACGGACTCGCATCCAGAAGACCCAGCCAGAAGATCCAGCCTGGACCCCCTCCAACTGACCTGGAGCCAGTGTCTGAGATGCGTGCGTGCGTGCATAGCCAGACAGAGGCACTGTAGACTCTAGACTGAGGGAGAATGTGTGTGTAATGTGTGGGTGTGCCTTTATGTCTGTATGCAAGTGTGTCTTTGAGAAAGAGTGTGTGCGCGAGCGTCGTGTGTGTGTGTGTACACACGTGTGTGTGTGTGTGTGTGTGTGTGTGTGTGTGTGTGTGTGTGTGTGTGTGTGTGTGTGTGTGCGTGTAAGAGACACATACATGAATCATAAATAAATCACCCAGCCAGAATGTGAGATATTACCCTGAGCCGAAACGAAAGGTAAAGGACAAAGCAACCAAGGCGACCAGAAAATGTCAATGAAAAAGGAGGGAAGGGGAAAATGGAGAGGAAAAGGTTGACTAAAGCATATAAAGAAATGATATTACGGAGGGAGAGAAGAGGAGTCGGGGAAACCATGTTCTGTCTGTTGACAAGGCTGGGCTCTGGAACACCACTCTGAATAGGAATGTCTGCTGCGAGAGGAGGATAGTGAAATGGGCCTGCACATTGGATCGGTAAGAGAACAGCGAGTGAGTGAGAGAGTGAAGAGTGACAGTGAGCAAGAGAGCGACAGAGAATGAAAGCCAGAGAGACACTGAGCCAAACAATCCCATGACAGATGACAGAAGTCAACCCCAACAAAACATCCGCTTTACATAAACGACAATCAAACGAACACATGGCGCGATAATGACATTAAATCACATTAAATCATAAACGCTTTCAAACACATGCAAATATATCATCTCGGAATTAATCACATGCACAGTACACACGATTTGATTAGGCTACGACGCTAACGTGATTGATATAATCCTGATTATCATTGTCATAATTACAAGTGTCGCACACACACACACACAGTCCCATGCTAGAGTACTCTTCCCTTTCAGTGTATCAAGGTGAGAAACCCCTCTCGTCACATACAGGGGGTCTTAGCTAGATTTACTTAATTCATCCACTCATAATCTCTATTAATCTGCCTTTCACAAATAGGGCTAATTTACTCTCTCTCCCGCACAGTTTATTAGCGAGTTTGCGCTAAGGCCCAGCAGTGCATTACTATCACCGCTAATCCAATTAGCGCAATGTATTGGTGGAGGCCTACAGGGGAGGCAGGGGGAGTGGGTAGGCAAGGCATGCAGCCGAGGCAGCTCCCTGCTGGGCGGGGGTGAAGCGCATTAGGGAGGCCCCCTCCGTGCTACCGGTGCCTTTTGATCGCCATCGTTGTGATAATGGCCTGATAACCCATGTGTGATTGTTTTGGGACTAGGGAAAGGTAGTGTGTTGTGTGTGTGTGTGTGTGTGTGTGTGTGTGTGTGTGTGTGTGTGTTTACACAGCTAAGGCTGGGTGATCACGGAGACCTCATGGGGCAGCCCCATTTCACAGCTAGCATACAGACAGAACTGGAACGTCCTCCTCTCTATGCCCCCTAACTCAACTGGTCACCCTGACCAGCGGCTCTGGTGTCTGACATCCATAGCCAAAGCCATAATTCACTTCTACATGTAACACAATACTGTATAATATGATTATACTGTATGTGTACTGTGTCTTCGGAAAGTATTCAGACCCCTTGACTTCTTCCACATTTGGTTATTCTAAAATGGATTGAATTGTTTTTCCCCCTCATCAATCTACACTCAATAACCCATAATGACAAAGGAAAAATATTTTAGACATGTTTGCTAATTTATAAAACATAAAAAATTGAAATATAACATTTACATAAGCATTCAGACCCAATTACAGCCTCGAGTCTTCTTGGGTATGACGCTACAAGCTTGGCACACTTGTATTTGGGGAATTTTTTATTTAACCTTCATTTAACTAGGCAAGTCAGTTAAGAAGAAAATCATATTTACAATGACGGCCTTGGAACAGTGGGTTAAGTGCCTTGTTCAGGGGCAGATCGACAGATTTTTACCTTGTCAGCTTCGATCTAGCAACCTTTCAGTTACTGGCCCAACACTCTAACCAATAGGCTACCTGCCACCCCTTCAAGTTTCTCCCATTCTTCTCTGCAGATCCTCTCAAGCTCTGTCAGGTTGGATGGGGAGTGTTGCTGCACAGCTATTTTCAGGTATTTCATCAGGTTCAAGTCCGGGCTTTACCTGCGCCACTCAAGGCTCAACCTGCGCCACCCACTCCTGCCTTGTCTTGGCGGTGTGCTTGGGTCGTTGTCCTGTTGAAAGGTGAACCTTCACCCCAGTCTGAGGTCCTGAGTGCTCTGGAGCAGGTTTTCATCAAGGTACTTTGCTCTGTTTCCTTTTGCCTCGATCCTGACTAGTCTCCCAGTCCTTGCACATCCCCACAACATGATTCTGCCACCTACCATGCTTCACCGTAGAGATGGTGCTAGGTTTCTTCCAGATGTGACGCTTGGCATTCAGGCCAAATAATTCTATCTTGGATTCATCAGACCAGAGAATCTTGCTTCTCAGGGTCTGACAGTCCTTTAGGTGCCTTTTGGCAATCTCCAAGCGGGCTGTCATGTCTTTTACTGAGAAGTGGCTTCCGTCTGATCACTACCAAAAAGGCCTGATTGGTGGAGTCCTGCAGAGATGGTTGTCCTTCTGGAAGGTTCTCCACAGAGGAACCCTGGAGCTTTGTCAGAGTGACCATTGGGTTCTTGGTCACCTCCCTGACCAAGGCCCTTCTCCCCCGATTGCTCAGTTTGGCCGGGCGGCCAGCTCTAGGAAGAGTCTTGGTGGTTCCAAACTTCTTCCATTTAAGAATGATGGAAGTCACTGTTTTCTTTGGGACCTTCAATGTTGGGTACCTTTTTTGGGTACCCTTCCCCAGATCTGTATCTCAACACAATCCTTGTCTCGGAGCTCTATGGACAATTCCTTCGACCTCATGGCTTGGTTTTTGCTTTGACATGCACTGTCAACTGTGTGACCTTACATAGGCAGGTGTGTGCCTTTCCAAATCATGGCCAATTAATTGAATTTACCACTGGTGGACTCCAATCTAGTTGTAGAAACATCTCAAGGATGATCAATGGAAACAGGATGCACCATAGCTCAATTTCGAGTCTCATAGCAAAGGGTCTGAATATTTAAGTAAACAAAGTATTTCAGTTATTTTTAATACATTTGCAAACATTTCTAAAAACCTGTTTTCACTTTGTCATTACGGGGTATTGTGTGTAGATTGCTGAAGCTTTTTTATTTTATTTTATTCATTTTAGAATAAGGCTGTAACCTAACAAAATTTGGAAAAAGTCAAGGGGTCTGAATACTTTCCGAAGGCACTGTATGTTGCTCTGACTATATCTAGTTACTATTCAAACACAGTGTTAACCTGCTGAACGGCACAATGAAATATGTAAATCTTCAGACTTAAATTGCATATTTGAAAAAATTCATATTACTTACCCACTCCCATAACACACTACTTTGCCTCCTCACAGAGAACAAGTGTTTAGTTAAATGCATGTTTCCCTCAATGATGAGCTCAGACAGACACACACACAGAGAGACAGACATAGAGAGAGAGAGGAGCTCAGAGAGAGATTATCTCATACAGAAAGAGAGTGGAACTGTTTGCTGCACTCTAGACGCCAATTAGAACACAGTCAACTAATTAAACAAGCCTAGAATCATCCTCTAGGGGGAACCAGGTTTTCTGACATTAAGTACAACACCTCAAGCATTACTCAGCCTGGTAATTATGACGTGACAACAGCAAATATTAGCTACAATATTTGAAAGAGAAAAAGGTCTGTTTTGACAGTAAGTAGCCTTTGGTGTATTGTTTTGAAATTGATGGAAATCTTCCATTACCTAGATGGACGAAACAGCAGTTGTTACGCCAAAATGCAAGACAAAATTCTCAGGCTAATTTCGGTGCAGTGTTCAGAATTGCAGACAAGTAAATGGGTTCACATTATTTCACACAACAATTTTATCCACTGTGGCGTAAAAACCCAGACTGAAGAGTGGTCTTAAAATACTTCGTTCTTCACAAAATAAACACTCACACACAAACACGTATGCACGTCACACACACACACACACACACACACACACACACACACACACACACACACACACTGGCATTAGCACTTGAGCGCCAACCAGTCATCTCCTGTTTTCCACATTTCTTCCTTCTGAGCCTCTCTCTGCCCTTCTGAGCCTCTCTCTGCCCTCGGCCTCCCGCGGACTAGCCGGACGCACTAATAATCAGCACTATTGTCCTGGTTCCATTGTGAACAGGAGCGCAGAAGGACACGCACGTGTGTGTGTGTGTGTGTGTGTGTGTCTAGTGCAATTATGACTTGTATATTGAGGATGTACAAGGTTTAACGCCAAACAAATAAGACCTGCTCAGGCATCATTATAAAGAAACACCCAGCAGTGACGTTCTCGGTGTCCTTACCCTCAAGGAATATTAATTTCTCTCAAATCAGAGGACGCAAGCTCCACTTGGGTTCAATACTATTTGAAATAATTTAAAATGCTTTATTTTGTGCTTGATTGAGATTGCATGGCTTAAATTGACAGATACAATAGTCCCAAACCCCACCCATCTAACACTCCAAGCAGGCTTGGGAAAATGCTCTAAGTATTTGAAAGATGTCAAATGCTGCTTGAACCCAGGACTGGCACACTAGCTGGATAGTAGATAGGTTTACAATAGGATTTCGTCAAAAAGGCTAAACTAAAAATGCTTCATGTACGCTCTTCCAGTGTAGATAGAGCAATTACCCAAGGTGCATTAGCGACCCAACATCCATCTTCATGTTATTACCATGCACTTATGAATACAACAACCCCACTTTGGCTTCTAAGACAAACCCTTTTTTATTTTTACGACTTGCTTTTTTCTCCTTCCTATTTCCCTGAAAAGACTGGAGGGCAAATGTTAAAAATGGAGTGATTGTCAAAGCCATTCAAGGCCTTCCAACGAATTCCATTGAAGGCAGCTAGCTAGTCTTTCTTCCATTAACAATCATGTCTGCTTTGTGTCAGGACTAAGTATTGAGGCCTGTAGAAACTGGGCTTCAATCAGGAAGCCACCGAGGGGAATCATACATGACAAGCCTAAAATGAAGAGAAATCAGGCCCTGTGATTGGACTGGGGCCTTTACCGCTATGATGGATGTTTGGGAGCTCTGTTCATGGAGCTATTCGACTGGGTTGGATCTATCCATTTGGATGGTCATTATCGACGGAGAACCTAAACTCCCCATTGGGAATAGTACAGAGGGGTACGAGAAAAGTGTTAACTCAAAAACATGGGAGAACAGACAAATAACACAGCGCCAACACAGAGAGATATACCCCACCCACCTTGATTTATTAGGTATAGTAAAAAGGGTTAATGAAGGGCTAACTTAAAAACATAGGAGAGCACACAGGCCAACACGCACAGAGACATTGAAACACACACGCGCGCTGCCCTGGCCTGCTCTGATCATGAAGCCCAGTGTGTTTCTTTGTAGTTGGTCTCAAACAGGTGTCCCATGCTGGGCCAGAGGCTCCCTGGTGGACAACCAGTCAGGGTTATTCTCCTTGATCATAGTCACAACTGAATCCTCCGACAGAAAAAAACTGACTGCACTGTATTTGACTACACACAACGGCGCAGGTGATCATGTGGAGTGTGTCATGACAGCTTTACAGTCAGAGGAAAGACAAACGGCCCTGGATAGAAAAGCCACGTAATTAATTGAAATGTTCACAACCGTTTGGGTGAACATTAGTGGTATTTCTCTACAGAGGCTCATCTGAAACACGTGGGGATGCGGATCCCTGACTGCGTCTCCCAGGACACCCCTGCTGTGGCTCAAACTGTACCCTGCTACAAAACCTCTCCTCCGGGCTTACTGAGGCACACTACCCATGGAGCACTGCTTTCACTCCCATAAGCCTATCATTCAGCACGTCAACGTATATTTGTATAAGGGTAAATGATGTATCATGTGTATATCATGAAATTGTATTATATGATTCTTTTCTTCAGTTGAAGAGACAGAGGACTGAAGCTGTCAGATACATTTAAACTCAGTTTTTCACAATTCCTGACATTTAATCCTAGTAAAAATTCCCTGTCTTAGGTCAGTTAGGATCACCACTACATTTTAAGAATATGAAATGTCAGAATAATATTAGAGAGAATGATTTATTTCAGCTTTTATTTCTTTCATCACATTCTCATTGGGTCAGAAGTTTACATACACTCAATTAGTATTTGGTAGCATTGCCTTTAAATTGTTTAACTTGGGTCAAATGTTTTGGGTAGCCTTCCACAAGCTTCCCACAATAAGTTGGGTGAATTTTGGCCCATTCCTCCTGACAGAGCTGGTGTAACTGAGTCAGGTTTGTAGGCCTCCTTGCTCGCACACACTTTTTCAGTTCTGCCCACAAATGTTCTATAGGATTGAGGTCAGGGCTTTGTGATGGCCACTCCAATACCTTGCCTTGGTTGTCCTTAAGCCATTTTGCCACAACTTTGGAAGTATGCTTGAGGTCATTGTCCTTTTGGAAGACCCACTTCCGACCAAGCTTTAACTTCTTGACGGATGTCTTGACGGATGTCTTCAATATATCCACATAATTTTCCTACCTCATGATGCCATCTATTTGGTGAAGTGCACCAGTCCCTCCTGCAGCAAAGCACCCCCACAACATGATGCTACCACCCCCGTGCTTCACGGTTGGGATGGTGTTCTTCGGCTTGCAAGCGTCCCCCTTTATCCTCCAAACATAACGATGGTAATTATGGCCAAACAGTTATATTTTTGTTTCATCAGACAAGAGGACATTTCTCCAAAAAGTACGATCTTTGTCCCCAATTTTTTTTCTGAGGTCTTGGCTGATTTCTTTTGATTTCCCCATGATGTCAAGCAAAGAGGCACTGAGTTTGAAGGTAGGCCTTGAAATACATCCACAGGTACACCTCCACTTGACTCAAATTATGTCAATTAGCCTATCAGAAGCTTCTAAAGACATGACATCATTTTCTGGAATATTCAAAGCTGTTTAAAGGCACAGTCAACTTAGTATATGTACATTTCTGACCCACTGGAATTGTGATACAATGAATTATAAATGAAATAATCTGTGTGTAAACAATTGGTGGAAAAATGACTTGCACAAAGTAGAAGTCCTAACCGACTTGCCAAAACTATAGTTTGTTAAACAGAAATTTGTGGAGTGGTTTGTGGACCTGGAAATGGCTGTCTAGCAATGATTAACAACCAATTTGACAGAGCTTGAAGAATTTTGAGCAAATCTTGCACAATACAGGTGTGGAAAGCTCTTAGAGACCCAGAAAGACTCACAGCTGTAATCGTTCCTAAAAGTGCTTCTACAAAGTATTGACTCAAGGCTGTGAATACTAAACGAGACACTAAATAGTAAATTAGATATTTATGTATTTCATTTTCAATACATTTGCAAAAAGTAAAAAAAATAAAATAAAAAAATCATTATGGGGTATTCTCAATCTAATCAATTTAAAATACAGGCTGTAACACAACACAAATGTGGAATAAGTGAAGCGGTATAAATACTTTCTGAGATGAAAAAAAAATCTGTCTTTGGATCTGAGGGGTTCTGATCGTCTGGTCCGAGGGACAACGCATCCGGAGGAGCAGCTGTATAATCAGCGATCCCATGGGGACGTCAGAGCTGGCTTAAGTGACTATCTATCACCAGGCAGCACGCTGCATGCAGGGGAGCGCGCACACGTGCGCATACACACACTAGAGGTCTACCGATTATGATTTTTCACCACCGATACCGATTATTGGAGGACCAAAATATGCCGATACTGATTAATTGGCCGATTTTATATATACTGGTCAAAAAAATAAAGGGAACACTAAAATAATACATCCTAGATCTGAATGAATGAAATAATCTTCTTAAATACTTTTTCTTTACATAGTTGAATGTGCTGACAACAAAATCACACAAAAATAATCAATGGAAATCCAATTTATCAACCCATGGAGGTCTGGATTTGGAGTCACACTCAAAATTAAAGTGGAAAACCACACTACAGGCTGATCCAACTTTGATGTAATGTCCTTAAAACAAGTCAAAATGAGGCTCAGTAGTGTGTGTGGCCTCCACGTGCCTGTATGACCTCCCTACAACGCCTGGGCATGCTCCTGATGAGGTGGCGGATGGTCTCCTGAGGGATCTCCTCCCAGACCTGGACTAAAGCATCCGCCAACTCCTGGACAGTCTGTGGTGCAACGTGGCTTTGGTGGATGGAGCGAGACATGATGTCCCAGATGTGCTCAATTGGATTCAGGTCTGGGGAACGGGCAGGCCAGTCCATAGCATCAATGCCTTCCTCTTGCAGGAACTGCTGACACACTCCAGCCACATGAGGTCTAGCATTGTCTTGCATTAGGAGGAACCCAGGGCCAACCGCACCAGCATATGGTCTCACAAGGGGTCTGAGGATCTCATCTCGGTACCTAATGGCAGTCAGACTACCTCTGGCGAGCACATGGAGGGCTGTGCGGCCCCCCAAAGAAATGCCACCCCACACCATGACTGACCCACCGCCAAACCGGTCATGCTGGAGGATGTTGCAGGCAGCAGAACGTTCTCCACGGCGTCTCCAGACTCTGTCACGTCTGTCACATGTGCTCAGTGTGAACCTGCTTTCATCTGTGAAGAGCACAGGGCGCCAGTGGCGAATTTGCTAATCTTGGTGTTCTCTGGCAAATGCCAAACGTCCTGCACGGTGTTGGGCTGTAAGCACAACCCCCACCTGTGGACGTCGGGCCCTCATACTACCCTCATGGAGTCTGTTTCTGACCGTTTGAGCAGACACATGCACATTTGTGGCCTGCTGGAGGTCATTTTGCAGGGCTCTGGCAGTGCTTCTCCTGCTCCTCCTTGCACAAAGGCGGAGGTAGCGGTCCTGCTGCTGGGTTGTTGCCCTCCTACGGCCTCCTCCACGTCTCCTGATGTACTGGCCTGTCTCCTGGTAGCGCCTCCATGCTCTGGACACTACGCTGACAGACACAGCAAACCTTCTTGCCACAGCTCGCATTGATGTGCCATCCTGGATGAGCTGCACTACCTGAGCCACTTGTGTGGGTTGTAGACTCTGTCTCATGCTACCACTAGAGTGAAAGCACCGCCAGCATTCAAAAGTGACCAAAACATCAGCCAGGAAGCATAGGAACTGAAAAGTGGTCTGTGGTCACCACCTGCAGAACCACTCCTTTATTGGGGGTGTCTTGCTAATTGCCTATAATTTCCACCTGTTGTCTATTCCATTTGCACAACAGCATGTGAAATTTATTGTCAATCAGTGTTGCTTCCTAAGTGGATAGTTTGATTTCACAGAAGTGTGATTGACTTGGAGTTACATTGTGTTGTTTAAGTGTTCCCTTTATTTTTTTGAGCAGTATATATATTTGTAATAATGACAATTACAACAATACTGAATGAACAATGAACCCTTTTATTTGAACTTAATATAATACATAAATAAAAACTATTTAGTCTCAAATAAATAATGAAACATGTTCAATTTGGTTTCAATAATGCAAAAACACAGTGTTGGAGAAGAATGTAAAAGTGCAATATGTGCCATGTAAAAAAGCTAACGTTTAAGTTCCTTGATCAGAACATGAGAACATATGAAAGCTGGTGGTTCAATATTCCCAGTTCTTCAATATTCCCAGTTCTTCAATATTCCCAGTTAAGAAGTTTTAGGTTGTAGTTATTATAGGAATTATGACGCATTGACTATTTCTCCCTATACCATTTGTATTTCATATACCTTTAACTATTGGATGTTCTTATAGGCACTATAGTATTGCCAGCCTAATCTCGGGAGTTGATAGGCTTGAAGCCATAAACAGCACTGTGCTTCAAGCATTGCTAAGAGCTGCTCACAAACGCAGTAAAGTGCTGTTTGAATGAATGCTTACTAGCCTGCTGCTGCCTACCACCGCTCAGTCAGACTGCTCTATCAAATATCAAATCATAGACTTAATTATAATAAACACACAGAAATTCTAGCCTTTGGTCATTAATTTGGTCAAATCCAGAAACAATAATTTCGAAAACAATGTTTATTCTTTCAGTGAAATACGGAACCATTCCGTATTTTGTCCAACGGGTGGCAACCCTAAGTCTAAATATTCCTGTTACATTGCACAACCTTCAATGTTATGTCATAATTATGTGAAATTCTGGCAAATTAATTACGGTCTTTGTTAGGAAGAAACAGATCACAACGAGCCAGGCGGCCCAAACTGTTCCATATACCCTTACTCTGCTTGCACTGAACGCAGAGAAGTGACACAATTTCCCTAGTTAGTATTGCCTGCTAACTTGCATTTATTTTAACTAAATATGCAAGTTTAAAAAAATATACTTTTGTGTATTTATTTTAAGAAAGACATTGATGTTTATGGTTAGGTACATTTGTGCAACGAATGTACTTTTTTTCACGAATTAGCTTCTGTTAAATCATCACCCATTTCGCGAAGTTCAATTAGGCTGTGATTCGATGATAAACAAACAGGCACCGCATTGATTATATGCAACGCAGGACAAGCTAGTTAACCTAGTAATATCATCAACCATGTGTCGTTAACTAGTGATTATGTGAATATTGATTGTTTTTTTATAAGATAAGTTTAATGCTAGCTAGCAACTTACCTTGGCTCATTGCAGCCACAAGGTCCTTTTGACGCTGCACTCGAGTAACAGGTGGTCAGCCTGCCACGCAGTTTCCTCATGGATTGCAATGTAATCGACCATAATCGATGTCCAAAAAGGCCGATTACCGATTGTTATAAAAACTTGAAATCAGCCCTAATTAATTGGCCACACACACACAGGGGTCTAAGAGAGGCTGACTTCAAACACACAGAACATGCCTCCTCCCATGGCCTCCTCTCCACAGCCCTGTGGGAGGCCTACACACACACACACACACACACACACACACACACACACACACACACACACACACACACACACACACACACACACACACACACACACACACACACACACACACACACCTCTGATTAGGCCTTCTTCCATCTGCCAATCATCCCATTCCAAGCACTGTCTGTACGGATGACTACAATGGATAAGGAAACTGCTTTCTGCAGTTAGGAATGGATTCCACTGTTCAAAAGCCACAAAATGCTGCTTTGGGATTGATGGATTCATGCTAACATTACTGGTGAGCACATAACACATCTCCATATATTATGCTACACAAAAACTGCTACTACACAAAAACTTCTACTCAAAAACTGCTACATGCATGCAAGTTTTATAATCTTCTATGTACCCCCAGTGTGTGTGATAAACATCTGCCAGTAGCGGATGCTAATCTGCAGTGAAAGTCATTAGCTGTGTTTCCTGGGCCATTAGCGTAATGCTAAGGGATTAACACAGGCTGTGAATGAGGCTACATTGCTAACAGGAGCTAATCAGCAGGCATGTTTGGTCTGCTGTAAATGGGTTGTGAATCCCTTAAACCGGAGCAGTTTACATAGGACGTTTTGCAAACTGGTATTATACAGTCAGTGTCTCTGCATACTATTGGACCAATGAAGAGTTTCCATTCTTTTTTTCAATCACTGTATTTTACCTAGCAACAGAAAGTCTCCAAAGCTTTCCTCTGGCATTGAAGATAAAAACCATCCTGGGCTTTTACTAAATGATCAAATCCGGCAGCTAACGAGGCATGTTTCACAGCCATTTTACTTTTTAATGAGCTGCTACCCAGAGAGGTTGACCCGCCGCTCTGCAACGGGCCGCTGCTATCGTACGCACCGCCAAGAATGAATCAAGGCCATAACTCTATATTAAACAGTCACAGATCCATATTTACCGAGGGTTAATTCAAAAGCCCGGCCCAATGAGATATATACTATCTCACTATATGGCGGTGGGCAGTGTTGGTGGAGGTGTGCTTGTGTGTGTGTGTATGTATGTGTGGGGGTACTTTGTGTGTGCGCATGTGTGTGCTTGCTTGGGGGGGGGGGGGGGTACGGTGTGTGGCGGGAGGTAGCCTTGTCACAACCTGATCTGTTTCACCTGTCCTTGTGATTGTCTCCACCCCCTCCAGGTGTCGCTTATTTTCCCCAGTGTATTTATCCCTGTGTTTCCTGTCTCTCTGTGCCTGTTCGTATTGTATGCGTGTTTTTCCCGTACTCCTTTTTCTATTCTCTTTTGCTAGTCCTCCCGGTTTTGACCCTTGTCTGTTTTCTGGACTCCATTCCCGCCTGCCTGACTATTCTGCCTGCCCTGACCTTGAGCCTGCCCGCCCTTCGGTACCTACTGGACTCAGAACTGGTTTTGACCTTTTGCCTGGACATTACCATTCTCTTGACTATCCCTTTTTGGATTAATAAACATCTAAGACTCCAACCATCTGCCTCCTGTGTCTGCATTTGGGTCTTGCCTTGTGCCCTTATAAGCCTAGCGGTTAGAGCCTTGGACTAGCAACTGAAAGGTCGCTGGTTCGAATACCTGAGCCGACAAGGTAAAAAAACAAAACTGTTGATGTGCCCTTGATGTGTTCCAGATCCACCGTACTACTATGGCTGACCCTGTAAAACAACACATTTCACTGCACCTATCTGGTGTATGTGACAATAAAACATTATATATATATATATATATATACATAGTATTAGTCAAAAGTTTAGACACACCTACTCATTCAAGAGTTTTTCTTTATTTTTACTATTTTCAGCATATGTTTCAGCAACTCCTTCAAAACTGTTGGAAAACATTCCAGGTGAAGTTGGTTGAGAGAATACCAAGAGTGTGCAAAGCTGTCATCAATGCAAAGAGTGGCTAATTTGAATCTAAAATGTAAAATATTTTTGATTTGTTAAACACTTTTTTGGTTACTACATGATTCCATATGTCTTATTTCATAGTTTTGATGTATTCACTATTATTCTATAATGTAGAAAATAGTATAAATACAGAAAAACCCTGGAAAGAGTAGGTGTGTCCAAACTTTAGACTGGTTGTCACAAGCGTCGTTGTATGTAGACCAAAACGCAGCGGGTATGTGAATGCTCATCTTCCTTTTATTGAAGAAAAACCCAAACAAAACACTTACACAAAACAAACGACGAACACAGTCCCTTAAGGTGCTCAGACTATACAGGGAAACAACCACCCACAAACACAAGAGAAAATAAACCCACTTAAATATAGCCTCCAATTAGAAGCAACAACAACCAGCTGCCTCTAATTGGAGGTCGTTCCCAAAACTAACATAGATATAGAAAAACTAGAAAACCCACATAGAAATAAGAACATAAACCAAAACCCCGAAACACACTAAACAAACACCCCCTGCCACGCCCTGACCACACTAAAATAACAAACAACCCCTTTAACTGGTCAGGACGTGACACTGGTACTGTATATATTTTTTCATTTGTTAGTTCTATATGTGCATGCGCCTGTGTCAACATGGAGGGTAACTGGTCTGGGTTAGAAAAAAACCTTCCACACACACTTTAAAAGCAGAGACAAAATGGTGGTTTCTTCTTCTTAGACCCTGGGCCATCAACATCTGCCTGCATTTCAAAGCTGGATCTGGAATAGATGACTGGCTGATGCAGAGCAGAGCTGAAGGACAGCCAGGACGTTTGATGAAAGATACGGAGGAACAAACTCTGTGGCCAGGTGGGGAGATAGACGGCTCTGATAGCAGCCCCGCGGCGGAAGAGAAGACGAGAGGTGGCGAAAGGAGCAAGCGAAGGAGTGAGGCAGAAAATGAGGGAGAGCTTCAAACGGTACCAGGATGAAAATTTAAAAAAAAACAGAAAAGAAGAGGACGAATTGGACTAACAGACATCCTCAGTGGCCGCCCTGCTTAGCATATTCCCCTTCATTAGGCAGGTCTACGCTGATGGGGGAGGCGATGGAGGGATTAATGGAGCGATAGAAAAGAGAGGAGGGGGAGGTCAGGAGCAACCCTATTAGCACGGTCCTTCACCTCTTCCCCCCTGGATCATCTCCATAAAGGAGCTGACCCCCTGTGTTAGTGGATCATTAGACCAGGGGGAGGGGAGACAGACTCCTGTCACCTCCGAGACAGAGATGAAACGATGGAGGCTGGGGGAGGGGGAGAATGACAGGTTTGATCCTCAGAGGGAGGAGAGGGGAGAGCTGAACGGAGCTGACCCAACTGGAGGAGGCGGAGGGGGGGACGGACGGACGGCCACAGAAGGTGGGTGAGGACGACGGGAAAGGATGGGGTCGGAAGGTTTGATCCCTAGACGTAGGAGAGCAGCGAGGTGAAGTCGACCCTTCTCTTCTTTGTCCCTAGCTGAAGCTATAATACAGAAATGGACTGAAGGACGGCTCTCAATGGCACTTCCTTTACTCAGTTCTCCTTATTCATTCTGCCGTCACTGAGGAACCAATATTGTAAATGAGAGCTGGTTTTCTATTGACAGATCTGGATACCAGGTAAAGATGTGTTTTGCAGAACAGGTGACCTCAGCTGTGTCTACATCTATAGTCTCACTTCCACACTGAACCGCAAATGAGAACACATTTGTAGTGAGCTGATACGAGGATATGGAGTGTGAGAGAGATTGATTGACAGACTGTCTGGCCATTCGGGTCAGTTCAATGTTTTTTTTTTGGAACCTCGCTAGGGAGCCCAATTGGTCCAGATGCTGTTCCCTCCCAACCTGCCATTGATTAAGCCTCGCGTCCCCACGCCAGACTCCCACAGGACCAAACCAGGACAGGGGTCATAGTTTAGAGGTCGGGGACCCAGTCTGGCTCGCTCCTATTGGATGTTGATCACCTCATTGCAAACGGATTGATAGATCGCAGACTGACCAATCGATATATAGCTGCTGGCCCCAACAAACGAACATCTGATCCCTGATTAGTGGTGTTTGATCTCCATTGTAAATGAACAGATTTGTGACAAATGGACATATTTGGATCTAAGACCTCTTGTCTCTTGCCTACCATCCAGAAGAATGCTCTTGATGCTTTGAGGCCATAGCTTTAAAATAATGTTTTACAATCTCTAATAATATACAGAAATGTAACGGTCCTCTATTGGTTTGTAAAAACCAAATTGATGTTGTATTGGAGATATTGCAAGTCTTCTCTTGCTAGTGAGTAACGGCTAGCCATCCTTCATGTGTCTTGCCTGCCTTCTTCATGTCCACTGTGATAGGATTTCCTCAGAGAGTTGTGTTATAGACTGCAGAAAGCAGAGAGGAATCAGAATAACCTCAACTCTGAGGCTTCACGGCCCACTGGCAGAGAAGAACACTGTCAGAGCAGAGTGTGCACGTGAGTGTGGCACTGTGTTGGCGTGCATGCATCTGTGTGCCAGAGTGTATATGTGTGTGTGTGTGCGCGCGTGTGTATTACCCAGTGGTTGTGTGTCCTTCCCTGTTAGCCCTGAGCGTCTGGTCCAGTGTGATTACTGCTGCCTTTCCTCATCACTGGCCTCGCCTCTCCCAGCTCATTTCCCCTGCAGTTCCGCCGGCGATTGATAAGCCTGATCTCATCTCACCCCTCTCTCTCTTCCTCCACCCTTCCCTCCCTCTCTCTCTTTTGCTCCCACTCTCTTTCTTCATCTCTTTCCCCTTCTCTCTCTCTGTCTCAAACTCTCTATCCTCCTCTCCCATTTTCATGCTCTCTCTCTTTCTGTATCCTTTCCTCCCATTTGAATGCTTTCTCCTTCTCCATCTCTCCCCTTAATTTTCTCCCTCCACCTGCCTCCCGCCTTTCCAGGGCTGTGCGCCTGCTTGCAATCTGCAGCCAAACACACAGAGGGCTCCCCAGAGAGTGGTGTGGGCTGGTTTATACTGTATGTCCGATTGGCTTTGAAAGGTGTATCATCTGTGCTTTCATGGATCTGAGAGTGTGAGCTCCCCACAGGCGATCGCTTCCTCCCCAAAGGGTCCTCTAAGGATTAAAGTGTAAACAGCACAGCCCTCCCAGCAAGGTTCCCACCTTTATGTGTGATACTGGAATATTAGTGCGCTTACAGTCTCACACACAGACACACACACACACACGTACTGCAAATCAATACACGCATCTACCTCTGAGTGGATTAAGGATTCAGTACCTCTTCCCACCAAAGGGAGATCCCTAAACAAATTTGCAGATCTCACAAACCGCTGTCTCTCTCTACCTCTTTACCTCTCACATTCCTCCTCTTTCGGACTACTGTTTTAACGTGTTCCCAGGGACCTCGTAGCCATTTAAACATTTAGACAGGCACACCTGCCTGTCAAGGGCTAGAGAATGGAGAGATAGAAATGGAGAGAACGGGGTAAACTAAGAGTCTCTCTTCTCCTCCTCTCACCCTGTCCCTCTGCCACCACAACACCACCCTGACTTATCTAGGATGTGTCCCAAATGGCACCCTATTCCTTTTATAGTGCACTACTTTTGACCAAGGCCTTTTGGGCTCTGGTCAAATGTAGTGCACTATATATGGAACAGGTTGCCATTTGGGACGCTTCATCTAATGTTTGCTTTAATTTGCTTGGCGGGCTGCGGCCCCTCAGCTTCTTATTTATTTTGATAAATCCAAGGGGAAGTCCTGATAATAAATCAGCCTGGATGATGAATAAAAGCCCTAAATAGGATATTAAGATTTATATCAGCCAGGCCTTGGACTCGCTGACAAGTACACAATCGTGGAGCGATTCTCTCTCAAGTCAAATTGGCTTGACTGATTTTCATGGCGCCGACAGAGAGGAGGAGAGGAGAGAGATGTAGGAGAGATGGAGAGAGGTAGGAGCGAGAGAACGAGAGGGGAGCGAAGGAAAGAGAGAAGGGGAACAGAGAGTGAAAAGGGGGGTGGAAGAGAGAACGAGTGTTAGCAAGTGAGAGGGAGGGAGGGAGTGATAGAGCGGAGGGGGCTCTTTTTGCTGCAGCCTGTGTGTCATTGGCTCTGTGTGTGTGTGTGTGCCCTCCCTGGGTCTGCAGTGTGATCACACACAGCCTTACTTACTGTGGAGGAGAGGTGAGGCTCTGACCCCAGGTACTGAAGCCCCGCCTGGAATAATTGCTTTTTTCCATCCCCCTGCAGCACCAATCCCCTTTGTTCCTAAACCCAGAGCTCAGATCTGTTCGTGTGTACATGTGTATGTGTGTGTGTACATGTGTATGTGTGTGTGTACGTGTGTATGTGTGTGTGCTCAAGCGTGTGCAACCGAATAAATGAGTGACTGTGTGCATTTGAATGTATGTTGAGTGTGTGTGTGTGTGTGTGTGCGGCTGTTTCTCTATGTGTGTGCTTTCATCTTCACATGTCCCCTCTATAAATGACGCACGGGCTCTATTGAATCCCCCTGCATGCACGCACGCACGCACGCACGCACGCACACACACACACACACACACACACATACACACGTGAGTAATTGCTGTTGCCGCTTTCGTCAGTCACTCCAGTATCTGCTCTATTAGACTGTTGAGTAATGCAGCTTTTAACTCGGTTCCCATAATTAAGCCCAGTGTACAATTGAACACTCAGAGGCGCTGGGTAAGTTTCATGGGTAATGATTACAATTAAGGGTCACACACAAAGCTGGAGGCTGCCATTGGAGGCACGAGCGCACAACGCCAGCAATTAATTGAAAATGCAAATACGTACAAACGCTGCCACTGATGAATCAGAAAGTCCCTCACTCGGCTCGGCTCTGTGCCGACCCACCTCAGACGGGAATGGCGATGCTTCTGGAATTCAAATCAAATCAAATTTTATTAGTCACACGCTCCGAATACAACAGGTGTAGACCTTACAGTGAAATGCTTACTTACGAGCCCCTAATCGACAATGCAGTTAAAAAAAAAATACAGATAAGAATAAGAGATAAATGTAACAAGTAATTAAAGAGCAGCAGTGAAATAACAATAGCGAGACTATATACGGGGGGGTACCGATACAGAGTCGATGTGCGGGGGTACCGGTTAGTTGAGGTAATATGTACATGTAGTAGAGTTATTAAAGTGACTGTGCATAGATGACAACAGAGAGTAGCAGTGGTGTAAAGAGGGGGTGAGGGGGGGCACTGCAAATAGACGTTCAGGAGTCTTATGGCTTGGGGGTAGAAGCTGTTTAGAAGACTCCTGGACCTAGACTTGGCACTCCGGTACCGCTTGCCCTGCGGTAGCAGAGAGAACAATCTATGATTAGGGTGGCTGGAGTCTTTGACAATTTTTAGGGCCTTCCTCTGACACCGCCTGGTATAGAGGTCCTGGATGGCAGGAAGCTTGGCCCCAGTGACGTACTCGGCCGTTTGCACTACCCTCTGTAGTGCCTTGCGGTCGGAGGCCGAGCAGTTGCCATACCAGGCAGTGATGCAACCAGTCAGGATGCTCTCGATGGTGCAGCTGTAGAACCTTTCGAGGATCTGAGGACCCATGCCAAATCTTTTCAGTCTCCTGAGGAGGAATAGGTTTTGTCGTGCCCTCTTCACGACTGTCTTGGTGTGTTTGGACCGTGTTAGTTTGATGGTGATGTGGACACCAAGGAACTTGAAGTTCTCAACCCGCTCCACTGCAACCCCGTCAATGAGAATGGGGGCATGCTCGGTCCTCTTTTTCCTGTAGTCCACAATCATCTCCTTTGTCTTAATCACTTTGAGGGAGAGGTTGTTGTCCTGGCACCACACTGCCAGGTCTCTGACCACCTCCCTATAGGCTTTCTCGTCATTGTCTGTGATCAGGCCTACCACTGTTGTGTCATCGGCAAATTGAATGATGGTGTTGGAGTCGTGCTTGGCCGTGCAGTCATAAGTGAACAGGGAGTACAGGAGGGGACTGAGCATGCACCCGAGGGGCCTGTGTTGAGGATCAGTGTGGCAGATGTGTTGTTACCTACCCTCACCAGCTGGGGGCGGCCCGTCAGGAAGTCCAGGATCAGTTGCAGATGGAGGTGTTTAGTCCCAGGGTCCTTAGCTTATTGATGAGCTTTGAGGGCAGTATGGTGTTGAACACTGAGCAAGGAATAGTAGTCAAGGAATAGCATTCTCACATAGGGGTTCCTTTTGTCCAGGTGGGAAAGGGCAGTGTGGAATGCAATGGAGATTGCATCATCTGTGAATTCTTTCGGGTACAGAGAAATCAAATAAATTGGATGGAAAGAAAAGGAAATGCATTGCTGTGGGACTAGGGAGAGTCACACAGTGGGATGTGTAAGATACAGAGCCAGAACACAGACAATGGATGGTTTCATTGAATGCTTTCAAGGCTACATTATCTATTGTTGGATTCTAGCTTGAAATATACTTATTCATGTTACCAGACTACAACTTCTTGATTACTGTACTTGTATAAGGAATGTATATGTTGGGGTCAATGGAGGGTGGATAGGAACTAAGTTTATGGAAAGTTACTGACTGAGACAAGAGGGAGTGCAGAAAGTTAATATTCTGTTCAAACATGTTATTGTTGAATATCAACGTTCCTAAGGAGGGGGGCAAAGGGCAATGGTCTAGCTTCAGTTCCTGATAAGGCAGGCCAGCTGCGGAAAGAGGGAGGAGTGATGAATTCGGCTCAAGGTCAAGACAACAGATGAAGTGAGAAGAAACCTCTGGGAGGGGAGCCAAAGGGGCCGACCACAACGACCCTCCTACTACAGTCCTATCTAACACACATACACTTCCATGAAGGTTCTAGCATCAGGCAAGGCCATGAGAGGACCCAATTCAGTTCCTGCCTAGCAACAGATATGTATTGGCTGTCTAGATGTGTAAGGAGTTGACCCCGCCTAGTAGGAGGTTATAAATGTCTATGCTTGTGTAATCATATCTTCTATTTGCAGCTGTATGACATAGTGGGTGAATAAACTTGGTTTGAGCTTTTCCTAGTTGTCCGTTTGAGTTATTACTCTGTTAGTTCAGAACCTAACAGTATCTATCCATCTACAGAAATATAACATGGATTTGTCATTAGAGGTACACGTTGAGGTTACATACCAATGATCCAGCAATCAAACCATCACCTGTTACCTGTTAGTGTAACCTGATTGGAGTGAAATATAGGGTTACCATACGAGAACACACCCCGTCAAGGTACACATAAACACAGGTCTGCTGGTACACAGGCATAAACACACACAGCGCTGCAGTGTGCTGTTGTCTTGACAACAATAGAGGCACAGTGGCTCAACCCTGAGCTTTGGGTAGCGTGAGGAGAATGAATAAACAGAGCGAGAGAGAACGAACATAGAGGGCAGGGGAGCTACATGCATTATAGTCTGCACACATGGAGACAGCCAACACATCACATCCAACACACGCTTGTGAATGAACATCAGTCTCGACACTCAAACATGCATGGACTCAGGCACACAGCAACAGGAACCACAGTCCTACGTAGACCTCATAGAGCTGGAGGAACAGTCTCAGTGTGCGTCTAAAATGGCATCCCATTTCCTAAACAGTGCACTAATTTTGACCTGAGGCCAATGTACTATTTAGGAAATAGGGAGCCATTTTAGATGCAGCTTCAGTCTCCTTCTCTCATTAGTATGTAGTACTCCAGACAGAGCAGCGCTGAATATTCCCAGTGTTCCCAGTCATTAAGCCAGTAGCTTCCTCCTTCTCCTGTGCATCATTAAAAGAACCAGAGAGAGGCTCCCAGGACCAAGAGGCTTAGAGCCTCTTCACACTTACTACACTCTTGGTAAAAACACCGGCTACACATATTACTCAAATGTAAACTTGTGTACTTGCTACGTCTCAACCGCTACTGTCGGAGGTAACACACAACACTCGCCCCGACACTTACCTGATTGCCCCCTTGAAGCAGGGCAGTGTAAATGGAATGGTCTTGTTGAGCCAACAGTCCTACAGTATAAATGGTAATGGCAGAGTGATGTTTTTGAAACAGCGGAAATGTAGAAATGTTCCTAATATTTGAGACTTGTTTTATTTCGTTTTTACCTGAAATTGCAGTAACGGCCTGTTACAGTCTGAAATGATCGCAGTAGCTGCCGGCTGCACAGAGCCACGTAAAACTATGGAAGCCCATCCCCACCAAAATGTACAGCGGACTCGTAAAGTATTCAGACCCCGCCCCCTTTTCCACATTTTGTTACGTTACAGCCTTATTCTATAATTGATAATATAAATGTTTTTTCGTCACCAATCTACACACAATACCCCATAATGACAAAGCGAAAACAGGTTTTTATAAATCTTTGCAAATGTATAAAATATATAAAACAGAAATACCTTATTTACATAAGTATTCAGACCCTTTGCTATGAGATTCGAATTTGAGCTCAAGTGCATCCTGTTTCCATTGATCATCCTTTTTTGAAATTTATATTTCCCTTTTTCTCCCCAATTTTGTGGTATCCAATTGGTAATAACAGTCTTGTCTCATCGCTGCAACTCCTGTACAGACTCGGGAGAGGCAAAGGTCGAGAGCCATGCGTCCTCCGAAACACAACCCAACCAAGCCGTACTGCTTCTTGACACAGCGCACATCCAACCTGGAAGCCAGCCGCACCAATGTGTCGGAGGAAACACCGTACACCTGGCGACCTGGTCAGCGTGCACTGCGCCCAGCCCGCCACAGGAGTTGCTAGTGCGCAATGAGACAAGGATATCCCTGCTGGCCAAACCCTCCTTAACTCGGACGACGCTGGGCCAATTGTGCGTCGCCCCATGGACCTCCCGGTCGCGGCCGGCTGCGACAGAGCCTGGGCTCAAACCCAGAGTCTCTGGTGGCACAGCTAGCACTGCGATGCAGTGCCTTAGACCACTGCGCGACCCGGGAGGCCCTCCATTGATCATCCTTGATATGTTTCTACAACTTGATTGGAGTCCACCTGTGGTAAATTCAATTGATTGGGCATTATTTGGAAAGGCACACCTGTCTATATAAGGTCCCCCAGTTGACAGTACATGTCAGAGCAAAAACCAAGCCATGAGGTTGAAGGAATTGTCCATAGAGCTCCGAGACAGGATTGTGTCGAGGCACAGATCTGGGGAAGTACCAAATCATTTATGCAGCATTGAAGGTCCCAAAGAACACAGTGGCCTACATTCCTAAATGGAAGAAGTTTGGAACCACCAAGACTCTTCCTAGAGCTGGCCGCCCGGCCAAACTGAACAATCAAGGGAGAAGGGCCTTGGTCAGGGAGGTGACCAAGAACCTGATGGTCACTTTGACAGGGCTCTAGAGTTCCTCTGTGGAGATAGGACAATATTTCAGAAGGACAGCCATCTCTGCAGCACTCCACCAATCAGGCCTTTATGGCCAGAGGGAAGCCACTCCTTAGCGAGGGAAAGATGAACGGAGCAAAGTACAGAGAGCTCCTTGATGAAAACCTGCTCCAGAGCTCTCAGGACCTCAAACTGGGGCGAAGGTTCAACTTCCAACAGGACAACGACCCTAAGCACACTGCCAAGACAATGCAGGAGTGGCTTTGGGACGAGTCTCTGAATGTTCTTGAGTGGCCCAGCCAGAGCCCGGACTTGAACCCGATCGAACATCTCTGGAGAGACCTGAAAATAGCTGTGCAGCGACTCTCCCCCCTCCAATCTGACAGAACTTGAGAGGATCTGCAGAGAAGAATGGGAGAAACTCCCCAAATATAGGTGTGCCAAGCTTGTAGCGTCATACCCAAGAAGACTCAAGGCTGTAATTGCTGCCAAAGGTGCTTCAACAAAGTACTGAGTAAAGGGTCTGAATACTTATGTAACGGTGATCTCAGGTTTTTATTTTTAATATATTTGTAAAAATGTCTAAAAACCCATTTTTGCTTTGTCATTATGGGGTGTTGTGTTTAGATTATTTTAGGGAGCTGTCTGAGAGGCGTGATCCTATGTGTGGCTCCCCATTGCTCCACACTGCAGTGGGTCTGAGACCAAACCACTGGTGCTAGTGGATTTAATTGAACTACTGCTATGGGTTAGAATAGGGAGCAGGGTGAATCTGCCCCATGACATTGATTTAAGGTCAGTTTGGCGTTTTACCCCTGGTAGGGATGATTTTAAATCTGTGCCTAAGGGTAACTTCTAACTGGAGATTGCTTTATAGCAGCAAGGTCAATGAGAGGCCAGTCACTTGTAAGTGGTTTCTGATGAAAGGGGAGAGTGGAAAGAGGGGAGAGATTGGCAGGCTGGTCCACTCAGAGGGAGGGTTGTGTGTGTGTGCCCATATATCTAGGACTAGATGAGCTTCTATCTCTGTGCCAAGTCTGCACCAATGCCCCACATTACTGCCACTGGTTAACCCCGGTCGGTCGGCTGTGCTGTGGCAGGGCACGGCTGGTTGTGCATGGCAGGGAGTGGGATGGCACCTGACTGGTGCCAAACCTGATCTATGGCAGCGCCAGCCTTCCTCCTCATGGGCCTCACTGTGACATGAGGAACTAAGGGGGTTAGCAGAACAAGACACCCCATCAACCCTGTCAGGGATGAAGCAGTCAGCCAGGCTCTCTCACAGTCACGGTGATGTAGCCAGTCAGCCAGTCTACTCGTTTATGTGTTAATTAGCCAGCCTGGCTCTCTTGTAGGGTAATTAAACTCAGCCGGGGCCACTGTCACTCGTTACGGACCACTACTCATGCCACGCAGGGTTGGCATGACGACATCCGGGCAGCGGGGAGACGTCACACTGGCATGAAGATAAGACGAACCCTAAGATTCTACCTCTACTTGGGGACAACAAATGCTAATATTAAGAATTACACCACTTCTTTATACTGTATAGTACTATAGAAAGAAAGGTGAAGAGACAGGGAGAAAGAGCGTGAAAGAAACAGAGAAGAGGACGCAATAAAACTGTTCCTTTAGAAATCAGTGCTGGTGTTAAATTCAGAGATGAGAGAGAGAGACGGAGAAGCCCAGTGACTGGTGTCTCCCTCACACGAGAAGCGGCCCGTCTGTCTGTGTGCATCTGTCTGACAGGCCAGATTAAGAGGAGTTTGTTTTATCGACGGCGGCTAATTGAGTTGGTTAGATTGCAGTCATCCCCCCCGCCTCATTCCCTCCTTTCATATCTCAGTGCTGCAGCCGCCTAGCCCATCTATCTCCATTCCTCCCTTCTCTCGCTTCTCCTCGTCTTCGTTTGGGCTTATAATCCTTTGTTTTAATTAGAGCCCTCGCCTGCCCTCCATCACCAACCGCCCCAGACACCTTGGCCTGCCTCATCCTCTCATTTCTCGCTCCCTCCATCTCTATGACCCCCTCATTCTTGTTATCTCTTCCCTTCTCTGAATTCCACCCCCTCTCCATCTTTCCCCTCTCCGTTTCCACCATTCCTCACCGTTCTTCACTGCCCTCTCCATTTTTCACCGCCCCCTTCTGTTTCTCTACCCTCCTTTCCATCTTGCTCTCTACCCCTACTTCTCTCCTCCTTTTTCATCCCCGTCTCATTGTCAATTAGTTCATTAGGCTCGTCTCTGGCACCCTCTTGCCAAGCCCTGTACCCAGAGGGGCAGCTGCCTGCCTGACCCACTACACTGATGATTCGGGGAGACTTTAAGAAGACAACAGAGAAAAGAGAGGAGGCCGAGAGAGAGAGAGAGAGAGAGAGAGAGAGTGAGGGGAGAGCGAGCGAGGGGAGAGCGAGCGAGCGAGTGAGAGCAAGCGAGAGAGCGAGGGGAGAGCGAGCGAGCGAGGGGCTCACTCGCTCTCCGCTCGCTCTCCCCTCTCGCTCGCTCTCCCCTCTGTCGCTCGCTCGCTCTCCCCTCTGTAGCTCGCTCGCTCTCCCCTCACTCGCTCGCTCGCTCTCCCCTCTCTCGCTCGCTCGCTCTCCCCTCTCTTGCTCGCTCTCCCCTCTCTCGCTCGCTCTCCCCTCTCTCTCGCTCGCTCTCCCCTCTCTCGCTCGCTCTCCCCTCTCTCGCTCGCTCTCCCCTCTCTCGCTCGCTCGCTCACCCCTTTCTCTCTCGCTCGCTCTCCCCTCTCTCTCTCGCTCGCTCACCCCTTTCTCTCTCGCTCACCCCTCTCTCTCTCGCTCGCTCTCCCCTCGCTCGCTCTCCCCTCTCTCGCTCTGTCGCCCTTCTCATTTGGCCCCTTGGCTTTGTCTTCAAACGCCTGGATGAGGTGGCATATTTGTTCTTTTGATTCCAGTTCCAGACGCTATTGTTTTGTCTGCGGATAAAGACCAATACATAGACGCCGTTTTACAGGAACATAGCAATGGCTCTAATAATGTGGCTCAACATTCCTCCATATCAGTGTGTGAATGAGAGTTAGAGTGCATGCTCAGTGTCAAGGCTTTTCCATTGAGGTTCTCAAGCACAAGCCACTGACTATTGTGTTGAATTATAAACTGGCCTTTCATTCTCTGCTAATTAGCACACTGCTACTCTGGAGAGGGCTATGGTGCTAAAGCCTCTGTCTCCATGGAGAATCTGTCAGCGGAGTAGTGATCCTCTGGACAAAAGGGACAAAATGTAACCCTCACACTGCTAGAGTAGCTTGTCCTACACCAACACGACAGAGTCAATGAGGTTTCTCTATGGCAGGGGTATTCAACTATGGCAGGGGTATTCAACTATGGCAGGGGTATTCAACTATGGCAGGGGTATTCAACTATGGCAGGGGTATTCAACTATGGCAGGGGTATTCAACTATAGCAGGGGTATTCAACTCTTATGCTATGAGGTCCGGAGCCTGCTGGTTTTCTGTTCTATCTGATCATTAATTGCATCCACCTGGTGTGCTAGGTCTAAATCAGTCCCTGATAAGAGGGGAACAATGAAAACAAGCAGTGGCACTGGATTCCAGGTCCAGAGTTGAGTTTGAGGGTGTTTCTCTATGGTTAGACAGCCTTTTTAATTTCGGAATTGGTTGATTAATAATAGTAATTAAAATAGATGAGACTTGTATAGCGCTTTTCAAGGGCCCAAAGTCACTTTATAATTGTTGAAACAAAACAAAACAACTGAAATGAAAGCAACATCAGACTAAACAAAAACATGAAACAAAGAGAAAGAGTGTGGTGTGTCAGCGTATGGAAGGTGGAAGAATGATGATTTGACCGTCTTTATGTGGTGGTCGAAGGAAAGGGTGGAGTCCAAGGTTTTCCAAGCTTGCGTGCATGGGGGCAGGAAGAGACAGTGATGTCGTCAATGGCGGGGGTGGGTTGCAAACTTTGGTTAGGGTGGATTTGTGCCTAAAGGTCAAATTGAATTGCTACTTGCAAGCTATTTGTATTTATTATGGATCCCCATTAGCTGCTGCCTTCCTGGGGTCCAGCAAAGTTAAGACAGTCATAGACCATTTTAAAAGCATTACAATACATTTCACAGATTTCACAACACACTGTGTGTCCACAGGCCCCTACACCACCACTACCACATATCTACAGTACTAATTCCATGTGTATGTGTGTACATAGTGCGTATGTTATTGTGTGTGTGTGTGTGTGTGGTGTGTGTGTGTGTGTGTGTGTGTGTGTGTTTGCATGTGTCTTTGCCTATGTTCGTGTTGCTTCACAGTCCCTGCTGTTCCATAAGGTGTTTTTTTCCCATCTGTTTTATAAATCTAATTTTACTGCTTGCATCAGTTACCTGGTGTGGAATAGAGTTCCATGTAGTCATGGCTCTATGTAGTACTGTGCACCACCCATAGTCTGTTCTGGATTTGGGGACTGTGAAGAGACCTCTGGTGGCATGTCTTGTGAGGTATGCATGGGTGTCCAAGCTGTGTGCCAGTAGTTTAGACAGACAGTTTAGACAGTGCATTCAACATGTCAATACCTCTCATAAATACAAGTAGTGATGAAGTCAATCTCTCCTCCACTTTGAGCCAGTAGAGATTGACATGCATATTATTAATGTTAGCTCTCTGTGTACATCCAAGGGCCAGCCGTGCTGCCCTGTTCTGAGCCATTTGCAATTTTCCTTTTTTGTGGCACATGACCACACGACTGAACAGTAGTCCAGGTGCGACAAAACTAGGGCCTGTAGGACCCACGCTAAACATGCTATCATGTTTTGCGTGGGTATGCAGCAGCAGGGACATTTTAAAGATGACAACTGTATACGACTTCTGGTAAGTAATCTTTTCCCTTATGTCCCGCTCATCTTCCTTTTCAATCCATTACATTTACCCTACAGTGTCATTTTAATATGTGCTAACCAACCAATTTGGTGTCGTTACGAAACATTTTCCACTCCGTCACGCGTTGTCAGGACGACCAGGCGGTTCTACTTTCCATTACATTTACATTTAAGTCATTTAGCAGACGCTCTTATCCAGAGCGACTTACAAATTGGTGCATTCACCTTATGATATCCAGTGGAACAACCACTTTACAATAGTGCATCTAAATCTTTTAAGGAGGGGGGGGGGTTAGAAGGATTACTTTATCCTATCCTAGGTATTCCTTAAAGAGGTGGGGTTTCAGGTGTCTCCGGAAGGTGGTGATTGACTCCGCTGTCCTGGCGTCGTGAGGGAGCTTGTTCCACCATTGGGGTGCCAGAGCAGCGAACAGTTTTGACTGGGCTGAGCGGGAACTGTGCTTCCTCAGAGGTAGGGGGGCCAGCAGGCCAGAGGTGGATGAACGCAGTGCCCTTGTTTGGGTGTAGGGCCTGATCAGAGCCTGAAGGTATGGAGGTGCCGTTCCCTTCACAGCTCCGTAGGCAATCATCATGGTCTTGTAGCGGATGCGAGCTTCAACTGGAAGCCAGTGGAGAGAGCGGAGGAGCGGGGTGACGTGAGAGAACTTGGGAAGGTTGAACACCAGACGGGCTGCGGTGTTCTGGATGAGTTGTAGGGGTTTAATGGCACAGGCAGGGAGCCCAGCCAACAGCGAGTTGCAGTAATCCAGACGGGAGATGACAAGTGCCTGGATTAGGACCTGCGCCGCTTCCTGTGTGAGGCAGGGTCGTACTCTGCGAATGTTGTAGAGCATGAACCTACAGGATCGGGTCACCGCCTTGATGTTAGTGGAGAACGACAGGGTGTTGTCCAGGATCACGCCAAGGTTCTTAGCACTCTGGGAGGAGGACACAAGGGAGTTGTCAACCGTGATGGCGAGATCATGGAACGGGCAGTCCTTCCCCGGGAGGAAGAGCAGCTCCGTCTTGCCGAGGTTCAGCTTGAGGTGGTGATCCGTCATCCACACTGATATGTCTGACAGACATGCAGAGATGCGATTCGCCGCCTGGTTATCAGAAGGGGGAAAGGAGAAGATTAATTGTGTGTCGTCTGCATAGCAATGATAGGAGAGACCATGTGAGGATATGACAGAGCCAAGTGACTTGGTGTATAGCGAGAATAGGAGAGGGCCTAGAACAGAGCCCTGGGGGACACCAGTGGTGAGAGCGCATGGTGCGGAGACAGATTCTCGCCACGCCACCTGGTAGGAGCGACCTGTCAGGTAGGACGCAATCCAAGCGTGGGCCGCGCCGGAGATGCCCAACTCGGAGAGGGTGGAGAGGAGGATCTGATGGTTCACAGTATCAAAGGCAGCAGATAGGTCTAGAAGGATGAGAGCAGAGGAGAGAGAGTTAGCTTTAGCAGTGCGGAGAGCCTCCGTGACACAGAGAAGAGCAGTCTCAGTTGAATGCCCAGTCTTGAAATCTTCCATGATCAGCTGAACCCTTATTGTACGTTAACAAACGCCTTGTCAGGAGTACCGGTGTACTTTCCCTAACAACTGAACCCTTACTGTAGGAAAACAAACAGGTCCAGGCGGTTGATCATGCATCATAACAAATATAGAAACGCGAGGTCTAGAGAGTGGTGAGCTGGCCAGGAGATCATTTCACTGCCTCTCCTCGATAAACAAAGCAATCAGTGACAGTCGGTGACACAATGAGGTAATTATAGAAAATAACTATTTCCTCTTCAACCTTTCACGCTTGTTTCACAGGGCACCGACAGTTTTCACCTCATGTACCCTTCCGTGCACACACATATATTTGCATACACACACACACCACCCCCCCACCCCCCCCAGAGCCCCTCTTAATTAGCAACCAACAAGCCATCTCATGGCAACACACTTGTCAATCTCACTCCGCGCCGTGGAGAGCGCTAATTAACAGATTTAAAAGTGAGTGTGTAACAGAGTGACACAGAACACAGGTCTCTCCTTCCCCCTCCCTCATTCCTCCATCCCTCGATTGACCTGGCTGATTACTGGTATCACCGCGTGAAGCGCCTCTCTGCCAACTGGCAAGCCCCCGTGCTCTGTGCCCGCATAGCTGGTTGCATGGCTGGCTGGCACAGGCTAACACGTTTCACAACATGGTCATTATACAATGGCTGGGTCCGTTGGGAGGGGATATGCTAAATGTTTGAATTAGAATGACATCGTGGTTTCAGAGAGCAGTAGTGAGTGACTGAGTGTTGATGAAAGCTAGGCAGATAGCCTGAGGGTGAATTGAGCAAAAAAAACATAATATATGAAAATATTACAAATAGCTTGGGGGTACTAAGACATGCAAACAGTCATTTTTTTGTAAGAGGGGAATGAACAAGATTGACAGTCTCTAGAAAGACATTCTCTGTTTTTCTTAGGGTGTCCAGGCTACATGGGCCTAGTACCAATGCAGAGAGGGCAGATACACAGGGGTACACCGAGAAGACAAATCGCTGTGGTCCCCTCTGGGTCCCCGATCCTAACTAATGTTGAAGGCCAGCTCCACCAGAGGGATGTTAGCAGCATTAGGAGGATAAATGATGGTCAATAAATCCTCCTGACCAACTGGGTGATTAGCACCACCTCCTTCTCCAGATGAGATCTGGGAGGAGGCATTATGGGAGGCCTGGGCAAGGCGTTACAAATATATATATTAATATATATATCACTCTCCTTTGTCCTCTAGTCCTGGGATCATCAACTAGATTCAGCCGCAGGCTTATTTGTTCTTAAGCAGATGGTCAGGGGGCCGGAACATAATTAAAAATAATTTGTAGACTGCAAATTGAACGCAATAAGGCCAAATATATATAACATTTGACTAAAACAATCATTTCAAACCTTTTTGTATACGATCACATACACAACTGGTCAAAAGTTTAGAATACCTACTCATTCAGGGGTTTTTCTTTCAAAGTTCTTGACATTTTCCATATTGACTGACCTTCATGTCTTAGAGTAATGATGGACTGTCGTTTCTCTTTGCTTGTTTGAGCTGTTCTTGCCATAATATGGACTTGGTCTTTTACCAAATAGGGCTATCTTCTGTATACCCCCCTACCTTGTCACAACAGAACTAAATGGCTCAAACGCATTAAGAAGGAAAGAAATTCCACAAATGAACTTTTAAAAAGGCACACCTGTTAATTGAAATGCATTCCAAGTGACTACCTCATGAAGCTGGTTGAGAGAATGCCAAGATTGTGCAAAGCAGTCATCAAGGCAAAGGGTGGCTACTAATCTCAAATCTAAAATATATTTTGATTTGTTTAACACTTTTTTTTAATTCTACAATGTAGAAAATGTAAAAATAAAGAAAAAACGTTGAATGAGTAGGTGTTCTAAAACTTTTGACCAGTAGTGTCTCTCTCTCTCTATTGTGCGTGGGAATACCTTGGAACAGATTTCCAAAATTAAAATCACTTGGCGCTGATTTGTTGGTGTTTGTAGAGTCTTATGTATAACTGTATTTGTTTGTTAAATGTGGTACGCTGTGTGTAATGTCCATTTTGAAAGTTTACTTTGCCACTTGTCATGTATTTCTGCTCTCTTTCTCTCTCCATGCCACTTTCCACACAGACCTAGTCCCACCCCTACACTCAAGGAGAGCATTTATTGTTCCTCGACCACGAGACACTTGCGTTCAGTCTCTACATAGTCAATGCAGCACATGCAACAATGTTGATGACAATGATGCTGTTTTCACTTTTCTTCTTAATATAAATCCACTAGATTCTGTAATTACGCTTTTGTATGTATTTCTTTTTGTAAACATTTCATTTTTCCTTATATTTGTTTGTTATTTTGTATATTTTGTATTTTTTAAAACGTATTTTATATATATAAAACGTATTATATATATATATATATATATATATATATATTACTAATGCTAATTGCTAGCTAACTAATAAATGTACTGAGTCAGAGCAAACATAACTAGCTATACAGCCTGACAATACCAGTGATTGTGTAGACCTACATCTGCATATGTTTTGTGCAACAGTATCTTCTAAATCAAAGAGGAATATGCGAAGCAAGAATATGTTAGCTACATGAAAACATTTAATGTAGCCAAAGATTATAGACTCCCCTAGGAAACACTTGTCAACACTTTGGTTCACAATAACTCCTCCCTGGCATTTTCATTTGTTGTCATGTCAAACACTGTATTCAAAGTGACCACTATTATATTCTAACTATAGAATTAGAATAATCATTATATTTCCATGATTCCAACAGTTCACCCAAGTGTTTTGCTCAAAATCACAAGTCAAATCACAATTGAAACATTTGGTTAAAAATAAGGCCTAGATTGTTTCCTTACATTGAGCAGCCCGATGTGGCAGTGTGGACATTATCTCAAATGAGTGCAGGAAATGCAGCAATTGATTACAATTAGTTTTGGTTGAAGTTTAATTGAGCAGTATTAAACAATCAGAATGGAAAAAGACCCATTGAAATCACTTAAAATGTATCTGTTGCCACCCTAAGGTCACACACTACTCATAAAGCAAATGTTGAACTTTTATTATTCAAAAACATAAAATACCATCAAATACCGTCATACCGTCCAATTGTTTCAAACATACTGTGATATAATATTTTGCCCACTGGTCGTTGGCTGTGTCCCACTGGTCGTTGGCTGTGTCCCACTGGTCGTTGGCTGTGTCCCACTGGTCGTTGGCTGTGTCCCACTGGTCGTTGGCTGTGTCCCACTGGTCGTTGGCTGTGTCCCACTGGTCGTTGGCTGTGTCCCACTGGTCTTTGGCTGTGTCCCACTAGTCTATGGCTGTGTCCCACTAGTCTATGGCTGTGTCCCACTAGTTTATGGCTGTGTCCGACTAGTCTATGGCTGTGTCCCACTAGTCTATGGCTGTGTCCCACTAGTCTATGGCTGTGTCCCACTAGTCTATGGCTGTGTCCCACTAGTCTATGGCTGTGTCCCACCAGTCTATGGCTGTGTCCCACTAGTCTATGGCTGTGTCCCACTAGTCTATGGCTGTGTCCCACTAGTTTATGGCTGTGTCCCACTAGTCTATGGCTGTGTCCCACTAGTCTATGGCTGTGTCCCACTAGTCTATGGTTGTGTCCCACTAGTCTATGGCTGTGTCCCACTAGTCTATGGCTGTGTCCCACTAGTCTATGGCTGTGTCCCACTAGTCTATGGCTGTGTCCCACCAGTCTATGGCTGTGTCCCACTAGTCTATGGCTGTGTCCCACTAGTCTATGGCTGTGTCCCACTAGTCTATGGCTGTGTTCAATGCAGGCCATCAAAGGATGCATCTGAAAAGGACATCCTATAGGGTGCCATTTCAGCCGGCATTGAATCCAGGGCCCAAAGCTGGGGTTGGGATCCCATAAGGTCCAGTCTCATCAATATTCCCCATTATTAGTCTCTTTCTCCCCTATTCTGTATTCTACCATTTGCTAGGCTAGTCTATAATAGCCTGCTTTGAATTGCACCCCCTCCCCCCAAGTAGTAGCTGTATCATGGTGGATGAAGAATAAAAGAAATAGTCAACACCTGAACAAAACCCACGACTATCCCACAGATGTGGTTAAATCAGGAGGAAACAAGCCGATTGTCTGTAAAGTGAAGCCTGAATTCAGCAACAGGCTCAATAGAAGGTCTATTGGTCCAAAATAAAAGCCTACAGTGGGGAGTTTGGCCACCCCAGGAGATCGTGCCACAGACCCATAAAATAACCCAGGCTGCCTGTCCGCTTTGGATCCTATCAGACCTGGATGTTTACAAATCACTCTCTCTTTTTAGGACAGATGGGGAAAATTAGAAAAGAGGGATGAATTGAAAGTAAAGGGGTTGTGCAGTGCTGGGTCTGGGCAGCCCGGTTTAGGAGGGCATTGTCCGTTGGCCATTCATTCTCCACAGCAGCTACTGCATATCTAGGATCATCACAATCCCCAGTAATGCCCACAGTCTCTTCCTCTCCTCCTTCCTGCGCCAGGCTCTCCATCACGTCTCGAGATCCTCCGTTTTTCATCATTTTATCGCGGATAACTAATTCTTGCTTTATCCCCGAGTAATATTGCCCTTATCATGGGGGAAGGCGAGGGGAGGCAGGACCCGGTTGGAAGCTAGAATGTCAGTATGGCGGAACTGATTGCGAGCGCCCAGCGAGGCGTGCGTTGCCGAGCGGCTGCGGCGTAACCCAGTGCTGCTCCATTAACTCCCCCAGGTCCCCTGCCCTCCTAAGCCCCACAATATTGTCACTGATATTGCCCTGGCGTTACATCACTCAGCCCACGCACTGTCACTACTGTCACACCAACCCCGCCTGCCCACCACACACACACACACACACACACACACACACACACACACACACACACACACACACACACACACACACACACACACACACACACACACACACACACACACACACACACACACCTGACTGACACGGCCGGGGAAAAGCCATTTCATTCCTTCAACCCCCCCTCACCCCACCACCTCTATTTTCTCCTCCCTCCTCCTTTTCTCATTCCACTTCTCAATTACTGGCAAGATACGGTGGGTGCAACCCTCAGCAACCCCCCGCCACACACACAGTAAACAAGGTATGGATGTCAGGGAGCATAGGAGTGTAGAGTACAACACCACACACTTATAACGTAACCTGTATACACACACACTCGTGCACGCGTTTACATTGCTGTGAAGTAAATGACACAAGAGGTTCTCACTACATACAACATGCACTGTACTGTATGCAAATCATCCTCCCGCAATGTTTTATAAAGTACATTCAATTTGACACACATCCCTCAAACCGGGGACCTTCCAGGACACACTTTTATTGGGTTAATAAGGAACTATGACAGGTGTAGAGTTGACATTTTAAAGACATTATTCATCTGTCCTTTTGCACCATTTTGTCCTGTGTGTCTGTCATTGGTTTTGGACCGAGACACAGACAGACAGACCCTGTAATGTGGAAACAAGCTCTGCCCTTGCCTACTACCCTCTCCCCTCTTTTCTTCACCCTACCTTCCTCCCTACTCCCCTCCTCCTCTCCCCGTCTCCGCTCTGCTCTGAGGGCACAGGCACTGGGTGATTGATGTGGTGAGTGAGCGCGTTGCCATGGTGCGGTACCTGATGGGGAGGAATATGCTGCGGTGGTGTGTGTGTGCTGCTAGCACTGCACGGGTCGCCTGCCAATGAGAGAGCGGTTAGAGAAGCTCTTGTTTCACACACACACACACACACACACACACACACACACACACACACACACACACACACACACACACACACACACACACACACACACACACACACACACACACACACACACACACACACACACACACACACACACACACGCACGCACCCTCTCACCATTCTCCGCCAGAATTAAATCATGGTAGCTCCCAGACAGTAGTGCAGTTGAATTATTTATGGGTGCCCGTTGCTGAGGCTGGCCGTAATAAAGTTACCACGGCGACTAATTTGCAGTTTGATCAGGTGGGCTTTTAGCAGTGGGTCCTGAGCCCCAACATTAAGTAGATATTGTTATTACAGATTTGATTACTTTTTTATTGTTATTTTTATTAATGCACTGGGTTTGCACAGTGTAAAGTAGGCTAGACCGCACAGCCTGGCTAGCCGGCTCAATACAAAACCAACGGGAGCTTTTAGCTTAGACTGAATGTCTACTACCATGTAGGGAGCACAGGAGGCTGGTGAGGGGAGGACGGCTCATAATAATGGCTGGAAGGGAGTGGTATCAAACACATGGAAACCATGAGTTTGTGTGATACCATTCCATTAAATCCGTTCCAGCCATTACTGTGAGCCCGTCCTCCAAAATTAAAGAACCACCAGCCACCAATTGTAGGAAGCCATACAACATTATATAGGGATATCATCTAAGAGCTTTAAGCATCCCAATAAGCTCAGGGCTATGTGATTAAAAATACATAAGGCTGAGTGTGAATCAGAGCTGAATTGGACCTGTGCGTGTGGGGGCGTGTGCGTGTGCGTGTATGCATCCCACAGTCGCCGTGTTGGGTGATGATAAGGACTGTATCGGACAGAAATGGGAATGGCAATATGTCCTACACCAAATCCTCTTAGCCATTATGAATGCTATGATAATCTGTACTATTATTTAATATGTACCATTATTTATTATTATAATTGTAACGTGGTGCGTACTGGCAGCAGAGAAGTCAGGCGCAGGAGAGCGAAAACTGATTTACAACAGTGTCGTTAAATAAACATAAAAACCATCGTAAACAAGACAATCAATGAATGGGTCAAACAAAACCCGGTATCCACCAGCATAATGTGCACAAGCACTACAAGAAACAATTCCGGACAAGGACATGGGGGAAACAGAGGGTTAAATACACAACATGTAATTGATGGAATTGGAACCAGGTGTGAGGCAGACAAGACAAAACCAATGGAAAATGAATGGTGGATTGGCGATGGCTCAGTTGGTAGAGCATGGTGTGTGCAACGCCAGGGTTGTGGGTTCGATTCCCACGGGGGGCCAGTACAAAGAATGCATGAAATGAAATGTATGCATTCACTACTGTAAGTCGCTCTGGATAAGAGCGTCTGCTAAATGACAAAAAAAAAAAAAAAAAAATGTAGAAGGCTGATGATGTCGAACGCCGCCCAAACAAGGAGAGGGACCAACTTCGCCGGAAGTCGTGACAATAATAACCTAATAATAATATCACTTTTAGTGATGTTAATACTACAATGAACATTATCCTCATTATTGGTATTGATATTATTTATGTTCCTACTTATCGTCATTACTGGTATCTTCAATAATATCCGTTCGCTTCAATACTTCATTTCCACTGACTGCTCTTGGTTAAAAGTTATTATCTTTTGTATAAAGTGCTTACATTATTAGGTGTATTATCTCATTTGAAAGGAATTCATGCTTTCAGGGATATTTATTTGAAATTTGAAAAATACCTAGATCAAACTAAGTCGGAAAACATAGAAAAGCGTTGATATTTACTAAACAGAAATATTACAATAGTAGCCCAGAAATTACTAACATTTAGACTGAGAAAACAAAGTAAAAGGGCCAACATTCCAGGAATTAAAGATAACTAAAATACTCCCAAAAAGAACCTAAATTACTCCCGAAAAGAACCTAAATAACTAATGAATTTGTCAAATACTACCAAAAACGATATACTCCAGGAAGTACAAGAATCTAAAAGAGAAATGAAGTAATATAATTCCAGATATCATAAACTCTGACCAAACGGGTTGTGTCCAGCAGACTCCTGAGTGATAATGTTAAGTCAACGTTTAATGTAATGCAACACGGTCTCAAGAAAAAACATTGCCTGTTTATGCGAACTCTAGATGCAGATAAAGCCTTTGACAGGGTATCATGGCCTTTCATCTTTGAAACATGTAAAGAAATTGAACTTTTCTGAAACTTTCCTGAACTGGCCGCAAATGATGTACAAAACACCAAATGGCAAAACAAGGATAAATGGTACATTATCGTGCTCTTTTGACCTCCTAAAGACTTCCGCATGATTCGGACCTAAACTTGAAAAATGAGAAAAAAGCGGCTATGGTACTGTTTGTCCATCTTGAGATGCCGTTGCCGGTATACTTTTCCTCAAAATAGTCAGAATTAATTTAACTCAAGAAAACTTTACATTTTATGACAATTTTACGTTTTTGCCAAGGAGATCTTAGTCGCGCAATTTTACATTTAACTAAGTTGTTTGGTGCGGTATTTCTCAAGTGAATTTGTTTGCATGAAAACCAGTCTATCATTGAAATACAACAAACACTTAATTGAAGAAACCCTACTGTTGATCAATGACCCACGAAGAGACGTACTGTAGACTTCGGCTAAAAAACCCTTGCTGAAGACCAAAAAATAAATAAAAATCAGAATATATGCACAAACTGTTCTGGAGTGTTTCGGATGGGAAGCATGCGGTAGATCAACCAACATCCCAAGAATATCAAGTTTAAACTTAAATGGGATCAAAATAAAGTGAAATACTTATGGATTACTATCCCTCAAGATCTGACGAAACTACATCAGTATTGCTTTAGAACACTGGAAAACCAGTTTAAACAGGATCTTCTAAGATGGAAATGAGTACCTTTAACAATAACAGGAAGAATTGAAACTATTAAAATGAATGTCCTCCCAAGATTTGTATTCCTGTTCCAAAATCTACCAATAACTATTACTCCAAATACTTTTAAACAGTGGGACAAATTCCTGAGTAAATGTATCTGGGGAGGAAGAAAAGCCAGTGTCAAACTTAAAACAATCAAACGATGTAAACAAGCAGGAGGAATAGCACTACCGAATCGAATTATTACACAGCCGCCCAACTAAATTCAATTATTGTATGGATGAACCCGGCATCAACAGCTAAATGGAGACCGATGGAAATCCAACGAATGGAAAAAACAATAAGTACAACTATATTTATGAAAACAACCAATACACACACTAGGAAGATAGAAAATACCTGCATCAATAACATCATAAAGGTCTGGACAAATATCACAAAAACAAAATGCATCCAAACAGACCTGATCTACCTGCAAGAAATTGTTATAGACAGCGACTTTAAGCCATGTATGATTCGCGATACATTTAAAATTATGGAAATGAAAAAGGACAGACCAGGTATCAGATGTTCACAGACATTTAGATACATTTGAGAATCTATCAAAAAAAGGTACAACCTCCAGAACTCTTAGTTTTATGATTATTTACAAGAAGTTATCTTACTAAGGAACAGTTTGCAATTTACTGGACACAACCCCCCTCATAGAATAATGTTTACGACCACAAATAACAATAACTAGCGACCATGTGTTTATAAACATGGATATCAACTTCGCCACTTCAGCATGCTTTTGTGGCACAGTCTATGCCACGCAGGGCTACAGGCCAAAAGGTTGAGGGTTCGCTAACCACCATCGAGGAGCTCGCTCTCCCTGACAGTTTCATTGCACTGCGATCAGAGCCGGCTGCAGACAATGACCAGCTAGGGGGAAATCTGATTTTCAACATTTTTATGCCATATTTATAATTATCTAAAATATATGCAACACATTTTCCACCAACAGGCTTCTATGCCAATGCAGCGCACAACCAATAAACAAAGCATACCAACTTCAGGCACTTCAATATCATGGTTTGCATTTTCAACACCACAATACATAGATTATGTCAATCTTGACAAACAGAAAATACATCCCTATCTTGTAGGCATACCCAATATCGAATTGTTTTGTAACTGAAGTCGCATTCCATTCATCAAATGGCCGCTGTTTGGATTGATTGATTTTATTTGTCACTTAAAAAAACACACAAAGTACAACAATTTTTTTAAGTGCACAATAAAGTCGGGGACTTATTTTCGTTGTGGTCCTGATTTTTTACATAAATACATACAAACTCAGCAAAAAAAGAAACAGACCTTTTTCAGGACCCTGTCTTTCAAAGATAATTTGTAAAAATCAAAATAAATTCACAGATCTTCATTGTAAAGGGTTTCAACACTGTTTCCCATGCTTGTTCAATGAACCATAAACAGTTAATGAACATGCACCTGTGGAACGGTCGTTCCAGATGGTAGACAATTATGGTCACAGTTATGAAAACTTAGGACACTAAAGAGGCCTTTCTACTGACTCTGAAAAACACCAAAAGAAAGATGCCCAGGGTCCCTGCTCATCTGCGTGAACGTGCCTTAGGCATGCTGCAATGAGGCATGAGGACTGCAGATGTGGCCAGGGCAATAAATTGCAATGTCCGCACTGTGAAACGCCAAAGACAGCACTACAGGGAGACAGGACGGACAACTAATCATCCTCGTGGTGGCAGACCACGTGTAAAAACACCTGCACAGGATCGGTACATCCGAACATCACACCTGCGGGACAGGTACAGGATGGCAACAACAACTGCCCGAGTTACACCAGGAACGCACAATCCCTCCATCAGTGCTCAGACTGTCCGCAATAGGCTGAGAGAGGCTGGACTGAGGGCTTGTAGGCCTGTACAAACCCACCGTCGCTGGACCAGACAGGACTGGCAAAAAGTGCTCTTCACTGATGAATCGCGGTTTTGTCTCACCAGGGGTGGTGGTCGGATTCGCGGTTATCGTCGAAGGAATGAGCGTTACACCGAGGCCTGTACTCTGGAGCAGGATCGATTTAGAGGTGGAGGGTCCGTCATGGTCTGGGGCGGTGTGTCACAACGTCATCGGACTAAGCTTGTTGTCATTGCAGGCAATCTCAACGCTGTGCATTACAGGAAGACATCCTCCTCCCTCATGTGGTACACTTCCTGCAGGCTCATCCTGACATGACCCTCCAGCATGACAATGCCACCAGCCATACTGCTCGTTCTGTGCGTGATTTCCTGCAAGACAGGAATGTCAGTGTTCTGCCATGGCCAGCGAAGAGCCTGGATCTCAATCCCATTGAGAACACCTGGGACCTGTTGGATCGGAGGGTGAGGGCTAGGGCCATTCCCCCCAGAAATGTCTGGAAACTTGCTGGTGCCTTGGTGGAAGAGTGGGGTAACATCTCACAGCAAGAACTGGCAAATCTGGTGCAGTCCACGAGGACGACATCCACTGCAGTACTTAATGCAGCTGGTGGCCACACCAGATACTGACTGTTACTTTTGATTTTGACCCCCCTTTGTTCAGGGACACATTATTCCATTTCTGTTTGTCACATGTCTGTGGAACTTGTTCCGTTTATGTCTCAGTTGTTGAATAATGTTATGTTTATACAAATATTTACACGTTAAGTTTGCTGAAAATAAATGCAGTTGACAGTGAGAGGACGTAAACCAACAGAGTGTCAACCAATGAAGTATCCATTCAAATTATGATGCTTATCAACGGCAGCTAATTAACTATCCAATACAATAAATATCTTACAGTATCTCTCCAAATAAGACTCCCACCAATTTAATCTATTCAATTATTTGATTAATGACACCAAGCCATATTAATATATTTTTAATACACAAGAAAGAAATATGATGACAAGCTTAACAATTAGGTCCATTACTGCATGACAATAGTTTTGTTGGGGTTAATGAGCAGCTCTCTTCATGAGGACACTGTTCATCCGAGTGCCAATGACACGTTACAAAGCACACATGCTAATGAGTTAGCTCACCTACAGCACCTACAGACATGCAGAGATGCATTGTGTGTTATCGACAGGGTGGTTTGTGACGTGCGTGTGCATGTGAGTGTGTGTACAGAATTTGTATGTGCCTGTGCAGTACGTGTGTATAAGTGTATATCTGTGTGTGTGTCTTAATATGTGTGTGTGTGTGTGTACCTACGTGTGTGTGTGTGTGTGTGTGTGTGTGTGTACGTGTGTGCGTTGGTATATGAGCCCAGGCTCCATTGCGTTATCTATGCAGTAGCTGTAGGTATTAACTGTTCTCCTGATGAGCTGAGAGATAAGGCGAGGCGGTGCTCTCAGCCTGTGTTAGGGGGGCCAGCCCCAGCCTGTGTTAGGAGGGCCAGCCCCAGCCTGTGGAAGCCGATTAATTAATCAAAACAGGACACTTGACTCGCAGCGAAGCCACTCCACAGGGCTCATCATCCCATCTCTCCCCCTCTTTTCTCCCTCCCTCCCGTCTCTGCACACACGCATAGGCTATTCATACACACTGCCAACACACACACACACACACACACACACACACACACACACACACACACACACACACACACACACACACACACACACACGTGTTTGGCGTGCAGTGTGCTATAGCGGTGGGTGCAAATGACAAATTCAGGGAGGTCATTTCCATATTCACTTAACAGTGGAGTGTCACAGCTCCCGCTCCTTTTTCAACTGAAGCTGTTTTAATCAAAGAGCTATGCCGCGGTGCCACCAGGTGGTAAATGGCCGTGAAGCACCTTTGAAACACAGTAAGTATTGACACTGGTGTCGCCTGTGAAAAGAACAGGCTTTTTATCCCCTTAAATGACTTGTAAAAAGGCCCCATTGACTAAACAGTCTTTCTTTCTTTGGGGCGCCATTGTTCTGTAAAGCGACGACTGAAGCAATGAAACCTCGACGACAAGTCTGTTCTAGCGGCATGTGTGTTTGTGCATGCATGTTTGTGCGTGCGTGTCTTTCAATAAAGCAGAAAGTACCAGAGGTAGCAAATATTTCTTGACATTTCCAGGCCGGTTTTCTCTGCTTTAGAATGAAGAGTCTGGATCCCATAGAGCAGAGCAGTAACAAAACAGATGGAATGCTATTACTGTAATATAAAATTCCCTCCTTCACATACATACACACACACACACACACACACCGGCGGTGAAAGGAAGAAAAGAAAAGCTATGGATCCTAACGGCTTCAATAGGAAGGCTGTCATCCATCAGAGGTTATTGCCTGTCCTTGTTATGAGTCCTAATCCACTTGTTTCTACCAGTTATTCTCCTGATAGTAGACTAGCTCTCCTCAAGACTAATGGCTATGGAGTGCTGAGGATAGAGATATTCTGTATAGAGCGAGCACTCACGCACACACACACACGCACACACACACACACACACACACACAAAAGCATGCCAACCAGCATAAACATCATACACACACACACAGACGTCAGATCTGCTCACTTCCCCAAGGCACAGATATATAGTGCAGGAGACTGAAGGGGGAGGTACAGCGACACCACATAACAATGCATCGACTATTTGGTTACCCCTACACCGAGTACTCACTGATGTCGTATCAAGTGCAGTCATCTCCAAAGGGGCGATTATGGTGTGAGGTTACGTAAGCGTGTGTCTGTGTGCTTGTGTGTGTGTGTGTGTGTGTGTGTGTGTGGTGTGTGTGTCAGTGTCTCCCTCTGTGTAATTGAGCCTGTGTGAGCGTGACTCTATCAGCCCCTCTCTATGTAGTCTCTCAATTAGCCCTGAGAGGAGGCCCGTGGGGAGGCAGTGTTTGAGCTGCACTGGAAGACAAACAGGTTCTGCTACCACTGAACACTCCCTGGGCAACACTTGAGACTGCAGCAGCAATCAGTCTGTACACGCACACACACACACACACACACACACACACACACACACACACACACACACACACACACACACACACACACAAAAACTATCTGGCGAATGAACCATAACCAAAGATCCAGATAAATAGAGAGGGCGTAGTTGTTTTCCCACAAATTGTACCCAGTGGGATGGGTCCCATTTCAACAAGGACAGACCAAACAGCATTTGACGAGTGAATCGATATTCTCTCCTGCCACTTTCCATACACACTTCAATGATAACAGCAGCACCAGTGGTTATAGTAATGTTTAACTTTGTAACATTGGTCCAATTTGGAAAGGAATACAACAGATTGTTATTGATTTTGTCTCTCCAACTATCTATGTTTCCCTCTCACTCTCATCCCCCCAACTCTCTCCCTCTCTAGAGACCAAATAGAGGACTTTCAAGTCAAAAGTTTATTTCATCCATAATGAGCGATCGTGTACTTTTGGCCTTTCGGAGCTCATTCCCAGTTTTTACACTCCACTGAGAGGAAGGGAAGAGGAGGGAAGACGTTCAGGTAAGTCTAATAGCTCTCTCTTCATCTATTCTTGGATGCGTTCAGTTGTTTTCATCCTCTTCCAGGGCCAACTAAAATCTCTAGAGGGAGACGAAGATGCACTTTTCATCTCCTTCCAGGAGTCTATTTAGCCTTCTGAATGTAGAACTGTAGAGATGACAGTATTGAAAGGGAAAGGAACGCTCAGTGGAGGATGTTACTAGCCCAGTAAGCCCACGCAGGCTTTGGCCCTCAGTCAACTAAGCCCGTTTGTAGTGAAGCGTTCCTGGTTGATTAAGAAGTGTCTTATTCAAAGCACAAGAACAGCATGTTAGAAAGCACGCAAATAGAATACATTGTATTACATTAACCACGTTTCCATCCACAGTTTTTATGCAAGTAAGGTCATACCACAGAGTTTCTAAACCCAGATGCGCAACATTGCGAGACTTCCTGGAATGCTTGCGAAACAGACCAGGCCGGGGTTTGGGGTTTGAGAAGTCAATGAGAGAAGTAAATAATTCTTCCTTAGTTGTTCATTTTCTCCAAATCTAAAGGCACAACCCATATGCTAGCCAATGTCTTAAGGAGCTGAACATGTTATTACTCCAACCTCGTAAAAGTGACGAACTGACACGTTAAAATGTCTGTAAAAAAAAACAAGTATATCGATGGAGTCACATGCGCAGTTCGGCGCGAGACGACCGTTAGACCGATGATGTGTTTCTGCACATGAGCTCAGCTAGCCAACGTCACCATGACATTGTCTTTCAGTGTGATCGGTGATTTCTATTGCAGAAGCAGTTGATGCCCATCTTCATATTGTACTCTTTGGTCACGACAGCTGTGATGAAAACAGGAAGTTTCGGTACAATTTTATAAATGTCAACAAACAATTTGTTCGTTTGACATGGTGGGATCTTTTTGTGTCAGTATAATTAATTATGCGAGAAATGGTGATGGAAACACCTTTATGCGGAAATATTGATATAATAACCATCATATCAAAGTAAACGCAACGATATGGTGTGGTCCTCCCACTACGACTTGGGAAACCATGAGGTTTATTAGGCTACATACGAAATTATGAACTTCACAGGGTGGTGAAAGTGCACGGTGTTGAGCTTGATGCTCCTTTCCAATAAAAATCGAGGGTCTTATTCTGGTGACATGATGATCAATGCTTGACTGCCGTTTGACAAATGAAAACATTCTCGCTTTCATCTCATCATGTCGACTCACCTACCCGCACTGTATCTGCGAGCTGTTGGCCAGACGCAACAGTTTGTGACAAAACTAAATCGGTAGAGTTGAAAATGTGGTGGAAACACATTGAACTTCAAAAAATATATATTTGGTACGTGAAAACTTAAAGCTGCAATATGTAACTTTTTGGCAACCTGACAAAATTCACATAGAAATGTGAGTTATTGATCTGTCATTTTCATAGAAAGCAAGTCTAAGAAGCAGTAGATCTGTTCTATGTGCGCTACTTCTATGCTTCCCATTTTTAAGTTTAGTTTTTGCATCTTTTACTTCAGTTTTGTGCACCAGCTTCAAACAGTTGAAAATACAATATTTTGGGTTATGGGAAAATATATTTCACAGCGGTATAGATGGTACAATGATTGTTTCCACTATACTTGTTTTGACACAAACTGAAATTGGGTGAACTATTAGAATTTGAGCAACCGGAGCGATTTCTGCACAGTGCATCTGTAAGTATATTGTGTGCACTACGTCATCACTCACTGATTGTTATCCGCAACAAGTGGAAACACCACTGGTGGGAAAATGCAACTATTTTCTTTTTGCAGATTTTAGAATATTTGCATGAAAATATGTTGCCAATTGGATGGAAACCTAGCTAATGGCCATCTCTATTAATCCTATGACAAACAGTTTGATACTGGGCTCAGAAATCTTACATGACTGTCTGGTATTCAGTTGGTATTCATGCCGTGGCATCTTGCACTTTCTGCCTTCCCCCTGTCTAACCCATGCCAATTGGAAAGCAATAAAATTCAGTGAGCAGGGCATCAACAAGAGAAACGACTTTCTGGACAAAGGTGGCAAAGCAGACTGGAATGCACTTCTCCTGAGGCTAAGGAGAGGGGGAAGGTAGGGGGGGCAAGAGAACGACAGAGAGAGAGAGAGAGAGGAGATAGATAGATATAGAGACAGAGAGAGAGAGACGGAGAGAGAGAGACGGAGAGAGAGAGACGGAGAGAGAGAGACAGAGAGAGAGATGGATGGATGGATGGAGAAAGTGAGGGATGGAGAAATCACCTTGTGCAGCAGCCCCATATCATTTGCATGGTTTATACTCTCCAAGGCCCTCCATGCAAATGAGTCATAAAGTAGGAATAGAGAGACTTTGGAAGGGGTGTCGGAGAGAATTTATATATGATTGCCGAGGCGCTGAGTGTCCTAAATCATTTTCAATTAGGTGACACTTTCAATATCGAGCGGCTGATTTAGAGATATTAAAACTTCTCCCCTCACTCTGGCTCTTTCCCAAATGGCACCATTTCCCCTATTTAGTGCACTACTTGACCGATAGGGCACTGGTCCAAAGTAGTACACTATAAAGGGAATAGGGGGCCTTTTGGGGCACAACCTCTATCTTCGGCAGAGTTGAAGGAAGGCAGGCTATGCTATTCCTGCAATACTGGGGTCCCCGCTTCTCTTCTCCTCCCTCCTCATGTTTTTCTCATCTCCCTCCTCTTAAAGGTGCATATTAAAAATATATTTAAAGGGGAATACAACTGATTGAAAGTATAGAGGAAAGGTATTTTTCAAAGAATAAAGCATATTTTAGAGCGAATAGAGACTTATATGTTGAAGGAGGACATCTGGACAACCATATGCCAGGCCAGCAGCTGAAAAATACTGTCCATAATGTCTATATACACACCATCAGTTTCTGAATGTCCTTGAGCGGCCCAACCAGAGCCCGGACTAGAACCCGATCAAACATCTCTGGAGAGACCTGAAAATAGCTGTGCAGCAACTCTCCCCATCCAACCTGATAGAGCTTAAGAGGACCTGCAGAGAGGAATGGGAGAAGCTCCCCAAATACAAGTGTGCCAAGCTTGTAGTGTCAGACCCAAGAAGACTCGAGGCTGTAATTGCTGCCAAAGGTGCTTCAATAAAGTACTGAGTAAAGGTTCTGAATACTTATGTAAATAATGGATTTGTATTTTATGAGGAAACAAATTATTTAATCAATTTTGGAATAAGGCTGTATAACAAAATGTTGAAAAAGGGAAGGGGTCTGAATACTTCCCGAATGCAGTGTGTGTGTGTGTGTGTGTGTGTGTGTGTGTGTGTGTGTGTGTGTGTGTGGATATATATAAAACCAAAAGGCTCTTAACAGCTTCTACCCCCAAGCCATAAAACTGCTGAACAACTACTCAAATGGCCACCCGGACTATTTACATTGACCCCCCCCCCCCCTTTGTTTTTACATTGCTTCTACTCGCTGTTTATTATTATCTATGCATAGTCACTTTACAAATTACCTAGACTAACATGTACCCCTGCACATTGGCTCGGTACCGGTACCCCATGTATACAGCCTCGTTATTGTTATGTACATTTCTTGTGTTACTTTTTGATTGATTAGATTGTTTTTTACTTCTGTTTATTTGGTAAATATTTAATTAACTCTATTTCTTGAACTGCATCGTTGGTTAAGGGCTTGTAAGTAAGCATTTCACGGTAAGGTACCTGTTGTATTCGGCGTATGTGACAAATAAAATTTGATTTGATTTATTACTGCACTGAGCTAGGAACATAAGCATTTCGCTACACCCGCGATAACGTCTGAAAAATACGTTAGAAATAAAATGACATTTGATTTGAAATACGCATCACAAAACAGACACACAATAGACCATTGTCTATATGGCGAATATGCATATTCAACCACCAACCGATAACCCAATGGGCATCAACCGATAACCCAATGGGCATTAACCAATAATTCAAAGGGCATTAACCGATAACCCAATGGGCATCAACCGATAACCCAATGGGCATCAACCGATAACCCAATGGGCATCAACCGATAACCCAATTGGCATCAACCGATAACCCAATGGGCATCAACCGATAACCCAATGGGCATCAACCGATAATCCAATGGGCATCAACCGATAACCCAATGGGCATCAACCGATAAGCCAATGGGCATCAACCAATAACCCAATGGGCATCAACCAATAACACAATGGGCATCAACCAATAACACAATGGGCATCGCAATCTTATTACCTCCACATCATGACAACATGCATTGATCTCAGTCACTTCAAATCACCCTGGCTAATTCTCATTACAGACAGGCTCCTCCATCTCGACCTTCCTCAATAAAGACCCATCTAAATTAGGTCAGGGGGCATACTCAGATGGCTCTACTACCACCCTCTCTCTATAGGTTCAACCCCAGCACCTTGAAAGACCCCATAGACCGTCCTTCCACCTTTTTGAAGGCAATAAGGGAGGTTAAGATGGACATCTCCCATCTCCTCCCCTCACACCTCCCTCCCTCCTATCTCCATACAGTTAACCCCCAGCACCTTCCGAGACACTACATACACCCTCATTCTGAGGCAATAAAGTCAAGGCTTAGATGGACATCTCCATTCATCCCTCCCTTCCTCCCTCCCTCCCTGTTTGATTGTCCCTCACACGGCCAAGGCGGCTGGCAGCCAGGTGTGGGTTCAGGTGATAACAGTGGCGTCTGAACAATGGGAATATTGTAAAGCTAATGGAAGAACTGGAGGTGGAGGAATCAGACACATAAATCAGCCTAGCTTGGCACTGATTGGGGTTTTCAACAGCAATAAGGGAGGCAATACCTCTCTGAGAAAATGCCCTCCACACCTCCTCCCCATCCTGTGTGAAATAAACATTTAAAAGCCTTCCAGATGAATGATACTCGCAGCCGCCAGCCAAAAGCACTCTAGAGTGGCAATGTGTCAATCTAGGAAGGAGTTTAAGCTTGTGAGAGTAATAAGCACAGAGAGGGAGTTATTTTACCTTTACGGCCTGTCACGCACACACACACCTTGGCTTTTCAGTGTTAGCGAAGATAATGATGGGGGTTCTTAGTAATCACTGTCAGTTAAATGTTTCCTATTGTGTCTTACCGCAAAGCTTTTCTCTCTCCGCCGTAATGTCCAATCATCAGAAAATGTATCAGATTTGCCTCTATTTTTTTACATTTCCCATAGCCATCTAGTGGTGTGCAGATTGAGTAATTGCCCGTACACTCTCATGGTTAGGGCAACGGGCAAAGAGCCTCATCTCTCACAGGTTGATGCCTGAAACAACTTTAGCTACAGTCACTGTCTTAGTACCTATAGACAGCATGATACAAAACAATATATAGCCATGCCATTGCTCAGCCGTACAAAATGAGACCCAGCGACTTGCTCTTAACCGCTCAAACACAGGCGTACGCACACACAGGAATCTGGCAGTGTCAGATAAGTATCTTCGCCGGGCTAAAATCTCAACACTGTAATTGGCTGTGGTGTAATTTCCTGACGGTCGCAAGCAGTCCACAATGAATGTAGAGGGAGGGACGGAGAAGGGAAGAGAGAGAGAGAGAGAGAGAGAGAGAGAGAGAGAGAGAGAGAGAGAGAGAGAGAGAGAGAGAGAGAAAGAACGAGAAGGAGAGAGAGAAAGAGTGCAGGGTAGAGCGAGAGTGATTAGACGTCTTCCACAGGTCTTAAATCTCCATTAATCATTGGCCTTCCTTCCATTCATTCCCAGTCTGGGGCCTCTGACACTGATAAGGGCCCGTAGAAAAGAGAAGGAAAGAGAGAAGAAACGGAGGGGAGATCCCAGACTTGTTAAAAATAATAAGCTGCTAAGGAGGAGCCACGTGGAGTGGACCGGCGAGATGGGGAATCACTGATTCAATTAAAGGCTCGTTAATCAGCCCTCCTTGACGACTCCCGTTTTTCTTGTTCATCTACATCGCCCCAGTGGGTTGCCATATCTACACGTCCACGCCCCCCTCACGGTCCTGGAGAGGGTCAGGGTCAAGATTCAGCAGGAGGGTGATAAAGTGTGGAACCTGGCAACCCGCTCATGTCATTAACCAAAAAGCATGGCTGTAAGGCATGAGCAGGCACGGTAGTTGTGGTGATGAAGGAGGTGGAGGGTGTTGGGAAAGGCAGCGTGTTTCATAATGACGCTAAATATGCTGATTATGCTGCTGAAGTCATTACGAATACTGCATATTATTATTACGTCACTCTGCCAAAGTGGGGTTTCCCCGGAATCAGTTTACGATGTGAAATCCCCCATTACCATAATGAAATCCTGAAAAAGCAAAATCCTTGTGCTTGTGGGTTGGTTTTACAGTTAAAGCCGTCTACATCGCATGTGGCCTACAATCCCCTGCCTGTGTGGGATCAAATTCCTTCTACAGTGATACCCCTCTATCCGTCTCCCGCTCATTCAACCAATCACTGTCAGTAAAACACTTTAAAAAAAGAGTGTCACCCCCATACTTTACAATGAACCAAGCCCTTTAACCATTGTCTTGTCAGTGGACATCATGTATTGAATGGGAAGAAAACTAGGTATCAGACGGACACCCACTCTCACATAGCCCTGTGAGATCCCCTTAGGATCACCATATAAATTGAACAGAGCCCTTGACATATCTGACAACACCCACTTCTCTCCTCCGCCACAGCCCCCCCATCCCTCTTCCCCATCCCTCGCTCCGCCACAGCCCCCCTCCATCCCTCCTCCCCATCCCTCGTTCCGCCACAGCCCCCCCATCCCTCCTCCCCATCCCTCGCTCCGCCACAGCCCCCCCTCCATACCTCGCTCCGCCACAGCACCCCCTCCATCCCTCCTCCCCATACCTCGCTCCGCCACAGCCCCCCCTCCATCCCTCCTCTCCATACCTTGCTCCGCCACAGCCCCCCCTCCATCCCTCCTCTCCATACCTCGCTCCGCCACAGCACCTCCTCCATCCCTCCTCCCCATACCTCGCTCCGCCACAGCCCCCATCCATCCCTCCTCCCCATCCCCCGCTCCGCCACAGCACCCCCCTCCATCCCTCCTCCCCATCCCTCGCTGCGCCACAGCCCCCCTCGCTCCGCCACAGCCCCTCCTCCCTCCTCCCCATCCATCCCTCCCTCCCTCCTTCTCTCTCTTCCTCCCTCCCATCCCTCCCTCCCTCCCATCCCTCCCTCCTCCCCATCTCCTCTTCCTCCCTCCCTCCTCCCCATCCCTCCCTCCCACCTCCCTATCCCTTCCTCCTCCCTCCCTCCCTCCTCCCCATCCCTCGCTCCACCACAGGGCAGTGGAGTAATAGGATCCCTAGGTGAACTGACCCCCACATGTCTAAAGGGCTGACACACACAACACCCACACACACAGTTACAAAGGAAACGGAATGGAGGCGAAGACGAAAGAGAGAAAAAAAAGAGGGAGAGAGCGGAGGAGTGTGATGGGAGGAGAGAAAAAAAACAAGCGGCCAGCCATGTGTGAAAGACATAATTGAAAATGTCAAAAGATGTAAGGAATGACAGCAATGAACTGGCTGAGCACGGCGATGCAGTCTGTCAGAGCAGAGAGAGGCTGCAACCCTGAATGGATTTGTTCAATCTCTCATACACACACACACACACACACACACACACACACACACACACACACACACACAAACACACACACACACACACACACACACACACTTTGTCTATTTCCTCCCATTGTAATCTCATGTCTCTGTGCTACCTAACTCACAGTACTAACAGGCCTTATTGGTACATACTGTATATCTGCCCTCATGATAATGGGTTTGTCGGTGTGTAAGCAGGCACATGTAGACACTAATACGTGCATATAAGTGTAAGTGTAACACAGAGGGGTTGGCTCAACAGGTGGTGAGGAGAGACACAGGGTCTGGCTCCCACGTGAACCACATCTCAGGCCCTTGACCAGACACAAGGCCTACTCCTCCCTCTACTACTCTCCATCTCTCCGTCCATCCAGCTCCACCCCGTGTGTGCATACATAACAGATCATTCACTTAACTCTGCTCCGATCTGATAGCTTTTATCTCATTTTAGCTGGTTAATGATATTCATTCTAGGAATAACCAGATCCTGAACATGTCTCACGGGTACAGGACAACTCTCTGAGAAACACTGAACTGAGAAACACTGAACTGAGAAACACTGAACTGAGAAACACTGAACTGAGAAACACTGAACTGAGAAACACTGAACTGAGAAACACTGAACTGAGAAACACTGAACTGAGAAACATTGAACTGAGAAACATTGCCAAATAAGGGGGCTGCAGGTAGCCTAGCGGTTAAGAGTGTTGGGCTAGTAACCGAAATATCGCTGGTTTGAAACCCCGACCCGGCAATGTGGAACAATCTGCCGTTCTGCCCTTGAGCATGGCAGTTAACCCCCAACAACAACTACTGCCTGGGTGCTGATGACGTGGACATCGATTAAGGCAGCCCCCCACACCTCTGATTCAGGGGGGAAGAACGGCAGATTGAAGACCCATTTCGGTTGAATGCATTCAGTTGTGCAACTAACTAGGTATTCCCTTTCCCATCCTTTAATGGGGACTTTTCTTCATATAAGCCCTTCTAAGTTCCATGTCACACTGCTCCTCTGCACACTCCATTGGCTTCCAGACAAAGCACGCATCATCTTCAAGACCCTAGTGCATGCCTACGGAGCAGCAAGGGGAACTGCCCCCCCTTACGTTCAGGCTATGCTCAAACCCTACACCCCAACCCGAGCACTCCATTCCACTACCTCTGGTCTCTTGGCCCTCCCACCCCTACGAGAGGCAGCTCCTGCTCAGCCCAGTCCAAGCTCTTCTCTGTCCCGGCACCCCAATAGTGGAACAAGCTTCCCCTAAAGTCCGAAACGTGGAGTCCCTGCCCATCTTCAGAAAACTTCTGAAGCCCTTCCTCTTTGAAGAGCATCTTAAATAACTCACGGTGCCCCGACACTCTCTTTCCCCACAAGTACTGACTTTTCTAATAAATACTTTGTTGAGGGAAAATGTACATGATACAATTGTGACATGTTGCTGTCTCACCTAGCTATCTTAAGATGAATGCACTAATTGTAAGTTGCTCTGGATAAGAGTGGCTGCTAAATAACTGAAATGTAAAAAACTTCAAGGAGAACTTGAATCAAAACAATGAAAACAGAATGAGCAGTGTGATAAAAAAAAAATCTGCCAACTCCTTGGCAGATGTGTTTTGTAGCTGGGGAAAGTTAAAAATTACTGTTGTCTGTTAATATTCTTCGCCACAATGCATATTTGAAGACAATTAGCTACCATTTTCCCTTGAGAGAGAGCGCTGAGCGAGCGAGAGAGCACTCTGAGAAAGAGAGAGAGAAGGAAAGATCATAATGTAGCGTCTCTTGGTTACAATGATCTCTCTATATGGAAATAGCAAGGTAGCAACATATAATTATAATTATTTTATTTCGATCCCAGTTCATCTAATTTGGCAGAGCGATCAGTTGTCTCTGTCTTTATAATAGGCAATCAATGACCTAACATGAACTTGTGGAATTTTTGTTCTGTCCATCAATGATGTGAACGACAGAAAGACCTAAAGCTTGTGCAATCTCCCCCAAAAATATAACGTTTGTCCATATAGTGATACGTCTCTCTATGGACAAATTGCCTAAAGCTATTGAGTGTACAGTAAATCAAGCTATTGAGTGTACAGTAAATCAAGCTATTGAGTGTAGATCAAGATATTGAGCGATGCTCATCCACCACCAAAAGGTCAGATAACCCCAAGGCCTACAGGGGTTTTCACAGTGGACTTTATTAGCCCCGGGCTATCTGTAAATTAACTCTGGGTTAAAATGGGCCCCAGGGCCAGCTTAACCCTTCTCAGCCTAACAGGTTAAGCTGAACAAAATACTATATCACAAGCTGAGCTACGCTACAGTAACCCTGCTCTGGACTAAACAGGGCCACCGAAGTCCTGGGCTCAGGATCAAAATGGAAGGTATGAAATGTTGCTTAGACCTGGGCTATAAGAAAGCCTAAAAATGGTCCAGTCACACGCCCTTATGTGAAGCTTATGGTGGATCTCCTCATGCCTAACAGTAGTAAGAATGATCAAGTTGGTATACTGTAGGCCTATCAGCAACAACAATTCAATTCAGTAAAAAAAGTGACATCACCGTTTCTTACCAAAAACCAAAGTGTAGCCTCTGGCCAGGAGGAAAGACAATGTAAAGAGAAAAACCCTGAACACACACAATACAAAGGCTGTTCCTCCTCATCGCTTGTAGGTAACAGTTATATTTACATGGTACTGCATCCCTCTCAGAAGAGAGAGAAATAGAGGGATAGGGATAGGGTAGGTAGGCAGGAATGGCTGCAGGAAGCGCCAGGGACGGAATTTATTTAACATTTGAATTACACAGCTAGAGCAGAGGCGCCAACCCAAATTAAAAGCTTAATGGCCTTATTAACACAGTTGATGTCGGAAGTTTACATACACCTTAGACGAATACATTTAAACTCAGTTTTTCACAATTCCTGACATTTAATCCTAGTAAAAATTCCCTGTCTTAGGTCAGTTAGGATCACCAGTTTATTTTAAGAATGTGAAATGTCAGAATAACAGTAGAGAGAATTATTTATTTCAGCCTTTATTTCTTTCATCACATTCCCAGAGGGTCAGAAGTTTACATACACTCAATTAGTATTTGGTAGTGTTGCCTTTAAATTGTTTAACTTGGGTCAAATGTTTCAGGTAGCCCTCCACAAGCTTCCCACAGAATTGGGTGAATTTTGGCCCATTCCTCCTGACAGAGCTGGTGCAACTAAGTCAGGTTTGTAGGCCTCCTTGCTCGCACACACTTTTTCAGTTCTGCCCACAAATTTTCTATGTGATTGAGGTCAGGGCTTTGTGATGGCCACTCCAATACCTTGCCTTGGTTGTCCTTAAGCCATTTTGCCACAACTTTGGAAGTATGCTTGGGGTCATTGTCCATTTGGAAGACCCATTTACAACCAAGCTTTAACTTCCTGACTGATTTCTTGATGTTGCTTCAATATATCCACATAATTTTCCTTCTTCATGATGCCATCTATTTTGTGAAGTGCACCAGTTCCTCCTGCAGCAAAGCACCCCCACAACATGATGCTGCCACCCCCGTGCTTCACGGTTGGGATGGTGTTCTTCGGCTTGCAAGCCTCCCCCTTTTTCCTCCAAACATAACGATGGTCATTATGGTCAAAGAGTTCTATTTTTGTTTCATCAGACCAGAGGACATTTCTCCAAAAAGTACAATCTTTGTCCCCATGTGCAGTTGCAAACCGTAGTCTGGCTTTTTTATGGCGGTTTTGGAGCAGTGGCTTCTTCCTTGTTGAATGGCCTTTTAGGTAATGTCGATATAGGACTCGTTTTACTGTGGATATAGATACTTTTGTACCTGTTTCCTCCAGCATCTTCACAAGGTCCTTTGCTGCTGTTCTGGGATTGATTTGCACATTTCGCACCAAAGTACATTCATCTCTAGGAGACAGAACACGTCTCCTTCCTGAGCGGTATGACAGCTGCGTGGTCCCATGGTGTTTATACTTGCGTACTATTGTTTGTACAGATGAACGCGGTACCTTCAGGCATTTGGAAATCGCTCCCAAGGATGAACCAGACTTGTGGAGGTCTACAATTTTATTTCTGAGGTCTTGGCTGATTACTTTTGATTTTCCCATGATGTCAAGTAAAGAGGCACTGAGTTTGAAGGTAGGCCTTGAAATACATCCACAGGTACACCTCCAATTGACTCAAATGATGTCAATTAGAAGCTTCTAAAGCCATGACTTTATTTTCTGGAATTTTCCAAGCTGTTTAAAGGCACAGTCAACTTAGTGTATGTAAACTTCTGACCCACTGGAATTGTGATACAATGAATTATAAGTGAAATAATCTGTCTGTAAACAATTGTTGGAAAAATGACTTGTGTCATGCACAAAGGAGATGTCCTAACCGACTTGTCAAAACTATAGTTTGTTAACAAGAAATTTGTGGAGTGGTTGAAAAACGAGTTTTCATAACTCCAACCTAAGTGTATGTAAACTTCCGACTTCAACTGTACATACATATGGATGAGCGATGTCAGAGCGGAACGGACTAAGATACAGTAGAATAGTATAGAATACAGTATATACATATGAGATGAGCAATGCAAGATGGGTGATGGTGATGGGTGTGTGCGCATGAGCCTGTGCATACGCATGCGTGTGTGTGCGCGTGACAATGCATGTGTGTGTATGTGTAAGGATGGCAGGGGAGAGTGGCGAGATACGTGTTTAAATCATGTACCCCCTTGATCAGACTTCAACATTCCCTGGGGGAAAAACTTCAGGAAAATCAGATTTGTCAACAACAAGTCTTTTTTATGTAATTACTTGAGCTTCAATATGGACTACTGTATAATTGTCCAATATTCATTCATGCATTTGAACAATTTCCTAAAACACAATAAAAAAGGTAAACCATTGAAGATGTTTGTGTCCATTTGTGTCCATTCAGCGATGAAAAAAATACAGTTGTGCTCTTTTTATGACACGTGTGTGTGTGTGCCTGCATTTTCTGTGTGTGTGTGTGTGTGTGTGTGTGTGTGTGTGTGTGGGTGTGTGTGTATGTGTCACATGTGTGTGCATTCACAGAACACGCATGATGCATTCACATTGTGGGAAAGCTGAGTGTGAGAAAGAGTGCAGACACAGCAGACGATGCAGCGGGAAGGGACACCCCGGCGAGGGACACCCCGGCGAGGGACACCCCGGCGAGGGACACCCGGTAATGGGATAAGTGGTGGGTTGCAAACGTGTCAACTAGACTGTGAACGCAGTGTTAAGTATGCAAATGAGATGCCAGCCAGTGCCCCGGCATGGGCCATCTAGCCTACCACTGTGACAAACACTGTGTGTGTGAGTGTGAGAGAGAGAGAGCGAGAGAGAGAGAGAGTGTGTGTGAGTCACAGTGAGGGTTAACATACAGTAACATACTATACGGGAAAGAGAGGTTTGGCCTTGATTGTCTGTGGTTGTGCCAGGAAAGGTTGAAGGTCAATTCCATTTCAATTCAGTTCAGTTAAGAGATTCATTGAAAATGTATCTTCAATGAGGTTATTTTCCATGTTTGAATTGAAATTTGAATTCACCTCCTGTATAGTGAAATTGAAATGGAACTGACGCCAACCGAACCCTGGTATCCAGTCAAAGATTATAATGAATATACATTCAACCAACAATGACCTCGTTGCATAGAAATGGAGTTTTATGGATAACGTATGTGTGACTGTCTGGATACTGCTGCAGCTGTCAAAGTTCTCCTGACTTCACAATGAGACACACTATTCACTAGTGAGTATTGTACAGAAGCTCACCATCGCCACATCTCCATGCTATTCAAAACCAAACCGTTCCCACAGTGTATCGTAGCCTTCAGTCACACGCTTGTGATATTTCACCTTCTCATCCAAAATGTATAAAAACACAGGCATACCCAGGATATTCAAATCTTACGACTTTGAGGATTCTCCTCTGGAAGTATAATGCAGCCCTGAGGCAGCTCCGATTGTAGGCTAAAATGGCTGAATAGGAGAGGCAATTCAAGGCGGATATATTTAAAGATGCCATCCACATACTCCCTCTACATCCCTACTAAATCACAGGCAATCTTGGCAGTGCTTTGTGTTTTGTTCTGTGTTTGCATAATCAAAAACCTTGGTCCAATGACGTCGTTGTGGCTGTTCTGCAATGTGTTTATATGTTGTGTTGTGTTGTGTTGGCAGGTGAAGCCTGGTATCACAGTGCAATATTACTCAGTGAGCCAATTTGCACACTGTCTTTTTGATCTGCCAACCTTACAGCAGGAGAGTTTGTTTGGCCCTTTGTCCATAAACAAAAAAGACGGAAAGGGGAAATTTATGGCGAGTGACTGAAAAAGAAAAGTAAGAAAGAAAGGAACGGCTTCTTGATGAAATGGCCGCGACTCTTTTGAAGGAAAGTCAGGGGCCCTTAAGGTTCAGAAGGAAAAACCTGAATTCTCCTCCTCCATCTTTCTTTGTCCTTTCAGCCATTTACATTTACATTTAAGTCATTTAGCAGACGCTCTTATCCAGAGCGACTTACAAATTGGTGCATTCACCTTATAATATCCAGTGGAACAACCACTTTACAATAGTGCATCTAAATCTTTTAAGGGGGGGGGTTAGAAGGATTACTTTATCCTATCCCAGGTATTCCTTGAAGAGGTGGGGTTTCAGGTGTCTCCGGAAGGTGGTGATTGACTCCGCTGTCCTGGCGTCGTGAGGGAGCTTGTTCCACCATTGGGGTGCCAGAGCAGCGAACAGTTTTGACTGGGCTGAGCGGGAACTGTGCTTCCTCAGAGGTAGGGAGGCGAGCAGGCCAGCCCTCTCCACCCCCCTCCTCCATCCTTCCCCTCTCCTCCTCCTACATCCCCTTTCTAATTTTCCCGAGGACTGAGGAGCCTGGCACATGACATTGATTTCCATCAGCGCTTGGAAATAACCTCCGCCTGCAGTTGCTGGGGCAACCTGCATTTACCTTTTGCGTTTTTGCATATTGCTGCAAGTTTTCCATCAGCGTCGGAGAAGGAGGCTGAGGCCGGGACTCATAATAAAGGGAATCGTCGGGATGACAAATGAGCTCAGGTGGGGCGGCGATGTGATGGCAGGGCTGGGGGGAGAAGGGATGGATGAGTGAAGGGGGCAAAGAGAGAAATAGAAACAGATGGGCAGGAGCAGGGGCGCCACAGCAGCTCTCTATTCTGTCATAAGCTGTCTATGTGTTGGTGTGTGTATGTGTGTGTATGTGGGGGGGGTATGGGTGTTACTGATGGCCTTCCAGAGAGACAGCGCGGGGGCGCGCGAGAGAGAGACAGCGCGGGGGCGCGCGAGAGAGAGACAGAGCGCGAGAGAGAGAGACAGAGCGCGGGGGCGCAAGAGAGAGAGAGACAGAGCGCGGGGGCGTGCGAGAGAGAGACAGAGCGCGAGAGAGAGAGACAGAGCGCGGGTGTGCGAGAGAGAGAGACAGAGCGCGGGGGCGCGAGAGAGAGAGAGACAGGGCGCGAGAGAGAGAGACAGAGCGCGGGTGTGCGAGAGAGAGAGACAGAGCGCGGGTGTGCGAGAGAGAGAGACAGAGCGCGGGGGCGCGAGAGAGAGAGAGACAGAGCGCGGGGGCGCGAGAGAGAGAGAGACAGAGCGCGGGGGCGCGAGAGAGAGAGACAGAGCGCGGGTGTGCGAGAGAGAGAGACAGAGCGCGGGGGCGCGAGAGAGAGAGAGACAGGGCGCGAGAGAGAGAGACAGAGCGCGGGTGTGCGAGAGAGAGAGACAGAGCGCGGGGGCGCGAGAGAGAGAGAGACAGAGCGCGGGGGCGCGAGAGAGAGAGACAGAGCGCGGGGGCGCGAGAGAGAGAGAGACAGAGCGCGGGTGTGCGAGAGAGAGAGACAGAGCGCGGGGGCGCGAGAGAGAGAGACAGAGCGCGGGGGCGCGAGAGAGAGAGAGACAGAGCGCGGGTGTGCGAGAGAGAGAGACAGGGCGCGGGGGCGCGAGAGAGAGAGACAGGGCGCGGGAGAGAGAGACAGGGCGCGGGGGCGCGAGAGAGAGAGACAGGGCGCGGGGGCGCGAGAGAGAGAGAGACAGGGCGCAGGGGCGCGAGAGAGAGAGACAGGGCGCGGGGGCGCGAGAGAGAGAGACAGAGCGCGGGGGCGCGAGAGAGAGAGAGACAGCGCGAAAGAGAGAGAGACAGCGCGAAAGAGAGAGAGACAGCGCGAAAGAGAGAGAGACAGCGCAAAGAGAGAGACAGCGCGAAAGAGAGACAGCGCGAAAGAGAGAGAGACAGCGCGAAAGAAAGAGAGACAGCGCAAAAGAGAGAGACAGCGCAAAAGAGAGAGAGACAGCGCGCACGCGAGACAGCGCAAGAGAGAGACAGCGCAAGCGAGAGAGACAGCGCAAGAGAGAGAGACAGCGCAAGAGAGAGAGACAGCGCAAGAGAGAGAGACAGCGCAAGAGAGAGAGACAGCGCAAGCGAGAGAGAGCGCAAGCGAGAGCGCAAGAGAAAGAGACAGCGCAAGAGAGTGCAAGAGAGAGAGCGATAGAGAGGAGAGACAGTGTAAGAGAGAGTGCGTCAGAGAGAGAGAGAGCAAGAGAGCGAGAAAGAGAGTGTGAGAGAGAGTGCAAGAGAGAGAGATAGAGAGAAGGAGAGACAGTGTAAGAGAGAGTGCGTCAGAGACAGAGAGAAACAGTGCAAGAGAGAATGTGAGAGATGTATTATAGGTATTTGCCATCATTCCAAATAGTAGTGGTATGGGTAGTAGGGTGATGATGATGGTAGTTGTAGTACTGATGTAATGCTGAAGATGACAGTTATTTAGTTATAAGTTAGTTATAGTTTCATTTTCCATGTTTAGCTTTTTATATTTATTACATTTCTACTATATTGTTGTTATTTTTGTATTTAATTTTGTATCATTATTTACAACCATTCTTACAATGTATATTGTACACATTGTTGCTTTGGCAATATTGACACAATGTTTTTCATGCCAATAAAGCAGCTTGAATTTGAAAAAAGATTTGAGAGAGAGAGAGAGAGAGAGAGAGAGAGAGAGAGAGAGAGAGAGAGAGAGAGAGAGAGAGAGAGAGAGAGAGAGAGAGAGAGAGAGAGAGAGAGAGAGACAGCGCGAGAGAGAGAGACAGCGCGAGAGAGAGAGAGAGCGCGAGACAGAGAGAGAGCGCGAGAGAGAGAGAGAGCGCGAGAGAGAGAGACAGCGCAAGAGAGAGAGAGAGACAGCGCGCGAGAGAGAGACAGCGCGAGAGAGAGACAGCACGAGAGAGAGAGAGAGACAGCGCGAGAGAGAGAGAGACAGCGCGAGAGAGAGAGAGACAGCGCGAGAGAGAGAGAGACAGCGCGAGAGAGAGAGAGACAGCGCGAGAGAGAGAGAGAGCGCGAGAGAGAGACAGCGCAAGAGAGAGAGACAGCGCAAGAGAGAGAGACAGCGCAAGAGAGAGAGAGACACATCACCACATCTCATGTTACACGTCTCTTCAACTCTCTGGGGATTGAGTACACCATGTTCCTCCACTCTCTGGGGATTGAGTACACCATGTTCCTCCACTCTCTGGGGACTGAGTACACCATGTTCCTCCACTCTCTGGGGATTGAGTACACCATGTTCCTCCACTCTCTGGGGATTGAGTACACCATGTTCCTCCACTCTCTGGGGATGGAGTACACCATGTTCCTCCACTCTCTGGGGATTGAGTACACCATGTTCCTCGTCTGAGGGATAGCCTGCAGTAGCACTGGCTGCTGTTTTTGTGTGTTTGTGGTGCCCAGGTCATCTGCAGTGACGAGTGACCTTTGAGTCTACTCTGGGGTTGATTACATTCATCTACTGTTGTTGGTCATGTCATACATTGGTCCAGCGTGGAGGGTGGGTTGTGGTGGCGGAAGGGTACGTGTGTGTGTGACAGGGACACAGAGTGGGTGGGGGGGGGGGCATAATGGGGTCAATGAGTCAGCGGAGCGTCAGCCAGGAGGGCTAGTGGCGGTTCGCTCGAGACATCCTGAGAACTTGACCTCTTCACCTTGTATCAACACCCCAGTCAAAGTGCAGCCAGGGAGAAAATTAATTTCTTATTACCTGATTATATTATTAGGTTTGGCTTGGAGTGTCTGTTAAATATTCCACATCAGCGTTTCATCAGCAGCAGGGCAGACCAGGGCTGAGGCTGGGAGGGGAGGGCTGTAATCACCTGAGCCGTCCCCATGAATATAAAGACTGGTGTTGGCAATATGCTGGCAGAAAGTCATTATCTGGAGCGCTATTCCCTCTACTCTACACTCGGCAGGCGTGCACACACACACACACACACACACACACACACACACACACACACACACACACACACACACACACACACACACACACACACAAATCAATGCCCATTCTTTCACAATGGGTCCGGGGAGTTCTGCTCGAGCATCTAGGCGCACACACCCACACGGACACACACCCACACGGACACACACCCACACGGACACACACACAAACCCACACGTGCCGTGGGCTTTCTTTTAAATAAACTTGAGCTTACTGGATACATCAAGCCAGCCCTTGGTCCTCTTTTCGTTCTTTCATTCCCCCGCTCCTCTCCTCCAAAAAGCGAGGGTTAAAGACATGTGCCTCTGAGCCCCCCCACCCACCAAGATGCTTGCCAACATTCCACAAACACACCACCCTCATGACGGAAGTTTGAGAGGCATTAGAGAGGAGGGAAAATGAAAAATGATATTTTTAAGACCGCCCCTGGCAGCAACAACCCAACAAAATAAATAATGAAATATACACAGCAGAAGAAAGATGGACATTTCTAGGCTTAAATCAAATCGGGTTATGTACCCATGGCTCAAAATAGACTGATAAGAGCTTTAAGGGGGGTAGGGTAAACAAAATGGATCATTACCAAATTCACGAGGTCCAGAAATCCCAAACGTGGGTCTGTATCTTCCTACAGGGCAATGCTATTATTTTTCTCTACCCGGCAACAAATCTGTGTGCTCAGTGACCAAGTCTCAGGAAAAGGGTACATTTGCATACAGTCCATAAGGAAGCAAAAATCTGATCATATAAATGTAAATAAGGCGAGCTTAACTTATATTTTCCTTGAAAAAACTGTGATAGGATGAGTGAGAGAGGGGTGGATGGAGTGGAGAGGGCTCAGAGAGGGCTGATGAATCAGAATATGCATTAGTGTCAGAAATAAATTAGCTTCAGCCCATGGTGAGGGTAAACAGGTAGGAGGGTGTAATACTACCGATATACAGCAGGGGGCAGTGTAGCAACACTATCAGCAGAGCAATAGCAAATACGCATGAGTACGGTCAATAAATGAATCCCTACCAAAACATAGGCTGTGAACTCTTAAAATGAATAACAACCTGTCCATTGTCCCCCAAATAAACTACATTCACAGATTTTGCTCCAAAAAGAAAAAATTGCAGCAGCAATTTGCTTCAGTTTCACAAAAAGAACAGTTGTACCGTGCATTCCTGCACTACAGTGTGTGATGTGACTGCCCAGAGAAAAACATCAATCTTCTGAGGAAATGAAAGGACACAGCCTGAAGCACCGCTGCCCATCTTAGACGGCAAGTGACAAAAATACAATCTGCGTGGATGCCAACCTGGTCCGTCCGTATGACTGCCTATTTCATTGACATGACTTTCACGGCACCATTTCCTCCGGTTTTTGTCCTTGGTCTATGTGGCCACCCTTGGCTTGCACCTGCCCACCCCTTACCATCCCCCTACTCCCATCTCAATACAAACAGCCTTGGTAGGGTTGGCCCCTTGTCTCTCTACTTCATTGTTTGTGATTTAATATGCACCCCGCCATCCTTAACACATTCCACTGGAGCTGGCTGCATGCCAACAGTCCCACCCTCCTACCCTCACCCACCCCTATGGCCTCACAGTGTGCACGCCCACCCATACATCACCCACGTCCCCGTAGGGGACCCCAGGGACGGAAAAGAGGACAAACTGAGGAAGACAATACACTCCGTTTCAAGTGTTGACGATACATGAGGAGAAAGCAAGCTCTCCTTCACTTGGCTCAAGGACGGTGAAGCGAAAGCTGCACATTTCGCCTGCCAGTGTAACCAAACCTGAGACTTTGCAAAGCGTCTGTGACATCACAGAACCACTGCATTCTTGCGTCCGTCTGTGATTTCACTCTCAATTTGTCTTGCTCTCGTCACACACCACATTACTACAGTGTTAGCTTTACCCTCCAACCAATGAGCCAGTGTGGTCCATTAGTCCCCAAAGCAGGCCCTGGGCAGCTCTTTTGTTCCACTCTTTTAGCTCCCTGTTTCTATCCGAAAACAGCAAACACTCACAACATTCACTAAGCTAAACAACCCTCCACCTCCCTGGAGATGCAGCATGCCTCATCCTTGCTTCCTGTGTGTGTGGTGCCAAGTTTAATCAAATATGCAGCTGTCTTTTAATCAAAACTAGGCTAATTTGTATACAGGCAGGGCGGGGGCGGCAGCCCCTCCTCTCCGAGGGCCGTCTGAGGGCTGGCTACGAGCCAGGAGATGGAAGCCCAGGGAGTGTCCTGACGTGGTTATGAATGCCGGTAATGAGGTGTGTGTGTTTGTCGATGGGTGATGGAGGGGGTGATAACATGGCTGGAAACAAGCAAAATCAGAATTAAGCTAACGAACAGATGGACGATGGGGCATTAACATAGATCAACAACAAACAGGGGTACGGAACTCTCAGACGTTCGGGGAGCGGGGCTCTCAAGGGTAAAGTGTGCAGAATAAGGGGGCGACTGGGTGTCTGTGGGGGGGGGGGGGTTCCTGCCGCCACCGGACGAACCCGGGGTGTCGAAAACCACCCAAAACACAGATTTTCAAGCGGCTTATTAACAAACGGCGAGGGACAGAAAAACAAAACATTCATGCATGCTTTAAATGAGATGCCATTAACAATCCTGCAATTAATTAGCGACAAATTACCTTGTGTTGATTATTTGCGTCGGGCGGGGGGAGAGGAGAGGGCGTGGCTGGCGATCTTTTGTTTTGGTGGCGATCGTTTGTTTAGGCTTGAATGAGCTGTTTTTCACAGACGACGAGGATGGGGAGTAGTGACGACAGACTGACTAGACTGACTTCTCCTGTGCTGCGTGTCTGAACCTCCGGAAGAGAGACCGATGAGACTCACTGAGGAGGACGTGGGCAAGTTAAAGCTGGGAGAAAAGAGAAGGAAATTCTCTCTGGTGCAATATTACCAATACAGACAGTGTATCAGCCTATCAACTCTGCCTAGCAACGGCATAGCGAGCAATCAGTACGACTACATGCAGAGTGATTGTAGAGGCACCAGACAGTCAACACTGTGACTGTATGCACGCCATCTTCCCTCTCTACCACCCAAACAACGCTTCCTCTATACGACGACACGTCTGTCTATATACGATGACAGGATTCAGAAGTGAACCGTCTCGGTGCCAAACGACCATGGCACCATGCCACATTAAAGCAATATGTTGTGAATACGGCGTGGCTGGCAGACTGGCACGCAAGGATGCCGTATATGAGTCCCTATAGACCGAACCCCCTGTTACACTTGGCATGAGTACCAACGTTGACTCAGCACTGGAGGGAAAAGGTGAGGTTTGGTCCGTTCCCCTTGATGAACGCCACCTTCAGCTCGACATTGGCGCTCACGACGCCATCCCTCACTCTCTCATAGCGTAGTTTCTCATGACAGACTGACTGTTAACATAAATGTTAACAAAAATCAAGATTTAGTTCTGGGTTACCCAAGATTATCCATTGCATGTATTTAGTAACACAACTATCAATTTCAATGCTTTATTTATGACAAAGAAATCATTGCATTCCCAAAGCAACAATATTGAACTATCCGACTAACTCCCATCCACTACAAAAGGCACAGATAGTCAACCACAGAGCACACACCCTGTCAAAAAAGAACTGAAACCCTATTGAAACACTGCCAAATGTGCATGTCGACGTCTGCTGCCCCCAGCCTCCAGCTTATGTACATTAGACTGTGTGATTGTCTCATTAATGCAGACCACCCAGTGTTTCTCAGTGTACCACAGCATGTTGACTCCCCTGGTGCCATGTAACAAAACAACACTGGAGCTGCAGCAACACGGGGGCATCGCCCTGACACACACACACACACACACACACACACACACACACACACACACACACACACACACACACACACACACACACACACACACACACACACACACACACACACACACACACACACAGCGCCAGAGAGAACTGTCTGGGAGACAAGACTTGGGCTCCCTTGAGCGCTATAAGCTCAATGGGGTTTCTCGCGCTGCCTGACAAGGGTCGCAGATACATGGTGGAAAAACAAACCAATCTACAGCTGTTTGATTACTAACTAACAAGTATGGCGCTACACTGCCCAGCCGCTAGAAAAACAAACACATAGACACACACACACACACACACACACACACACACACACACACACACACACACACACACACACACACACTCCATCGAGTCTCTGCGCCTGAAAAGGTTCACTGAATGGCAAATTAATTTAATTACACAGTGACACAAAAGCGGTGCTTTGGCAAATAAAAAGGTAGGGGAGGAGGGAGTGTGTGTGTGTTCAGGAACAGAGTGAACATTCTGCTGCTATGGATCTGAGAGCAGCACATTTCTCTCTCCCTCTCCGTCTCTAAGGGATACGCCGGCGGCACTGTGCTGGAAAGAGTGTGAGATAATGAGCTGCTCTTTACCTGGCAGTGGCAGACAGAGCAAAATCCAAAAGGTACTAGCCAGAGGAAAGGGCGTGAGAGAGGGATAAGAGCGCCCACCCGGCTGTCTGGTTCAGGGAAAAAGGTGAGAGAAAGAGCCAAGGTGGGCGCCATTTTGAGTGCTGCCGACCCCGACGTCTCGCCATTTTACAAGAGAAGAGAAGGGGTATGAAAAGTCCCTGACCCACACACACTTCTAAACAAAAGCATTTGCATACCAACACAATAAGCTTCGCTCTTCACTGCCAAGAGGATTCCGTTCATTAGCCAACAGACGACTTGCGTTGAGTACAGAACGTTTTCAAGGCGTCCTTTAACGATGGTTGTGGAGTGGTTGAGATAACTACTAAGTTATTCTGCGTTCATAACAAGTGGGGAACTAATTGTAAACTGGGCGCGACGAGTTGTGTGCGTTCACGTGCTTTGAACTCGTTGAGAATGAAGTACAGCTTTTGTGCTCATGAACAATTTATAGTGTACAAATACACTATAAATAGATTGTCATTTATTTCATAAATAACGTTTTGTTGTTCCATTTAACTGCTGAAAATGCTGTCAGGTCATTTCCTTAGTAGGTGACGTCAGAGCTCAGCATGTGGGAGAAGATGGAGCTCAGAGAGGAGACAAGTTTCCCACTAGTAATCACGAGTTGGAGGGGCATATGCTCATATCTGCGAATTTACGAGATGTTATAAACACAGCATTAGGTACCATCCTAGCATATGTACCAATATATCTACATTACGGCAGGTGTCATTCCTATATACAACATTTACACAGCCAGCACACCTTATTAACTTGAACACAGTTGTGTATAACCCATCACCCACCTCTTTTCCCTAGTAGTAGTCAGCATCAATGCCAGCAGAGGAGATGGCCTTCTTCAATGTTCAGGCAGGTCTTCCAAAACTAGTCTGGGAAGGCAGGGAAAGGCATAGAGCGAAAGTGTGAGATAGACTGACCTCTTCAACTGAACAGCTAGTTAAACATGCCAACATGGATTTAGGAACTGATGGTACTTGGCAGCTGAGAAAATATGACAGGAGAGGTATGAAAGAGAGCACCCAGTGTTGCGTGAACAAGGTGTGATTCGTGAAGCTCCGGTTTGAAGCGTTGTAACCCCGCAGGACATGGCCTGTCGTGAGCTAGTTGCTGTTTTCCCTCTCTACCTGTCTGGCCTTATCAATTGAAGAGTAGTCAGAACTGCAATTCTACTAGGCTACTGTAAAATTAATAAATTCGTTCTAGAAAACAAAAAGTAGCCTAATGTCTTCTGTTGTAGCCCAGACCTACACTTGTTTCCCTTGGAACATTTTGGAATAACTTTATAGCTTCTCTATTGTAGTTTATAATCCAACATTGTTTATTAGGACTATAAAGGCAGTTAAATACATTGACCACCTTCCAATCCTAGAATATTTCAATTCATTATATTCCCCAAAGATGTGAATGATGTTTGTTACTTGCAACGGTACAACTACATCATCACCAAACTAAAAATATTTAGACGTTTCATTGCAATTTGGTATGCATATTTTACCCCCATCAGTCCACTTCCAGTATCATATTGTTTGTTTTCGAAATACCTTGTAACTTGGTTCTCCTCATTATAACTTAGAAGAAAAAAAAATACTCCGTTATGACAATAAAACCCAAACTTCAATGCTAAAGCCTTGGTAAAAAGCCTTTCTGGTAGTTTTAGAAATTAACACGTGTTTCGAGTTTCAGACGTGCCAAATTGCGTATGAGGAAAGAAGCTTTTGGGATCGGTTGAATCAGGTCAATAATTGGCAATCAAGACAGAATAAGTGTAAACAAGAAAATAGTATATTTCTTTGAGATAGCGTATCAAAGATACGTCTTAATCTATCATACCATAAATTACACAATAAACATTGTATTACCTTTCGTCATATTTTATGTTACGTAAGCTACATTGCTGAATGAATAGTGCTCTTGGTTTTGACCTCTGTCCATGAGTTTTTGGCGGAGTGAAGAATTGTGTTTGGCTGAATGCCACATTCCTGACTTTTTGGAATACATGTTTAAGTAGGGAAGATAAGGGAGTTAGTTATACATTGACTATACCGGGAATGCAAAACTGTCAGGGAACTAAATATTATTACAAGCTGTGTATGTAGGCTACATATTACTGTAGTCATATTCTGTATCATGTCCAAACTTACAGAAAGTACATCTAGATTCATACAATTCCCTATGAATAAATGGGAGACAAAGTATGAGGGCAGGGAGATACTGCTAAATATAACCAAATAGGGTCTACATAGGTTTTCCTTGTCTGGCTAGCCAGACTCAAAGGCTACGCCCAACAGACGTTAGTTTCTTCTCCGTAGCGAAAGACAGAGCAGGAGAATTCCAGGAGAACAACGGGCGTGTTTAGAAGCTGGTAGCCTATGAGCATCATCTAACTCAATTAAAAGTGAGTACACGAGAAGCATAAACAGAAAGGACATTTTTTTGTTTTACAGAAGAGAAAACGCAAAGGGAGAAAACAGGTGTGTTCCCTACATCCAAATCAAACTAAAAACATCGCAATAATATTATAATAAAACAACACAACAGTAAATGTAAAATGCACTGTCACAAATATGACATTAGCATATTGCTATAGACAGGATGGTTTGGCAAGAGGTCTTGCATTTATGAAAACACAACGGAAAAAGACAAAGGGATTTCAAAGCTGCTCCACACTGCATTGCTGTTTTACTGGACAGTGCAGATGTGTCAACATTTACAAAGAACCTAAACCCTACCTCCCAATATCTAGACAACACTATACAGCACAACATAGACGTAGACCAGGTCATTTCGGGTCTTTCAAGTTGAACTAAATGCGCTATACTTAGATAGCTGGTCTGTACACATCTGTATGCTATAATACTGTGGCATCCCATCTCCCTAGGGGACATCTTGTACTGTTTACCCAACAGCTCTGACCTACAACGACCTACACTAGAACTTCCAGCTAACAGAAACTCTGTTTTAGCAGTTGATCATGTAAAAATGGTTATACACTTGATATTGGTATGTACAGTCCTTTATGTCACGTCAGCCAGTGATGATGGGGAGATGTCGGAGGAGGCTCAGCGTGAGTGGATGTGTGTATCACGTGGTGTTTGCATTTTTGAGTGTGTGTTTGTGTGTGTGTGTGTGCCACATTAGTTGCCAGCCATTAAAGATATGGGTCGTTCCACAAAATGAGTTCCTTTTGCATCCCTTTGATATTTAAAGTAGAAATTGTGCATCAATTAAAAAGCATGTTTAAATGAATTAAATAAAAGTATATTTTGTATATGAATAAGACTTGATAAAGTGCCAAAATTCAGCATTTTGACATGCATCTCTGTGCATGCTCTATGATTTTTAGGAAGATTTTAACCCAAACAGTTTTCACCATCATTGTAAAGCCCTAGTCATTTTGTTGCTTTGACAAAGTCATTTCTAAAGAGTATTATTTATTTCATGTGATTAGTGATTCATTTTAAGGGAGAAAAAAATTAAGAAAACCTGTCCCTCGTTTTAAGGTCAACCCTGTTAAGTGAACTGAACTCTCATTTTACTATTCTTTTTTTAAATTCAAATAAACATATGAAAAGGAATAAACTGAGCGGGTCGAGCATAACACGTACACCTTTTTACCCATATATAGACAGGCAAAAAATGTTTTAACAATAAAAAAAAAAGAGTGTGAAGCTTGCATTGAATTGCCCCCTCCCTGTTGCACACAAGCTTCCGTTCCCCTGTTAGAAAGGGATTTATGAATGATTTAAGATGAAATAGTCAACCCTGTTACGGTCAACCCTGTTATTTGATTTGGCTTTTAATAGGCACTTACTATAGTCATTGTTTTATTTAACCTTTTGAGATGGGGAAAACATGCATTTTAAATTAAGTTGAACATGTGCTTATTATGACAGAATGTTAAAATTAGGTGAAATAAAACTCTTCACCAAGTCACACTACCCAAAAGGGTCTCATTTTGTGGAACAACCCATATGTGCGTGTGTGTGTTTCTGGGGTGGTTAGACGTCTACATCTCATGGGTCAGAACTGTGCTGCCACCCCGTTGTCCTGCTGCGGGTTGACCAGTGTGTTGGGTGGCTGGCCATTGGGCTGGGCGTTGGTCTCGTTTAGCCTGTGGACGCGGTACACCTCGTAGTGGATGCTACTGGTGATGTCCTTGATGTTCTGCATGTGGGTCCTTACAGAGAGGAAACAAAGAGGGGATTTAGTGATAAATGTTACCCAGAGAAACATCAACCCACCCGACCCACTGGTTGAATTAACGTTGTTTCAACGTCATTTGTCAACCTATTGTGACGTGGAATCTAAGTGGAAAATACCTTTGGATTTGCAAAAAGTCCATCAGTACTGTTTTCATCTAATTTCAACCAGCGTTGTAAAAATGTAAACACTTAACCTGACTAACAGGTTGTTGCATCAATATTTTAACAGTCATCAAAACTATGTATACGTTGAAATTAAGTTAAAATCCACATAGAAAAGTACAAAATATTTTTCATCCTATATTCAATATATTTTGGGTGGTTGAAATTGTTGAATTTCATAATTTGATTTGAAATTTGATTTCACCTTGTTTCAATGTTGATAGTAAAATCGTATGTTTGAATCAACGTCATAGTTTCAAGGTCATGCCATCAACCTAAATAGTGGTACAGCATACTGAAAAAAAGGTGAAGCCACAGTCCAACGATTTCCTGCCTGAACAGTGGCTCCTACTGGCATATGAGGGGTAATGCACTTCAGTGAGAACAAGTCTACCATCCAGATGCCTACTGTACCTCTATGTACCTTGCTCAGCGTTTGGAATTTAACTGTGTTATTTTTAGCTGAGCCATCATGTCATAACACTTAGACATTGATCAGCTTCCATGCTCATTTGCGTAGACTATCTAAGTAACATTGAATAGTTGAAAGTAGCCGAACTAACTTTTCTTACACAAGCTGTATGTGAAAGTACATTTGGAGTGAGGCTGGGTTTATGTAGGCTATTGACATCTGATTCGCCCAAAGCTATACTATCATTCATCCATGGTTGATTGGAACTTTGGAAGTTATCATTAGCCCTATGAATAGGATGCCATATCCATGATATTAAAACTAGAATCTGCAGTTGAAACCGCAACAAAGCCACAACTCCGCCTCTGTTTTGATTAAGAGCTGAGGGATGGGCCTCCAGAAATGTAACCACTTTTAAATTCATAGACCGAGCTATGGCTGCAAGGACGGACCATCCATTATATCAAAATTATAGTTTTAACCATGTTTTGAGGCTATACAGTGCTTGCTTTTTAAAAAAAAAACAATTTTCGGGATGTCTCCTGGTCTGACAAACACCGCTGTAGCTCTGACACCTTCCAGCACAGATGCGGAAGGATGATTGAGAAGCAGACGTCTAGCTTGAATAGAAAGATTCTTATTCTTAAGCTAATTAGAGGCGCTTCAATCGACTATGGGGTAAGAGACCTTGACAGTTCCAGAACAGGACCTAAGCACTAGAACTCTAGAAAGCTATGTATGCTAAGTTCTGGTTGGTTGGTCCTTTGAACAGACCTAACAGCAAGAGGTCCAGATTAATATATCTGTTCTATACAAGTGTGGAGTGATGAAAGGAGCATTCACCAAGGGCCAAGAGGCGCCCTGAAGGGGCCAGGTGCAATCTGGAAAGGAAACAGTCGGTCCTCCAGTAAACAGGCGCTTTGACATTCCTCTCTTTTCAGACCTACTCCTCCTGTTTGTTCATCACCTCCGCCCCCCTATTCCCCCCCAGCGGTGAGTCATGGACTCTCACTTGATATGACCCCCAACTTGGCAGTAAGAATGCTCAGCGCAGTCAAAAAAACATAAGCACAATGATAGTTTGTGTGTGTGAGTGCAACCATGCTCTCAACTACAGTATTGTCTGTCTACACCAGTGTCTGTCATAGATATTCAAACCAGTAGATGGTGATAGCGCTGACGTCATCCACGTATTTCTATGGAAAACTCCCGATGGCGCATGAAGCCGGAAATATTCTAATTTGAAGCACACCATATTGCTGAATGGGACTGAATGGCACCAAATAAAAATCCGCTAAGGATCATGGTGAAAGTGACCGTAACCAGCAAAGGAACATGGTTGATGTAGTCGTTTTCATCCTGCCTGAGAGAGTCAACCGTAATGTCTACAGCATGAGGGCGCAAGCCTCCTCGTAGCCTGCCGGCCCGTGATTGGTCCGTGTCAGCACGTGGTCCTGTGTGGACAAATGTAGTCAGAATGTGTCACTATTCAAAATATGTATCTTGATTGGTAAAATAATTCACAGTGGGAATCGAACTTGATCATAATAAACACATATTAGAGCCCAAAACAACGTTGAAAATCTTTTTTTGGGGGGGGTGGGGGTCGCCTTGGCAATTGTAATTTACATAGGGCAAACCAGGGCTTTGGCACCGCTAGGTTGCTGTGCAGTAGCCGACCAGCAGAGCTCATGACATCACATTCCAGACCGGACATGGCGGGCCTGGTGTCTGTGCACAATTTCCCCCATTGTGACCCGGATTCAGAAGGTTCGGTAAATCGTCCTCCTCACGTCTATTACTCCTAAATCTGTTTAGTCAAAGACAGACCAGAGAAACGTGGATATGAGTTAGACGACAGATGTTTAAATCAGTTGGCTGGGATTTAAACATGTACTGGCAGCAGTAACATGCATGGTTGATCCCCTGTACTGTGCAGTCCAGTCAGGCAATGGCAAACCTGCTTCAACCCATTTGACATGATTAGTATGACAGGGATAGTAATGGTTGTGTGTGTGTTGAATAACCTTCTATGGTTCCCCACTTTATTTGTGCCCAGAAGAATCTTTCCATTGACCAGGTACTACTGGTTGCTCCCCACCACAGCAAATGGGATCATCTCCTGACGACACACAACACATGGTTTATAATGAATCCATGCGTCGGTCGGTTGGTCGTGTGTGTGTGTATTTACAACACTGTAAACCCACCCTGATCTTATCATTGATCATCCTGTCATCAGCATCCTCGTCAAACTCTTTCTGAGGGTAGACGTCGATCCCGTTGGCTCGCAGTCCTTCCCTGATCTGCACAAACAGAAAACACATCACAATCTGACACCAGGTTGCAGTGTCACACCAATGTACTGTAGAACAGCAGTCAGGGCAAAACAATGGCCGTTTCCACATCATGTCATCTACCAAGTCATCCAATCCTGGAGGTGGAGGAGTGTGTGTCCTGCCCAGTACAACAACATCACACACCAAAGCCTTTCACTCACCACCAGGGGAAAGAACGGGGAAGGGAGGCTTTGTCACATCATAAAAATTCTTCAAGTAGATCTCCAGATACCCTGATTGTTTGGACCAGTATAAGGTCACCATGATTGAAATGATAAATATACAATTATGAAATGATTGACTACATTTCGACAGTACTGTTAGCTCACTCGGATTCCATCATAAATACTCCATCATGTTGTTAAGGCTGGTGTTGACCTTAAACGACCTTAAATGTTCTCTGACATGGAGACTTACTGTGGAGGTTAACAACCATTATTCAAATATACAGCCAGACACAAAATGGCCGCCTTCTTTACAATGACGAACACAGACATGCTTCTTCTGCCAGCAGTGATGGCCTTTAAATGAATGACCGTTCCGCTCACAATTACTACTTTGACAGTTTCCACTTGGTTGATGATCAAACAGATTTTCTACATTACTCTGTTTATACTTCTTGGAAAGTCTAAACTTGTAACTTTAACTTTCTCAGCCTTAGGCCTACATTATAGGATGAAATGTAAACTGACTACATTTTTTAAAGCTATAACAGAGCATGCACGCACACACTGTTGGACACAGATGGCAAAACCCGAATAAAAAGCTATTTTGTTCCTTTTGCATGCATGTCAACTGCTGCAGGGAGCAGAGAACAAGAAAGAAACATCAAGAAAAATGTAAGATCACAATCCCAGGGTCGTACATTGCCCAGCCCATGCAGCCAATCAAAACAAGCTGGTTACAAGCCCCAGAGCTTCCATCTCGCTCTGCCTTGTTCTCATTGGCCGTTGTCGGGGGAACGGTAGCCAAGTCGCCCAACGTGTATCCTCCTCCAGAATTAATAAAGCTGTCGCAGGATGCCAGAGAGTGGAGACAAGCGTCCCTCGAGAGAGGGAGTGTGCATGTACATGTGCATGTCCTTTTCTTCTTTGTGTGTGTGTGTACATGTTCATTTTCTTCTCCCAGGCTGACCACTGGCCAACAGAAACAGAGGAACAGAGGGGGGTGCAGAGGCCTATTTAGACTGAGCCAAGCAGGTAGTTTAGGCCTGTGTATCCTGGTATGGTGTAGAGTTAAAGTGACAGGAAGAGAAAGTAGCATTTGGGAATTCCATTGAATTCTAAATCATTTAAACTTCCATTTAAATCAGCAGAGGGCCTCTAGTCTCTATAACATAAACACGAGTCAGTCATCAACAGAAAGGGTTATGCATTCCATTATGGAGGAGTAGCTACTAGACAGCCTCTACCAAGTAGTTACTAGACAGCCTGCTACAGTAAACTGGCATCTGTGCAGACGTCAGCTGCCTCGAAGGTTTACAGAAAGCTGGAATATTGTAAATAAATCACTTCTTAAAATGCAACTTTCTGGCTAAAAACATCCGATAAGTGTTCCAAGGTTTCATACCGCTACTCCTCAGATTGGGCAGAGTACCGTAGTTTATCCAGATGGCTGCTGTTTGTAATGCCTGGCATCACTTCATACTGGCCTGTGTGTGATCTTACCCTCTCGTTACCCTGTTTTTACCCTGCTGTAAAGGCCTAATGCCAGCCCAGGTCAGATTGTAGTGCAAAAGGGACTAGTTTAAAAGCAAATCTACAGATCAATGTCATAGACTTTTTGTGTACACACATGTGCATGTATACACATTACACACACACACACACACACGTGCGTGCACACACCTTACCGTCTGTCTGAAGAAGTCCCTCTCCTCCAGGGTGAGTGCGTCTGCCTTAGCGATGACAGGGACTATTTTGACCGCTTTACTCAGACGGTTCAAACTCCACATCCAGGGGCCTCAGACTGGAGAGAGACAACACGTAGGGAGAGAGAGGAAGAGATGTATATCTTTAGACTATTGTCTGTACATATTAGTCCTAGCATTGTTGCTTCTGTCTGTAATAAGTATGTGTTTATTCTTTAGGAGGAGGAGAGAGAAAGATGTTAAGATAACTTCAAGAGAAAATGAGATATTTTCTGATTGGTAGGTTATATTGTAATGCAGCACTGTGGTATAATTGAAAACATGTCCAAAACGTTTATTCAACCACAAAGGACATTTCTTTTGAGACGTATGATAAAGCAGTTGTGGGGCAATGAATGTCACATCCACTGAAGACTTTTCAGTCATGGATGATATGAGACATACCACTAGGGGGCAATGATGGTCCATTGTCTATTATTTTCTGATAAATGACAGTGTGATTGTGCAGCAGTGTTCCAGTATAATCCTAATTCTCAAATTTAAAAGACGACTCACAACCTCTTTCCAAGGTTAAACACAAAATGCACAAAATGGTTAAGAACTGAAACATGCCTGGAAACAGATAATGGTCCTCTCAAGATTTTCGTCATGGATGGCAGTTTTAGGAGGTAAAATGTGGGGATAATGCAATTGAATACATATCTATATTGAACATCATGTGATGAGAGATATTGTCCTCAGCTGACCACTCACACAAAGCTTGTACATCCTACTCCCAAGTTGTCAAGTCTTAGAGCTTCTTTACTCTACTATCTCCTATAAACCTTCTCTCTTCCCCATCTCATCTCTTTGTATCCTGTATACACTCTCCTATCAGAGGAGAATGAATGAGAATGTTCAGGCTATAGCTAGCCTGGCAGTGGCTCTGGCTGCTCCATATGGAGTACGTCTAGAGTCTGAAACACATTTACACATTCATTTATTCAACATAAAAAATATGAATATCTCCAAATCACCCTTTTTGATGATTTTAAGACATATCGTTTGGAACAATGCACTACAAGTACATCACATTTACAAAGTGGGCTCTCTGCTAATTCTTAATTTCTTATCAATTGTATGAGCACCACCAACACAGGGAACGGGAAATGGATTCAAAAGGAAACTCCCTTTGCTGCTGAGTTGCTGAATGTGTAATCCTAAAGGTGGGCTGTGATTGGTTAATGACCTATAATGTTAATTTCTATGTATAAAATGGGTCGTACCAGAGATCCCACTCTGGAAATGTGATGTGTATGAAGACTATAGTGTTTCACACAATATGTTTAAATTAAGGGAAAAAAGCAAAAAGGATAATTTGGAGATATTCGTAGATTTAATGAATAAATTAATGTGAAAATATGTATTTCAGAATCTAAACATACTCCATGTTAGAGCACACTATAAGGAGTATAAAGACTCCAAGATGCCTGTATCATGTACAGTTCACTGATCGTTGGTCATACAGGAGGCATGTAAAATGGCCATTTACATCATGATTTCCCCCCAAAAAAATTGTGATTCAAAATGTAAAAAGCATTTCAAAACATCCTTTTGGGATGCACCCATAGTCATGTGTATTTATCTCAAACTGCTCAAGCTAGTAAAAGGAAACCTTGAAGCAAATTGCTGACACTAAACCAAGGACTAATCAATTCAATTAAAGTAGTGTAGTGTCTACCATTAAAAAAATATATTCTGCTTGGGATTTCTCTATTACAGACATAATGGCACCAAAGCATGGAGCTATCCAAGACACATGGGTTAATTCCCAAATGGCATCCTATTTCCTATGTAGTTCACTACTTTTGACCAGAGACATAGGGGTCCTGCTCAAAAGCAGACATATGACTTTGGCATCGTGTCTATGTAATTGATTAGAGGCCCTTGTTTCAAACCTCAACCGACAGACGATAATCCATTTGTGAAAGCAATGAATAAGGAGGGAAGAAAAAGGGAGAAAGAAGAAGGGGGAGTATTTGGGTTTTGGGGATAATTTTTTTAATAGTTCCAGAAGCTTCTTAAGTCTAGACCATGAACCAGGTTCCACCCGCAGTAAGATCTATATTGCTTATTGAACACCAGAACACCAGGATTGAGAGTTATACCCTCATATTGCCCTAAAGAGCAGCATTGGCTACTCAACACATTATTTTAGTGTCTCTCGCCTCATCCCCTGTCATGCCATCTGTTTTTGCTGAGTGACTAAGTGTGTGTGTCGTGTTGTTTCTATTCATGTGTGTGCCTCAACACCAGGAAGGCCCAACCACCACTCACCCATGTCCACACTGCACCAAAATATATGGCTCCCCGCTCAACCATCTGAAGACCCACAAATAGAATATCCACAAATAGAAGACCCAGGAGGAGCATATTAGGAGCATATTAGACCCTATGGGCACGAGTGAGACTAACCAGGGTGCACTCAAGGACACTTTAATTCCTGTTAAATGAATCTAACAAACTGCAGACGTGAGTAAAGGGAACATTTGCTAAATTGCTAGCAGAGCGGCATGAGGCAATGTGGTTGGTATTATCAAGACATTAAGAGTGTGTGTCTATACAAACGTTATTCAAAATTAACAAATAGCCACCACTTGGGTGTTTAATCTGATTATATTCGCTGCTAGTTGCTCACTAAATTAACTGTGATGATTCACAAGCATGCTGACGTTTTAAGGTTACATTTTCCATTCCTGAAATCACAAGAAACAGCACATTTTAAACATTAAAATGGTTTTGGCCCCATTCATTGTTAGGCACCTCACACACTATTCCCACCTGAACATATACAAACGTATTCTAAATGCTTTGTCATATACATTGTCTCAGTCTCCCCGTCACTCCCTGCCTAATGTTTTCTAGACTGCGTACTATAGTCTACAAAAGTATCTGCAGTCAAAGGAGTCTTTGTGAAACTTGATTCCTAAAGCGATACCTCAGTGTCTCTGGATAGAATGAGTTCCACATGTGGTCGAAAGAGAGAGGGAAGAGGATAGTGTAGGAGTGAAGATGGAGGGGAGGAGAGGAGAGAGAGAGGGGGGCAGTTTAGAGGAAGTGGTGAGGAGCATCTCATTTGTAAAAATGTTTACAGTATTAAAATTAAAACTTTTTCAATTCCACAGGAAATTAAGTTCTTCTCTTTCTTGTGATGCAAGTGTCGAGACGATGTGTTAAAGCCCAGATTAATCCACGGAAAGACAATATTCGATTTTTTGTATATTTTATTCATCTTTTTGTGTATTTCATTGACTGTGTTTGAGAAGGTCATTACAAACATTTGCGCGGTCATAACGTTAACGTGAAAAAAACTACAGGCACAAGCAAAAGTATGAAAGAGTTGTAGCAGTAAAATGAAAACAATCCATCAAGATTTAAGTGACAATTGGATTTTGCACCCCTCAAACACAGGAAATAGATGGCTGAAAAAGACAGATCCTCAGGTGGGTGGGGAATGTGCATTGCTAGTATAAGATTTATGGCATATTTCATTGTAGCCTATGTATATCTGTATAAACATTTGAGAATACTGTTCAAAATTCCCTGATCTGTGACTTGGAGGTGGGAGAGGGTATTCGTGGCAGGGGTGCCCTCTACCCAACTCTATGGTCATGTGAGTACTGAGGGCACTCGTGGCAGGTGTGGCCTCTATATTACTCTATGGACAGGAATTTATATGGGTGCCTCCTTTTAAATCCGGGTGTTTCGCCCAGAGAGAGTTGAGCAGTTGAACACGCCAAACAACTCCTTCACAAGAAACATAAGGTTACTTGCATAACCCCGGTTCTCTGATATTATGAGTGAGACATCTCAGTGGGATTCACCAGAATCTAAGTAGCTCGATGGACCAGTCTGTCGGAGACAGAGCGTGCCGAACTTCCTCACACTCGTGCGAGTAGGGGAATGTGGCGAGATATCTCTCATAACATCAGAGAACCGGGGTTACGCAAGTAACCCTAAGTTCTCTTTAAATTATTTGTTTTGACATCTCATAGTGGGATATAACCAACTCCCATATCACACATGCTCTCTGGAGCCAGGGAGTCTCCATTCCCTTTGATGGGAATTCCCTCTGGACAATACATCTGCTCTTATGTTCAGTACGCCCGGGACATGAGTCGGGCGTAGGGACAGGACTGTAGGTGTGCTCTGCTCCACAGAATAATCCTGACGGATAGTCTAAGCGCAGTCGTATTGTCCGTTCTGATCAAAACGTGCTAATTCTGAAGGGAGGGTAAAAATTCTGTGAAAGAAGCACCATCAGCAATTCGAGGTAATTTATGTGAGCAATGCGGATTAGTGGGGTCCATACTCTGTTTATTACATTTCCCTTGTGAACTGCGCCCAGCTCTGTGAGTGACGCATCTGTCGTCATCACTTTCCTCATTTCCACTACCCCTAGGGGAGTGCCCAGTGTTGCCAACTTAGCGACTTTGTTGCTATATTTAGAAAGAATTCAGACCCCTCTATCGACACATTTTCAAAAAAGCAACTAGCGACAAATCTTTTTCTGGTGTTATTGGAGACTGACGTGAAAGCACGTATCGTTCCTACTCTTTTCAACGAGCCCGGATAAAGGAGGAGGGTTGGAATTGTGACATAAAAAAAACAAGAATCGACAGAAAGTTCATTTGTAGTTCTAAACATATTTAGGATGTTTTTTACTCACTTTTTGTCTCACCCACGACGTTATTCCTCTCTCCTACAGCGTCCATCACAATTACATGCACATGGCCAATTATGCAAATTATGTGAAGATGTCATTTAGCGACTTCTAGGACAGCCAATAGCTACTTTCCTGACTGAGGAGTTGGCAACACTGGGAGTGCCAGAAACGAAGATCGAGGGGCTCTTCCAGTGACTGGGAGCCGAGAGACACGTGGATGTCACCTCTATCCGGCGATTGACAGACAACAGGCAAAACCCTAAGTAGGCCGAGTGGTACTACTGAGATGGTGGATGCCATCAAACCTAGCACTCGGAGGCACGTCTCGAACATGACCGAGCGCCCCTGTGTAACAGGGAGAGGCACTGTAGGAACGAGGCGATGCAGTCTTCCGAGAGTGTTGCCCGATAAGAGAGAGTACCCAGCATTATGCCAAGGTATTCTATTCTCTGTGTTGGCACCAAACAGTTATTTTTCTGATTGATCTTGAACCCTAGCTCGGAGAGCTACCTTATACTTCCCAGTCGAAATAGTTCGCACATATGACAATTTGACGTTTTTGTTTCTTTTGGTGTTCGGCATCATTCGGCAGGGGTTTTTCCCGGAATGTTTGAGCACACAACCATTTCTCTTGAGGCAAGCTGAAGTTCGGTAGCCGAAGTCTACGCCCCTTCGTTGGTGATTGGTCAACAGTAGGGATTCTTCAATGAAGTGTTTGTCATTCAACTACAGACGACTAGTTGCCATGCACATTTTGTCACTTGCAAACATCTTAAAAAACCTCCTCTGCAAAAACTTCAAAATTAATGACATATTTCTTGACTTATCTTTGATTAATTCTAACTATTTTGAGGAAGTGTAACTACATGTTCTTTTATATGGCGAGGGACAAACAGTAATATTGCTGTTTTTTTTAAGCGAATGTCTATCTATTTAAGGGAGTATGCGAGGCACAAATCGAATCTCCTTTTCATTGTATTTTCAACCTGTATATGTGGATGCTTGGATACAGCAGAGGCTTTTATTATTGAGGAAAAAAAGAGTGAATGCATAAAAATGGGTCGCGGCACAAAGGGAAGGGTTTTAGGAGCACAGATGTGCCCCTCCCTCATAGTGGGGTGAACTGTTGGTTGCACCTCTCTGCCGTTGGGCGCCCATTCCCTGCAGGGGAATCAAATGAGCGGGACATCGACGTGGCTGCAGGGAAGGAACGTTTTCCCCACTGTCAGCCCGTTAGGGGATCCAAATTGTGGGGTCGAAGACTGCTGTGTCACTAGGGGCTTCTCGCAGAAAGTTTCCCTTTCTCTGGCACGAAGCCTTGGCTTCTGGAGGGGTTGGCCAGGTAACCACGATTCCCAGATCTACAGTGTTCGCACTTCTGCCGAATGATGGCGACAGGTGGTCCCAAACAGTCCTTCCAGCTCAACAGGAACGTTAAGGAAATGTACTTTCTCCCTGTCCGTTAGCCACAGGGCTCTCTCCCCTACCACTGCAAGGCTCATGGCACAACCACAGGCTTGAATGGCACCCCTGGAGGCTCGGAGGTGTCGTCTATGAAAACACAGATCTCTTCCCAAAGGTTTGGGTTAGGCTTGCCAATCGATAGGAGATTATGCATCTCCAGCATCAAATTGGCCTGGTAAGCCAGTAGTAGGGACGAAACGTTCAACGCCCGTGAAGAATGTGCAGCAGACACTTACACATTTTAGTAGATAGATGAGGAGAAACGGTTCGTTTTAACAGGGAGAGAAGTGTCCATCTTTGACAAGGTACTGGGGTTGAAGTGGTTGGCCAGTGACCGCTCAACCACCAGTGGATTGTCCTTGACATTCATTTGGCAAAAAGTCTGGTTTGGACATTGCTAGTCAAAGGTTTTCAAAATTGCATTTGGCTTCAGCCATGCATGTTGAGAGGAGTCGTTTTCCTGGGACGGTGCTAGAGGGAAGTTTACTCCTGTCATACCAGTCCCTCTCTGATGCCACCCCCCATGGGTTCAGGCCACTCAATATGCTGCCCGTTTGCTGACATCAATGAGTGAATATCTCATCCACCATCGATGCCCAGCTAAGCTAGCAGGTTCCATGGCTCCAAAAAACAGCCAAAAAAGTTAAACGTAACTAGCGTTCACCACTTGGGTTAGTAGCCTAGCTGGTTAAGACAGTGCTGGCCGGAAAAGCTAATCCTTTAACAATGTCAGCGTAGCTAGCGTTCGCCATGAGGGTTAGTAGCTTAGCTAGTTAGCACAAAGTTAGACAAAGAAAGTTAGCACTACGTTGGTCTTGCAACAAATGAAAGCGTGGCTCTCGACCGATAAGCAGTGACGCTAGAATGTTCGGTCTAGTCAACGCCAATGAAGGGTCAAACTATCAGAGAGCAAACTAGTAATTCTACCCTTCCAAGTAGAAAAGCTAGTCATAGGATAGCTAGCCTTGCAGCGAGCTAGCCAGGTTACCTAAGCTTGGGAGCTAAGCTAGCCAAGTCTCCGCAGTTAGTCGTGTGATGCTAGTTACAAAAGGAGACAAAGGAAGAAAGGCACTGAAGCAAATTCTTACTCGAAAATGTCACCCAACACAAAAGACATGAGCTAATAAGGTTACGCCACCAAGTGCAGGGTTAACGGCACATGAACAGTTAAACAGGAAAAAGTATCAAGTCGTGCTGAGGAGAGCCAAGTCGAACTCTTCTGTGAGGAAGAGAGATGAGAATGAGAAGAGGGAAGGTGAGTGGCTCTTTGGTAAGTGGGGGAAGGGCTCCCTCATTCGCCACTTGACCGGTCTGATTAGTCCTTCAGGCTACTTATGTCGAAACAAATAATTGAAAGAGAACCAGTGTGCGTCTTTGACATTTAAGTCACATTTATCATGTAGAAGAGGATAAGAATAAAACTCCCTCACCATTGTTGTTCATAGACCAAAGAGCTACAGTATATTTTCCTCTCATCCAATAAATGTAAACATAGTTTGCATGGAGTTAAAGTAGAATTTTCAAAGCAACATTGGCATTGAGTAGAACCGGTGCTATGGTCAGATGACATGAAAATAGAGCTCTTTGGCCACGCACAACAGTGGTGGGTTTGGCATCGAAATGAGACTGCATAAGCAGAAATTAATCCCATACTTACTTTAAAATATAGTGGTGAAATGTATTGAACCTTTATTTTATCAGAGAGTCATACTGAGAGCAAGGCTTCTTTTACAGATGAGCCCTGAATTACAGAAAATTAACATCAATATGAATACAAAATGCAAGAAGGAAACCAGGTCATAAAAAATAAACACATTCATCGGTAAAAATGTCCTCAATCAGCTTTCTGACTTGCCCTAGAGGCACCAAAACATCAAATTTAAGAACATTTTGAAGATTGTTCCAGAAATAAGGTGTAAGAAAACTAAAAGCTGATTTACCTAACTCAGTAGAGAGCAAAGGATTTTCCAGAGTTAGCCATCCCTGAGACTGGGTGTTGTAACTCGTATTTCTAAAAGTTTAGTAATGATGTTAGGTACAGTGGGACTTTTTGTAAAAGGCTTTATAAATGAAAACATAGCAATGCATCAACCTACATGTTTGGGCCATTATGCTTCCACTGGACCTGGGGCCCTTGTTAAGGTCAACAGCATAGTGAACTTTACCCAGTACCAGGACATTTTAGCCAAAAAGCTGCTTGCCTCTGCCAGGAGGCTGAAACTTGGCCACAACGGTCTCGTCCTGCATGATAATAACCCCAAGCACACATCACAATCCACAAAGAAATTGTTAAATTGGCCACAAATCAACATTTTGAAATGGCCGTCTCAGTCTCTGGACTTGAAACCTTTTGAAATCCTGTGGTTTGAATAAAGAGGGCAGTCCATAAGTGCAGATGAAGGATATATTTTTTATTTTACCTTTATTTAACTAGGCAAGTCAGTTAAGAGCAAATTCTTATTTTCAATGACAACCCACTGTTCCTAGGCTAACTGACTTGTTCAGGGGCAGAACGACAGATTTGTACCTTGTCAGCTCAGGGGGTTCGATCTTGCAACCAGGGGTTAGTTAGCTATAGCTCTGGACGGACAGACACGCACATACACACAATATTCCTACTTCATACATGATAGCAGTGAGAGAAAATGAATACTTTTTGACCTTGCCCAGATAGGTCTTCATTGACTTAGTGTCATGAGATGCCACCCTTATTTTAAACAACATTCCCCAATCACTGTTTGTAATGGTTTAGGATCTCCTCGGAACCACTATGACATCTAGTATATATACAAAACACAATCCCGCAGGGCTCCTATACAAACACACTATATGTGTGTGTACGTGCATGTGTGGGGATTCTCTCTTCTCTACCAGCATCACCACACAAACATAAATACATGGCTAGCAGTACCGGTGCATCAAGTCTGACACCAACAGGCTCCTAAACAGTTTATATCCCCAAGCCTTAACCAACAGAATGAATTGACCCTTCTATTTAATTTTAATTTTTTCACTGACTCTACACACTCACACTCCATCACACACACAACATGCACACACATTTATACCGACTCCACACCTGACATTAAAACTTGAAACTTAAAACACTGAGTGATATCTAAGCTGGGAAGGAAGACTCAAGGTTTTTCAACATGCTCTTTGTAGCATCAATCACTTCTCAGTGTGTTCTCATTCTCCTAGATCCATCTGCTGGCTCAGGCTCTGCTCTGCACACTCTTGGATTGCATCCTACCTGGCAGGTCGCTCCTAGGTGACGTGGAGAGGATCTGTGTCTGCACCACATGTCTGCACCACCTGCTCTCACTACCGGTGTGCCCCAGGGTTCAGTTCTAGGCCCTCTCCTCTAAACACCCAATCACTCGGCTCCATCATATCCTCCCAGTTGCACCTATCAACTACTTTTCTCCTTCCCACCCCTTCTGACAGGTGGCGACATGCATCTCTGAGTGCCTGGCAGACATCTCAGCTTGGAAGTCGGCCCACCACCTCAAGCTCAACAAGAAGGAGCTGCTCTTCCTCCGGCGGGGAAGGCCTGCCCGCTCCAAGAGCTCTCCATCACGGTTGACGCCATGGGGTCCCCCTCCCAGAGTTCAAAGAACCTTGGCGTGACCATGGACAACAATCTGTCATTCCCTGCTCTTCTCTGTCCTGGCACCCCAATGGTGGAACGAGCTTCCACCTAACGTCAGGAAAGCAGAGTGCCTGCCCATCTTCCCGAAAACATCTGAAACCCTACTTCTTCAAATGGTATTTATTACTTGTGCCGAATTCAACAGTGTAGACTTCACTGTGAAATGCTTACTTACGACCCCTTTCTCAACAACGCAGAGTTAAAAAGAAAAATGTGCTAAATAAAAAAGGAAATAGTAACAACAAAATAACAATAATGAGTACCTACTCAGACGTACAGCCGTTCCCTAGCCTATGGCTCTCCACTGGGACACACTTAACTCATACACCACCCAGGGTGCCCCAAATGGGGATTTTATTTGGCCTCCCAAGTTTGTTGTTGGACATAAGACTAAAAACACCAGCCAATACGCTCCAAGTGATTTTAGTTCAGGAAATGTGTTACGAAGTAGTCCCACACATAATACTGTAGAATAGATATATGCAATCGTATACAAACGTAAGCAAGGTTTGAAATGATGTTTAAGTCAAATATTATATCCGTTTGGGCTTCTTGCGGTCAGTTTGCAGTCTACAAATTATTTGTAATGATGTTCCACCCCCCTGACCATCCACTCAAAAAAAGTATAATTGGCCCGATGCTGAATCTAGTTGATGATCCCGGTCATACACATACGCGGGCGCCCACACAGCCACACAAGAAGCGCATGCAAAATTTAAAAAAGGCAATGTTGTAAGACACTGGGTTTATAAGCCTCTATTCTGTGTGTGTGTGAAGGGCACAGATTTGGTGGTGGCTTTTAATTGGCCCTTTTGAGCTGTTGATGTTCTCTTAACGAGAGTCTGCTTGAGCTTGTCAACATTAATGGGCATCATTACCTCACCATCTCTCTGCCTGACAGCTTTCTTACATCTACTGAAGGATGCATGCCACTATGTGTAGTGTGTACCAATCTCAGGGGCACTCAGTAAGGGTTCCATGCTGGTACTCGAAGAATAAACTGGAGTGTGTATGCGTGTGTGTGTGTCAACGTGCATATTAAACTCACCCACAACCATGTCTAACAGGAGTCCAACTGTAGCCACAGGACTAAACACTCACACTCCAACACAAAACATTGCATGAAATGACTGACACCCCATTTCACCTACTAAAATGGATGATTCCAGATCCCCGAGGGATCAAACCGAGCCAACAACCTGCTAAAATGGAAGATTCCAGATCCCAGAGGGATCACACAAAGCCAACAACCTGCAGAGAACAGTAAATCACACAGAGCAGCTTACAAAACACATCCGCTCTCTAGCGTCGCGTAAATCTGAAGATATATATTCAACCCGTCATGCCTTACAATAGCCATTCATTTTGTTTGGATTCAGACTGTTGCATTTCTCAGAAGAACATTTGGTGAACAATGATGGGAAGCTGTAAATTGGAGTGTGTGTATGTGTAGCTGGCTGCAATGTGTGTTGTGGGTGTGGGTACACACGTGTGACTGTGTGTGTCACTAGGAGGTGCTGTAAGGTTCTCAAACCTCTCCTCAGGAACCCCCAGACATTTTACCATTTTCTTGTAGCCCTGAACTAACTCACCCGATTTACCCAGTCAAGGGCTTGATGAATAGTCAACAAGTTGAATCAGGCTGTGCCAGCTGTGGAATAGTTCAAATACATGGAACGGCTGGGAGTCCCCGAGGAGAGGTTTGAGAACCCCTTCAGGCAGACTCGCTGAAAACTGAGAAAAAGACAGGAGACAAATAGGCACTAATGATGATATTAAAGTTGAATCTATAGCCATCCCGCCCCTGGATACCACAACAGTGCCAGTCAGCTTCCCTTGTGCCATCTGCTGGGTTATGTGACGTCTGTGTTCTCCAAGAACACACTTCACACACACAATACTGTATTCCCAGCCCTGAACGTTCAACTGTCTATGGCAACGTCTCCCAAACTCGGTCCTGGGGACTCTAAGGGGTACACGTTTTGGTTTATGCCCTAGCACCACAGCTGATTAAAATAATCAAAGCTTGATGAGGAGTTCATTATTTGCATCAGCTGTGTAGTGCTAGGGCAAAAACCAAAGCATGTACCCCTTAGAGTCCCAAGGACCGAGTTTGGGAAACGCTGGTCTATGGGCCCTTGGCCATGAGCTTGTAGACATGTAAAAACATTGGCATCTGAAGATCCAATCACCTGACTAAAACAGACCAGTGAAAATATGACTACACATTCTAAGTTTAGCTCACGCTGATGACCCTAATTTGATGTAAAACCCCCTCCAAGACACACTGTATTTACCTCAATTCACCAACAGATTGTTTAAAAGAACTTGTAGCTTGGTCTTCACCATTATGACTTTGCAAAGACACTTTATGACACTAAAACCCAAACTTTGATGGCAAACACTACATAAAGGGTATCCTTTTTCACAGTTTCAGACATGCCCAATTGTGCGTGCCCAAAGGGGCTTTTGTGATTGGTTAAGAGGAGTCACTTGCACAGGTGAAATGGATTGGCAATCAAGACAATCGTAAACAATAAAAATATCAATCTTTATTTATTTGACATAGCATATCAAAGATAAACCATACTCTCATACTATAACAAATTACACAATAACTATACAACAGTAAACTTTGTATTACCTTTTGTAATTCTTTATGTTACTTAAGCTACATTGCGGATTGAATAGTACTCTTGGTTTTGACCTCTGTCCATGCGTTTTTTGGCGGAGTGAAGAATTGTGTTTGGCTGAATGGCACATTTATTACTTTTTGGAATAAATGTTTAGTAGGGAAGATAAGGGAGTTATACATGGACTACACCGGGGATGCAAAACTGTCAGGGAACTAAATATTATCTCAAGCTACATATTCAACCTACCTGTAGTCCTATTCTGTATCATGTCCAAAAAGACAATGTAAATCTAGATTCATACAATTCTCTATAAATACACAGGAGACAATGCATGATGGCAAGCAAATACAACCAAAGAGGATCTCTGTAGATTTTCCATCCTCTCTGAGAACAACGGGAGTGTGTAGGTCGACTGGTAGGCTATATGAATATCAAACTCAATTAAAAAGTGAATACATAACAAGCATAAATATCCATTTATAAATCAATTCTATATATTTCGCTTCTCTTTAAAACAGAAAGGACATTTATTTGGTTTAGAGAAAGGTCGGAGAGCATAGGGATGTCTGTTCCCTGCATCCCCACCATTCAGACAAACAATACAACATTATAACAACAGTAAATGTAAAATGCACTGTATGAATGAACATGATACGTTTAACAAGATACGACATCGGCATATTGGTACAGACAGGATGGTTTGGCAAGAGGTCTTAAACATATGAAAACGCAACGGAAAAAGACAAAGGGAATTCAAAGCTGCTCCACACTGCATTGCTGCTTTTCGGGGCAGTGCAGATGTGTCCAAAAATATACAAAGAACCTAAACCCTACCTCCTAATCTCTCCAATATCTAGACAACACTATACAGCACAACCCAAATGTAGAACAGGTCATTTCGACCAGTTATTTCTGGTTTAGCTAATTGATGTGCTATACTTAGATAGCTGGTCTGTACACATCTGTATGCTATAATACTGTGGCATCCCATCTCCCTAGGGGACATCTTGTACTGTTTACCCAACAGCTCTGACCTACAACGACCTACACTAGAACTTCCAGGTAACAGAAACTCTGTTTTAGCAGTTGATCATGTATGAGTCATTATATACTTGATATTGGAATCCTCTTTGGAGTGTGTACAGTCCATGTCAGCCAGTTAGGATGGTTGTGTGTGTGTCACATGGTGTGTTTGCATGTGGTGTGTCACAGTTGCCAGCCATTAAAGATATACGTGTGTGTGTGTGTGTGTGTGTGTGTGTGTGTTTATTTGTCTGCAGATGGTCAGGCATCTACATCTCATGGGTCAGGACTTGGTGCTGTGCTGCCACCCCGTTGGCCTGCTGCGGGTTGACCAGTGTGTTGGGTGGCTGGCCATTGGGCTGGGCGTTGGTCTCGTTTAGCCTGCGGACGCGGTACACCTCGTAGTGGATGCTACTGGTGATGTCCTTGATGTTCTGCATGTGGGTCCTTACAGAGAGGAAACAAAGAGGGGATTTAGTGAGAGAAACAGCAACATTACCCAGAGAAACATCAAGCGTCATCAAAAACACTGGTCAAAACACAGTATCACCATCACTTAAAACCCAGTTAATATTCACCTGATGAGAAGGTCTCGCAGGTAGGCAAACTCACAGTGTGCAATGTTCTCAACTGCAAAAAGAGAATAAAGAAAATGAAATTACATTCTATGGGATAAACAGCAAGTGTTTTCTGCTTACAGTTACTCAAATAATATTCAGTACAATAGCCACGTAGCATATATTCTGTGTATCAGGGAGTGCATATCAAGTTAAATGCCATGTGCTATTCTACACTCTGCCACAAGATGGGAGTGTTGCGCCAAAGACAGATCAAGGACACTCATTTATCTTGACATCTGCAGCAATTATCTTAAATAAAGATTACACCTTCCACTACAAGTAATTTAATCCATCTAGGCTCCCTTAGCAAGTCAGACAGTTTAACAAACTCTCCATGACAATTTGCTGGAGTCTGGAAAGGGTCCAACACATGTTTGAATGATCGATTTTGTCAAGTCCACATAATGAAAAAGGAGCGCTATCGATGTGAAATCGCAGCACAGGAAATTCAATTCTATTTCATCCCTCTTAGGGAGGGGCGGGGAGAGAAGAGGGTGCTGCTGTGTGACCACCATAGTCTGTGGGTGGATGTACTGATTAACGTGGTGGTGGGTCTCCCTTAATTTAAAACCAGGTTGGTTTTAAATGTTTCTCTGGGTAACACTTTCCTCCACCCATTGCAAACAGGGGATTAACACAAGAACACACAGAGACAGACATGTTGTATATGTAGCTGTATAGGTACAGCCCTCTAGATAAGTATGACATATGGAATGAGGAGGAAGAACGGCTGATAATGAGAAAGAGAATGACATTGGGGCAGCGGTAGAGGAAAAAGAGAACGTAAGACGACAGAAAGAAAGAAAGAAAGAAAGAACGAAAGAGAGGAAGAACGAGGAGAAAGAGGTCCTGGCTATGATCGCAGTGCAGACAGGTCCAGCAGCCCTCCCTCCCTCCAAGCACACTGACTGCCTGGCTGGCTAGAGTCATTGTTCCCTCAGCCAGGGGACCACCACATTTCTCACTCTTATCACATCCGTGCTCCTACAAACACACCTTTGTCTTAGAGTTCAATTACAGTCCATGGGTGTTTTACGAACACCTTGACAGTTCCAGAACAGGACCTAAGCACTAGAACTCTAGAAAGCTATGTATGCTAAGTTCTGGTTGGTTGGTCCTTTGAACAGACCTAACAGCAAGAGGTCCAGATTAATATATATCTGTTCTACAGCCGTCTGTCTACAAGTGTGGAGTGATGAGAGGAGCATTCACCAAGAGCCAAGAGGGGCCAGGTGCAATCTGGGAAGAAGACAGTCGGCCCTCCAGTGAAAAGGAGCTGGGACATTCCTCCCCCCCCCCCCTCTCTCTCTTTCTCTCTAGACCTCCTCCTTCTGTCTGTCCTCCACATCATCACATTTTCCCCCCACTGTGTTATGGATGCAGACGGCTCAGTAAATCCTCCTTGGGACTGTGACTTAGAAATGTCTTTAGTCACAGACCAGAGAACTGTGGATATGAGAAACACTCGCTCATAGTCACAAAAGACTCAATCAGTTGGCTGGGATTTAAACATGTACTGGCAGCAGTAACATGCATGGTTTCTCCAGAATCTGCTTCAACCCATTTTACATTACTAGTTTGACAGAGATAGTAATGGTTGTGTGTGCTGAATTACCTTCTATGGTTCCCCACTTAGTTTTTCTGCCCAGAAGCCTCTTTCCATTGACCTGGTACTCCTGGTCGCTCCCCACCACAGCAAATGGGATCATCTCCTGATGAGACACACACACAGTTTAAGACCAACAATGCTTTGTAATGAATCCATGCGTCAGTGGGTGTGTGCGCGTGTGTGTGTGTGTGTGTGTGTGTGTGTGTGTGTGTGTGTGTGTGTGTGTGTGTGTGATTCTGCATGTGTTTACACACTGTAAACCCACCCTGATCTTATCATTGATCATCCTGTCATCAGCATCCTCGTCAAACTCTTTCTGAGGGTAGACGTCGATCCCGTTGGCTCGCAGTCCTTCCCTGATCTGCACAAACAGAAAACACGTCACAATCTGACACCAGGTTGCAGTGTCACACCAATGTACTGTAGAACAGCAGTCAGGGCAAAACAATGGCCGTTTCCACCTCGTGTCATCTACCAAGTCATCTAGTCCTGGAGGTGGAGGAGTGTGTGTCCTGCCCAGTACAACACCACACACCAAAGCCTTTCACTCACCACCAGGGGAAAGAACGGTGGAGGGAGGCTGAAACTTGTATCACATCAGAATCCATCAAAAGTAAGCAAGCCTACTCATTCTTCCAACTTAACTTTCACTGGCTAACTGCCAACAAAAAAACAGAAATGATTCATGCAGATAGCCAGATTGTTAGACCAGTACGAGGTTACTGTGACTGAAAATATAACAGAATAGGAAATGACTGACTACAATTCTGGTGTAGCTCACTCTGAGTCCACCGTAAACACTGCTACGGCTGGTGTTGACGTTAAATGATAATTTGATGTTCCCTGACATTGAGAGTTAATGTGGAGGTAAACCACTATTACACAAATATACAGCCAGACACTCAGGTTTACAAAATGGCCGTCTTTCTTTTATGTCTTTATAATGACTGTAATACAGACAAGAGACAGAGTGAGAATGACAGGCTTCTTCTGCCAGCAGTGATGGCCTTTAAATGAATGACCGTTCCGCTCACAATTACTACTTTGACAGTTTCCACTTGGTCGATGACGAACAGGTTTTCTAAATTTCTCGGTTTAAACTTCTTGGAAAGTTTAAACTTGTAACATTCTCAGCCTTAGGCCTATTTTATAAGCCTACAACAGTTGAGGGAACGTGACCAGAGCACACACACAAACGCCCGCAACGAACTGTGGACACAGAGGGTAAAACCATAAAAAAAGCTCTTGTTCCCTTTGCATGCATGTCAACTGCTGCAGGGAACAGAGAACAAGAAAGAAACGTAAAAAAAACCTGTTAAGATCACAATCCCAGGGTCGTACATTGCCCAGTCCATGCAGCCAACCAAAACAAGCTGGTTACAAGCCCCAGAGCTTCCATCTCGCCCGCCCTTGTTCTCATTGGCCGTTGTCGGGGAAAACGGTAGCCAAGTTGCGCAGCGTGTTTCCTCTTCCAGAATTAATAAAGATCTGTCGCAGGATGCCAGAGAGGGGGAGACTAGCGTCCCTCGAGTGTGTGTGTGCGCGTGCGCAGGCATGTTCTTTTCTTCTCCCAGGCTGATCACTGGCCAACAAACACACACTGGAACAGAGGGGGGTGCAGAGGCCTTTTTAAACTAAGCCAAGCAGGTTGTATAGGCCTGTGTATCCTGGTATGGTGCAACTTTCAAGAGACCGCAGGAAGAGAAAGCAGCAACGGATTCTAAAATCAGTAGATATGGCCTCTATACCACAGACATGAGTCATCAACAGAAAGGGCTGTGCTTTCTTTCATGGAGGAGTCGCTACTGACAGACCTACACTAGACAGCCTCTACCGAGCAGCTACCAGACAGCCTCTGCCGAGCAGCTACCAGACAGCTTCTACTGAGTGTTGCATAAACCTTCCTAAACTCTGGGGGGGGAACTCCTCATCTGAGGTCCTGTGTGGTTTCTCCATCTCCTGTACCCAGTAGCTTATTGCTAATAAGAGACTAGCCTGCTACAGTACACTGGCATCTGTGCAGACGTCAGCTGCCTCGGAGGTTTACAGAAAGCTGGAATATTGTAAATAAATCACTTCTTAAAATGCTCCTTTCTGGCTAAAAACATCCGATAAGTGTTCCAAGGTTTCATACCGCTACTCCTCAGATTGGGCAGAGTACCGTAGTTTATCCAGATGGCTGCTGTTTGTAATGCCTGGCATCACTTCATACTGGCCTGTGTGTGATCTTACCCTCTCATTACCCTGTTTTTACCCTGCTGTAAAGGCCTAATGTCAGCCATGTCAGATTGTTGTAATGCAAAAGGGACTAGGTTAAAAGCAAATCTACAGATCAATGTCATAGGCTTTTTGTGTACACACACGTGCATGTATACACATTACGCACACACACACCTTACCGTCTGTTTGAAGAAGTCCCTCTCCTCCAGGGTGAGTGTGTCTGCCTTGGCGATGACAGGGACTATGTTGACCACTTTACTCAGACGACTCATAAACTCCACATCCAGGGGCCTCAGACTGGAGAGAGACAACATGGAAGGAGAGAGAGAGAGAGAGGGGGGAGGAGGAGAGAGAAAGATGTTAATAAGATTACTCTTAAAGTTAAGGAGATATTTTCTGATCAAATCAAATTTTATTGGTCACATGCGCCGAATACAAGTGTAGACCTTACAGTGAAATGCTTTCTTACAAGCCCTTAACCAACAATGTTTTAAGTTAAGATTTTTGTTACTTAAATAGAAAATAAAAGTAACAAACATACATCAGCAGTAAAATAACAATAGCGAGGCTATATACAGTTGAAGTCGGAAGTTTACATACGAGTTTTAATGATTCCAACCGAAGTGTTTGTCAACCACTCCACAAATTTCTTGTTAACAAACTATATTTTCTCTAAGTCCGTTAGGACATCTACTTTGTGCATGACAAGTAAGTTTTCCAACAATTGTTTACACGCAGATTATTTCACTTATAATGGACTGTATCACAATTCCAGTGGGTCAGAAGTTTACATACACTAAGTTGACTGTGCCTTTAAACAGCTTGGAAAATTCCAGAAAATGATGTCATGGCTTTAGAAGCTTCTGATAGGGTAATTGACCTAATTTGAGTCAATTGGAGGTGTACCTGTGGATGTGTATCAAGGCCTTCCTTCAAACACAGTGCCTCTGTTTGACATCATGACAAATCAGCCAAGACCTCAGAAAGAAAATTGTAGACCTCCACAAGTCTGGTTCATCCTTGGGAGCAATTTCCAAATGCCTGAAGGTACCACGTTCATCTGTACAAACAATAGTACGCAAGTATAAACACCATGGGACCATGCAGCCGTCATACCGCTCAGGATGGAGACGCATTCTGTCTCCTAGAGATGAACGTACTTTGGTGCGAAAAGTGCAAATCAATCCCAGAACAGCAGCAAAGGACCTTGTGAAGATGCTGGAGGAAACAGGAACAACAATATCTACATCCACAGTAAAATGAGTCCTATATCGACATAACCTGAAAGGCCGCTCAGCAAGGAAGAAGCCACTGCTCAAAAACAGCCATAAAAAAAGCCAGACTAAGGTTTGCAACTGCACATGGGGACAAAGATTGTACTATTTGGAGAAATGTCCTCTGGTCTGATGAAACAAAAATATAACTGTTTGGCCATAATGACCATTGTTATATTTGGAGGAAAAAGGGCGAGGCTTCAAAGCTGAAGAACACCATCCCAACCGTGAAGCACGGGGGTGGCAGCATCATGTTGTGGGGGTGCTTTGCTGCAGGAGGGACTGGTGCACTTCACAAAATAGATGGCATCATGAGGGAGGAAAATTGTGGATATATTGAAGCAACATCTCAAGATATCAGTCAGGAAGTTAAAGCTTGGTCGCAAATGAGTCTTCCAAATGGTCAATGACCCCAAGCATACTTCCAAAGTTGTGGCAAAATGGCTTAAGGACAACAAAGTCAAGGTATTGGAGTGGCCATCACAAAGCCCTGACCTCAATCCTATAGAAAATTTGTGGGCAGTACTGAAAAAGTGTGTGCAAGCAAGGAGGCCTATAAACCTGACTCAGTTACACCAGCTCTGTTAGGAGGAATGGGCCAAAATTCACCCAACTTATTGTGGGAAGCTTGTGGAAGGCTACCTGAAACGTTTGACCCAACAATTTAAAGGCAATGCTACCAAATACTAATTGAGTATATGTAAACTTCTGACCCACTGGGAATGTGATGAAAGAAATACAAGCTGAAATAAATAATTATTTCTACCATTATTCTGACATTCACATTCTTAAAATAAAGTGGTGAGCCTAACTGACCTAAGACAGGGAATATTTACTAGGAAAAACTGAGTTTAAACGTTTTTGGCTAAGGTGTACGTAAACTCCCGACTTCAACTGTACCAGAACAGAGTCAATGTGCGGGGGCACTGGTTAGTCGAGGTAATATGTACATGTAGGCAGAGTTACAGTGACGATGCATAGATAATAAATAGAGAGTAGCAGCAGCGTAAAAGATGGGTCTGGGTAGCCCTTTGATTAGCTCTTCATGAGTCTTATGGCTTGGGGGTAGAAGCTGTTAAGAAACCTTTTGGACCTAGACTTGGCGCTCCGGTACCGCTTGCCGTGCGGTAGCAGAGAGAAGTGTCTATGACTAGGGTGGCTAGCGTCTTTGACAATTTTTAGGGCCTTCCTCTGACACCGCCTGGTATAGAGGTCCTGGATGGCAGGAAGCTTGGCCCCACGCACTACCCTCTGTAGTGCCTTGCGGTGTGAGGCCGAGCGGTTGCCATACCAGGCAGCGATGCAATCAGTCAGGATGCTCTCGATGGTGCAGCTGTAGAACCTTTTGAGGATCTGAGGACCCATGCCAAATCTTTTCAGTCTCCTGACGGGGACTAGGCTTTGTCGTGCCCTCTTCACGACTGTCTTGGTGTGTTTGGACCATGATCATTTGTTGGTGATATGGACACCAAGGAACTTGAAGCTCTCAACCTGCTCCACTGCAGCCCCATCGATGAGAATGGGGGTGTACTCGGTCCTCCTTTTCCTGTAGTCCACAATCATCTCCTTTGTCTTAATCACGTTGAGGGAGAAGTTGCTGTCCTGGCACCACACGGCCAGGTCTCTGACCTCCTCCCAATAGGCGGTCTCGTTGTTGGTGATCAGGCCTACCCCTGTTGTGTCGTCGGCAAACTTGATGGTGTTGGAGTCGTGACTGGCCATGCAGTCAAAAGTGAACAGGAGTACAGGAGGGGACTGAGCACTCATGAGGGGCACCCATGCGGGGCACCCATATTGAGGATCAGCATGGCGTATGTGTTGTTACCTACTCTTACCACCTGGGGGCGGCCTGTCAGGAAGTCCAGGATCCAGTTGCAGATGGAGGTGTTTAGTCCCAGGGTCCTTAGCTTAGTGATGAGCTTTGAGGGCACTATGGTGTTGAACGCTGAGCTGTAGTCAATGAATAGCATTCTCACATAGGTGTTCCTTTTGTCCAAGTGAGAAAGAGCAGTGTGGAGTGCAATAGAGATTGCGTCATCTGTGGATCTGTTGGGGCGGTATCGAAATTGGGGTGGGTCTAGAGTTTCTGGGATAATGGTGTTCATGTGAGCCATGACCAGCCTTTCAAAGCACCTCATGGCTACAGACGTGAGTGCTACGGGTCGGTAGTCATTTAGGCAGGTTACCTTAGTGTTGGGCACGGGGACTATGGTGGTCTGCTTGAAACATGTTGGTATTACAGACTCAGTCAGGGACAAGTTGAAAATTTCAGTTAAGACACTTGCAAGTTGGTCATCGCATGCTCGGAGTACATGTCCTTGTAATCCATCTGGCCCTGCGGCCTTGTGAATTTTCACCTGTTTAAAGGTCTTACATCGGCTTCGGAGAGCGTGATCACACAGTCGTCTGGAACACTGATGCTCTCATGCATGCTTCAGTGTTACTTGCCTCGAAGCGAGCATAGAAGTAATTTAGCTCGTTTGGTAGGCTCGTGTCACTGGGCAGCTCGCGGCTGTGCTTCCCTTTGTAGTCTGTAATAGTTTGCAAGCCCTGCCACATCCGACGAGCATCAGAGCCGGTGTACTACGATTCAATCTTAGTCCTGTATTGATGTTTTGCCTGTTTGATGGTTCTTTGGAGGGCATAACGGGATTTCTTATAAGCTTCCGGGTTAGAGTCCCACTCCTTGAAAGCGGCAGCTCTACCCTTTAGCTCAGTGTGGATGTTGCCTGTAATCCATGGCTTCTGGTTGGGGTATGTACGTAGCCACTGTGGGAACAAAGTCATCAATGCACTTATTGATGAAGCCAGTGACTGATGTGATGCCCTCAGAAGAATCCTGGAACATTTTCCAGTCTGTGCTAGTAAAACAGTCCTGTAGCTTAACTTGGTAGGTTATATTGTAATGCAGCACTGTGGTATAATTGAAAGCATGTCCAAAACATTTATTCAACGTCTTTTCAGTCATGGATGATATGAGCCAGATATACCACTAGGGGGCAATGATGGTCCATTGTCTATTATTTTCTGATAAATGACAGTGTGATTGTGCAGCAGTGTTCCAGTATAATCCTAATTCTCAAATTTAAAAGACAAATCTTTCCAAGGTTAAACACAAAATGGTTAAGAACTGAAACTGATATAAGCCTGGAAACAGATAATGGTCCTCAAGATTTTCGTCATGGATGGCAGTTTTAGGAGGTAAAATGTGGGGATAATGCAATTGAATACATATCTATATTGAACATCATGTGATGAGAGATATTGTCCTCAGCTGACCACTCACACAAAGCTTGTACATCCTACTCCCAAGTTGTCAAGTCTTAGAGCTTCTCTACTATCTCCTATAAACCTTCTCTCTTCCCCATCTCATCTCTTTGTATCCTGTATATGCTCTCCTATCAGAGGAGAATGCATGAGAATGTTCAGGCTATAGCTAGCCTGGCAGTTCCGTACGTCTAGATTCTGAAATACACATTTTCACATTCATTTATTCAGCATTGAAAATATGAATATCTAAAAACCACCCTTTTTGATGTTGTTCATTTGAAGACATATCGTTTGGAACAATACTCTCCACAAGTACATCACATTTACAGAGTGGGCTCTCTGCTCATTCTGAATTTCTGATAATTGTATGAGCAGCACCATAGCTGGCCTGGCAGTGCCTCCTCCTCCTTTCTATATGCGCCCTCTCTTATGGTATCACCACTCTCTGCTTGGCTGGCAGTAGTGCCTCTGGTTGTTCCCCTCTCCAGCTCCTCCTTATGGTCTCCTCTCCCCTCCAATTATCACAGCCATGATGGGTCACCCTGGTTCAAAGACCTGGAGCAGCTGGACTATAGAGGGGCCCCCTCAGGAGAGGGGAGAGACATGCAGACGGAACAGGAACAGAGAACACTGCGCTTGTCAATACACGTCATGACAGAGACAGAGACACAGACAGAGACACAGACAGACAGAGACAGACAGACAGAGACAGACAGAGACAGAGACAGAGATCGCCAATATGTCAATGATCCCCTGCTGCAGCTCTCCTTGGCTCTGCCTATAATTTGATCTCCTGTCCCCTCAGGAATCGTGACCTCAGCTTTGTGGACTGTAAGTCAGACACACACGTGTTTCATGTGCATCAGTGGCATATAGGCCGACTGTACACAGGTCAGTAAATACATACTGTAGATGTTTGACTATGAAGATGTTCACACGCTTCTGAACAAATAGATGAGACCGAGGTTCAAATTGACACACTGCACATGTGAATCACATATCGGTCAGCACACACAATGCACTCCTACACCCCAAACATATGTACTGTACATCTTTATGCACACAGAGACGCTATATGCTCAAATTCTCCACTTCAAAAAGGGAAATAGTCAACTTGGTAGCTGTGTCTGCAGCGGGAGGGCTGAGCGGTAAGTGCTAATTCTCTGAAAGCTGTTCTGTGGTCAAAATGGAAGCAACCATGTAGAGGAAGGGGGGTGACCGCACTGTACACTGCTCTCTTCCCTCCTCTTTCTCGGATGTCTTTAAAACCACCACACGGTCAAGAGAGTCCAAGTGCAACATTGCCTGGCGTAACCGTGGGATACCCTGGTAGTTCTCAAAGAAAGCATCCTTCATGAGGTAACAAGAGGACAGCCTTGAGGGAAAGAGTGTGGTCAACCATTCAGTCACCGGCTGCTATGCAGTCAAGACTGCATCCGCTTCCATTGGCTACATAAATTGCATCCTATTCCCTATATTGTGTACTACTTTTGGCCATAGCCCACAGAGCATGGGGTGCCATTTGGGACGTTGTCTATTGAAAACCGGTCTAGCTACTAAAAGAAACCTTGATGCAAATTGCTGACACTTAAAGTACTCCGACTAACCCAGGGCCTAATACCTTCAAATTGCAGTCAAGACGTTTGACAATAAAAAGAGCCACAACCATTGGGCTATAAAACCTGATGTCTCTGCTATTATTTGGTGATATGGGATACCAGTATTACTGATTATTCAGCGTAGTGTATATTACAGACATAATGGCACCGAAGCATGGAGCTGTCCTAGACACATGGGTTCATTCCCAAATGGCATCCTATTCCCTATGTAGTTCCCTTAATTTGACCAGAGACATAGGGGCCCTGGTCAACAGTAGTGGACTAAAATAGGTAACAGGGTGTCATTTGTTACGCAGCCATGGCCTTGGCATGGTGTGTTAGTAATTGGTTACAGGCCCTTGTTGCAGACATCCACCATCGAGAGAAGTAATTTGTGAGAGCAATAAAGAGGAGAGAAGAACGGGAGTTGGGAAAACAGTTCCACAACCTTTTAGTCTAGACCATGAGCCAGGTTCAACCCACAGTCAGATCTATAGTGCTGTATGAACACCAGAACTCCAGGGTTTCATCCTTAGATTGTCCTGTAGAGGAGCATTGGCTACTCAACACATTATTAGTGTCTCCCCCCATCCCCTGTCGTCCCATCTGCTTTTGCTGACTCTGTGTGTGTGCGTGCGTGCGTGTTCGTGTTTCATGCATCCCTATGCCTGTTGCTTGTGTTCTCTAGCCCAGTGCCAGGTTGTAGCTTCAGCCCCACAGTGAGTGGTGGTGAGTGGAGGGGTAGGACTTCCTCTTTGTGCTCCTGCTCTGAAGTCTCCTGGTGGCAGTTAAGAAAATCCTACTTCCTGCTCCCCCTGTTTCCAAGCCTGATTAAGAGGTCCCTAGATGGGACAGGTGCTTGGAAGTTTCCAAGAGAGCCTGTTTGGGGGGGGGGGGGGGGGGGGGGTTTAGGGTGCACTCGAGGTCAAGCGGGTGAGAGAGGGAGGGGATTGGCAGGGGAAGAGAGGCATTTTAGCTTTTGGGACGAGAGAGAACGAGGGGAAAAACCTTGGCTCGTGCTTTGCGAAAGAGGGTCTGGACAATGCACTGACTGTAGAGCTGCCACACAGGCAGACACACACACACACACACACACACACACAATGCAGCTGTGGTGTCATAAGGAGGAGGTGAGGGAGTGTGTCAAACAGTGGGATACACACACACCACACACACTCAATACACTCCAGAGAATAACTAGAGGTCAACTGTTGCGCGTCAGGTCAAGGAAATTATGTGGGCGGATGGAAGAGACAATTGTGAGCCAGTAGATGGAGTCCTGATATGTGCTCAGACAGCGTGTGCGCGCAAGTCCACCCAGGGTGCACACACGGACACTTTAATCCCTGTTAAATGAATCTAAAACTGCAGACGTGAGTAAAGGGAACATTTGCTAAATCACTAACAGAGCGGTAGGGAGCAATGTGGTTGGTATTATTATTATATATATAACCTTTATTTAACTTGGCAAGTCAGTTAAGAACAAATTCTTATTTACAATGACGGCCTAGGAACAGTGGGTTAACTGCCTTGTTCAGGGGCAGAACGACAGATTTTTACCTTGTCAGCTCAGGGATTCGATCTTGCAACCTTTCGGTTACTAGTCCAACACTAACCACTAGGCTACCTGCCGCCCCTAAAAATGAAAGAAATAGCCACCTCCTGGGTGTTTAAAACTATTATGTTAGTAATGCATACACGTCTAGAAAACTGCAGGACCTTGACTGAATCTTTACATGCTCTAAGACAGACTGAAGCCACTTAACCACTACCCCGGCTATTAGAATAAATGCTTTTAACTTTGCATGAATGTCTAGGACTTTGATGGTTTATCTTTCGGTTAGTTAATATGAAGTAATTCTCTAATTTGCCAAGTCGCGGTTCCTGGTCAAATATACTCTAAACGCTTTGTCGTACATACATGGTTTTAGTCTCCCTGGCACTCATGGTTTGCTTTCACAGTCTATCGGATTGGGTACTATAGTTTTCCAAGACAGTGGGTACTATAGCGTCTGCAGTCAAAGGAGTCTTTGTGAAACCTGATTCCCAAAGCGATACCTCTCAGTCTCGGTGGACAAGATGACTTCTATAACTGGTCGAAAGAAAACGGGGGCAGTCTAGAGGAAGTGGTGAAGTCCCAGACAAACAGAGTGTGTGTGTGAGTGAGTGTGAGTCCATAACTCACCAGTGTCCAGTAGGTGGTATGAAGTACATGCAGCAGTGAACCCGTGAGTCTGGGATCCTCTTCTTCCTGTTGATGTTGATCTCCTCTTGCAGGTACTGCTCATACTGGTCGTTGATGAACTTCATGATTGGCTGCCAGCTGTTTGGGGGGGGGGGGGGGGGGGGGGGGGGGGGGGCACATGGGCAATGGAGTTCACAGACAGGCGACGACAGTCATTCACTCTGTGGAAGGGATAAAAAATAAATAAAAATACAACTCACCAGTTCTCATTGTTGATGTGGTCCCCAAAGCCGGGAGTGTCGATTACCGTTAGTTTCATCCTCACGCCCTTCTCTTCGATGTCTAGACAGAGAGACACAGGAGAAATCCATGACATGTATTACATTGTTAATGTATACTGCATACCACAGATCCGTATGCGTGTGTGTGTGTGTGTTACCGTGACTGATGGACTTGATCTCGATGGTCTTCGGGATCCTCTCCTCGGGGGTGGACACCACAGACTTCCTGCTGACCTTAGACTTGAACAGGGTGTTCATCAGGGTTGACTTCCCCAGACCACTCTGACCTGTTAGAGACCAACACAAGGGGTGAACTATAGGTCTGGACACACAAAAACAGAGGGGCTTATCTTCAACCATGAGGCTCTTCTAACCTGTCGTGAATGTACAATAGCTTTCCTGACTCTGAACAGAGACCCTACACACAAGTCATGTGACAGACCGATCTAGACAAAGAGTGTGTCCTCATGCACTCACAGACTATGACAACAGCAGGGCAGCTGTCGGGCCATTCCAGCCTGCTGTCGGGCCATTCCAGCCTGCTGTCGGGCCACAGAGGACAGATGGACCAGCCACACACACTCCTCACCAAGACCCAGGAAAGGACTGGCCACCGCTCAGAGCCTGGTTCCTCTCTAGGTTTCTTCCTAGGTTCCTGCCTTTCTAGGGAGTTTTTCCTAGCCACCGTACTTCTACATCTGCATTGCTTGCTGTTTGGGGTTTTAGTCTGGGTTTCCGTATAAGCACTTTGTGACATCTGCTGATGTAAAAAGAGCTTTATAAATACATTTGATTGATTCCTCTACCTCCCCATAGGCATCCATTAGTAGCAGGCCTGACAGTGGGCATCGGCAGCACAGCTGTGCCAGCTTAATTAGCCTTTATGCATAGGGGACACTGATGCGGTCTAAGGGGCTTTAGGGCTGGGATTAGGGTAATACATCTCACAGAGGGGCCTTCAGAGATTGGAGTCTGATTACATCTTCACTGACCTGTCCCACAATGCCTTTAGTGAGGGACAGAGAGTGCTGCTGCTGTGTCAAACTCTTTCCCGGGGCTCCTCATGGCTGCACATTTTGGTTTTTGCCCTAGCACATCACAGCTGATTGAAATAATCAAAGTTTGATGATGGAGTTGGTTATTTGAATCAGCTGTGTAGTGCCAGGACAAAAACCCAGAGGGGGCCTCAGGGCCGAGTTTGGGAAAGACGGTCATAGAGGATAGCCAAAACGGCCACTTCAAAAACCAAATCAGAGTTAGGCACTTGTACAGTAGTAAAAACGACTTCACATCAAGTTCGACCCTGGATACTGTAGGTCATTGGATCAACTATATCCCTGTGAAAGGACAACCTTATAAAATGTCTTCTTTATCTTAATCATCAGGACTTGATGGACAGATCCTATATGTACAGATGTTGACATGTCCCTAAGCAATAACACTACCCTCTATTCTAACCTGGCATTTATCATGTGATTCATGTCTCACACACCAATAGCCACTATAACATGTAAATGCACAATTGCACATCATAACCTGGGCTCATGAACACAACTATCATTCACTACAGGTCTGCCTTTCTCCAACGTTACGACTCCACTTCAAGTGGGCACATGTTTCTGACGGCTCTGATGTAGCCTATGAGGATTGTGATGCATATCAGTGACGGCGTGCCAACAAGAGAAAGATATAGCCTAGTCAGAGATTATGAAAGTCTGGTGTAATTTTTTTAACTTCCTACATGACAGCAATGACAGAAATGAATACTTTTTGACCTTGCCCAGATACGTCTTCATTGACTTGGTACCATGAGATTTAAACAAAAACATTCCAATGGTTTAGGATCTCCTCAGAACCACTATGACAGCTAGTATGTATACAAAACACACTCCTGCAGGGAGTACTGTGTGTGTGTTCTACTCTACCACCATCCCCACTGACTGCCACCAAACACAAATACAAAGAGACATCTAAGCTGGGAAGAGAGACTCGAGGTCCTTCAACATGCTTTTTGTAGCTTCAATCACTTCTCACTGTGGTAAAGTACAGGTAACTGCCAAAATAAAGGAAACACCAACAACGTGTCTTAATAGTGTGTTGCTCCACCACGAGCCGCCAGAACAGCTTCAACGTGCGTTGGTATCGATTCTACAAGTGACTGGAACTCTACTGCAGGGATGCGACACCCTTCTCCCACGAGAAATTCAATAATTTGGTGTTTTGTTGATGGTGGTGGAAAAACGCTGTCTCAGGCACTGCTCCAGGATCTCCCATACGTGTTCAGTTGGGTTGAGATCTGAGATCTGGTGACTCGCGAGTGGTGGTGAGCTGAGGGCAGGGTAGAGTCTGCTAGAGCTTGTCAACATTAATGGGCATCATACCTCCACCCTCTCTCTGCCTGACAGCTTTCTTACATCTACTGAAGGATGCATGCCACTATGTGTAGTGTGTACCAATCTCCGGGGAACTCTGGGTAAGGGTTCCCCAATGGGGTTTCACGCTAGTTAGTCCTGGAAGATCAAGCACTCACCCCAGGCTCATTTCCAAATGACAGTGTGACTTTGAAAACATTTAAATACAGTGTATAGAAAAGAAAGTGTCTCGCTCTCTCTGGGGATGGGTGGATGTAACAGAGGACGTGTGTGTGCGTGTGTGTGTGTGTTCACTGTTCAACAGCACTCACCGACGATCATGATGTTGAGCTCAAAGCCCTGTTTCATGGCCTTCCTCCTCATCTGCTCCAGGATGGCATCGATGCCCACGTAGCTGAAGTCGCCAGCGCCATGTGACGCTCCCTTGGCAGGGGGTTGCGGATGTGGTGGGGCGGACATGTTGCTGTGGCTCAGATTGACCTCTGACCCTGATGATATGAGAGAGAGAGAGAGAGAGAGAGAGAGAGAGAGAGAATCAGTGTTCAGCATGGAACATTTTATATAGGAGAGTTCCATGCTGACAAACATTATGATAAATATTTTCCGTCTCACTCGTCACTGTAGCTGCCAATCAATGAGTAGATATCACGAATGTTCACTGAATTCCAGCAGGTTATATCAAACTGTACTGAACTCAAACTACACCGGACAAATGTAACTTATCAAACTGATTCTACACAACAGTAGTGGCATGTTTGAGGAATAATGGATGCTATGCTTCAGCAGTATCAACACGGATATCACAGTTAACAACTCCACCTCACACAATAAGTCACTCTAACAAGAGTCCAACTGTAGCCACAGGACAAGACACTCATACACCGACACAAAACATTGCATTGAAATGACTCAGAACCCCTCCGTCTAAAATAGACAAACACGGATCCCTTTGGAATTAAACTGAGTGAGGCAGCCAACAACCTATAGAGACTTTATCCCAATAAATCACACACAGAATAGCAGACAAAACACATCCGCTCACTACATCAGCTAAATCTGAAGACGTACATGCGTGTCTTACAATAACCATTCATTTTGTTTGGATTCAGACTTGCGAATTACTGCGTTATGGTGAACAATGGTGGCAAGCTGCAGCTGTCAAGTGTATGTAGTACTCACAATATTTCAAACTACAAAAAAAAAAAGGTACAGACTCGTGTTTTAGAATAGTAGCAGTTACAACTCACCCGAGTGAGTGACTGGGAGGCAGGTAGATGAACAGTACAGTCTACGGTGAAGTAGACCTAAAACAGTCCAAAGTCGCTGAACAGAGAAGGTTGTATTGTAGCAAGGCTAACTACCCAAAGCAGTATCTGGATGAGCCTACTAAACAGACAACAAGCTGCTTTCAACTGTTGCACACACACACACACACACACACACACACACGTTAGCCCTGGAGGGGTGGGAGGAGATAGTTGGCTGTTTTTCCTTTGACAGCGTGCTGTGGTATCATCTACTGCTGGAGGTTTACAGACACTCCAAACCACAGACAGAGACATATCACAGCCACCAAAATAGCTGTGAATGAATTCAAACACGCGAGCAGAAGAGCCGCAGACAAACGTCAAAACGAATGTACATACAGTAAAACACGGACCACTATGAACATGCTCCAGATACGGGGAGTTTCGGCTGTCGTTTCCAGTGCTTTACATTCTAGTTTGTGTCCATATGTAACAGTGTAAGTTCCGTCCCTCTCTTCGCCTCAACCCGGGCTCGAACCAGGGACCCTTGCACACATCAACAACTGACACCCCACGAAGCATCGTTACCCATCGCGCCACAAAAGCCGCGGCCCTTGCAACGCAAGGGGCAACCCTACTTCAAGTCTCAGAGCGGGTGACGTCACCGATTGAAACGCTATTAGCGCGCACCACCGCTAACTAACTAGCCATTTCACATCGGTTACACATACAGTACACTCACAGTAGGAGAGAAAGTAGGACTCCCTTTTGAGTTTGACAACGTCAGCTCTAGCTGTCTGTGACATGTCGTTGTAACCACGTTACTACGTCACCCTGCTGCTGTAGCTGTGTGCCTGTTGACCTGATGAATAGGGAGGAGCATCAACAGCCATCTCAGTCTTTACAGTGAAATCTTCACCGCAGTCTCTGGGTTTCCTGTTCGTCACACTAGCATCCACATCCTCTCGCTTTAGCTGGCTGGGTCTGATGATTAAAGTGTTGCGTTTTGTTTCACCTTGCACACGGGAAGTCATTGTTATATCCTGTCCATGTCTGATAACGACAATTGTGAGCATGCCCATAAAACATGCCACCTCAGATCTGACACTAAATTCAATGCCATGTATAGAAGCTTCTCCAATGGCTTTCTACACAATACGTTACCATTACAGTAGGAGCTTTCTTTTACTTTGACAAGGAAGGACCTAGACTTTCCACAAGGAAGCCCTGGGAAAAGTGCTGCAAATAAAAAAAATTATAAACACAGGTGTTCCCAACTGGTCTATCGGAGCTAGAATTTCAGGGCCGAACCAGGACCCTCCTCCAGTGACTACCACACACACGCATACATCACCTATACAGGAACCAATATACACTGGCAGTTAGGAAAGCTAAGGCTAGCTTTTTCAAACAGAAATTTGCATCCTGTAGCACAAACTCAAAAAAAGTTCTGGGACAATAAAGTCCATGGAGAATAAGAGCACCTCCTCCCAGCTGCCCACTGCACTGAGGCTAGGAAACACTGTCACCACCGATAAAACAACGATAATTGAGAATTTCAATAAGCATTTTTCTTCAGCTGGCCATGCTTTCCACCTGGCTACCCCTACCCCGGTCAACAGCCCGGCACCCCCCACAGCAACTCGCCCAAGCCTCCCCCATTTCTCCTTCACCCAAATCCAGATAGCTGATGTTCTGAACGAGCTGCAAAATCTGGACCCCTACAAATCAGCCGGGCTAGACAACCTGGACCCTCTCTTTCTAAAGTTATCTGCCGAAATTGTTGCAACCCCTATTACTAGCCTGTTCAACGTCTCGTATCGTCTGAGATTCCCAAAGATTGGAAAGCTGATGCGGTCATCCCCCTCTTCAAAATGGGGAGACACTCTAGACCCAAACTGCTACAGACCTATATCTATCCTACCCTGCCTTTCTAAGGTCTTCGAAAGCCAAGTTAACAAACAGATTACCGACCATTTCGAATCCCACCGTACCTTCTCCACTATGCAATCTGGTTTCAGAGCTGGTCATGGGTGCACCTCAGCCACGCTGAAGGTCCTAAACGATATCATAACCGCCATCGATACATATTCGTCGCCAAACCCACTGGCTCCAGGTCATCTACAAGTCTTTGCTAGGTAAAGCCCCGCCTTATCTCAGCTCACTGGTCACCATAGCAGCACCCACCCATAGCACACACTCCAGCAGGTATATTTCACTGGTCACCCCCAAAGCCAATTCCTCGTTTGGCCGCCTTTCCTTCTAGTTCTCTGCTGCCAATGACTGGAACGAACTGCAAAAATCACTGAAGCTGGCGACTCATATCTCCCTCACTAGCTTTAAGCACCAGCTGTCAGAGCAGCTCATAAATCACTGCACCTATACATAGCCCATCTGTAAATAGCCCATCCGTAAATAGCCCATCCAACTACCTCATCCCCATACTGTATTTATTTATCTTGCTCTTTTTCACCCCAGTATCGCTACTTGCACATTCATCTTCTGCACATCTATCACTTCAGTGTTTAATTGCTATATTGTAATTACTTTGCCACCATGGCCTATTTATTGCCTTAACTTACATCATTTGCACACAATGTATATAGATTTTTTCTACTGTATTATTGACTGTATGTTTGTTTATTCCATGTGTAACTCTGGGTTGTTGTAGGTGTCGAACTGCTTTGCTTTATCTTGGCCAGGTCGCAGTTGTAAATGAGAACTTGTTCTCAACTAGCCTACCTGGTTAAATAAAGGTGAAAAAAAAATACATACTTCCCACCCACACACCCTTCCAAACCCACACCCCAGAATGAATATCTGAACGACTGAATCTCTGAACTGAATGTCCTTTTCTCCTCCACTAATAGTCAGAGTGAGACAACACAATAGAGAATGGTTAGGTGGTGCCGGTTGGGATGGACCACACCTTCACTTGCCAGTATCTGTGTGGAGCTGCAGTCTCGACATTGTTTCCCAGACCCTGTGGTGATTGATGGAGGCTAAGATACCACAGAGTGGCTTGGCTGAAACGTCCTGGGAACATGAACTTTATAGAAGAAAAATCCGTTCCTCTTTACCGTCATCAATCAACACACATCACCGTCAGAGTATTGGGTTTTGTTTTTGTATTCCCTCAACCGGCAAAGCACTCAACTTCTTTATGCGCCTTCATTAAGCTTACATTAAACATTCGATCAAATGGGGAAATGTGAACCCTTTGGTCGGTGGAAACCGCATTAGCCCCTACTGTATGTAAGAGCAGATGTGCTGTGCCGCTATCCCTGTTGAACAGTAGTGGGAATAAGATGTAGAAGTACACACAAAGTGCTCATTTGATGTTAAAGGGGGAGGGAAAGCATGACACAATGGCATGTACAGGGCCTTTGTTGATGTTGTGGTGTCAGGAACCTACCTACCTACCTACCTACCTACCTACATGCAGCATATCACCCTGCAGCCCATTGCTGGTTTGCCTCTGAAGCAGGGCTGGTCCTGGTCGGGAGACCAGATGCTGCTGGAAGTGATGTTGGAGTGCCAGTAGGAGGCACTCTTTCCTCTGGTCCCAACGAAAAAAAAATATCCCAATGCCCCAGGGCAGTGATTTGGGATATTGCCGTCTTAAATAACAACAAAAATGTCAGACGGGACGTTAAATGGGTGTCCTGACTCTCTGTGGTCACTAAAGTTCCTATGGCACTTGTGTTAACCCCGGTGTTCTGGCTAAATTCCCAATCTGGCCCTCATACCATCATGGCCACCTAATCATCCCTAATTTCCAATTGGCTCATTCATCCCCCCCCTCCTCTCCCCTGTAACTATTCCCCAGGTCATTGCCGTAAATTAGATGTGTTCAGTCAACTTATCTGGTAAAATAAGGGTAAAAAAAAAGAAAACATTTTTTTTTTTTAAAGAGTAAGGACCCTACTGTGCAGGAAGCAGCCTCTCTAAGAGACAGGATACGAGACCAGACCAGACGCTGCTGTCTGAGAAGCTGCTGTCTGAATTCTCTGTTCCGGTTTGACTGACAACAGACGAGAACGATCAGTTTCACTCTCCTCAACAGTGACCACTGATCAAATCTTATTGGTCACATACACATGCTGTTGCGGGTGTAGCGAAACATTTCACCTTCCAAGGACCCTTCCTCATAATTTATGAGCTACAAGAAAAACATTGGCGTTTGAAGATCCAATAGATGGGGCCCCAGGAAACTTTTATAGAAAGCCTTGCCTTCCTTTTATGAGTCTACAGAGCACTGGTAGCCTTTGAAGCCTGTTGGGTCTCTGGCTGACTCACCTGATTAAAACTGACCAGTGAAACTATGACTACTACACATTCTAAACTTAGCTCACGCTAAATGACTCTAATTTGATGTGAAGCCCCCTCCAATACACGTTGCATCCAAACTGAAGCCGAAGGGCCCCTGAGCCCAAAAAAGCAGCAGTTGCTTATTCAAACGAAATAAGATATTTGACCTGTAAAAACACCTAGCTGACCCCAGAATTAACCCTCAAACACAACATCACATTATTTCTTCCACTTTCTTAACCCTTTCCAACTGACTACCATTCACAGCGTTTACCAGAACTCTGAAAACAGACACCTGTTACGACTGGGGTTGAAAAAAGGCTAACTGCCATTTCTGACTTGATTGTGAAAAGAGATTTAAGCATTAAGGGAAAGAACGTGGAGCTTTGCTGAATGGACATAGTGGAGTTTAAAGGTTCAGTCCATCCTCATTTTCCTTGCATGGATGGATGAGACCCTAACAGCTGCCGTTTCCAGACTACACATCCAGATTTGCTCCATTGAGAACCACCTCTGATTCATCTAAACACTGGTTCGTTACACTCATCCTAGATCAATGTGGACCATGTGGACACCCAGCACCTTGGTCAAATGAGGAGGATTCAATTTAAAAAGACATGAACGAATAAGGGTGGAAATAAGATGTTTAGAAGTTCAATTATCTTGTGTAACGAAGCGGTGGAGATCTGAATGTTGAAAGCTAAATGATGCTACACGGTATGATAGGGGACTGCATTGATGGTGGTTATGGTATAGGATAGTACCAGTGTCTACGTGCCACATCGAACCGCTCTACTGTCATGTATAATGAATGTTAATACGGGCTCATACAGAGATATGTATACCTGTGTTCTCTAGTAAAGATTGCGCACAAGCTACATTTTTCAACCCCATATGTGAGGTTTCAGGCTCTGTGGTAGATTCATGGTTTCCTGTTTGTCAGTGGAGACACAACGGAAGAGGCCTAGACAAGAGAGCGAAAGAGACATCAGTGAGAAATGGAGTCAACTCATATGCCACCTGAAGACTATAAAAATCAACGCGTTTAAAAAAAAAGAACTGCTGATTCATTTCAAATGACAACTACACTGACCACATCAAGACCGTAAACATATTCCCCCAATTTCCCTGTTAATCACGCCAGCTGACAGCACTGCTACTATAGTACTACTATAGCGTATTAAACCATCTTAAAAAAGGCACAGCCACCACATTCCCTACTCCCCTCAAGAGTTGGGGTCAATTCCAATTAACTTCAGTCAGTAAACTGACATTCCAATTCTCCTCGTTGAAAAGCAATCCCTTTACCCTACATGCACCCTGTGCCCACCCGGTGCTCCTGGCCAGCCAACACGGCGTTCCCAAAGGAATGTTTTCTCTCAGGAATCTCTCCCACATCCCATTCGGATACAATCTGCCCACAGTCTGCACCGGTGGATCATTTACATGCACCCATAACCAAATATTGTTCCGCTTTCATTCTGCCGTTCAAACATTCATAATATCCGGCACATCCTGACCCAAATACAATATTCAAGGAGTGTAATACATACTTTGAATTTCATTCAAAACTTGTTTGTAGAGTTATGAAGCAATGGGTTGGTTGTTTGCGGAGCGATGTGCTTTCGGTTTGTTTTGGTGTCTATATATTAAATGTAAAACAATTCGACGGAACCTTATTCAAAACGTGTTATAAACCCATAGTAGACTCCAGAACTTTTCCAATTAAACCACAACCTCTTTAGTTGCCTTTCTGTTGTGAATTATATGACAAAGTGATTTTTTTTCTTCTCCGTTCTTTGAGGCAAATCCAACCTTTGATGATACCAGAACTCTGGATACCATAGAGAAGGGAAACATGGATGAGAGAGACCATAACAATGATTCATCTCCTGCACGACGTCTAATTTGGCCTGATGTTGGGCCATGCTGTTTGAATTGTGTAGTCAATGATTAAGCTGGTCCATCCGGGACTGGTCTGTGGGAGAGAAAGAGAGCGCTCTGGTCCAGGACCACATGTCCTCGTCTCTTCACAAGACAACGGGTCATAAAAAATGAGAACTCCATAGCACCAGTCATCCAATCCACTTTGAAGGTCTCTGGACTTCTGAGGAGCTCACACCAGTTAAGCTGCTTCCTCATAATTGGTGCAACACACATTGTGACAGATCCTATTTGCATGGCTCAGATAAGAGACAGTATATGCCTTCTCAACAACCCTTTAACACATGGATGCCAAGGATGTCTTTGGGAGGAAGCCTAGGCATCATCCGCTTCTTGGTCAAACACTGTTACTGATCCCCTTAACAACACGGTCTGCTCTTTTAAAGTCCCAGTTCCCGAGGGGGTGACCTTGTGTCCCAGTAGCCTGGTCCCAGATCGGTTTGTTCTGTCTGGCCAACTCCATTTGTGTCAATGACACACCAGGACTTGGAGTTGGCAAGACAGCACACACAGATCTGGGACCAGGCTAGGGTCTCAGCCCTGTACCGACCAAATGGTCTGACTCGCTCTCTCCCCCTCCATCTCTCTTATTCATTCCCCCCCCCCCTCTCTTTTACAGGAAATGACATTTCCATAGCTTTGGCGGCTGTCTCTCTCTTGAGAAGGAAGCGATCGTTAAGTTGTATGCCTTCTGCTGTCTTGAGCAGATATGTGGATGGTAGGATTACATGGGGCAGTGTGGGAGAGGGCTGACGGACAGGCACGGCAGGATGCCACCGGATCCTACTATTGGACATATCGCAGTAGTCACTATTGCTCTTAGAGCAACTCATCCTCTGTATAGCTTACTGTACAAGACACGCATGCAAGAGGCATTATAGACTAAATAGAGTACAGTATTGTAAAGTAATTTACAAAAGTTCAATCAGGAAGGCTGGTCTGAATGCAGCATATCACAATTCACTCATTTTCCTATTATTCGGTATAGTGGGAATGAATATAAACTTATCATAATCAGCACGGCGTTGTGTTCTGCTCTTCCTATTAGTCATGTGTGGAATGTCATTCACCTATTTACCTTGCAGCCTATAAGCACGGCACAAAAACTCTCATTCCACACGCTTGCCGTTTAACCGATGGCCTCACTCTTGCAATTATCACTTTCCTCTCTCTGAACCAAGGGGTGTAAATCTTGGGATGCATTTATGTCAACTTACCCATGTTCTCTCACTTCCTGTTTTTCAGCAACAGCTTGACAATCATCCACCTCCCCACTACCACCAGCTATAATAACCTTAAGGTCCGTCATTGAAACTCCTTTCTGGGTTCGATGCCAGCTGCACAGCAAAGGGCTACCGCTTAACAACTACATCATACCAGTCATCCAACAGATTCCCATTCAGAGCGACATACAGAAGCATCCAGGGTCAATGCCCTGCTCAAGGGCACGTTGACCGATCTACCCCCAGGCCAAAAAATGTGAACTCGATCCCTTCACAGTTCCCCAATAGCTGTCCCTCAACCATTCGAGACCCCTCCCACAGTCCCCCCCAAGAAGAAAAAAAATGTATTTTTTTTTCTCCATTCCCCACCCCCAAGAACTCCACAGTGCACCAACCACCAAGAGAATGAAAGAGAAAAAAGAAAAAGACAAAAGAAAACAGCAAACAATGCAAAAAAATTATAATAATTAAAAAAAAAACATTTTAAAACAAAGGACATCAAGGACAACGAAAATCTTAACAGCAATGCCAACTGTATATGTTTGTGTGGATGTCTGGCACTATTACATGTATGTGTGTGTTCTTGTATGTGTTTATTTGAATGCGAGTGTGTGTATATGCATGTGTACAAACACCTGCACGGCATCAGCCTCAAGCAAACCGGCATTAGCTGTAAAAACACTGCCCCTCAGTGTCATTCAAACGTACTTTTTATGTTAAAAAAATGTTTTTACTTTTATATCTTTGGCCATCATTCAAACTCCACTCCCACTTCTCTCCAATTCCACATCCCAACCCATCCATCTCTGCTGGCCACCCACTTTGGGTTTCTACGCAACACATATCTTTCAACTATGCTGTGATGTTTAACATACAATTTCAATCCATCTAATCGTATAGAATCCACAAATTGCGAGTTGAAGATAAATACTTTTACTAAGAGTATAAGTAATTGACTGACCCGGTCTCTCCAGATCTCCTAACAGTACTATTTCTAGGGTCAATTTTAGATCAATGCTATGCATTTTCAGCAATTCCTGAACCTGAGACCAGAAACAGGCTACCTGAGGGCAATACCAAAATAAATAGTCTATTGATTCTGTATCCTCACAACAAAATCTGCAGCGCTTCGATGTTTTTATGCCCCAAATATTCAACATTTTGTTGGTGGAAAGAATTCTATATAATAATTTTAGCTGAAAAGCACAAAGTCTTGAATCTTGCGTTGTTTTATATATCAACTCATACACCCTCTACCATGGAATCGGTACATCAAAAATCTCTTCCCAACTAGTTTGCAATCTGTATGGCACAGTTGTCAACATCCTGGTCCTCAAATCAAACTGGTATACTTTCCTATTTATGCTATTTGTATTCGTCCGCCAGTTTTGATCCTTTATACTGGGTAGACAGACCAGTTCCCTAACGCCTCCCGTTGCCACCTGCCTCCTCCATTTTTGGGGTAATGCTGTAATCAATTGGTTGTACTCTTGGATTGAGCAGACCTTCCTGTACAATTCTGATAACTCCAAGAAGGACATAACTCTACCATTCCAATTTACAATATCATTTAAGAACAAAATTACCCTTTTCAAACCTATTTTCCATAAATACAGGTATTTTATCAACCAGCACATTTGAGTTCAGCCATAATATTTGTTGTAATATTTGAATATCTTTTCAGGGGGATGAAATTGAAATTGTAGCCAGCTCTGCAATGCTTGTTTGAAAAAGAGAGACACTGAAAAAAGTATCATTTTCAATTAATTGAAAATGAGACATGGCGATCTGCACAAAGGCAAAAAGGCAATTTTTAAACAATGGAGCAGCTTTTCTTAGTAATCTACTTGAGAACCATTTATGAACCATTTTTATGGTTCTCAAGTAGAACCATTCTACTTGAGAACCATAAAACTTTTGTATGAGTGAAGCTTTTAAAGAGGTTTAGTGCTTTTATATTTAGTAATCTCAACACACCCAATTCATATTCATTATATAGATAGGCACCTTTTTTTTTGTCTAGTTTAGCGTCCCAGATAAAGCGAGATATTTTTTGCTCATGATTTGAAAAACGAATCATCAGGAGTAGGCAGCGCCATAAGTGAGTAAACTGAGATACGACTAAGGAGTTAGTAAGGGCAATTTTTCCATAAATAGACAGGTATTTACCTCTCCATGGTTGCAGGATCTTGTCTAGTTTTACAAGTTTTCTATTGAAATTCATTGTGGAGAGTTTATTTATATACTTTGTGATATGAATACCAAGTATGTCTACTTCACCATCAGCCTATTTTCTAGGTAAACTGCAGGGTAATAGAAAAGTAATCTAGATCTTCAATGAGACATTGCAGGGATCTAGCTTGCGGATTTAATATAAAATGAGTCATCGGCATACATGGACACCTTTGTTTTTAAGCCTTAGATTTCTAATCCTCTAATGTTGTTATTGGATCGGATTTTAATAGCTAGCATTTTGATGGCCATAAATAGATATGGTGACAGCGGGCACCCCTGCTTAACTCCTCTTGACAATTCAAAACTCTGAGAAGTAGCCGTTATTTACTATTTTACACCTGAGGTTGCTATACATTATTTTTCCCCATTTTATAAGAGAATTACCGAAATTGAAAAATCCAGGCTTACTTTATCAAATGCCTTTTCAAAATCCGCTATGAATACCATTCCTGGCTTCTTATATGTTTCATGATGTTCTATTATTTCTAGTAGTTGTCGTATATTATCTCCAATGTATCGTCCATGTAAAAAAAATGTCTTATCAGGATGAACAATGTGTGGTAAAACCCTTTTAATTCTGAGTGCTATACATTTTGCTAGTACTTTTGCATCACAACATTGAAGTGTAAGGGGCCTCCAGTTTTTTAGATAGACTGGGTCTTTATATTTTCCATATGGGTCTAGTTTTAATAATATATAAATCAGACCTTCCTGCTGAGTACCTGACAGACTACCATTTATATAGGAGTAGTTAAAAGAATCTAACAATGGAGCTTTTAGTATATAACAAAATACTTGATATACCTATTCCGGTATGCCATCAAGCCCTGGGGTTTTTCCAAACTGAAAGGATTTAATAGCCTCAAAAAGTTCTTCCTCTGTAATTTGGTCTCATCCTCTTTCACTGATCTTTCTGTACATTTGTTAATTTTCCATGTTTTATATTAATTTGGAAAAGATTCCTTATCATAATCTTCATTCAGTGGGAGAGGATGAGACGGAAAAGAGAACATCTGCCTAAAATAATTAGCTTCCTCTTAAAATATAATTCAGACAATCACAGATGACTCAGTCTCAGTAATGAGTTTCTGCAAATAATTTTTGTTAGCGTTCCTGTATTGGAGATTCAGGAAGAATTTTGTGAATTTTTCTCCATATTACATCCAGTTTGCTTTATTTTTGTAATAGATTACATTAGATCGTTCTTGAATAAGTTCCTCAAGTTCTTTTTCCTCTAACTTATTTTGTATCTCTGAAGTATCATTTTTATTGTTACCTGTACTATTAGTTTAGGGATTTCCCTTCTTAGTCTCATCTTCTAAGCCAGAAACTGCCTTTTTATTATTGATGAATATTGAATTGAATGACCCCTGAAGGTACATTTAAAGGTATCCCAAACAATAAGGGGATTTGTTGAACGTATATTATACTGGAAAAATTCAGTTAAAAATGATTTTGTCTTATTTTTAACTAAGTTGTCCTCCAGTAAACTTTGATTAAATTACCCCAAACTTTTTAATAACATTCCATATTGCATTCTGTCTCTGCTGTTCAATCAGTTAGACATGTACTTGATTGAACTTGGGTATCAAGAGACATTCCGATTTTGAGGTAGGAGATTATCTGGTCACTACTCCTGTTTGGTTAAACCCATACTGTATACTAAAAGTCATCAAGCGGAAAAGAGTGGAGAGCAATGTTGGACATCCTGCTTCCCAAGAGGACCAAGTCAAGTACAGTGTTTCAAGTTGTATTAGTCATATGTACAGGATAAACATGGTATATACACCGTTCAACAAAAGGCTTATTTGCAGGTTCCTTCGACAACGCAACAATAACAACTAATACAATATAAGAATAAAGTAAATGGCTCAGTAGAACAGAACAAACATTTTAGCATTAAGAATAATACAGGACAGGTGAACTGTGTGATCTGTGTGATTGAGATAAATAGGTAATGTTTCGGTTGGTAAACAACTGGGGGTCAATTGAAGGCTGGAACAGTCCGTAGAGATGAGGCTAGGTACACTAGGGGGATATACGCAACTGTTCTGTAGTGTACATCCAAGAGGATATCCCACTCACTCAATGTCCCATCCGTCCTTTGAACCAAAGGGAACCAGCTGATTAAGAAGGTCAACGTGCCGCTTTACTGCAATAACACCATAGCATGCGATAGTGGGCTTGAAGAATAGAATGGTGGACAGCACACACACACACACACACACACACACACACACACACACACACACACACACACACACACACACACACACACACACACACACACACACACACACACACACACACACACACACACACACACACACACACACACACACGCTTCAGACGAAGGTGGGTGAAGAATGCTACCGGCTCACTTCATCTTTCACTCCTGCCGTCGCTCGTCGGCCCCCTGAGAATGTGACCTTTGGCCCTGCGCGGCTCATAGCAGATTGTGTTAAAAGACAGCTTTCCACACAGGAACTTCTGGAACACAAAAGATAATGACCTGCCCCCTTTACCCACCACAGAGACATCGGCAGAGTGAGAGATGGAGGGAGAGAATAGAGAGCGCATGAGGGACGTGGCAGGCCCATGCTGTAAATACAGTGAGAAGAATGGAGAGATGGAAACAAAGTTGAGGAAAATATAAGGGAAGGCCCATGTTACAAAGACAATGACAAGGTGAAAGACAGAGCAAGAGAGAGAGCGAGAGAAAGCGTCAACTAGAGATGGAGTATATGAGAAAGGAGAGGAAGGCCCAGCATAAGTGCAGCCATTATTGTGTTGTTGAGTGCCATGGCGGACACTGTGTGAGAACCAGCTGCTTTAAGTCATATACCTACCACAACACTATAAAACCCTCCAGGCCTCTGCGAAAGAGGGAAGACAGACTGAAAGGAACCCAGCCACAGAGTCATCCAGAGCAGCACTGGGGGAACTGGTGTATGGCAGACACACAACCATGAAGTGGGAAGTTGGGTGGTTTAAAGAATATTGTATCCCCACTGAAAACTGTTACTCTTCCTTATAAGAGGAAAATGTAATTAATTTCAGAGTGGAGGAATGAGACGATAAGGTGCCCTGAGACGAGGCCTGAGAAGACACGGTGGGGAATATTTTTCCAAGATATTCGTTTCATTTCGTGCTCGCATGTGCTGCAATTAGCTACACATAAAAATGTGTTTCCAATTAGTTTTATTAGCCAGCTGCCCCCTTTATATTTCCACACATTTTGTTATTGGAAGATATGCAATTATGATCACTCCCATGGCCAAAAACAACCACAGAAGTCAAATTAATATTCCTTTAAGCATTAATAAGGGGCTTAAATAGACTTAAGAAAAAAGGGTTTACAGATGTCTGGACATCAATCAAGTTGTTTGCTCATATCTCCTAAGTAGGGTGTTCTACAGGGCCAGAAACATTAATCTAATTTCCCTGATAATGACCTGAACATGTTCCACTACGTAAGAGTAATCACACAACAGGGTTCAAACAGACTGTTGGCTGTACCCTTCAGACAGCACAAACAGACGAGGCCAGCAAAGAGGACATACGGGAATCAAATAAATAAATCCTGTTACACCAGAGGTAGACCTAATAGTCTCCAATTCTGATCTATAGAGAGCAGTTCTGATCTATAGGGAAATTAATGACGGCTGCAATGAATGGCTAGTTTAATGTCAAGCAAAGGTTACACATAACCCAGAAGCTATTCCTAAAAAAAGAAAAAAAATCATTCGGAGTGATACATTGACACTGTAAATGGAGTCATTAGATAGCAAGCATGCGTTGTTGACGAACACCACGCCATTGAGGACCATGTGTACTCCATCACCCAGTACTGTTAAAAACAATCATGATGGACGTCCTATCATGTTGTTGTCATCATGATTCTGTGTAGCGGTCAGAAGGCGGGGGCCCATAGCCTGCTGTGCACAAGCTTCCACAGGGCCCTCGCTGTCTCGCCGGCACACCAACAACTGTCACCTGTAACAGGAAATGACACTTTTGCTGTTCCTCCCTGATCACGTCCTCCCTCCCCCCCATCTCGTCCTCCTTCCATCCACCTATCATATACACTAACAGTACAGTTAACCTCCCAGTGGGGTCTGGTAGATATCCAATGACAGAGGAGTCTGAGAAAAGGAAAAGCTGTTTAAGAATACGATTCATTATGGTGTTTATGGCATAACAGGCCACAGATCCACCTCTTAAGAGCTCTCTACCTCCAGGATAGTCACCCAAACAGGGTCTGGCTCACTAGAGGGAAAACATTATATATATATTTTAACAAAGTGAAATTTGACAGATTTTTTGCTTTCCCGTTGTAAAGTGTTTTGCTACGGCGTGTGACCCACGTTCAGTCCTGCCACCTTGCCTGTGAGCTGAATAGTAACTAAAGCATGAAACAATGGTGGACGTATTAGCTAAAGGTTACACTGTAATCACAATGCAACTACTCCCTTGTGGGCTAATGTAGCTAATTAACTGTTGGTTTATTGTGTTGATGGCTAATAACTGTAGCGGCTAGCCCAGAAGCTGTAAACACGTTATAGCTTAAGATATTTTAATATTACGTCAGTGTCTCCTACTCTAAAGCGTCGGTGAAATAATGAATGACGGACTAAACACGTGGAACAGGGTTGGTCATGTTTCCTCTTGACACTGCAGAAATACGTATTCGATGTTTCTGTATTCCCATTTGTTGGTTGAGTTTACATATCAATAAGGTGTTATGACATTGGTCATGCTTGCAGACAGTGGGAGATGTCGAACGTAAATTCTTCCCGGTCTGATATTGACGCGCAAGCGGTAGGTCACGTTCTGAAATACAATATTCTATTTTCATATTTACAATGTGTAAGAGTTCACTATGTACATGTCCTGGTGTGTATACACGCTGAGTATACAAAACATTATGAGCACCTGCTCTTTCCATGACAGACTGACCAGGTGAAAGCTATGACCCCTTTCTGATGTCACTTGCTAAATCCACATCAAATCAGTGTAGATGAAGAGGAGACCGGTTAAAAATAGATTTATAAGCCTTGAGACAGTTGAGACATGGATTGTGTATGTGTGCCTTTCAGAGGGTGAATGGGCAAGACCATGAAAATCTAAGTGCCTTTGAACAGCGTATGGTAGTAGGTGCCAGGCGCACCCGGTTTGTGTCAAGAACTGCAACGCTGCTGGGTTTTTCCACAACAGTTTCCCATGTGTATCAGGAATGGTCCACCACCCCAAGGACATCCAGCCAATTTGACACCTGTGGGAAGCATTGGAGTCAACATGGGCCAGCATCCCTTGTGGTATGCTTTCAACACTTTGTAGAGTCCATGCCTCAATGAATTGAGGCTGTTCTGAGTGCAAAAGGGTGTGACTTCAATATTAGGAAGGCTAATGTGTGGTATACTCAGTGTATATGTGTACGGTACCTGTTAGATATTGGGGGAAGTCTGGGATGTGCTTTTGTATGTTATTGCTGTAAGAGTGAGTTAGCTAGCTCGAGATTAGCCCCTGCTAATTCAGTTGTTTCCACGCTAACAGCGGAATCACGAATCTACAGCCATCAACATACTGTTGTCCTGCACATCTAATGTGCTTCTTTGTGTCCATCGCCAGAATAAACGGCAATCAATTGGGACCGCTGGCAGGGCATTCCTTTCTGTAAAAACAACGCAAGAGGGCTACGAAGTACGGTCACATCTGTTACACTGGTGCTGAGACCAATTCTCTTGCCTTCGCAGCATAGCTGTTGTGTACACACACACACACACACTAATGTTGACTGCAGTTAAGCTAACAGTATCACTCCTTGGCCATATAGGGATACAGTGTGGCTGACACCCCAAGGCAAGGACATCTGACGTGTACTATGGTGTGACGACGACAACTGGAGCAGAAAGCTACACTGCTGCTTCTTGTTCTACTGTCTTCAATGATAGTTGTCTATTGGTGGATTGTGTACAATACAACCTGTTGAATGCTGGGTAAAATGGAGATCATGTGACCAAAGCTGGAACTACTGCAAATAGAAGCAATATGGCTGATATTTCAACAGCACAAACATGGTTCTTTCTTTCTTGAGAGGCAAGTGAAGCGGAGGGGCTGGGTTGTAAAGGAATGGTCCGCTCTTCTATTGAAAAAAAGTCTCATGCAGAAAATGTGTCCTGACGCTTCAACTCACCTTGAACTTGCTACAGCAACCCACCAGAGAGCAAATACATGGGGTTGCCAAAATTAAATAATGTCGAAAAGTTGGCCTCTACATCTTACTTACTAATCCACTGTAATGTATCAAAGTCAAACTAAAACAATCCCTGATGGGATAAAAAAAAGGGGAACTGAAAAAAATAAGAGAAACATACCAGGGACCTTAAAACACAGAGAGCAATTAGGACTAACATGATTGGCCAATAAATACTCCCCCATCCATTTTAGCAGATTGATTATTCAAGCTGAATGGAGCCGAGCACACAAAGGAAAGAGGGAGAAGACAGTGGGGGGATGAGAAACAGGGGGGGGTAACCTAAAGCAGGGGGAGCAGTAACCCCCCCCCCCCCTGCCCCAACTCTCCCAGAAAGCACAATGGAACAAGAGAAAGACAGATAGAAAAAAGGTCAGGTCTGAATATTGACACCGTTCCAATCCCTGACAAATACAGCTGTCACACACTACACGCTTCAGCTCCAAAACCCCATCCAGACAGGACACCTGGCAAACTAACTTTGACACACACCAAACACACACGCATTGAACATCCCCCGCTTTCCCTTTCTATCCCTCCTCCAGCCTCTCTACAGAAGGAAATCACACACAATCAGAGAAACAAGAAGCCGTAGCATGTTGTGAACGAACAGAAAACCAGAGACACTCACCCCAGCCTCTCTTTCTCTTTTCCTCCTCTCTTTCCTCTCAACCACCCTGATTTCTGCTCCCAGGCCCCACCCCCACAGCCTGGTCACATGACCCACCACTCTACACCCCAGCAGGCCAGCCAGGCGGCCAGCAGCAAGCATGCCACACCCCTCATTCAGGGAGAGTTGAATGGGGAGCATTGTGAATGTGCTGGACACAGGCAGTGTGTGTATATATGTGTACGGGGGGGGGGGGGGGGCAGTTGGAAATTGGAGAAAAGGGTGTATGCGTTTGACAGGAAAAGTGAGTGTGTGTAAGAGGTGGAAACTGAAATATTAAACAGAACATTTGTGACAGTTTGCACGTGCTTAAAAAGGACATATATTTTTGTTGTAACAACTGTGTATTCAGTGAAAGAGAGAGTATGTGTGTTGATTTCTATCTGTCCCTTCCCTCCTAGTGCAGTGTGTCTCTCCCTGTATGTCTGTGTACTGTGAGGAGGACACTGGGTCATCTCTCCTCCTGGCTCCTTCTCCTCCTGGGCTACAATGAGTCTCCATCCATCACATTAATGCCTGCCTCATACAGCCCCATGACTAAAGGAATATGTCCCAGAAAACGAATGAATACCATCCCTTAGAGTCATCAGACTCAGCATGAAACATTCTATGGGAAACAGCTCTGTCAACTTCCATTCAAAACATTATGCACTGTATAAGAGTACAATGTGTGATTTCCTTTTGGTCTCATACGTTCACTTGTTGCATGCAATAACAGCGGAGCTTGGTCTTTATCATGTCTGCATACACTGACATACATTAGTGTGGTATTTTCTTTTGGTTTCACAGCTACATTCACTTGTTGCGTAGGGCTATCCATGCAATATCTGTGGAATTGTTTCTATCAGAAATCTGCATTCACACTATAAAAGACACAATCCTTTCAACGCTGAAACAACACGCTACTTTCTTATCTGATTGCTGGAATTAAGAGATCATTTGTTTTATCTCAAGCGGGTGGAAAGATGGAAAGAGAAACATCTCTGTACTGCACTTATCTAACAAGCTTTTTGTTCCACGTTTGCAAGCTGATGAGAGGCCCAAGAGATGTTTTCTCATATTCAGCACAAACGCCTACCTTCCTGTCATGGTTTCAGTGGTTTGTGTATGTATTGGACCACATGGTTTGTGCACCTGGCCCTATTGGCATCCGGTCTCAGTGAGAGATAGATATGAGAGAGTAGGTTGTCTTCTACTGAACTAATACAGATCATCACCTGCATGCTCTTCGGTTGAGGCTGTGTCTGTTTATTCTTCCAAAAAAAAATACTCTTATTGAAGCTATGCAGCTGCATGGGGTTCCTGATTCAATGTAGGGCAGGTTCTGCAGTATGCACTGATTTGTCCATGATTTATTCATTTGCAGCATAAAACACTGCAGCACAATCATTGTTTGTTTGTTGCTTTCCCCTTGTCTTGTGAGAACCCAGAGATCAAATGTGACTGAATCAATGACCGCCATACATTTAGTTAGTCCTGCGGAATAGCAGCTCGTTCAGGATGATCACCCTGTCATGATGAGTGAATTCTAATTGGAACTCAAGCTTTGCTCATTGACTGAGTCTATTTCAGTGCTCCAATTCATTGCAAAATAACTAAGTCACCGGCCCATAGAAATAGACATCCTAGAACAGTCATCCTCCGATTACTAGTGTATGCTCATGACCATAGCAACTGATCCGAGTCCAGCCCTTCAGCTCTTCAGCTCTTCAGCCCTTCAGCTAATAGACCTCAGAATATCTTTTTGGCAAAGAGAAGCTCTGTGGGTGAGAGATCACATTGACTTCCTTCCTTATCTTGATTACATGCCACGATAACGAGATGAGACCCTGGAGCCACTTCCTTGTTTTGCAGTTGCAAACAAACATTTGAATTATTGTGCCAGAATCTTAATAAATGACCCAGCTCTTACGCCTCTGTTGCTCGGTTGGCTGAATGTCTCTCCAGAGCTTTGTTTGTCATTCTGTTTGTTTTGTCATTTACCCCACTTCTGGAGGCCATTTTGAGGCCAGATTCATATAATCACATCAAACTGTGTGGGCCGAACAGGCAACTGGAGACCCATGCAGGCACAACCCCAGAGGGGAGCTCTCTGATTGGACTAGAGGTCAGGTCTGATTGGAGGAGGCCCACACAGTGATTAGAACACATGGAGCTGATTAACCAAGTCACCTCAATGACTCAGCAGAGAGAGTGACTCACACAGACATACAGCCTCCCACCCAGAGAGATGGAAGAAGGGATGAAGAAGGGATAAAGAAGGACAGAGGAGGAGGAGGGAGAGAACATCTGGCCAAGCTTATCTGGGAAGGAGAGAAACAAGCGACTTCCTGTTGAGCTGTAGCCGAGGCTGCTCTGCTCCCCTGTGGTGCAGATGGAGACCGCATGTGAGGATGCATGCAACCAGATGAAAACATCTGAGGCCTGGGTGCATCTCTCTATTCCAAAGTGGCTTCCTCTCCTTGTCTCCTTCTCTTCGCCCACACTTATCTGAGGGAACCGGATAAGTGATAGCAAATTCCCACTAGGATTAGATCAGTGTAGGTGAAGGAAAGCAGACAGAGAGAGGTAGCCCCTTTACACTATTGAGATGAACCCATAATCTCATGGCACCACATAGGAGACATGGTATAGACAGAAAAAGGCCAGTTTAGAGTTCATTTTAGGGACAGACTTCTTCCTGACTGTGTGAACAGAACAGGATAAACTCTGACCTTGGTCACATGGTCAGGAAAATCCCTAGCCCTAGTTGTTCTTCTCTCGCTACCCTGAAGACATGACGTTCATGCAGTCCATTTCTAATCCTCCTCCATATACACACTGTACTACTCCCTCAGGGACTGTGCTGCACTCCAGCAATGCTACACGATCCCTCCAACTCTGCTCCTGACTCATCTCAGACCTCAGCTTGTATGTTGCTCTTCAAGGTTACAATAACCCTGGCCTTGTTTGCTTTCATCTGCACTCACTCACACACACACACACACACACACACACACACACACACACACACACACACACACACACACACACACACACACACACACACACACACACACACACACACACACACACACACACACACACACACACACACACACACACACACACACTTTTGAAAGAGCCATGCGCCTATTGTTTGAACAGCGGCCGCAAAGTAGATAAACTGTCGGAATTTGTGGTCAGAGGTTTGTTTTAGCCAAGGTGTTTATCTAGTGGATTGTTTCCCCTCAGTTTTACAGTGTTAAGATACTTCCCAGCTGTGTTACCTAACAGAGCCAAATAACCTCCATTTTGATAGATATATACACTACCGTTCAAAAGTTTGGGGTCACTTACAAATGTCCTTGTTTTTGAAAGAAAAGCATATTTTTTTGTCCATTAAAATAACATCAAATTGATCAGAAATACAGTGTAGATATTGTTAATGTTGTAAATGACTATTGTAGCTGGAAATGGCTGTTTGTTTTTATTTTTATGGAATATCTACATAGGGGTACAGAGGCCCATTATCAGCAACCATCACTCCTGTGTTCCAGTGGCACGTTGTGTTAGCTAATCCAAGTTTATCATTTTAAAAGGCTAATTGATCATTAGAAAACCCTTTTGCAATAATGTTAGCACAGCTGAAAACTGTTGTGCTGATTTAATGAAACAATAAAACTGGCCTTCTTTAGACTAGTTGAGTATCTGGAGCATCAGCATGTGTGTGTTCGATTACAGCCTCAAAATGGCCAGAAACAAAGAATTTTCTTCTGAAACTCATCAGTCTATTCTTGTTCTGAGAAATGAAGGCTATTCCATGCGAGAAATTGCCAATAAACTGAAGATCTCGTACAACGCTGTGTACTACACCCTTCACAGAACAGCGCAAACTGTCTCTAATCAGAATAGAAAGAGTAGGAGACCCCGGTGCACAACTGAGCAAGAGGACAAGTACATTAGAGTGTCTAGTTTGAGAAACAGTCACCTCACAGGTCCTCAACTGGGAGCTTCATTAAATAGTACCCGCAAAACACCAGTTTCAACGTCAACAGTGAAGAGGTGACTCCGGGATGCTGGTCTTCTAGGCAGAGTTCCTCTGTCCAGTGTCTGTGTTCTTTGACCATCTTAATCTTTTCTTTTTATTGGCCAGTCTGAGATATGGCTTTTTCTTTGCAACTCTGCCTAGAAGGCCAACATTAACAAAGTCTACACTGTATTTCTGATCAATTTGATGTTATTGTAATGGGCAAAAATCTTTTTTGAAAGAAAAGCACAAGGAAATTTCTAAGTGACCCCAAACTTTTGAACTGTAGTGTACACACACACACACACACACACACACACACACACACAGTAGATAGAGAGAGAGAGCTAGAGAGTGAGAGAGAGCGAACTAGAGAGAGAGAGAGAGCACTGTTGAGTCTGCTATACTGCAAGGCTAGCATGAACAAGGATTCCATCAAACCCACATTAGAAGCATGCAGACTCAGACATAACACATACTGTGTATATGCACAAACTATTCAACTCCACTATCGACACAAGGAAATTCTTAGTGATACATAACTCAACTGTGGACATGGAGCCTTAATGCAACATAGAAGAGTAGCACGAAACAACACAGATGATAAAACTAAACTTCAAGGAGAGCGAAATCAATGCAGACCTTATGCGGCCTTACCTCATCTAAACTGAGGTTTTAGGCGGAGAAGAGGAACTTATTAAAAAGCATCTTGGGATGTCCCTGAATGCCTTTCCATTTCCTCAGCGTCTAAAGTAGAGTTAAACATCATGTAGCCCTGATTGGTCTTAATAGAAACCAGTTGTCTCAGTCACACCAGTTATGTCGCAACAGCCCTCCCCTTCCTTCACCAAGTTTGCATCCCAAATGATACCCTATTCCCTACATAGTGCACTACTTTTGACCAGAACCCTATGGACCCTGGTCAAATGTTGTGCACCATATAGGGAATAGGTTGCCATTTGTGTCGCAACCCAACAGCCATACTCACAGAGGACCTCCATCTCAGGGTTAATGTGCATCTCTGCACCACATGCAGCCATGTCTTCCAATCGCAGTCCCAGTCGAAGCATCACAGAACGGACTATTCCGACGTGGAAGTTAAAAAAAAATCCCCAATAAAATTCCCAACTGCTTCCCAAACCTAAACTCTTTACTGTGACAGCTGGGAGTGCCTGGGAGCGATTGGGATCTAATGCCCTATTTCTGTAACTCTCCCTCTTCCCGATGTTCCCAACTCGACGTTTCTTACCCGGAGCCTCAAGACTGAACAATAAACAGAGCTCCACGGATCGGATTGGCCTTCCGGGGGAATCCCTGCCCCTAATTCCAGCTGGAATTCTAGGGGGAGCCAGATGACTCAGCATGGAATGGAGGAGAAGAAAGAGAGGAAGACGGGACTCTGATTACATACTTTCTCTCTGTGCGGTCGTTCCAGAAAACTTCCCAGAGTTATGATGATAATTATCCATAATAGAAACCTTGCCATGTGCTGAACTGGGAGAGACAGACAGAGAGAGAGAGAGCTTATCAGTGTTACAGTAAATGAATGCCAAAAGATCTAGTCATAACATAAGTTGTCAAAGTTCTTTTCCAATTATAGCTTTACTGTAAGTTGGATGAATTAAATGGTGTAGCCTGTTTCTAAAAGATATGTCAGTACAGTCTAGAAAGGGAGAATTGGACTAACTGTAGACATGTGTACTACTGTACATAAAAACAGCCTCTACTTTGTCTGCAATCCAATGACTTTACTTAGCTAACCAACACTGCATTCTGTCAGAGGCAGTACCGTTGCCCTTTCCCCTACATCTTCAGCTGCTCTTGCTTGTTCCGTCTTCTCTCCCCTGTGTCTCATCACTGAGTACAAAGGTGAAAGTTCACCCAGAGTTCCTCTGAGCCGAGCTACTTTAGCTAAATTGACAAAGCTAGCTACGTCCACAGGATAATGACTCCCAATGTAGCGGTGTTAGCTGTGCTTAGGCAATAGAGGACTAGCCGTTCACCATGGAGGTGGGAAGCCAGTCAGGCAAGTAAGCAGTGTGTGTTTATTGTGTGCGTGCTAACCCAGTGTTGTTTGATCTAGGGCTGTTCAGAGGGGATTAGGGTTTAAGTCTAGTCATAATATTACCCCTGTCAAACACACCTCGAGGCACTGTGCCGTGCGTCAATGGGTGCGATGATGACTCCATTATGAAGAGTGGTCTCATTCACCTCAATGTAAAGTGAGCATCAGCTAGGAAGTAGTTGCCGCGGCTATTATCAGCATGGGGCACCAGCCTGTTAAACTGACACCATTTTGGCCCTACAGTACTTCCATTATGTCCTGAGGAAATTGATTGAATGACAGATCAAATTAAACAAACCTGGGAGAGGCCTATACGACCAAATCAATGAGATCTGTCAGCGAGACACTAAATTAACATGGATTCATGTCTTCCTGTTCTAATCTTTTTTTTAATAATTGAAGATGAATAAACAATTGATCATAAAAAGTAACTGGTTTCCTCTTCTATTGAACGTCTGAGGATCAATAACCCCCTGCAGTACTGTGTCTCTCCAACCCCCCCCCCCCCCCCCCCAACCCCCCCACACCCAATGGACTAGTGACTGATAGATTTAGAATCACAGAACATTGACTTGAATGGGGACGCCCGTTCTAGTAATTATATTTCTATGGTGGCTGATGACTATTATTATGGTACCTCCTTAGGAAAGGTCCAGCAGGGAGAGGTGGTGCACTGACCCCACACATACCCTGCCCTGCCTCCCATCTGCCCACTGCCCAGCCTAGCAGATGGCACAACAACGGTACATATTGGCCATCTGTCCAGTGCCCACTCACAATTCGTGTGCACACACACTCACTCAATCTCTGGCCACACAGCAACGACTGCTGGTTACTGCCCTAGACAAGACCTATACATGACGTCAATATCTGGGAACGTCGTATTGTTAATAAGGTGGAAGAGAGAGTAATTACAGCAAAAACACCATTATCATTCCAAACATGGCCCTTATCGGCCAGAGAATGAGGGAAACCTCATTAGCAGAGGATGTTGAGAGCTGAGGCACTGACCCAAAGTGGACCTTCTCTTTGTTAACCAGCTGTACAGTTGGCAAAACAGAAATACTGAGCTCATCCTCATCCGTAGCAGCTGGGTGCAGTCTATAAGCAGGACCAGACAGGACCAGACAGACACCTCTTCAAGATAAACAGAATAAACCAGATAAAAGACTGTGCTAGAGTCAGGGGAGGGTCCAGACATTGGTAGTGATGATAGTTGTTGGCTGGTGGTCAAGTGGTCAGGAAAAGGTCCTGGTCCTACCTATTTTATACGGTCGTGACTAGTGTCAGTCCAGCTTGACCAGCATTCAGAGAACTCACTAAGGAAGACAAGGGTGGGGACCGGGAGATAGTGGCTCAGGGAGACTGGAAATAGGAGGAAGGGGGAAATGGGGTTGCTTTAGTGGAGTGTACGGGCGTGTGTGTGTGTGTGTGTGTGTGTGTGTGTGTGTGTGTGTGTGTGTGTGTGTGTGCTGCATGGGAACCTTCTTTAACCCCTGACTTCCACCAGGCGGAGCAGAGTAAACAGAAGCTTCCGGAAACCTTATCTGGGGGACCCTGTTCGGTTTCCACTTCTCTCAGCTCAGCTCTACCCTCAGTGGAAGCGCTCAATACACACAGGCATCCACAGGCTTTCCACTGACCCAGTCAGAGTCCACAGCCTCCAAAAACACTTTCAATCACATCAGGAATAAATCCTACAAAAACACAAGCAGACACATTCATTCAGTTTTAGTGAGATATAGAACAATGTGTGAGTGAGAGAAGAGAAAGGGGGAGAGAGAATGAAAGAAACAGAGTGGATAAGAGAATAAGAGATTACTTAAGAGTACTTAAAAATGCACCTTTAATTACTGTCTACATGCCCTCAGCAATGTCCTATATAAGATGCAAGCATTACCTGCAAGCCAGGTCCCATAGCTATCTCCCCTAAGCCATACCCTAACCCTACACTCCACCTGTCATACTGCACCTCCTGCTGGCCACTCTGAGCTCTGCACCCACAGACATCATTATGAGCTAACACTGCTAGCCCTCAGGGGAGCTGAAAGTGAGTGGCCAACACTGCAGTCTAATGACCTCACTCTGTAGTTTTCCTAGCCCGCTAACGCTAACCCTGAGAGGTCTGGAACCTGGAAACAGTTTAACATGAGCCATGATGATATGCTCTAGCAGACGGCCTCCTCTACTCAATTCAATTTCAATTCAAGGGGCTTTATTGGCATGGGAAACATATGTTAACATATGTTTCTCTCCACGTACCATAGTGACTTGGTGAATGACTTCATGAATACCCTGCGAGCGAGAGAGAGGCATCTCTTGCTATGATGGATACCAGGGGCGTAGTCATTACGCCGATTCTGTTGCAACATTTCTTTTAAACGGAAGCAAACAAGAAGGGACCGACCTGAATTAGTCCAATAGAAACTCTAGTTTTGCTCTGTTTGCTTCCGTTTGGTTCTTAAACGGTAAATGGTTTCCGTAATGAATACACCACAGGCCCTGCTGTCAAGCGCTGCTTTATCACAACGACTTTACCTGAGATACCAATCGGAGTGCTTCAACTAAGACTAAGACTAAGAAGCTGGAGTTTAAATCGCATAGCGCTGTAGGTCATTCTAGTTCCACATATGTGACACAGCATGGAATGACATGGGGAAGGGGAAACTGAATACAGTACTTTAGAATTCTAGGGAATTAGTACAAAGATTCTTACTTTGGGAATGTTTACACTCGATTTCACAGTACAGGCCCAGTGTGTGTGTGTGTGTGTGTGTGTGTGTGTTGTCAGAGACTTTAGCTCGTTAGCCAGATGGGAATGGCGGCCCCCCTATTCCCTAAACTTTCCTCTTGGGGGGTCCACTGCTAATCATGTTAATCAGCCTGGGATCTCCCTACCCTTCTGTCTCTCTCTGTGTGTGTTTGTGTGGAGGGATTCTCTGTAGAAAGGGGATAGTGGGGCCCTCATCTGGTGTGACGCTGTAGAAGGTCACATGGTGGTACAAGGGGGTAGGGGACCGAGACAGACAACACACAGGCAGGCCACCAGAGGAGAATGAAGGGGCATGGAGGAGAACAGTGAGAGGAGTGGGTCAAGGAACAATCAAACTGCTTCGTCAGAACTTTGTTGATCAACCAAACATGTCAGTTCAGGGCCAATGAGACACTATGAAGATGTATATCAACAAATTCAATGCTGGGTTAGACAGCTTGAAGTGGCAGAACTGATGGCATAACCAACCACCCCCTAGGACAGAGTGGTCAAGTTGAATCTCAATGGGAATTCCTCTCTGTATTGTTACAGTATAATATAACAGTAATCTACAGTCTAATGGACCTCTGGTTGTAGGGAGGTCAAAGGGCGGCAGGTAGCCTAGTGGTTAGAGTGTTGGGCCAGTAACTGAAAGGTTGCTAGATCGATTCCCTGAGCTGACAAGGTAAAAATCTGTCGTTCTGCCCCTGAACAAGGCAGCTGGCCTACCGGGGAACACTGAGTTTTCATTGTAAATAAGAATTTATTCTTAACTGACTTGCCTAGTTAAATAAAATAAAAAGGGTAGTCAACTGAGGCAAATCCTAATCTACTGTAAAGTTCAATGTAGACGTGTGAATGGGAGCAACAGTGTTGCTCTTTCAATTTCTTCTACAGTACATATAAAACATATTGAAACAGGTTATTTTGCACTCTACAAACATCAGTTACCTGTTGATATTTAGAGCCACCTACAGAGATCAGAGACTGACATTTTGATCCTAGAAACATACTAAAAATGTATCCAGATGTACTCTATTGTGGTGAGATCACACAACTGGCTGGAAGTGCCACTGACTCAGATCACATGACCCAGGCTGAGCGAGGAAGAGAGGCGAGGTCAGGACGAGGGGAAACAATCGCCCTGACGGACAGCACACGGAAGGAAGGAAGCCCGGGAAACCAGAGTGTGTGTCTCTGATGTCATTACCCGTTTGAAAAACTGAATGGACAGGAAAACGGCTTATCACTCAGAAAAACACAGCTGACAGTAACTTGGACAATTTCAAACAAGGCACAGAGTCAACAATCTGTACGCCAATGTAAAGAGTTTCAAATCCACCATTATCTAGGTAATATCTTGTCATGAAAGAGGATCAATCTCTTTAAAGTCACTTGTGAAACCATCACATCTATCACTCATAGTCACCTATTGAAATTAATTAGGGCCTACTTGTGTATTATGTTGGAGCCAATTTCTCCTACTTGACACAAAATCTGATGGAAACAACACACACAACCAGTCCACTACAGTGCTGTGTTGTTCACGTTTCTGCTCCACTGATGCCATCTCCCCACACTGACAGACGGAGCGGGACAGAGCAGGGGTCAGAGTCCCTCAGTCAGTCAGGGTGGGCCCCGGCCTCAGGCCCTCCAGGCAGGTCACCCTTCATTGAGAGCCCTAATAAGGCCCTCTCCCTCTGGGAAAATAACTAGCCCAGACCTCCGTGACCTGAGTAGGAACCAGGCTACAAGACTCCCAGCTCCAGAGCAGAAAACACACACACACACACACATACACCACACACACACACACACACACACACACACACACACACACACACACACACACACACACACACACACACACACACACACACACACACACACACACACACACACACACACACACACACACACACACACACGATCATCCCATCAAATCTGAGCTCTTAATATTGGAATATAGCCTACAAACTCGTACCGAATTATAAAGTATGGTAATTTATACTGTTCCAATCCACGAACACATAATGCTAAAATGGTCTGTGTCAACAGGAAAAAAGCCTACAGAATTATAGTTAATTAAGGCCAAGTAAGTCATGGAATACTTGGCAATATCGATAATAGCACTGACTGGAACATACTGGTTTATTAAATACTGAAAACCATGATTCATTTGATCACTGCGGAGTTCGAGTTTGAGGAAGCGAACGAGCAAGGCTAAGTAGAATGCTTTTCTGCATGTTGCTGTGTCCAAAATTGCACCCTATTCCCTATATAGTGCACTAGCTTTGACCAGAGCCATAGCTCCACTATATAGGGAATAGGGTACCACTTGGGAAGCAGCATGTGTGCGTTTGTCCATCTGATAAACAAACCAATGCGTCTAGCATCTGTAGTTTCCCTGCAGCTGGCCCCATGCTGTGTGCTCCCTCAGTCTCAGGTCTAAAACGTTGTCTAAGCGTTACTTATACATTCTCTAAACGCTCTCTAAATATGGCTTGAATGCCGTCTAAAGACTGTGTAAATGCTGACACATTAGGTCATATTTGGCTCCGGGTTTTATCCCTCAGTTTACAGGAATCTAACTTGGCTCGTGTCGGACGCCCCTTTTGGGGGCCGAGACACGCTCAATCTGCCGAGGGAGGAAAGAAGAGGAGTGTTTGTGCGTGTGTTGTAAGAAAGAGAGAGGAGGACAGAGAGGGATAGACAAAGAAAGTACAAAGCAAAGGAAAGTGAGTGAGCGGAACCCACATGTGTCAGATGCTGGCGACTGCTTTTGCTCTAGGACAGGGTTCTCTAGGACAGGGTTCTCTAGGACAGGGTTCTCTCCATCCATTCACACATTCATCACTTGCATATGTAGGAGAATAAAACAACATATTGTTGTTATCTCACAGTCTACCAAGAGTGCATGAATTGAAGAACAAATTGCCTGAATATTTTTTTGTACATTCAGCGATAGGGGACTGAGTTGAGAGGGAATTGAAGAACAAAGCAGCTGAACATTCATTGATAGGGGACTGAGAAGCTGGGCTCCAGACAGAGCAGAGGGGACAGGAGGGACAGGCCGTACTGACAGACAGGCCCAGGCTGGGCTTTAATCAAACAGACCTCTCCTCTTACAGGCCCACTCCGGGGACCCAGAGCTCTCCACTCTGTGTGTGATTGCATCTTCCAGTCCCTCTGTGAGGTAGTAGAGGAAGGCAACTGGAGGGGGATGATGTGTTGTGGAAAATGTTCTGTACCTCCACCACTGGAGGTTTGAAAACTAAAAGTGTATCTGTTGGATACCTACTGTGTAGGTATCCAACAGAAAGCTGACATGAATGGAGGACCATAGTACACGGTTTCTATATATACACCTAGCCTCACTGGTCCCAGATCATGTTTGGCATGATAAAAAAACTATTTGAGTTGGCTAGATAGTACGAACAGATCTGAGACCAGTCTACGATGCACTTTGCTTACTCATACCACTTTTACAGAGTTGCATCTCTCCACTAAGGCAGGCTGTATCAGACTGGAGGCACTCAGCCTGTGTTGGAGAGGCCACTCCTAGAAACAGTCCCCAGATCAGTGGTGTGAGCCCATTACTGCCTCCACGCCGCATTGGGCCTCTCTGCTTTCTCATACCAAAGCCTCTGCTCAGAAGCCTGTGTTATGCTACGGGGAACTCCAGCCCAGATCAAACACACACACACACTACCAAACACACCAGATCCTATGATTGGTGGTTAGCAACACACACACACACACACACACACACACACACACACACACACCAGGTCCAAAGCCTCAAAACACTGCTTTACTCTCCCTTGCTTACACATGTATATACTGGTCATCTCCATAGCAACTTCACAGTGACACAATTGAAAGACAACGGAAAGTTGGGGTCTTCCTACAAACCCAAGCATCTCTATGGCTGTTTGTGCCACTTGAAGGCCCTCACTCTGTTAGAGTGACTACATCCAGGATCACATGAGGAACCTAAGGAGTTAGAGGGTTCAGGAGAAGAAACCTAGGGTCAGAGGTTACTCACTGTCTGGGTTGGGGGACTTGGTGCGGTTGGGCGAGGAGCAGCGGATGGTGGTGACGATGGTGTTGTGGTGGGGGTTGGGGTGATGCGGGTGGTGGACCGGTGCATGATGACCATGGTTCTCGTGGTTGTTCTTTCCATTTCCCGTTGTCTCGGGTGCTTTGGTGACGCTGATCCCTGGTGTGGTCCTCGCGGCCGGGCCGTCCCCCAGACTGACGGTCTCGAACCTCCGGGCATGGCTGGGTGGCTCGGGGGTCCGGGCCCCCGCGCGAATCACCACCTCCTGGGGCGTTTTAGAGAAGGTCATCTCCCGTTTGTGGCCCATCTCGGGCGTCTTGGAGTGGCCTAGGACCTCGGGTCGTTTCGCGCCGAATCGGAGGGAACCAGGGCTGGTTGGATCCACCTGCTTGGAGGAAATGTCGATGGAGAGCTCCGTGCGTCCCCGGGATATGGGCTCAGGAGGCTTGGAGCTGCCCCCTCCCATGATGGCCTTGGAGATGGAGCCGTTGTTGTTATTGCTGGCGCCCAGTTCACGGTAGTAGATGCTGGTGGGGGACATGATGGGGCGGTGGTTGGTGTTGTTGGGCGCCCGGCGGGAGCCTGGCGAGGAGTTGACCGAGGTGTCCACATCCTCCACCTCAAATGACCTCTTTAGAGCTGCATGGAGGGTGAGATGAGACAGACACACTCAGTCAATGAGGCATCCATACTACCATTTCTGACATTGCTGATAATCAGAGTGCACTTAGGGCCGGTTTCCTAAACAAACGTTACGGCTAGTCCAGGACTAAACAAATACAACAGCAAATATATGAACAGTGTATTCTAATTCCAGAGGAGCAACATGAACTGTATTGACATCCCTGGCATCATAGCTGCTTGAGGTTAGTGGATAGAGAGAAGCTGGAAAAGCAATCTCAGCGACATCACAAAGGAAAATGGCAGCGACAAGCAATTATTCCAAGCTCAAATCATTTCAATAACTCGTTATTAGTGGTGCCAATCTGTCACTACATACGACTGCAGATGGCACTGTATAAGTTTACACAAGTTTAAATGGTGCCAGTTTTACGTCACAGTGTGGTACTGTATGTTATAAAATGTGATCCAATTTATACACCCACTTGCAGGGCCTCAAGTGGCCTTAGACTTGCATGGCCTTATATAAATGAAAGTCATATATCTGCCTTGTATTCTCTACATGCATTCTTGAATATTGTATGAGATATGGATGAGTAGTGGTAGTAACTGATGCATAGCCTATATACACAATCTTAACAACCCTGCTATGCCTAGAAGACCAGCATCCCGGAGTCGCCTCTTCACTGTTGACGTTGAGACTGGTGTTTTGCGGGTACTATTTAATGAAGCTGCCAGTTGAGGACTTGTGAGGCGTCTGTTTCTCAAACTAGACACTCTAATGTACTTGTCCTCTTGCTCAGTTGTGCACCGGGGTCTCCTACTCTTTCTATTCTGATTAGAGACAGTTTGCGCTGTTCTGTGAAGGGTGTAGTACAAAGCGTTGTACGAGATCTTCAGTTTATTGGCAATTTCTCGCATGGAATAGCCTTCATTTCTCAGAACAAGAATAGACTGATGAGTTTCAGAAGAAAATTCTTTGTTTCTGGCCATTTTGAGGCTGTAATCGAACCCACACATGCTGATGCTCCAGATACTCAACTAGTCTAAAGAAGGCCAGTTTTATTGTTTCATTAAATCAGCACAACAGTTTTCAGCCGTGCTAACATAATTGCAAAAGGGTTTTCTAATGATCAATTAGCCTTTTAAAATGATAAACTTGGATTAGCTAACACAACGTGCCATTGGAACACAGGAGTGATGGTTGCTGATAATGGGCCTCTGTACCCCTATGTAGATATTCCATAAAAATAAAAACAAACAGCCATTTCCAGCTACAATAGTCATTTACAACATTAACAATATCTACACTGTATTTCTGATCAATTTGATGTTATTTTAATGGACAAAAGAAATGAGCTTTTCTTTCAAAAACAAGGACATTTCTAAGTGACCCCAAACTTTTGAACGGTAGTGTATGTATGTATGTATGTATGTATGTATGTATGTATGTATGTATGTATGTATGTATGTATGTATGTATGTATGTATGTATGTATGTATGTATGTATGTACACAGAGAGGGGGTACTCAGCCCCTATCCCATTGCCCTCTCCATAAACCCAGTCTGAGCTGTGAAGGGACCCAGAGAGCTAGAGACAATCACACCAAAGCCTTCATCAAAACATCAGTTATGGACCTAATCTAAATTTTACTGCTATAAGCCTCTTAATTTTATGACAGCGATACTCTTTCTCCCCCTAAGACAAATCCTCTTTTTGCCAAACTATAACTTAGCGTGCTGGAGCAAATGTCTTGCTCTTCTCTGACTGCCTCATAAGTGTCCATGATGTCTATATGCTGTCGTATGATTGGTGTTGCTAGTCCCTTCCTCTGTATCTCTCTATTTAAACACTCACTGCTGCTATGGTTACCATACATCTGTCCATTTGTTTTGCTGATCTGCCTTTCCTTGTTCTTGCATTCCCTGTGCATTGAAAAGCTAGCTAACCAACGTTAGCATAGCAGCATTAGCAAACTGCTAAACCTCCTAACTGTATTTGAAGGGTCTCATGTGTGCATACTGTAGGTGTTAAATGCTCTTAACAACCCCCAAAACACCTTTTAAAAAAAGTTCTCAACTAAACAATTTCCGACGACTAACTGTTATTCTCTCATGCTTCCTCCATTACGCTCTCATGATTTGGGGAATATTGGAGTTTACGGAGTCCAAGAGGCATTATAAAAACATTTTAGCCCTTCATTTTAAGGATGTGTGTTGCTTTGGCTGTTACTAAAAACACGTCCCATCTCCCATATCTTTAATTAGAATGGGAGACCCAATCCCATATGCCGCTTATAAAACAGAACACGGTTATAAGTTATTTCCATGTCCAAACCACTTTGCCACTGGACTCCATCCCCCATAACCCCCCTTTCCTCCCTCTCGTGTTCTATGATTGTGCTGAATGATTCCAAGGCTCTGGCTACTTTCAACTCGGTCCAGGACTAGGATTTGACTGCCAAATCAGTCTGCTGCTTAGTGCTTAGCAAACAGTGAGCTGGAAGACCACTGGTGTATTCAGTGATCTGAAACGTTCTGAACGTTGCAGACAGAAATAGAATGAACAGAGCTGACATGATTCCCTATTCAATCTGACAGACAGTCCCATCTTTTCTACCACATACATTTCTATCTGAATGTTCTTTAACGTTACATGCTCTTGAACAGTCTCCAGGGTTGCCTGCATAGAGAGACAGTCAGTATAAGCCTAACACTGATAGGACTTAAGTGTTATTATCAGAGAGAAACTGTACAATGTATGATTTAATGCTCAATGCTTAAAAACAGTCGGCTGGGTGTAAGACCAAAGACCACGATTGCATAGAGACTGTCAGACAGGCATAACACTGATAGGACTTATGTGTTGTCATAACATCCAAGATGGCTGCATATTTATTTCTTACCTTTATTTAACTAGGCAAGTCAGTTAGGAACAAATTCTTATTTTCTATGACGGCTTAGGAACAGTGGGTTAACTGCCTTGTTCAGGGGCAGAACGACAGATATGTGGTCAGCTCAGGGTTTCGATCTTGCAACCTTTGGGTTAGTAGTCCAATGCTCTAACCACTAGGCTACAATGCCGCCTCATATCATTTAATAAGACCTAGAAATTCATCTTTCTCAACGGTCACCATATGCCTGAGAATGACTTTAGAGAGAGACATTACGGGAATTACTATAGCAAATAGGAACGTTCCTCGACTCAGTTCTACGATGCGGTTTTCCATGGTTTTCTATACATTGAGGTCACTCTTTCCAACATCATTCCACTAGAAGACAGAGAAGAAGGATCACGTGTTTCCGAGGAAGCATCCAAGGATATCCCTGTCATAGATTTCACACGTGCTGGATTGACCTGGGAACACGGAGCGCCAGTATCCCGACGTGAGCGAAGGCCAGACGGACAATACCGTCTCATCCCCCAGGTGAAATGGCATTCCCAGACAATGAGCTGGAAATACAGAACGTCTCTGCGGAATCTCCTTAACAACCAGAGCCTATTTCTCTCTCCCTGTGTAGCCTACCTCTTAGTGTTCAGTATCTCACAGTCTCTTGTGAGGGGATGACCATAAAAATAGCCATAGGGCCTGGCATTTCTCCTGACCAAGAACAAATCTGGGCCCTAGTCCAGGCCTATAACTGGGCCAACAGAGTTTTTCCTGGCCAGATGTTGTGGTTAGGAAAACTCCTGGTCCTAGCATAGCACAACACACTAAGATGGAGGCTCTCTCCCACCTGACCTAAATAGTAGGGCCGGGGAAGATACCAGTATCGCAAAACAATATCCATGGCAAAAATGAAAACACGAACCAGACTCAACTCTTTGGTCCTTTATAAACCAGCTGTATGTAAAATATTGTGTACTAGTTTGGAAAATAAATACATGTGACTCTGGATGACAACATAATAATGTCTGTTTCCAACATTAGAACTGTTTCCTTAAAGAAATCTGCTTTGTGTTTTGTTTCCCTGCCACGACACTAACAAGTTTCGCGATACTGGTATCACCCCCGGCCCACCTAAATAGATTTAAATAGAGAGCAGGAAACAGACTTTGTTCTCTCTCCCACCCTGCTAGGCCCAGGTGCTAGCCTTGACTTCCTGTCCCTGTGTGCATCACTGGCGTTAGCTCATCTCCTCAAGGACACACAGATAGAGTAATGGACAACAGATACTGTACAGCTCTGATGCAGCTAGAAAGAGATAGGCTAATGATAATTATACAGTTATGCAGGTGCTTTTATCTAATGGTTTGAGTTAACACAGTCAGTATGCATTTCACTGTAAGTCTACACCTGTTATTTACGAAGCATGTGACAATTAAAATGTGATTTTTATGCAGGAAATGGAGCTGTGAAATGTAACTGTGCTCCAACCAAACGAGCCATCAGAACCACAACGTATTGTTTCCTGTTTACAGTCTCACGGTAGTTATAGAACGAGACTGACTTCCTGGTTGTGTTGGTTCTGACTGAGGTCAGAAAGATCAAAGTCATCACCGCATCCTGTTGTGAGGTTTAGTGAGGCTAGAGATCAGATTGAACACTGAGGAAAGAGAGGGCGAGCGAGAGACCATAGATGTATACCTAAACTGACTAAAAAGGTCAAGACATGAGGTTGTGTTCTCTAGGGCCCACTGTTGCACTACAGCTCATCCACATCAGTACACTATCCAACTAAACAAGGCCAGCGGACCTCATGGTGGCCTTCATGTTAGAGTCCCAGGCCTTGTTCAATACTCCTTCTCTGAGGCCCTTTGAGAGTATGGGCCCTGAGCTCCATGGCATGTCGTCTGAGTCCTGATGTGACCGGCTGGATCAGCTTCCTCAAAGAATGGGGTCTAGACGGGGGCCAGACGGCCTTCAGACCGGCCTGTTAGAACTGAAGAGTGAAGGGAGCTCCCCTGGGGACCGCAACTCTGAGGCCCAAATGCTAGAGTTTCATCAGTGTGTGTGTGTCTAGTCAAATTTATGTCTATTGGACCGGATGGGCAAGTTTCTCTGCTAATAACACCATGGTATTAAGTCTCTAGTCAATGGTTGTCTCACTGAACCACTGACCCATCTCTTACATTCCAGACTCGCTCACTTCCTGATCATTATCACATGACGGTGGAACGATGAGGACGCTGACAGTTACTGTAATACTGACAGATTACGGTCTGTGAAAACATAAGAGGCATGATGATATAATGCTAGCATTTAAAACTGTGCAGTGTCAGACATATACTACTGTACATACAATGCCAAACCCACTGGCAAAACAGCGATTATGGCTTGAATGAAATGTCCATTCAAGTTGACAACACTTTATCTTGATACACTAACACAAACTATAATGGTGAAGTTTAACTCCGTGGTACTACGTACGCACATAGCGGTTCTGCCAGTGTCAACAGAAGCTACAACATTATGCAGTGGAATTATAATATCATAGAAATCTTTCAAAACCAAGTCTGACAAGGCAAGGCCATCGACTGACCGATAAAGTTACACAAACCCTCCCCTTATATTTCACTTGATCAGTCCAAAGCTTAGCCACCGCTAATGTCAGGGTGTCAAATATACACTTCCTCATGTCTTCTCTGGACACTGTTGGGTTTATGCTGACGCAGGGCGTGTGTAACTCGCTCGTCTTCTGGCCAGGTTCAGCACAAAATAATTATAGCAGAGAGAGAGAGAGTCGACAGAGACAAAGAGAGAGAGAGAAAGAAAGATATGGAGGAACTCAAAGTGAATGCAGCTGTTGGTAGTTCAGTAGTACTTGGCTCTATACCTTTCAGTCTGAACCCCTGGGTGCTTGGCAGGTAAGGCCTAGTTCATTCCTTTGAACAAGCAACAGCCACAGGTTAACGACTAGAAAGCCTTCTGTACCGCAGGCTACTGCCATCCTGATTTACATCACTTGTTGACCACTGGAGCCGTTTCCAATGTTAGAAGTATCAAGAGTGGACAGATTCCAGACAACACCTGCAGCTATTTCAAACTCCACCATAGCAAACAGATCGTGAGAAAACTATTCACTGTTGATGAGTAGTCCTATTCACTATCGAGTTGATTCACTATGCAGTTGATTCTCTATGCGGTTGATTCTCTATGCGGTTGATTCACTATGCGGTTGATTCACTATTCGGCTCATTCAATTTATCAGAGAGCGATACGAGACCAAGGCTTATGACTTGATGTTGATCTTAGATGCACTCATAAAGAAGAAATAAAAATCCATACCGACGCACTAACATAAACCACACAATCTAAAAACGCACACTGTCCGCAAACAATAAGCCTCTGGAAAATCCCCACACTTTTAGTTTGAGCTGAGAGACAGACAGATAAGAGACCAGACTGGATTTGCCAGTAAATGGAAGAGTAGGCCTACGTCAGCAGTGCTTCAGCAGCAGTGTGTGACAAGTAGTGACGTTTCTACACGGCCCCAGATCAGATACCAGGGAGAATCAGATACAAGCAGAATCCACAACTGCCTGAGAGGACAGGCTGAGTGACAGGGTGGCTGACATCATCCTGTTAACATGGCACTGATATGGTATTTTTCATCCATTTGATCATACAGTACTGCTACTGAACATATAATCACTCACAACAACAAAAACTACCTGGACATAAACCTACAGATGTGGGAGACAGAGTCTGGTCTGTCCAATATGGAGAGATCACCACAATTGTTTTAAGGTTCATTGACTCAAAATGACTTCCTGAAGCAGGACCACACATCCAGAAGTGTAATTCTAAGGGCGTGAATGCACATAGACTGATCTGACCAAGAGAGCGAGAACCCAACGCTCATCAAGTTTTGGACTGTGTCCATATGACGCTAAACAAATTAATTAATAATACTGACCTGTTTAACTATGTTCAGTCACACATTCAGATTCTCAGATCTGACGGAGGAAACACACTTTCAGTTCAATGTGTGTGTGGTTTGGTTTTACTGTCCTTGTGGGGATAAAATGAAGAAACCTGCACACTGCTCGATAGTATCACTGCTCTTTTAATCGGCCTCCAGAGTCCTCATAAGGATAGCAAAACAAGAAAATTCAGACAAATGTGTACATTTTGTCAAGCCCACAAGGAAAAAGGCTTTTTTAGCCTTAGAGGTTAGGTTTAGGCTTACAATTAGGGTTAGAGATGGGGTTAGGGGTTAGGTTTAGTTTTAGGCTTAAGGTTAGATTAAGGATTAGGGGTTAGGTTTAGTTTTAGGGTTAAGGTTAGATTAATGATTAGGGGTTAGGTTTAGTTTTAGGGTTAAGGTTAGATTAAGGATTAGGGGTTAGGTTTAGTTTTAGGGTTAAGGTTAGATTAATGATTAGGGGTTAGGTTTAGTTTTAGGCTTAAGGTTAGATTAAGGATTAGGGGTTAGGTTTAGTTTTAGGGTTAAAGTTAGATTAAGGATTAGGGGTTAGGTTTAGTTTTAGGGTTAAGGTTAGATTAATGATTAGGGGTTAGGTTTAGTTTTAGGGTTAAGGTTAGATTAATGATTAGGGGTTAGGTTTAGTTTTAGGGTTAAGGTTAGATTAATGATTAGGGGTTAGGTTTAGTTTTAGGGTTAAGGTTAGATTAATGATTAGGGGTTAGGTTTAGTTTTAGGGTTAAGGTTAGATTAAGGTTAGGGGTTAGGTTTAGTTTTAGGGTTAAGGTTAGATTAAGGATTAGGTTTTAGGGCAGTGTTTCCCAAACTCGGTCCTTGGGACCCCAAGGGGTGCATGTTTTGTTTTATGCCCTAGCAGAAAACAGCTGATTCAAATAATCAACTAATCATCAAGCTTTGATCATTTTAATCAGCTGTTTAGTTAGGGCAAAACCCAAAAATGTGCACCCCTTGGGGTTAGGGAAAATAGGAATTAGAATGGGAATCAATTGTTTGTTCCCCACAAGGATAGCAAAACAAACGTGTGTGTGTGTGTGGGTAGGTGTGTGTGTGGCGCATCTGTCAGACCTCTCACAGCTGGAGGGAAGGACACACTTGGACCGGAGGAGGAAGAGGAAAGGAGGTAGAGGACAACAAAGGAAATCAATGCTAGCTTCACAGGACAGCTAGGAAAACAAAGGAGAGAGACAGAGGACACATTGAGGAGTTTGAATGGGGGTTTGCGGTGGCCAGATGAGGCTTTACTATGAGTCCCTTTAATGCTTTCAGTTGGAAGGTTTCCTGTGGTGGAGTAGCACTGTCAATACTGGGGTCGTCTACTGACGTAACTAGGATATAATCAATAACAGACTCGGATTAAGAAACTGAGGGGAACACATGCCCAATGCGCGCACACACACACACACACACACACACACACACACACACACACACCACACACACACACACACACACACACACACACACACACACACACAAACAAACTCGAGAAACAAAAACAGAGCGAGAGAGAGAAGGGAGAGACCAGCGCTGTTAAGTGAAGAAGGCTAGTGACTCAATTGTAAATTTGATCTAGAAATAGTATTTTTGACATCAGTTATCTTCAGCCGTTAGTCACCACTGGCTGTCGATAGGAACGTCTGTGACAAATAAAAGAGAGTAATCAAAACGTATAATTCAAAACATGACAAACCTTCAAAGTCAGAGATAATTCCGTCCAAGTGAGCAGTAACCTTGGAGTCAGACATCTTGCTGGTTTGATATAAAAGTAAACAGAATTCCCAAATCCCTTCCCAATCAAGGTAACGTTCCAGAGTCCCTCTACTGATTCTAAACAAATCCCAAATTAGGAGCCAGTGTAAAAAACCAGAGTGCTGAGTAGTAGATCTGATCCAAGCCTACAGCTTTCTTAAAGGAGCAACTTCTTTTTCTCTGCTTCCTCCTATGCATGGCACTACATCGCAGCGTTCAGTCTTCAGAGAGTGAAAGGCAAGCCCTCCTCTCCTCCCCTCAGAGAGAAACTCCCTCCCTCTTTTTCTGTGCATCTCCCTGCCTGCCGTCTCCCTCTCAATGAGTGTGTGTGTGCGTGCATGACTGTGTCTGTGTGTCAAGTCTGATCCCATAACATTCTACAACATGTAAAAAGACATGAGCCAACAGGGGAAATGTCACAGAGCCACTTAACCAACTTCCTGGCCTCATGTAATGAACCAGCAAGCTCCCCTGCCCTCAGCCAACCAGTCAAAAAGTCAGGCTCTCAAAAATGGCCTTCATAAACCTCAAGCCACTCAGTCCCACTCCACTCGAGCTAACATGAACTGACCACCTCAGAAAGTACCTCAGTAGTTACAGATAAACATGGAATTCTGCCTCACTACCACTAATTAAAAAATACTCACTTCTCTGGTACTTTCCTGACACAAAGTCTGACAGCATCTGCAGTGGCACCCTTTTCCCTATATAGGGCCCTGGTTAAAAAGGTAGTGCATTATATGAGCCCTGGTCAAAAAGGTAGTGCACTATATGAGCCCTGGTCAAAAAGGTAGTGCACTATATGAGCCCTGGTCAAAAAGGTAGTGCACTATATGAGCCCTGGTTAAAAAGGTAGTGCACAAAAATGGCCCTGGTCAAAAAGGTAGTGCATTATATGAGCCCTGGTCAAAAAGGTAGTGCACTATATGAGCCCTGGTCAAAAAGGTAGTGCACTATATGAGCCCTGGTCAAAAAGGTACTGCACTATATGAGCCCTGGTTAAAAAGGTAGTGCACAAAAATGGCCCTGGTCAAAAAGGTAGTGCACAAAAATGGCCCTGGTCTAAAAGGTAGTGCATTATATGAGCCCTGGTCAAAAAGGTAGTGCACTATATGAGCCCTGGTCAAAAAGGTAGTGCACTATATGAGCCCTGGTTAAAAAGGTAGTGCACAAAAATGGCCCTGGTCTAAAAGGTAGTGCATTATATGAGCCCTGGTCAAAAAGGTAGTGCACTATATGAGCCCTGGTCAAAAAGGTAGTGCACTATATGGGCCCTGGTCTAAAAGGTAGTGCACTATATGAGCCCTAGTCAAAAAGGTAGTGCACTATATGAGCCCTGGTCAAAAAGGTAGTGCACTATATGAGCCCTGGTCAAAAAGGTAGTGCACTATATGAGCCCTGGTCAAAAAGGTAGTGCACTATATGAGCCCTGGTCAAAAGGTAGTGCACTATATAGTACAGTCCAGGCTGCATCACATCTGGCAGTGATTGGGAGTCCCATAGGTCAACGCACAATTGGACCAGCGTTGTCCAGGTTTGGCCGGGGGAGGATGTCATTGTAAATAAGAATTTGTTCTTAACTGACTTGCCTAGTTAAATATATATATATTTTGAATACATATATATATACACACACACACACACACACACACACACACACACACACACACACACACACACACACACACACACACACACACACACACACACACACACACACACACGTAATAGGGTTCCATTTCAGACTCATCCTTAGACTCACAACCTCTCTAATTAAAGAACACTCACTTCTCTGGAAGTTTCCTGACTGACACAGAACGACTGACTACACTGTAGGGCTTAGGGCGGCTAAGGAGCGAGTCACACACAAACTCGCTCCCTGTTAAAAAAATGGTTCCTAGAGAAAAGACAGGAAGTTAAGATCTGTGGGGATTTCGGAGAGTGTGTAACCTAATAACACAACGCGGGATTGAGCTTGATAAGACAGCATTTGATCGGAGTCGTGATTACATGTCCCTGGGGACTACTTTTTTTGGGGGTGAGTACCAAGTTCTGAAGGCTTGGAAAACGGTTGATATAAAAAATAATAGAAAGTGACAAAATTAACATATAGTTGTCCTTGTGTTTCATACTAAAGTCTGCACCGCAGTCAACCTGCAGTAATTAGCATTAGGAAGCAATGGTAGAGCTATCTGCTTATGACCTCCCGATAGCATTCTACGCTAACAAAGCAATAGCGTAATTAGTGATGAGTGACTCATGGCTTTTCCAGAGAAACTCACTTCCTGTTTGGAGCCAGACATGTTGAGACCTACAGGAAGTCAACATTGTAATCACACAGTGTATTACACCCTTAGTGGAGCATATGGACCATACAGAGGACCACTCTGATGCCAACAAGCCATACATATTTCCGTCTTGTGAATGTGTACTATGTATACTAGCCGGCTGTATGAATGAAAAGGTATTTCTGAGAAGGTCAATGTCATCCTAGGAACTTGGGCCCACCTGGTGGCTGGCGTCGCCTCACCCTAACACCTTCAGGTCAGGAGCGGTCCTGTTGTGTTTTATTGTGTGTTCTGGTTCCTTTCTATGGCGAGTGTCTAGGGACCAGGGCCAGAGGCTGCCAGGTAGAGTGTGTGTGTGTGTGTCCAAGCACTATGGAGTGTGTGTGTTTATGATATATACCAGTTATAGGATTGGAATACCTCTGCTAGACTGCTACAATGTTTACCACTTGTGCTGTGTTGGAAAGGTTACAGTCTTCTATGGATTGTGTAGGGTGCCTCTCAGTGCTGAAAGCAACCATGGGTTGAGTCAGCCTCATAAGTACTCACATACCCACATTCTGTGTGTCATACATCCAGTAAACCTGACAGCTGTGTATAGGCGTGCGGTGTGTGTGTGTGTTACAGTACATCCTCACTAACCTATGCATGTGCATTCATGTATGTATATTTGGTCAAAAGTAGCAGTGTGTGGCCCCCTGGTACTCAGCCCCAGTGGCAGTACTGTAAACCATATGCCACACAGCCTCAGTCCTCAATTAAACCTAAAACACACCGTTCAAAATACACACCTCCCCAGCCAGCATATATTTATCTAAACACGCACGCAAACACACACGCACACGCAGATGATGGCTCCCTTCCAGGCATCGAGAGACAGATTTTCAAAACAACATCTGGAGCGCGTGTGTGTTTCAGTACCCCTGAAATAGCCCAGTAAACAGTGTTTGAAGGCTCAGGGCTAAACTGTAGAGAAATCTCCACCAAAACAATACAGCCTGGTCCTGGATCATGGCAGAGAGAGAGAGAGGAGACAGGAGAGCTGTGGTGTAGATGCATGTTGTTTGTGTAAAAGGGTGCCGGTTTGGGTCAGTACAACGTGCTTATAGGATAGGCTGGTCTAGGACCCTTCACATATTCACACCGACGACTTCACGTCATCTCTCCCCAGTATATGTGGGTTAGCTTTGTCACTTACGGTGTAGGCCTCCTAATACTTCACCGGTTGTACCTGCAGACTTAGTCGTCAGGCCAATTTCAGAAGAATAGGAACACACAACCATAGACGTTCATCATCAGGAAGTGACACAAAACCAGTCGCCCCACATCAATTCCTTTTATGAGTGTGTGTGTGTGTGTGTGTGTGTGTGTGTGTGGGATTAGACAGTTTCTCTAAAATGACACCTTTTAAAACGTGATTGTCCTGACCTTTCGGTCCAGACAGCGTGGCAACACTGCGCTGATGACTGCTGATGAAATTGACGGAGCTAAATGAACTTGGCTTCAATAAAAGCTTGAGTAGAGAAACTCTACGTAATTAAACGGGATAATAAAACTCAGAGAAAGAGAAAGCAAGAGCGTGTGAGAGAGCTGTCCAACTAGAAGTCGTAAACACGCCAGGCCTCCTAGCCTGACTGGATCATTTCACACTTTGCCCATCAGGCATAAAACACACTGTGCGATGAAGTGTTTCACATGTCACGTTATGGTACATTTAGACGAGGGACGCAAAGAAAACGTCGTACCAGTCATCATCAAATCAAAAAAAAATTGTCACAGGCGCCGAATACAACAGGTGTAGACTTTGCCGTGAAACGCTTGCTTACGAGCCCTTCCCAACAATGAGTTTAAGAAATTAGAATAAAAAGAAAAATAGTAACACAAGAGGAATAAAATAAAGTACACAAGAATGTAGCTATATACAGGGAGTACCAGTACCAGATCAATGTGCAGTAGTACGAGGTATTTGAGGTAGATATGTACATGAAGGCAGGGTAAAGTGACTAGGCATCAGGATAGATAATAATATGGTAAATTAGGTAGATATGTACATGAAGGCAGGGTAAAGTGACTAGGCATCAGGATAGATAATAATAAGGTATTTGAGGTAGCTTTGTACATGAAGGCAGGGTAAAGTGACTAGGCATCAGGATAGATAATAATAAGGTATTTAAGGTAGATATGTACATGAAGGCAGGGTAAAGTGACTAGGCATCAGGATAGATAATAATAAGATATTTGAGGTAGATATGTACATGAAGGCAGGGTAAAGTGACTAGGCATCAGGATAGATAATAATAAGGTATTTGAGGTAGATATGTACATGAAGGCAGGGTAAAGTGACTAGGCATCAGGATAGATACTAATAAGGTATTTGAGGTAGATATGTACATGAAGGCAGGGTAAAGTGACTAGGCATCAGGATAGATAATAATAAGGTATTTGAGGTAGATATGTACATGAAGGCAGGGTCAAGTGACGAGGCATCAGGATTTTATTTTATTTTATTTGGATCTCTTTTAGTCCCCATTTGAACTAATCTTCCAAGAGTCCTTAAATATTAAAATACAATTTATATACGACATATTTTCACATATAACACACTATTACAAACATACATAATATACTAACATAATGAACCAATAAATAATCAATCTAAAAAATATGGATTCTTCATCTACTGTAATCCCACAACATTTCTGTGTATTATATTTAAAGCGTTTTAAAATAATATTTAAATGTATATATTGAAAGGTTTCTGGTTTGCTCAGTTAATTTATTCAATTTCTTTAGTGCTCTAAATCAAAATGTTCTTTTGCCTATTTATTTTTCTGTCTGGATAACGCATAGATGGTGGACAATCTATTCCTAGTATTTACGGAATGTCTGTCTCTTACCAACTGATTACCGTTGTGAATAGAACTTGGCCGTTTTAAATGATGTATATTATGAAATAAAATAAGCATGTTTTTTTCAATTATCTTGTCGATTGATGACCAACCAAGAACATTGCGCATGACTGCAACAGAAAAACCATATCTCCACCGTAAAACAATCCTTGCTGCTTTGTTCTGTGCAATCTGCAGCCTCCTAACTTCACTTGATGATGCATTTCCCCAGACCACAGAACAGTAGTTCACTTGACTGTCAATTAAAGCTTGTGTTATTTGCTTAATAATTTTTCCTGGTAAATATTTAGCTATCCTTCTGATTATACATGCTGTTTTAATATTTTTTTTTACATAGATGAGTTATTTGAGACGACCATGATAAGCAGTTGTCTAGCTGCACTCCCAATAGTTTGGTTTCTGCTACTTCTTCAATTTGTACTCCTCCCATACTTAATTGTATCCCATGCTGTTTTGGCCTTTTCCTAGTGGAACAGACCAACATAACTTTGGATTTCTTGGTGTTTAAAACAAGTTTATTCTGGCAAACCCACTCCCTGATATTCTCCAAATCTCCTTGTAAAGCTTGCTGTACCTGTTGAACCGATTGTCTTGCTGCATAAATTGTAGTATCATCTGCAAATATAGTAGCTTGAGTTTCAGCTAGGGCATAGGAAAGGTCGTTGGTATATATTAAATAAAGAAGTGGCCCAAGGCAGCTGCCCTGCGGTATTCCACAGTTTAACACATGAGGGGAAGAAAATGAACCATTGATATAGGTGGACTGTTTCCTGTCAGTTAGATATGACTGTACCCAATTCAATGCTACCTCCTTAAAACCATAAGGATAGATAATAATAAGGTATTTGAGGTAGATATGTACATGAAGGCAGGGTAAAGTGACTAAACAAAATGGTATAAAGAATAATAAGGTATATGAGGTAGATATGTACATGAAGGCAGGGTAAAGTGACTAGGTATCAGGATAGATAAGGTATTTGAGGTAGATATGTACATGAAGGCAGGGTAAAGTGACTAGGCATCAGGATAGATAATAATAAGACAAAAATAAAGAACAGAACATAGCAAGACAAGAAAGCAAGCAAGATGGTGAAGGCAAAAGCAAGTCAGCACAATGGTATGCGTTGCTATGGTGATTTCAGTAAACAAACAATGCAAATCAACATCCGGTAAAAAAACGACGCTATGGCAGACGGCAAAAGTTTACATTTTTTAACTCTGGCGGTAAGTCCCATCTACCGTGGCGGCTGACGGCATTCAATGCCAGCCTCAATGACATTTACTGTTGTGCTCTCATTGAAAACAATGATGGCTTTGCCATCTACCGTCTACCTCGTACCATCTAAACATACGATTATTGTAGCATTCCCTACACGTTACATTAGCATTTTCCACACCTTCAATGAATGTTCCACTGGTGCAAGGCCCAGTCAGACCCATAGATCATACAAGGGTCACACGAGAGCTGGCCCTTGCCGTGATACACCTTCAAGAATACTAGTATCCATTGAAGAATATATCTGTAACTGCAGGCTCCGGGATCATCACTGCAGGCTTCGTGCCATGGATCATCACTGGAGGCTTGGTGCGTGGAGCCGGCACAGGGCGTACCAGGCTTAGGAGACACACTGAAGACTGGGTGCGTGGAGCAGGCACGGGGCGTACCAGGCTGGAGAGACGCACTGGAGGCCGGGTGCGTGGAGCCGGAACAGGTCTCACCGGACTGGGGAGATGCACTGGAAACCTGGTCCGCGGAGCTGGCACCGGATACACTGGGCCGTGGATGCGCACTGGAGGTCTCGAGCGTAGAGCTGGCACAACCCGTCCTGGCTGGATGCTTACTTTCGCCCGGCAAATGCGGGGTGCTGGCACAGGACGCACTGGGCTGTGAAGGCGCACCGGAGACACAGTGTGCAGAGCCGGCGCTGGATTTCCTGTGCCGAAGAAACGCACCGGAGATCAGGAGCGCTGAGCCGGCACAATCCGTCCTGGCTGAATGCCCACTCTAGCACGGCAAATGCGAGGAGCCGGCAACGAGCGCACCGGGCTGTGCATGCGCACTGCATAACACGGTGCCTGATCGGTGACACTGACCCGTCACACTAAACAGAAAATAAGATCCCACAAAACCCAAAAGGAAAATGACAACTTATATATGATCCCCAATCAGATACAACGATAGACAGCTGCCTCTGATTGGGAACCACACTCGGCCAAAACCAAAGAAATAGAATACATAGACTTTCCCACCCGAGTCACACCCTGACCTAACCAAACATAGAGAATAATAAGGATCTCTAAGGTCAGGGCGTGACAGTACCCCCCCAAAGGTGCGGACTCCGGCCGCAAACCTGAACCTATAGGGGAGGGTCCGGGTGGGCATCTACTCTCGGTGCAGGCTTCGTGCCATGGATCATCACTGGAGGCTTGGTGCGTGGAGCCGGCACAGGGCGTACCAGGCTGAGGAGACGCACTGGAGACTGGGTGCGTGGAGCAGGCACAGGGCGTACCAGGCTGGAGAGACGCACTGGAGGCCGGGTGCGTGGAGCCGGAACAGGTCTCACCGGACTGAGGAGACGTACTGGCAGCCTGGTGCGTGGAGCTGCCACAGGGCTTACCAGGCTGGGGAGACCCTTCTCCATTCATTATTTCCTCCCATGTCCACTCATCCTGACCACGCTGCTTGGTCCGTTTTTGGTGGGATCTTCTGTAACGGCTCCATTGGTGGTAGGAAGAGTAGACCAATGCGCAGCGTGGAAAGTGTTCATGATTCTTTTATTCACAAAATACTCAAACAAAATACAAAAAGGCAAAAACGAAAGCGCACAGTTCTGTCAGGCACAGACACTAAACAGAAAATAAGATCCCACAAAACCCAAAAGGAAAATGACAACTTATATATGATCCCCAATCAGAGACAACGATAGACAGCTGCCTCTGATTGGGAACCACACTCAGCCAAAACCAAAGAAATAGAAAACATAGACTTTCCCACCCGAGTCACCCCCTGACCTAACCAAACATAGAGAATAATAAGGATCTCTAAGGTCAGGGCGTGACAATATCATGACTAACCTAACCCCAGATTTGACCCCTGTTTAGGTCTTTCCATATAATAGCCTTGTACCAGCCAAACTCCCAACACCAAAAGGTGGGGCTTCCATAGAGCCGGCCCGCCCAGTTTCCTACTTTCCTGTTCTCAATGTCCAGGGCCATGTTCTTTGGGCCCGGTCTTATCCTAGTGGAGAAATAATAATATTAGCAGACAATAAAAGGTAGGGTGCAGAGAGGTAGGAAGGTAGAAGTGTCGACAGCTGACTCATGGAGGAAATCCTCTACGCTGCTTTTATGGAACACAAAGAGCCTTGCAACTTCCTCTACAGGGGTTAGCCATTGGGTAGTGTGCATGTGTGTGAGTGGAGTCTTGCATGTGTTTGTTGTGCTGTGTCTTAAGGGTACTGCGTTGGCTATCGTCAGCATTCACTGCACTGTTTACATTGTGCAAAACCCAAACTAATTCAAAGGACAATTCACACACAGCAGCCGAAGGATGAGTAAGCTGACATGTGACACACTGAACAGGCCTTGTGTTGATCCAGAGCATGTAAGAACCAGTGTTCAAAGCAAAGCCCTATCGCCACCTCCCTCCCTCCCTCCGCATTGACCTCAACTGGTCTATCAACTCACACCTCAACCACCAATAGCCTGCCATGGCTGTGATGAGAGCGTCACCCAACAGGATATCCTGTACTGATCATATCGCTATTTAAAATGTCACAATACAGACAGTTACATGGCATTTCTGATCTCCTCTCGATTCCACTATTAAACATCGCTTTTCATTTTTCCACTGAAGCAGCAGCCAGATACATTGAGTGAGTCAACTATCTGCCATTATAGCACAATGTGCTGCCCATACGTAGAGATGATCAATAAGACATCACATTGAACATATTATCTTAAATCCAGCACAGCCGAGGGTAGAGAGGCTACACCACAGCCGTAACTCTGAGGTCTGACAATACGGTTTATAGCAGTGAGGTTTAAAACACTACAGAGCCAAAACGGAGAGTGGCGACAGAGGCTCAGATCACGGGTCCAAAATGTCCCGCTAAGACTTATCACTCGTAAAACAAGTCAAGTGTTGTTTTTTTTGTGTGTGTGTGTGTGTGTGTGTGGGGGGTGGGGGGGTGGGGGGGGGGGGGGGGGTTGTCATAGCAACACATCTAAAAACAACCCCATAAAAATTAAATAAAGAGTTGAGCAGAAACAGGAAGTTGCTCAGCCCAGGGCTTCCCGGGTGAAAGGCGACTGCTGCCACCAAACGCTCGAGCTGTGGAAAAACCTCACACTTCTCCTCGCCCCCACCAATGTCCGACTTTGCTAGATTCTTCCAACTCACACAAGAAAGAAATCCCTGTCTGCAAAATATGAATCATCCACATGGAACTTTTCACAGAACTCAGTGAAACGGTGCTGCACTCCACTGACTGCCTACAGGGACAGACGGCTAAGGGAAAACTCACATAGCAACACTGCCTCCCTGTGGTCTACTCTAGAACTATACAGAGTCTGCACAGCAGATCAGATGCACTCTGAGCTGAAGTGGAGCCATCTCATTAGCAGCTGAATGAAGGCAGATTTTCAGAGTGACGCTCAGTTTGATGTCCGACGCTATTCCCCACAAGCCTGTTGGATTAGCCTTATTGTTTTAATCCAGTCTGAGCCCATACGGGCCAGTTTAGCCCCTCTACACGCAAAACTTACCAAAAAACTGAAAATCCAATGAAAGATTTGATTAGGCAGATCTATGGATCAGCGATAGCTTCAGTCGTAGCACTGTGTGTAAACAGAGAGAGTGACATTAACAGGGGACGTGGAGGAATATCAACCCTGAAGCTGAGAGCAACAGCGGGGAGGACACAGAATGACAAGACACCCATTCTGACAGGACACAGTGTGTGGGACGCGCTAGGCTTTCCTGAAAAGACGCTGGCGGAGGCCACAACCGCAAAAAAAAACATATGAGCTCATGCCTCATTCCATAACTAAAAATAGACTTTCCCATCAATCATAATGAATCTAGATGACTGAAATCAAGCATCAACTCCCTTGTACGCATGGCCATGACATTATTCAGAGTGAATCATGTCTATAGTCTAGCTCCCCCATCAGGGTCAGCTGTAGTGAATCATTAGTCCATCATATCCAATGCAATCCTACTGCAATGCCTCAGTCACAAATTGCATATTTGGTTTGTGGCTTTTCCACATTTCTTTCCATAGTAGTGTCCAGGATACCTTGTAGTCATGGGGCTTAAGACACTTCTTCACATGATGCTCACTCACCCACTCACCCACTCAAGGCAGCCGTACAGTATCTCACAGCTGACAGTGTCAGAAAGAGACAAAGACAACCACCAGCTGTAGAGTAAACTATTACAAGTCAACCCTTAAAAATGGAGAGAATTAGAGCCGATGATCATATTCTTGTGGAATTTACTAGCAAGACGAATTGGTTAGTCCTAAACTCTTTCAAACAGTAGTGAGGCAAGCGGACTAGACGGACAGCGTGCCCCAGCGTCTACTGTACTGCCCGACTAAGCAAACAGAACCCCGAATGACTCGTGGCTTCCTCTACACAGGCGAGGCAGCAAACTAAAGTTACCAAGTGAGTTAGAAAAGAGAGAATTAAGCAGCTTTTCTTCAATGAAAAAGACTTCAAACTACGCAGAAGAAAAAAGTTTGAGAGCCCAGAACTTACCGGCTATTCTGTCTCGCTCCATTACTTGCTCACAGCCTCAGCCACATGTAATGTCTGTCTTTTTTCTCTCTCTCCTTTTTTTGCTTAAGACTTCCCCTTTTTCTGTCTGACTTAGTCACCTCTCTCCCCCTCCCTCCCTCTTAGGTCTAATGTCTTCAATCTGCGGTGATGATGCAGTGTTAGTACTGTGTGATGATGCAGTGTTAGTACTGTGTGATGATGCAGCGTTAGCACTGTGTGATGATGCAGTGTTAGCACTGTGTGATGATGCAGTGTTAGCACTGTGTGATGATGCAGTGTTAGCACTGTGTGATGATGCAGTGTTAGCACTGTGTGATGATGCAGTGTTAGCACTGTGTGATGATGCAGTGTTAGCACTGTGTGATGATGCAGTGTTAGTACTGTGTGATGATGCAGTGTTAGCACTGTGTGATGATGCAGTGTTAGTACTGTGTGATGATGCAGCGTTAGTACTGTGTGATAATGCAGCGTTAGTACGGTGTGATAATGCAGCGTTAGTACGGTGTGATAATGCAGCGTTAGTACTGTGTGATGATGCAGTGTTAGTACTGTGTGATGATGCAGCGTTAGTACTGTGTGATAATGCAGCGTTAGTACGGTGTGATAATGCAGCGTTAGTACGGTGTGATAATGCAGCGTTAGTACTGTGTGATGATGCAGTGTTAGCACTGTGTGATAATGCAGCGTTAGTACTGTGTGATAATGCAGCGTTAGTACTGTGTGATAATGCAGCGTTAGTACTGTGTGATAATGCAGCGTTAGCACTGTGTGATGATGCAGTGTTAGTACGGTGTGATAATGCAGCGTTAGTACTGTGTGATAATGCAGCGTTAGTACTGTGTGATAATGCAGCGTTAGTACGGTGTGATAATGCAGCGTTAGTACTGTGTGATGATGCAGCGTTAGTACTGTGTGATGATGCAGTGTTAGCACTGTGTGATAATGCAGCGTTAGACTGTGTGATAATGCAGCGTTAGTACGGTGTGATAATGCAGCGTTAGTACTGTGTGATAATGCAGCGTTAGTACTGTGTGATAATGCAGCGTTAGTACTGTGTGATAATGCAGTGCTGATCATATAGAAGTTCTCTCTATCTTTAAAAAAAGTTTCTCTAGAAGGTTCCTGGAACTCAAGCACTCCGCTACCTCCATTTAACAGCCCCCAATCTCACACACACACACACACACACACACACACACACACACACACACACACACACACACACACACACACACACTCTGATACTGTATGCGTAGGGACCTTCGACACCATTCTAAGACGCCATGGTTACAAGGTAAACGTGGGGTAAGCGGATGAAGAATACTCCCATAACAACATCACACTCAACTGAGTGAGTTATAGAGGAACTTTAACATTTCCTGACCAGAGACTGTGTATTCTATCCTCCCAGAGTATCTCCAGTTCTATTGACTGGGGTTTAATCAGGAAAAACAAACACTGGAGTCACTTAACAGACCTGGAGCATTCCATAGTGCCCACCCCTAACCCCACTCCCTTTCCAACCCCTCCCCTGACGCCAGGAGAGCAGGACGCACTCTGGCCTCTGACCCTCCACCTTGCTTTCAGGAGAGGTCAAGGGTCACTTAGCGAGCTGCCGTCTGGATGAGAAAACGGCCAAACAAACACACGCGGCCCAAGTTACAAGCACTTCACTTCCCTTTCCATTTGTTCTCAAAGGGACATCCAATCCCTCCCTAGATAGTGCAGCGTTAGCGACTTTAGCTAGCCAGAGTTAGCGACTTAGCTATCTAGATAGCTTTAGCGTAAACATGATTGGAGACAAACCCTTTGGCTCTTTCAGGTGAATGTGACCTGTCCTGGGCTGTTTTAGTTTAGTCTACAGGAACCGCGGCTGGGTGAGGACAGTGATATGCTACAGTTGCGATAGGGCAAGTTGTTTCTCTTGGCTCGCCCCGATGACAAACGCCCGGCTTTATCTGAGGTGAGGTGATGATACAAGAGACGGGGCTGGGAATGGTGTACGTGTCGACGGTGATTTGTTGCACGTTGTCAGAAACTTCAACCGGAGCCAAACTTTGCTGTCTCTCTGCCAAAGAGTGTGATCAGAAGTGAGTTCACAAACATTCATAATAACCTTCTCTGGGTTTTTCCTCTCTCTTGTAAGATCCTCTTTTTAAATTGCTTCATCTACTGTATGGTGGGACCCAAGGAAGTTGGAACCAGTCATGAAAGGGTGCCCCATGGCCAATAGATGGGACTCACACAAACACCCCAATCTACACACACACACTGGATCCTAGTGGGAATGAGACAGGCATGGATGAGCAGTGGGGTTATCTGTATCTACATAGCCCTTTTAACAGAAACCCGTTATCTAGGGTCCCTTCTAACCCAAACCAGCTCTGTGGAGTTGTATGTCTCTCCCCCTCTGCTGCACCTCCTTCCTCTGGCTCTCCTCACTCCCCCACTCTTCATGTCATATGGCCATATGTCTGTGTGGGGGAGTAGAGGGACTGGATGGAGGGATAGGGGTGTGTGTAGATTTGTAGGTGTGTGTCCATATGTGTGTGTTGGTGTGTACATGTGTGCGCTCACACACACACACACACACACACACACACACACGCGCACGCACGCACGCACACGCACACACACACACACACACACACACACACACACACACACACACACACACACACACACACACACACACACACACACACACACACACTGTGTGGTTACTAAAGGTCACACAAAGAAACAGATCAGAGCTACACTCTGGATACATTTTCACCTTTATTAAAGAGGAACTCAGTCATAAGGAAGAAGCCAACTTCCATCCACATGGTGTTTGTCAATGTTACCCAAGTCTGTCAAAAATAGAGGCCCGTTTTTTTTAGGCTGTTAAAGCTGTTGAGCAATAACAAAGTTAATGGAATGCAGTGACTGCTTATGACATGTTTTAATTAAGGAGAACTCTTTAGGGCAGCCAAATGGCAGCACTAACCCGGTCTACCCTGGACCTAGTCAGTGCTCAGCTGGTCAGGCGAGATAGAGTCAGACCCTTGGCCTGAGCCCAAAAGCACTGTGGTGTCTTTCACACAGACTCATGCAAGCAGGCGCGCTTGTGGCCACACGCACAAACACACATACAGAAACACACGTGACAATCTGTGACTTCCTATTTGTGACACTCAGGCAACTAACAAAACAGCAGTATCTTTTGGTGTCACACTTTTTGATTTGTGATATGTGTACGGTATTTAAACAGTGGTGCTACGGTAAGCCAGCTCTGATTAAACGTTGGTTAACTATAAGCCTCAACAGGGCTGTACTGTATAGGCTCCATGGTGAGACCTAATTGAGGAGAGAGAGACCAACTCCAGTGTCCATCTGTAGAGAGAGGAGAGAGACCAGCTCCAGTGTCCATCTGTAGAGAGAGGAGAGAGACCAGCTCCAGTGTCCATCTGTAGAGAGAGGAGAGAGACCAACTCCAGTGTCCATCTGTAGAGAGAGGAGAGAGACCAACTCCAGTGTCCATCTGTAGAGAGAGGAGAGAGACCAGCTCCAGTGTCCATCTGTAGAGAGAGGAGAGAGACCAACTCCAGTGTCCATCTGTAGAGAGAGGAGAGAGACCAGCTCCAGTGTCCATCTGTAGAGAGAGGAGAGAGACCAACTCCAGTGTCCATCTGTAGAGAGAGGAGAGAGACCAGCTCCAGCGTCCATCTGTAGAGAGAGGAGAAAGACCAGCTCCAGTGTCCATCTGTAGAGAGAGGAGAGAGACCAGCTCCAGTGTCCATCTGTAGAGAGAGGAGAGAGACCAACTCCAGCGTCCATCTGTAGAGAGAGGAGAGAGACCAGCTCCAGTGTCCATCTGTAGAGAGAGGAGAGAGACCAGCTCCAGTGTCCATCTGTAGAGAGAGGAGAGAGACCAGCTCCAGCGTCCATCTGTAGAGAGAGGAGAGAGACCAACTCCAGCGTCCATCTGTAGAGAGAGGAGAGAGACCAGCTCCAGTGTCCATCTGTAGAGAGAGGAGAGAGACCAACTCCAGTGTCCATCTGTAGAGAGAGGAGAGAGACCAGCTCCAGCGTCCATCTGTAGAGAGAGGAGAGAGACCAACTCCAGCGTCCATCTGTAGAGAGAGGAGAGAGACCAGCTCCAGTGTCCATCTGTAGAGAGAGAAGAGAGACCAGCTCCAGCGTCCATCTGTAGAGAGAGGAGAGAGACCAGCTCCAGCGTCCATCTGTAGAGAGAGGAGAGAGACCAGCTCCAGCGTCCATCTGTAGAGAGAGGAGAGCGAGACCAACTCCAGCGTCTATCTGTAGAGATAAGAGAGAGAGACCAGCTCCAGTGTCCATCTGTAGAGAGGAGAGAGAGACCAGCTCCAGTGTCCATCTGTAGAGATAGAAGAGAGACAGACCAGCTCCAGTGTCCATCTGTAGAGATAGAAGAGAGACAGACCAGCTCTAGCATCCATCTGTTTGGAGAGAGAGACCAGCTCCAGCGTCCATCTGTAGAGAGAGGAGAGAGAGACCAGCTCCAGCATTCATCTGTAGAGAGAGCAGAGAGAGAGACCAGCTCCAGCGTCCATCTGTAGAGAGAGGAGAGAGACCAACTCCAGTGTCCATCTGTAGAGAGAGGAGAGAGACCAGCTCCAGTGTCCATCTGTAGAGAGAGGAGAGAGACCAACTCCAGTGTCCATCTGTAGAGAGAGGAGAGAGACCAGCTCCAGCGTCCATCTGTAGAGAGAGGAGAAAGACCAGCTCCAGTGTCCATCTGTAGAGAGAGGAGAGAGACCAGCTCCAGTGTCCATCTGTAGAGAGAGGAGAGAGACCAACTCCAGCGTCCATCTGTAGAGAGAGGAGAGAGACCAGCTCCAGTGTCCATCTGTAGAGAGAGGAGAGAGACCAGCTCCAGTGTCCATCTGTAGAGAGAGGAGAGAGACCAGCTCCAGCGTCCATCTGTAGAGAGAGGAGAGAGACCAACTCCAGCGTCCATCTGTAGAGAGAGGAGAGAGACCAGCTCCAGCGTCCATCTGTAGAGAGAGGAGAGAGACCAACTCCAGTGTCCATCTGTAGAGAGAGGAGAGAGACCAGCTCCAGCGTCCATCTGTAGAGAGAGGAGAGAGACCAACTCCAGCGTCCATCTGTAGAGAGAGGAGAGAGACCAGCTCCAGTGTCCATCTGTAGAGAGAGAAGAGAGACCAGCTCCAGCGTCCATCTGTAGAGAGAGGAGAGAGACCAGCTCCAGCGTCCATCTGTAGAGAGAGGAGAGAGACCAGCTCCAGCGTCCATCTGTAGAGAGAGGAGAGCGAGACCAACTCCAGCGTCTATCTGTAGAGATAAGAGAGAGAGACCAGCTCCAGTGTCCATCTGTAGAGAGGAGAGAGAGACCAGCTCCAGTGTCCATCTGTAGAGATAGAAGAGAGACAGACCAGCTCCAGTGTCCATCTGTAGAGATAGAAGAGAGACAGACCAGCTCTAGCATCCATCTGTTTGGAGAGAGAGACCAGCTCCAGCGTCCATCTGTAGAGAGAGGAGAGAGAGACCAGCTCCAGCATTCATCTGTAGAGAGAGCAGAGAGAGAGACCAGCTCCAGCGTCCATCTGTAGAGAGAGGAGAGAGAGACCAGCTCCAGCGTCCATCTGTAGAGAGAGGAGAGAGAGACCAGCTCCAGCGTCCATCTGTAGAGAGAGCAGAGAGAGAGACCAGCTCCAGCGTCCATCTGTAGAGAGAGGAGAGAGAGAGACTAGCTCCAGCGTCCAGCTGTAGAGAGGAGAGAGAGAGACCAGCTCCAGCGTCCATCTGTAGAGAGGAGAGAGAGACTAGCTCCAGCGTCCAGCTGTAGAGAGGAGAGACAGAGAGACCAGCTCCAGCGTCCATCTGTAGAGAGAGGAGAGCGAGAGAGACCAGCTCCAGCGTCTATCTGTAGAGAGAAGAGAGAGACTAGTTCCAGCGTCCAGCTGTAGAGAGAGGAGAGAGCGAGACCAGCTCCAGTGTCTAGCTGTAGAGAGAGGAGAGAGACCAGCTCCAGTGTCTAGCTGTAGAGAGAGGAAAGAGATCAGCTCCAGTGTCCATCTGTAGAGAGAGGAGAGAGAGAGACTAGCTCCAGTGTCTTGCTGTAGAGAGAGGAGAGAGACCAGCTCCAGTGTCTAGCTGTAGAGAGAGGAGAGAGCGAGACCAGCTCCAGTGTCTTGCTGTAGAGAGAGGAGAGAGACCAGCTCCAGTGTCTAGCTGTAGAGAGAGGAAAGAGATCAGCTCCAGTGTCTAGCTGTAGAGAGAGGAGAGAGACCAGCTCCAGTGTCTAGCTGTAGAGAGATGGTTTCACTCATATGTTTCAACACCTACCCTCTACATAATCCAAACCTGCCTGTTGGAGGAGAACCTCCCACCACAATAGGGCTGTCCCCCCCCCAAAAAAAATCTTGGTCGACTGTCACGTCCTGGCCAGTATAAGGTTAATTGTTTTTGTAGTTTGGTCAGGACGTGTTTTGTTTTATGTGGTTCGGGGTGGTGTGTTTGTGTAAAGGGTGTTTGATTTAGTATTTCCGGGTTTTTGGTTGATGGTCTATGTGTTTGTATTCTATGGTTAGTCTGGTGTGTGTGTTTCTATGTTTGGTTAATTGGGGTTGGGACTCTCAGTTGAAGGCAGGTGTTGTCTATCTGCCTTTGATTGAGAGTCCCATATATTAGGGTGTGTTTGTGTGTGTGATTTGTGGGTGATTGTTCTGTGTTGAGCCTATGCTTTGCAGACTGTCAGTTTATCGTTCGTTTTCTTGTTTGTTGTTTTTGTATTCGTGTTGATTTAATTAAATGTTCAAAATGAACAACTGCACACCTGCTGCGTATTGGTCTACCTTTTCTGATTACGATTTCGCATTATCGTCAGAAGACGAAGATACTTGTGACAGAATCACCCACCACTCAAGGACCAAGCAGCAGAAGAAGGAGCAGAGGGAATTCGAGTTGGACTGGCGGGAGAAGTGGACCTGGGAGGAAGTTCTGGACGGGGCCGGACCTTGGCACCAGGCTGAGGATTATCGCCGCCCGCAGTGGGAAATTGAGGCAGCCAAGGCAGAGAGGCGGAGGTACGAGGCCAAGTACGCGCTGAGGGAGAAGCACGAGAGGCACCCCCAATAATATTTTTTGGGGGGGCACACGGGTAGTTTGGCTAGGCGTAAGAAGAGCCGGAAGCCAGCTACCCGTGGTTATATGGAGGAGCGTATGGGGTGGAGAGCGCTATGTTTCGCTGAGGAGCGCACTATTTCACCCATACGCACGCACAGTCCGGTGCGCGTTATTCCAGCCCCTCGCAGGTGCCGTGCTAGAGCGGGCATCCAGCCTGGTAGGAGGATGCCTGCGCAGCGCATCTGGTCGCCGGTACGCCTCCGAGGACCAGGCTACCCAACTCCCGCTCTACGCACGGCTACCATCAGGCCCCTGCACAGCCCAGTCTGCCCTGTACGAGCACCCCGCTCGTACAGGGCTACTAGTTCCATCCAGCCAAGACGGGTTGTGCAGGAGGTAAGATCGAGACCGACTGTGCGCCTCCATAGCCCTGGGTTTCCAGCTCCTGTCTCTCGTGCGGACCCGGAAGTGCGTCAACCCAGTCCGACTCGTCCTGTTCCCGCTCCCCGCACTAGCCTGGAGGTGCGTGTACATAATCTGGTAAACCCAGTACCAGCACCACGCACCAGGCTACAAGTGCGTCAACCCAGCCACGCCAGTCAACAGTCACCAGAGCTGCCCGCCAGTCAACAGTCTTCATCAGAGCTGCCCGCCAGTCAACAGTCTTCGTCAGAGCTGCCCGCCAGTCAACAGTCTTCGTCAGAGCTGCCCGCCAGTCAACAGTCTTCGTCAGAGCTGCCCGCCAGTCAACAGTCTTCGTCAGAGCTGCCCGCCAGTCAACAGTCGTCGTCAGAGCTGCCCGCCAGTCAACAGTCGTCGTCAGAGCTGCCCGCCAGTCAACAGTCGTCGTCAGAGCTGCCCGCCAGTCAACAGTCGTCGTCAGAGCTGCCCGCCAGTCAACAGTCGTCGTCAGAGCTGCCCGCCAGTCAACAGTCGTCGTCAGAGCTGCCCGCCAGTCAACAGTCGTCGTCAGAGCTGCCCGCCAGTCAACAGTCGTCGTCAGAGCTGCCCGCCAGTCAACAGTCGTCGTCAGAGAGGTCAGACTGCGCTGAACTGCCGGAGTGGCCAGACTGCGCTGAACTGCCGGAGTGGCCAGACTGCGCTGAACTGCCGGAGTGGCCAGACTGCCCTGAACTGCCGGAGTGGCCAGACTGCCCTGAACTGCCGGAGTGGCCAGACTGCCCTGAACTGCCGGAGTGGCCAGACTGCCCTGAACTGCCGGAGTGGCCAGACTGCCCTGAACTGCCGGAGTGGCCAGACTGCCCTGAACTGCCGGAGTGGCCAGACTGCCCCGAACTGCCGGAGTGGCCAGACTGCCCCGAACTGCCGGAGTGGCCAGACTGCCCCGAACTGCCGGAGTGGCCAGACTGCCCCGAACTGCCGGAGTGGCCAGACTGCCCCGAACTGCCGGAGTGGCCAGACTGCCCCGAACTGCCGGAGTGGCCAGACTGCCCCGAACTGCCGGAGTGGCCAGACTGCCCCGAGTTGCCGGACTGCCCAGACTGCCCCGAGTTGCCAGACTTCCCAGACTGCCCCGAGTTGCCAGACTTCCCAGACTGCCCCGAGTTGCCAGACTTCCCAGACTGCCCCGAGTTGCCAGACTGCCCAGACTGCCCCGAGTTGCCAGACTGTCCCGAGTTGCCAGACTGTCCCGAGTTGCCAGACTGCCCAGACTGTCCCGAGTTGCCAGACTGCCCAGACTGTCCCGAGTTGCCAGACTGCCCAGACTGCCCCGAGTTGCCAGACTGCCCCGAGTTGCCAGACTGCCCAGACTGTCCCGAGTTGCCAGACTGCCCAGACTGTCCCGAGTTGCCAGACTGCCCAGACTGCCCCGAGTTGCCAGACTGCCCCGAGTTGCCAGACTGCCCAGACTGTCCCGAGCTGCCAGACTGCCCAGACTGTCCCGAGCTGCCAGACTGCCCCGACAGCCTGGAACTGCCTGAGCCGGAGCCACCTCCAGAAATAGGTGGGTTGGGGAGGGGGGGTGTAGCACAGTGCCGTCGTTGACGGCAGCCACCCTCCCTTCCCTCCCTTTAGAAAAGGGGAATTTTTTTTGGTGTTGCTTGGGGTTATTTTTTGTTAAGGTGCTTCTGGGGTAGCACCTTTAAGGGGGGGGTACTGTCACGTCCTGGCCAGTATAAGGTTAATTGTTTTTGTAGTTTGGTCAGGACGTGGCAGAGGGTATTTGTTTTATGTGGTTCGGGGTGGTGTGTTTGTGTAAAGGGTGTTTGATTTAGTATTTCCGGGTTTTTGGTTGATGGTCTATGTGTTTGTATTCTATGGTTAGTCTGGTGTGTGTGTTTCTATGTTTGGGGTTGGGACTCTCAGTTGAAGGCAGGTGTTGTCTATCTGCCTTTGATTGAGAGTCCCATATATTAGGGTGTGTTTGTGTGTGATTGGTGGGTGAAGCGCAACATAGCTTCAGCGTGTAAATCAGCTAGAAAGATGTGTCGGCATCGATTAATTGTCTCTGGCCCCCTCCCAGTTAGGGGGAGTGATGAGCTCTACAGCAGAGTCTCACAACTCAATCGCTGGTTGAAAACTGTTTTCTGCCCCTCCCAAAAGATAGAATTTGTAGATAATTGGCCCTCTTTCTGGGACTCACCCACAAACAGGACCAAGCCTGGCCTGTTGAGGAGTGACGGACTCCATCCTAGCTGGAGGGGTGCTCTCATCTTATCTACGAACATAGACAGGGCTCTAACTCCTCTAGCACCACAATGAAATAGGGTGCAGGCCAGGCAGCAGGCTGTTAGCCAGCCTGCCAGCTTAGTGGAGTCTGCCACTAGCACAGTCAGCGTAGTCAGCTCAGCTTTCCCCATTGAGACCGTGTCTGTGCCTCGATCTAGGTTCGGCAAAATTAAAAATGGCGGTGTTCGCTTTAGCAATCTCACTAGTATAAAGACCTCCTCCATTCCTGCCATTATTGAAAGAGATTGTGATACCTCACATCTCAAAATTGGGTTACTTAATGTTAGATCCCTCACTTCCAAGGCAGTTATAGTCAATGAACTAATCACTGATAATAATCTTGATGTGATTGGCCTGACTGAAACATGGCTTAAGCCTGATGAATTTACTGTGTTAAATGAGGCCTCACCCCCTGGTTACATTAGTGACCATACCCCCCGTGCATCCGGCAAAGGCGGAGGTGTTGCTAACATTTACGATAGCAAATTTCAATTTACAAAAAAAAAAACAACAATGACGTTTTCGTCTTTTGAGCTTCTAGTCATGAAATCTATGCAGCCTACTCACTCACTTTTTATAGCTACTGTTTATAGGCCTCCTGGGCCATATGCAGTGTTCCTCACTGAGTTCCCTGAATTCCTATCGGATCTTGTAGTCATAGCAGATAATATTCTAATTTTTGGTGACTTTAACATTCACATGGAAAAGTCCACAGACCCACTCCAAAAGGCTTTCGGAGCCATCATCGACTCAGTGGGTTTTGTCCAACATGTCTCTGGACCTACTCACTGCCACAGTCATACTCTGGACCTAGTTTTGTCCCATGGAATAAATGTTGTGGATCTAAATGTTTTTCCTCATAATCCTGGACTATCGGACCACCATTTTATTACGTTTGCAATTGCAACAAATAATCTGCTCAGACCCCAACCAAGGAGCATTAAAAGTCGTGCTATAAATTCTCAGACAACCCAAAGATTCCTTGATGCCCTTCCAGACTGCCTCTGCCTACCCAAGGACGTCAGAGGACAAAAATCAGTTAACCACCTAACCGAGGAACTCAATTTAACCTTGCGCAATACCCTAGATGCAGTTGCACCCCTAAAAACTAAAAACATCTGTCATAAGAAACTAGCTCCCTGGTATACAGAAAATACACGAGCTCTGAAGCAAGCTTCCAGAAAATTGGAACGGAAATGGCGCCACACCAAACTGGAAGTCTTCCGACTAGCTTGGAAAGACAGTACCGTGCAGTATCGAAGAGCCCTTACTGCTGCTCGATCATCCTATTTTTCCAACTTAATTGAGGAAAATAAGAACAATCCAAAATTTCTTTTTGATACTGTCGCAAAGCTAACTAAAAAGCAGCCTTCGCAAATGGAGGATGGCTTTCACTTCAGCAGTAATAAATTTATGAACTTCTTTGAGGAAAAGATCATGATCATTAGAAAGCAAATTACAGACTCCTCTTTAAATCTGGGTATTCCTCCAAAGCTCCATTGTCCTGAGTCTGCACAACTCTGCCAGGACCTAGGATCAAGGGAGATACTAAAGTGTTTTAGTACTATATCTCTTGACGCAATGATGAAAATAATCATGGCCTCCAAACCCTCAAGCTGCATACTGGACCCTATTCCAACTAAACTACTGAAAGAGCTGCTTCCTGTGCTTGGCCCTCCTATGTTGAACATAATAAACGGCTCTCTATCCACCGGATGTGTACCAAGCTCACTAAAAGTGGCAGTAATAAAGCCTCTCTTGAAAAAGCCGAATCTTGATCCAGAAATTATAAAAAACTATCGGCCTATATCGAATCTTCCATTCCTCTCAAAAATTTTAGAAAAAGCTGTTGCACAGCAACTCACTGCCTTCCTGAAGACAAACAATGTATACGAAACGCTTCAGTCTGGTTTTAGACCCCATCATAGCACTGAGACTGCACTTGTGAAGGTGGTAAATTACCTTTTAATGACGTCAGACCGAGGCTCTGCATCTGTCCTCGTGCTCCTAGATCTTAGTGCCGCTTTTGATACCATCGATCACCACATTCTTTTGGAGAGATTGGAAACCCAAATTGGTCTACATGGACAAGTTCTGGCCTGGTTTAGATCTTATCTGTCGGAAAGATATCAGTTTGTCTCTGTGAATGGTTTGTCCTCTGACAAATCAATTGTAAATTTCGGTGTTCCTCAAGGTTCCGTTTTAGGACCACTATTGTTTTCACTATATATTTTACCTCTTGGGGATGTCATTCGAAAACATAATGTTAAATTTCACTGCTATGCGGACGACACACAGCTGTACATTTCAATGAAACATGGTGAAGCCCCAAAATTGCCCTCGCTAGAAGCCTGTGTTTCAGACATAAAGAAGTGGATGGCTGCAAACTTTCTACTTTTAAACTCGGACAAAACAGAGATGCTTGTTCTAGGTCCCAAGAAACAAAGAGATCTTCTGTTGAATCTGACAATTAATCTGGATGGTTGTACAGTCGTCTCAAATAAAACTGTGAAGGACCTCGGCGTTACTCTGGACCCTGATCTCTCTTTTGAAGAACATATCAAGACTGTTTCAAGGACAGCTTTTTTCCATCTACGTAACATTGCAAAAATCAGAAATTTTCTGTCCAAAAATGACGCAGAAAAATTAATCCATGCTTTTGTTACTTCTAGGCTGGACTACTGCAATGCTCTACTTTCCGGCTACCCGGATAAAGCACTAAATAAACTTCAGTTAGTGCTAAATACGGCTGCTAGAATCCTGACTAGAACCAAAGTGCTAGCCTCCCTACACTGGCTTCCTGTTAAGGCAAGGGCTGATTTCAAGGTTTTACTGCTAACCTACAAAGCATTACATGGGCTTGCTCCTACCTATCTTTCCGATTTGGTCCTGCCGTACATACCTACACGTACGCTACGGTCACAAGACGCAGGCCTCCTAATTGTCCCTAGAATTTCTAAGCAAACGGCTGGAGGTAGGGCTTTCTCCTATAGAGCTCCATTTTTATGGAATGGTCTGCCTACCAATGTGAGAGACGCAGACTCAGTCTCAACCTTTAAGTCTTTACTGAAGACTTATCTCTTCAGTAGGTCCTATGATTAAGTATAGTCTGGCCCTGGAGTGTGAAGGTGAACGGAAAGGCTGGAGCAACGAACCGCCCTTGCTGTCTCTGCCTTGCCGGTTCCCCTCTTTCCACTGGGATTCTCTGCCTCTAACCCTTTTACAGGGGCTGAGTCACTGGCCTACTGGTGTTCTTCCATGCCGTCCATGGGAGGGGTGCGTCACTTGAGTGGGTTGAGTCACTGACGTGGTCTTCCTGTCTGGGTTGGCGCCCCCCCCCCCCTTGGGTTGTGCCATGGCGGAGATCGTTGTGGGCTATACTCGGCCTTGTCTTAGGACGGTAAGTTGGTGGTTGGAGACATCCCTCTAGTGGTGTGGGGGCTGTGCTTTGGCAAAGTGGGTGGGGTTATATCCTGCCTGTTTGGCCCTGTCCGGGGGTATCATCGGATGGGGCCACAGTGTCTTCTGATCCCTCCTGTCTCAGCCTCCAGTATTTATGCTGCAGTAGTTTATGTGTCGGGGGGCTAGGGTCAGTCTGTTACATCTGGAGTATTTCTCTTGTCTTATCCGGTGTCCTGTGTGAATTTAAATATGCTCTCTCTAATTCTCTCTTTCTCTCTTTCTCTCGGAGGACCTGAGCCCTAGGACCATGCCTCAGGACTACCTGGTATGATGACTCCTTGCTGTCCCCAGTCCACCTGGCCGTGCTGCTGCTCCAGTTTCAACTGTTCTGCCTGCGGCTATGGAACCCTGACCTGTTCACCGGACGTGCTTGTTGCACCCTCGACAACTACTATGATTATTATTATTTGACCATGCTGGTCATTTATGAACATTTTAACATTTTGACCATGTTCTGTTATAATATCCACCCTGCACAGCCAGAAGAGGACTGGCCACCCCTCATAGCCTGGTTCCTCTCTAGGTTTCTTCCTAGGTTTTTGGCCTTTCTAGGGAGTTTTTCCTAGGGAGTTTTTCCTAGCCACCGTGCTTCTTTCACATGCTTTGCTTGCTGTTTGGGGTTTTAGGCTGGGTTTCTGTACAGCACTTTGAGAATATCAGCTGATGTACGAAGGGCTATATAAAAATAAATTTGATTTGAAATTTGATTTGATGATTGTTCTGTGTTGAGCCTATGCTTTGCAGACTGTCAGTTTATCGTTCGTTTTCTTGTTTGTTGTTTTTGTATTCGTGTTGATTTAATTAAATGTTCAAAATGAACAACTGCACACCTGCTGCGTATTGGTCTACCTTTTCTGATGACGATTTCGCATTATCGTCAGAAGACGAAGATACTTGTGACATCGACCTAGAGTCATCTGTTCTTTCGACCAATATATTTTGTCCCATATATAGACACCGGTGGAGGCTGCTGAGGGGAGGAGAGCTCATAATAATGGCTGGAACAGAGTAAATGGAATGGCATCAAACATATGGAAACCAGACATTATTCCAGCCATTACCACTAGCCCGTCCTCCCAAATTTTAAGGTGCCACTAACCTCCTGTGATAGACACACCTTATGTGTTTTAATAAAATCCACTTTATATGCATTGAGCTTGTCTGATGCTTTAAGCTCACTGTTTGATGAAATAAGACACAAATGACTCAAGAAGGAGCAAGAGATCAAGATAACCAGAAGAAAAAAACCTTAACCTGTCCCAACCATCCAACTCCCGCTGGCTTTCGCAGATTCTGCTGTTACTCTCCTGAAGTTGCTTGTAATAGGCTACACGAGGAGTCGGCCAACCTTCTCACGTGGAATGCCAATTTATATTACAATTTCTACTGATCTGTGTACCAGTTATGGTTTTCATATTCACATTTTTCATGGAACAATTTCATTTGATTTATAATAATGTCTTCGTATCTCAAAATCATTGTCATGTGGTACATCAAAATTCTATCCAATTCTATATGAAAATGATATAAACTTAATATTTCCAACTATGTAAAAATAGCATATAAAGCCAACAAATAAAAACATTGCAGCCTGCAGTGTCTACACATGGCCTGTCTGCAATGAACTTGAAACATTGTATTAACTGTTAACTTCGGTCTGGCAAAAAGCTCCTTGAAACATTGTATTTAACTGTTAACTTCGGTCTGGCCTGAAGCTCCTTGAAACATTGTATTAACTGTTAACTTCGGTCTGGCCTGAAGCTCCTTGAAACATTGTATTAACTGTTAACTTCGGTCTGGCCTGAAGCTCCTTGCAACATTGTATTAACTGTTAACTTCGGTCTGGCCTGAAGCTCCTTGAAACATTGTATTAACTGTTAACTTCGGTCTGGCCTGAAGCTCCTTGCAACATTGTATTAACTGTTAACTTCGGTCTGGCCTGAAGCTCCTTGCAACATTGTATTAACTGTTAACTTCGGTCTGGCCTGAAGCTCCTTGAAACATTGTATTAACTGTTAACTTCGGTCTGGCCTGAAGCTCCTTGAAACATTGTATTAACTGTTAACTTCGGTCTGGCCTGAAGCTCCTTGAAACATTGTATTAACTGTTAACTTCGGTCTGGCCTGAAGCTCCTTGAAACATTGTATTAACTGTTAACTTCGGTCTGGCCTGAAGCTCCTTGCAACATTGTAAAAATAGTCTGTGCCATCAGCTGTAGGCTATTTGCACAAGGGATAAGTAGTAGGCTTATTTTATGATGTTTCTACTGGATCAGACAGAGCATGACATTTTTCCCTTCACACTGAGTGGTTATCAAAAAGGGAGAGAGCTGGAAAGATTTTTCAAATACATTGAGGAATTATTGTTAGTCTCGGACTTTGCTTCCTCACTGTTTGAGGTGAAGAAAACATTACTTTGAGAAGCCTATAGGCCGGCCTACTTCTATTCGTAATCAGGTGCACGTTCTTACTCAACATTGTCTTTTGTTTGGAGTGCTCCTAAATTGACAGAACTCGTAAATGGAATGAAATAAACCAAAATGTGTAGTATAGTATAGGTTACGTGCTCTGCAAACAACGTGTCCACTCCGACAATGAGAGCGGTAAACGACTGGAATAATATTAATAATAACATCCCTTTTTCAGGACCCTGTCTTTCAAAGATAATTCGTAAAAATCTCAATAACTTCACAGATCTTCATTGTAAAGGGTTTAAACACTGTTTCCCATGCTTGTTTAATGAACCATAAACAGTTAATGAACATGCAGGTGTGTCACAGCATCATCGGACTGAGCTTGTTGTCATTGCAGGCAATCTCAACGCTGTGCGCTACAGGGAAGACATCCTCCTCCCTCATGTGGTACCCTTCCAGCAGGTTCATCCTGACATGACCCTCCAGCATGACAATGCCACCAGCCATACTGCTCGTTCTGTGCGTGATTTCCTGCATGACAGGAATGTCAGTGTTTTGCCATGGCCAGCGAAGAGCCCGGATCTCAATCCCATTGAGCACGTCTGGGACCTGTTGGATCGGAGGGTGAGGGCTCTTCGCTGGGGAACTTGCAGGTGCCTTGGTGGAAGAGTGGGGTAACATCTCACAGCAAGAACTGGCAAATCTGGTGCAGTCCATGAGGAGGAGATGCACTGCAGTACTTAATGCAGCTGGTGGCCACACCAGATACTGACTGTTACTTTTGATTCCCCCCCCCCCCCCCCCCCCTTTGTTCAGGGACACATTATTCCATTTCTGTTAGTCACATGTCTGTGGAACTTGTTCAGTTTATGTCTCAGTGTTTGAATCTTGTTATGTTCATACAAATATTTACACATGTTAAGTTTGCTGAAAATAAACACAGTTCACAGTGAGAGGACGTTTCTTTTTTTGCTGAATTTATATTGAATGCATTAACAGACATTACCGTAACCAAACAAACATTGTAGATTAGAAATGATAGGAATGAACTGTAACATGTACTACTGGTGATCTACTGTATGTAATGGGCAATTGATAGACACTAACAATGAAACGCAAACAATTCACACAATGAAGTTATGAAACAATGAATGTGCACAAATTGGCAGGAGAGAGCTCATTCTGGAGAGAGAAGTGCATTGTGCAGCCACACTCCCCATCTTCTTGGACTGTGCCATCCCCACGGCCTCCGCAATGGATTAGTTCACTGAGATGATTAGTTCACTGAGATGATTAGTTCACTGAGATGATTAGTTCACTGAGATGATTAGATCACTGAGATGGGCGCGAATAAGATGTGTGCCAGAATTCTTCTTTAGATATTTACTACTGCTCGACAAAAACATAATCATTTCTGTCGACCGACAGCCTATCGACCAAACAATCAACCAGTCTAATAATTGGGGTCACCGCACACACACACGGACATGCGAGTGCACCTATGCACACACACACGCGCACGTATGCACACACATGCACGTATGCACACACATACGCCCCCGTATGCGCACACACACACACGCACACACACGCACACACACACACGCACGTATGCACACACACATGCGCACATATGCACACACACATACACGTATGCACACACGTGCACGTTTGCTCACACACGCACATATGCACACATGCGCACGTATACACACACGCGCGCCACACACACACACACACACACACACACACACACACACACACACACATACACGCACATACACACGCGGGCACGTATGCACACACACGAGCGCACATATGCACACACACACGTATGCACACACACACACAGGCGCACGTATGCACCCACACACAGGAGCATGTATGCACACACACACACGCACACACACACACACACGCACGTATGCACACACACATGCGCACGTATGCACACACACACACATGCACATATGCACACACGTGCACGTTTGCACACACATACGCACACGTATGCACACACATTCACGTATGCACACACACGCACATATGCACACATGCGCACGTATACACACACGCGCGCACACACACACACACACACACACACACACACACACACACACACACACACACACACACACACACACACGCACACACACACGCGGGCACGTATGCACACACACACACGTATGCACACACACACACAGGCGCACGTATGCACACACACATACACACGCGCATGTATGCACACAAACACACGCGCATGTATGCACTCAAGCACACATATGCACACACACGCACGTATGCACACGCGTGCACATATGAACACACAGACACGCGCACATATGCACACACACACACGCACATATGCACACACACATGCACATGTATGCACACACACACATGCACATATGCACACACACAAAAGCACACGTATGCACACACACACGTGCGCAGGTATGCACACACACACACACACACACAGGCACATGTATGCACACACACACACACACACACACAGGCGTATGTATGCACACACACATACACAGGCGCATGTTTGCACACACACATACACACGCACATGCGCAGACACACACACACACACACATGTATACACACACATGCATGTATGTACACACACGTGCACGTATGCACACACACACACGTATACACGCACACACACACGCGCACGCATGCACCCATAGGCATGCACACACATACAAACACACTCATATGCAGACACACACATCACCATCACCACCCAGCCTGGGGAGGAAGGCTGTTATCCAGAGCAGATTCCTCTCGCATGACCGTACATCCTGTAGACATAACCACACACACACACACACACACACACACGTTGTGCAGTAGGGCAGATGGGCATAGAACGCAGACAGCCATGTACACAAAGCACCCATGCAAGACCAAACACAGAAGCCCCAAAAAACTGTAGGCTACACGGTGACGGACGTTGCATGGTGAGCCTAAGGGTTCATATTAAATGTAAGCCGTCACTTTATTACATGACCTATGGCCAAACGCCTGACCCCGACATGCTACATTTAGTTACATAAGAGTCAAGGACTGGACCAGCACACAGCGGACCACTAGTAAAGACATGCCTATGGGGCGGTGATGCACTATGAAGGAGAAAGAACAGTCAGAAAGAGAAAAAAGATGAGTGGGAAGAGAAAAGAGAGATATAAGAGAGGAGGAGGTAGTGAAAGGGCTGAATGTAAATGGACAGGAAGAAGAAAGGAGTTAATAAGGTAAAAGGGAGGAGAGATCAGGAGGTTCACTCTGCAGGAGCATGTCTGCACATCTGGGGAAGGGCCTCGGGGGGCCGATGATATACACACACACACACACACAATTTTAGACCGTCTTTCTTAACCTACAGTAAGAGCTGATGATGCAGAATAAAGGGGGAGCGAGGGAGAGAAAATAAAACAGACTGTGCCCGATTCGTCGCTGCAGCCACAATCTATGACCTCATCTCAGCGCTACACAGCGCAGCTCCCCTATTCTCTGTTAGACACAGACAGGCCTGTCCTTCACACGAGTCTACTGCCCTGCTTTTACAACCAGACCTGCTAGCCTGGGGATCATTCACTTACAACATTCAGGAATCGATAAGCTCCACATATTCATTTCTATCTGCCATGTTCTAAAAAGTCTCACCATCCTGAACAAAAGCCCTGCTACGACACATCCAGCAGCTGTTAATCTGAGGGTCTATGACACACACACACACACACACACACACACACTCTCTGTTTTCACTCTCTCTCTCTCTCTCTCTCTCTCTCTCTCTCTCTCTCTCTCTCTCTCTCTCTCTCTCTCTGCCTGATTGATTGAGGGACCTTGATTTGATCCAATCACCCAAATCGCTCTGATCCCGATGGCAGCCACATGCTCATCCCCAATCCCATCCACATATTCCCCACTGATGGTGTCCAAATGCTGAGGGAGAGGGGATGCGTGAGTGGGGCTCACTGGGGCTTTGGGGGAATTGACCTGGTGTAAATACGGGGATTGAGATTGTGATTGTGTGGAGTCAGTGTGGTTGAGTTAATGAGCAAGGCCTGCGTTCAATAAGACAGGGATTAGACTTGGTCTTTGACGTTTCTGTTTGCTATCAATTTCTCATTGGTTTTCATTGGTTAAAGATGACCTGGTGTAAACCAGTCAGAGAGAGAAGTTACACTTCCCAGTTCATAACTAAATAGAGAATGAATTTCATGGCCAATATATAGCTGAATAAGCAATGTCCCAAAGGCTGAGTAATCACTCTTGGAATGGCTGCTCACAGTACAAAACAGATTGTAGATACTATCTAAACCACTGCCCTCCACAGGACAATCATTTCTCAACTCAAAGACAGACTTTTTTCTTTCCAGAAGTCTGACAACCCCCAACCCCAATTCCAGGTCAGTAAGATGTTAAATCAAATAGTGTTGAAAAAGTTATTGGACTGCAGTCCGTCTGTCTGTCCTTCCCAGCGTGGCTGTGGTAGTACTGGGACATCTGCTGGATATTTCCTCACCATAAGGTAGTAATTAGAGCCTGGAGGAAGCTGGCAGCAGACAGGCCAGAATGGGATATATCCTCGCAGAGTCCAGGCCCAGGAGTCTCCGGCTCTACATAGCCCAGACCTAGCCTGAGTCTCTGATCTGTTTGTGTTCCAACTTGTTTGGCGTGACACTCATAGCAAGGGAGTTGGCAAGACAGCACAAACAGATCTTGGACTCAGGCTATAAAATGCCCAGGTCAGAACCACACTTAGCATTTTGAATGGCTGATAGAACTGACAGATGGAGTTAAATACTGACATTGAGAAAATGAATCATCAACAGTGGCCTGGATGCCTTATCAATTCACTAAGTACTGCCTAACACACAGCAGGGTACAGAGTGCATGGACAAACAAGACTGAGGGCTAGGTAGTCAACAATAATGTGTGTTTTGGGATCACACACACACACACACACACACACACACACACACACACACACACACACACACACACACACACACACACACACACACACACACACACACACACACACACACACACACACACACACACACACACACACACACACACACACACACACACACACACACACACCTCTGTCCTGTCCCTGCGAATTAGACTAAACTGAGTCATGGTGAGGGAATGAGTGAGCGAGTGAGTGAGTGAGTGAGAGAGAGAGAGAGAACAAAAGAGGGAGAAATGGAGAGGCAGAGAGAGAGAAAGAGTTCCTGTGGTTCCTTGTGGCTTGTGCCCCTGTAATCAGCATGGCAGGCTCCTGATGTCTAAATCTGCTGCACTGACCCAGACAGTCTCCACACACACACACGCACACGCACGCGCACGCGCTCGCGCGCGCACACGCACACACACACACACACACACGCACACACACACGCACACACCCACGCGCACACCCACGCGCACACACACACGCGCGCACACACACACGCTCACACACACACGCGCACACACACGCGCGCACACACACACGAGCGCTATGGTAGTGTCTGTGCATGTGGAGTTTGGTCACAGAGCACTCCCAGATAAATACAAGACCTCAGAGCGTTAAATATGCCCTACGTGGCTTCTACTGGGACATTATGCAACTATTAATGGCCATCCACATTACCTACCATAGTACCTTAAAATCGACTCTTTTAAAAACACATGCTATTAATGTTTTTAATGCATCTGCGGAAATGCAATAAACAGTTTTGGGGAGAAAAAAAATGTTCCTCTTACCCCATAATATGACTGTCCACATTATGTTTACAAGCTAATCTGCATGGCAATAACGAGTAGCTCATTAGTCATGCTATGTTAATGACAGCTGCTCTCAACAGAAGGTGTGTGTGTTTTATAGAAGTTATATAACTAAAGAATGAATGACACTAGATGACTGCCCATCACCCTAAGCCATAGTGACATGGCCCTGTTTTCAGTGTCCTGTTTTCAGTGTCCTGTTTTCAGTGTGTCTGTGTGTGTCAGCTGTGTTACCCAAATCAACATCCCTATAAATAGCTGAACTCTGACACACTGGCTAGTGATGTCATAGAGCGCACCACAGTATTTCCGGCGGTTTTGACGGCATTCCCGAAAAAACAAAACGTCAGCGGGCATTCCTGCACAGCGAGGCTAATCATAGAGGCATCTGGACCTGGGGAGACTGGAGACAAATGAGCCATAATAAGTAATGGGTTACTTCCTATGGGGGGGCTTAAGATTAGGCTAATGAAAGCTTAAAGCTTCTCCAGCAGCAAATGGAGATAGAACCATTTGTGCGGATACGCAAATTCACAGAACACCAAGTCCCTTTGAGAACCATAGGCTAAGTAGTGGGTTTTTCTGAGTGGGAGTTCTGGTGTGATGTTCATCAATGAGAGAGCTTAATAATAGGTCACTTAGCAGACATGTTATTCTAAAGAGACAGAATAGTCAACATTAACAATGACACAGGATGAACATTAAAAACAATGGCCCATGTGGGAAATCTAATCCACAACCCTTGTGTTGCCAGCACCATGCTCAAACTCATTATCCACAGTGAGTTGGGGTTGGTCCAGTACAGAGCGTTTCAGACTCAGGGAATGAGCTGGCTTCACTGTAAGGCAGCATTGTTAAGGAGACATAAAGAGCGGTATTGACTCCTCATCTGCTGCTTGGTCACTACGGGACCTGGATCTGCCATTGTGCTGCTGAGTAGGAGGATAGCTGACACACTGGAGCCTAATGAGAAAAACTAGATACACAAAGTTCCTTGTTACATACAGGGTTGCTCAACTCGTCCAGCCACACGGAGAGTTGATACCCAGCATCCCTTTACTACGGTGTTGCTCAATTCTGGTCCACGGACACTCACGCAGTATTCAGGCATTTGTTCCAGCCAAGCACTAATCTGATTCAGCACTTACACGCCTGATTCAACTGGTCAATGGCTCGTTGATTAATTGATTCAAGAGTTAGTGTTTGGCTTGAACAAAAGCCTGCACTCCCTGTGTGGGGGTACCCTGGACCAGAGTTGAGAGACTCTGCCCTACTTTCAACTGTCTGTGCCTAGGCCAACAAACCTAGGCCAACAGCCTCCTTAGGCCAAATACTGTACACAGGACTGAGATAATTGTGTCACTTCCTCACATCAAGGTCATCACCGGGAGTGCTGCCCCATTAGGGACGACTACGCCACACAAACAATCTGCACAAACACGGTTACAGATTAGTAACTCATACGCACTAACAACACGTTTATTTCTGGTCTCTCTTTCCTGTTAGTACTAACTTAGCTGAAGACTAGGATATAAAACGCTGTAGGTCAGGATAACGATTTTCGTGATGACAAATCATGCTGATGGGGACGTTACTCTTCACCGAACCATTTGATTTGCTATGAAGTCTTTGAAAGGCTTGCTGCTAACGCACATTAGAGACCTGACACCCACTTCCTTATGGAGGCCAGCATCAAATAATAACAAGTGTAACAAGTTCATAACACCCCCTTGAGCAACTCCTTAGCACAAAAGGTCCGTTCAGTGTGCGGACAAATCCTGAGAGGAGTCAGTGTACAGTGCAGCTGACTGGGTTCGCTCACGTGTACAGAGAGAGAGAGATGGGGAGTGCATTTACTCAGCTGAGCCCCCACCACACTTTCATTTGGAGTTTGTTACTGGGAAATAGGCAACAACATAGGTACATCCAGCCCATTAGTTCTCAATGTGTATCACAGACAGACAGACAGACAGACAGACAGACAGACAGACAGACAGACAGACAGACAGACAGACAGACAGACAGACAGACAGACAGACAGACAGACAGACAGACAGACAGACAGACAGACAGACAGACAGACAGACAGACAGACAGACAGACAGACAGACAGACAGACAGACAGACAGACAGACAGACAGACAGACAGACAGACAGACAGACAGACAGACAGACAGACAGACAGAGGCCTCTGTCCAGATGAAGATTCCCTGGCCTTGCCTTCATAGAAAACATCAGACACAAAAGAAAAGTCTTCCTCTGTGTGGAAGAAAATATTGAATAATATCTATGTCCACTGGTTGTTAGTAATGGAAGACTGAGGAGGAGAGTAGATGAGAGAGAAGAACTCCCCCGCTATTACACAGCGATGCAAAATAGAGCAGCGCTAACCACAGGGATGGGAAATAGAGCAGCGCTAACCACAGGGATGGGAAATAGAGCAGCGCTAACCACAGGGATGGGAAATAGAGCAGCGCTAACCACAGGGATGGGAAATAGAGCAGCGCTAACCACAGGGATGGGAAATAGAGCAGCGCTAACCACAGGGATGGGAAATAGAGCAGCGCTAACCACAGGGATGGGAAATAGAGCAGCGCTAATCACAGGGATGGGAAATAGAGCAGCGCTAACCACAGGGATGGGAAATAGAGCAGCGCTAACCTCAGGGATGGGAAATAGAGCAGCGCTAACCACAGGGATGGGAAATAGAGCAGCGCTAACCACAGGGATGGGAAATAGAGCAGCGCTAACCACAGGGATGCAAAATAGAGCAGCGCTAACCACAGGGATGCAAAATAGAGCAGCGCTAACCACAGGGATGGGAAATAGAGCAGCGCTAACCACAGGGATGGGAAATAGAGATTTCTCTCAACATCTCCACTTGTGACAACTACACAAGCCCAGAATTGCCGCTAGAACAGAGCATCATCATAACTCATGAAGAGTCAGCTCAGAAATACAGGCACCCATCCATGCAATGCTAGAACTAAGCAGAAAAGCCCCTGGGTGAGTTTCCCTTCAGAGTGGGTCTCTGTTTCGTCTCAACCTCACAAACAGAGCACTGGTATCAGTATAAGCAGATCTGAAGGGTCTGGATAGGTTTCAGCAGTCTAGTGGGAGACCTTCCACCATATTGCTAACAACCTACAGATGTAACATCGAAAGGATAAGCCCAAGGAGAAGGGTTGGTGAGTGTTTTGGGACAGGTTGTCTGGTTTGTCTCAACACCAGCACTAAGAGAGAGTTGGTATCAGTATCAGAGCTCTCCCAGGTCTCTGGGATGTTAAACAGAGATAGGAGCCAACATACAGTGATAATCACTGATAACACTCCATAAACTGCTGAGGATAATGCTATATAGGAAAAGGTCCTGCTTTAAAGGCCATTCTACTTCCCTCTGAAAGGTCATACACTGACTTAATGAAGCTTAGCCTGGTCCCTGATCCATTTGTGCTGTATTGCCAACTGAGATCTGAGCATGAATCCCAACACACTAAAACACACTGTGGCATCAGCATGTGTTATTTTCCGATGATCTGATCCACTTGATCCCAGGAGCCCGTCCTGTGGTCCTGAACGTTGGGAACGAGTGGGAAGCACAGATGGGGTCTGAGAGGAAACAGTGAGCAGAGGTATGCTGTGACACACACACACACACAGACACAGACACACACACACACACACACACACACACACACACACACACACACACACACACACACACACACACACCCACACACACACACACACACACACACACACACACACACACACACACACACACACACACACCACTACGTGTATTAATAGAGCACAGCCTAGAGAGGGCCAGCACATCACAGCTACAGAGAGCAGGAAGGAGAAGGACAAAGGGGTGATGCATAATGAAACAGACAGAGGCCTTAATGGCTAGAGAAGTCCAGGGGGCTCTCCTCTAGATGGAGAACACTCCGTCTGCATACACACACTGGTCAGAGGGGAGAGAAGAAACATTAAAAAAGAGACAGAGAAAGATAAAATAAATAAAAGGAGAGTCTCAATAAAAAGGAGAGAAAGGGAATAGAGGAGACTGACCTGTACTGCTCCCTGTGTTAAAGTATATGCTCTAATAACAAGTCATGCAAGTAATGAAAACACAGGGAAATCCAGGCATATGGTGCACATGCAGACATGTAGGGAAAAACACTAGCCTATAGATCATTAAACTAAGACGTATTCAGAAATGTATATAAAACAGGTTCAAATTAAAATAATTAAAATACAAAGGAATCAAACCATGTGCTGAAAATACACAGTAGGCAGACATGCAGACATAACAAGCCTTCAAGATCTCTTGGAAATAAAGCAACTTGAAGTGGGCGCACAATAGTGTATTCCACAATAATAACAAAATTCCCAACATACCTGAATTCGCAGGACTTTTCTTCATGTTCTGGTCGTTTCGGCGACAATTAGTCAACGTTTCCCCCCAAAAAATGTATTGAGTATTCGTCCAAGTATTATTGTACTAGATCCCGCTTGTCCTTTCACTGTTCTCACTGTTGCCGCGGCTCATGCGTAACCGTTCGCTGTATCCCAATTCAAACCATCGAGTAGCCTACTCTAACTTATTGTAGCCTAGCCTGTATTATTTATTGTCAGTGGATGTTTCACCAAGCTTGATGTGCACTGAATGGGATGCTCCAAGTTTCAGACCACACGAGCGTGCATATGGAATCACGCGCGCATCAGTGGCACGAATGGATGTTGATGTGCCTTTTACGCACGTCCCATTTATGACCATGCTGTTATTTTAGTGTTCCGCTTTCTATGCATGACATCATCCGTGCGTAAGCATTCAATCAATCCATGTGAAGAGAGAAAAGTCGCAGAGACGACGTCATAGGTTGTTGACCTACGGAATACATTTGTTTGAGCTCATTGGCGTCCCCAAAATGTCGCTCTACTGACCATTACATGGAAGATTGAGGAGGTTCTATTCGTAAATTAGAAGACATCCATTGCATTTTATTGTGGTGTAAAATATTAAATGGCTCAGATGTTTCTATTACTGAATAAAAATATAAACGCAACATGCAACAATTTCAACAATTTTACTGAGTTACAGTTCATATAAGGAAATCAGACAATTGAAATAAATTAATTAGGCCTTAATCTATGGATTTCACATGACTGGGCAGGAGCTCAGCCATGGGTGGGCCTGGGAGGGCATAGGCCAACTTAATTGGGAGCCAAGCACAGTCAATCAGAATGGGTTTTACCCCACAAAAGGGCTTTAATACAGACAAAAATATTCCTCTGTTTCAGCTGTCCAGGTGGCTGGTCTCAGATGATCCCACAGGTGAAGAAGCCGGATCTGGAGATCCTGGGCTGAATTAGTTACATGTGGGTTGCGGTTGTGAGGCTGGTTGGACTTACTGCTAAATTCTCTAAAACAACATTGGAGGTGGCTTATGGTAGAGACATGCACATTCAATTCTCTGGAAACAGCTCTGGTGGACATTCTTGCAGTCAGCATGCCAATAGCACGCTCCCTCAAAACTTCAGACATCTGTGGGATTGTTGTGTGACAAAACTGCATATTTTAGTGGCATTTTATTGTCCCCAGCACAATGTGTACCTGTGTAATAATCATGCTGTTTAATCAGCATCTTGATTTGCCACACCTGTCAGGTGGATGATTGTATTACATTTTTTGGGCAAAGGAGAAATAATCACGAACAGGGATGTTTTATTTTAGATAAATAAGCTTTTTGTGCATATGGAACAATTCTGGGATATTTTATTTCAGCTCAGGAAACACGGGACCAACGCTTTACATGTTGTGTTTATATTTTTGTTCAGTATAGTTGTAGTAATAATGAAACTAATTCAGTGAGGGCACAGACCTAATAATGTTGGCCTTTGTCTCACTGAAATAGTTTTCCGCCCAAATGCAATGTCATCATTTCTTTAGGGCACTGACAAAAACTTTAGCTCCAAACGTTTTATTATAGCACATGGAAAAGGAGAATTTAATAGGGATGAGATTAGTCACTCGCTTAATCTTTTATACTCATAGCTTAAGTTTCACATTTCATTTGAAATAGGCAGGTGAGCTCCTATTGTCTGGGCCTTATCTAAATCCACACTAGCTCTCAAGAACCCAAGGGGGCTTATAGCCTTTTGGGTTGTCAGGTGAAGGTATGGACCACAACTGGCTCTATGTGAACTACAATCCCGACACTCTGTTTTAACGTTTAGAAACGTTCATAATCCTAGCTCGCAATACGGTTTTGGAAACCTTTGGAACTTAACTTTTTTACCAGTGAGTAAGAATCAAAAGATACTCTTACTGTAAGCAGTTTAGAAAGTTGCACACAGCTGTAACAGCCTTCAGCCATGGAATGACACATACTCTCACTGTGCACTCACATTTCCATTGGAACATTCCATTCCACATTTCTGGTCAGAAGCAGGTGTTAATCAAAACACAGCTGGCTGCAACTTTGCTATACTGTGTAATGTATACAGTAAGTGTATCTTTTGTATTTGAAAAATGTTGTCATTCATATTAAAGTTACAAATGTTTCCAAACCTGTTTTGCGTGTGAGGCATATTTGCGATTAGACAGAGCATTTGGGCAGCGTCTAAGAGTCGGGGCATTTCCCTGACAAGGCTAAAGGGGACGTCCAATGACCCAATGTAGTGACATTGAATTGGTGTAATGATAAGGGCTAAATCCACACGAGCTCTAGCTTAAGACATGATTTGGGCTCCTCTTGTGAAGCCTAAATGAAACACTTACCTTGATGAAATACAGTTCTTATTCATTTAAAATGGTTAGTTCCAACTCTGACCTTTTAAAACAACAACATTTTGATCCAGGCTGCCCATACTTGGTCTGCAGAGGAGGCTGGTGGAAGGAGTTATAGGAGGACGGGCTCATTTTAGTGGCTGGAATGGAGTTAATGGAACGGAGTCAAACGTGGTTTCCAGATGTTTGTGTTTGATACCATTCCATTTATTCCATTCCAGGCATTACAATGAGCCTGTCCTCCTATAGCTCCTCTCACCAGCCTACTAGATCACGTGTCAAACTCATTCCACAGAAGGCTGAGTATCTGTGGGTTTTTGCTCCTCTCTTTACTTGATGAATTTAGTTCACTAATTAGTAAAGAACCTTCCTCACCTGGTAGTCTAGGTCTAAACTGAAAGTTAAAAAAAAAAACCTGCAGACACTAGGCCCTCCATGGAATGATTTAGGCATAGTCTTAGCTGCAATAGGAGCCCTGTTGAGGGGCTGAACTTTTGACTCGCTGTCATTTTTGTATCCTGAATGTTACTGCATGTCATTTCATTGAAATGACGTGGAAACAATGTTGATTCAACCAGTGTGTGCCCAGTGGGTAGGCTTCTGTTGGCCTACTAATGGGCATTTTAGTTTACAAGCTGTGACATTTATACAGGTCTGCTGTTTTTAGAATAATTTCTCACAGCAAACGTGAATACCAAATGAGCCCATTGAATGCATAGACATTTCTGGGTTCCTATGCTTAGACATTTCTGACGCCTGACAGATCTTACAACGCCTGGATAGGTTTTTTAAGTATCAGCTAACCACCAATTTGTCAGTTGATGGCACGGCACACAAACATTGGTTAATGCAAGCAACGTCTGTGCAGGGGAATGCGACCACTGGGCTTGTTCGACATTGCAGGTGACTGCCTAATAACTGATCTACAAATCACCTTGCATCATAAATAACTACTCATGAATGTTCGTAGATCAGTCAGTCACCATTTACCCACAATGCATCATGGATTTGATGCTCTCGAACATGGCAAGTGGCATCCCCACATACCCCTACATTATCATGGTTTTGCTGCCCTCTAGTGAGCATACATTTAACTACTACAGTTTCTGGTACTGTCTGAAAAATGACAGTCATATCTTTTCTGGTTTACAAGGGAGAGGCCACAGCAGAGCATCTATCACTTTAAACACATCTCATACCTGTGTGATGAGGTAGCCTTAGCCTGACCTCATCACCATTTTAAAAGGTAATTCATGAAGTTAATATCTAAAATGCTTGGAAGTATATACATATGTGGTTTGGATAAAGTGAGCTAGTCCATTGCCATGCTTATCTAGCTGCCGTCTTAGGTGTGCCTGATCTTAATTGTTTGCTACCAAGTTGATTGCTCTGGTTGAAGCCAGGTGTGGTGAGTTATCGTAACTGGCAAGCAGCTCACACATGCGTTCAGTCTCTGAGTAGTAGTTCTAATCATGTTCTACTTGATGCAGCTCTATGTCTTTTAAACTAAAGTCTACTTGACTAATTATGGTAATTTAAACAAATGAATGTAATTAACTGAATTTGTTTTTCATAGTATTGCCTGGTCTAACTAACAAAGTAAAGTTCAGCTAATTAAATGTACACTCTCATTGGTAATCGATATGGGAATGGCTTAGGAGCTACGGTAGAAAGGCTATCCTTTTTTCTCAGCTCAGGGTTGAACACCATTTTACAATTTGCTCCATAGCAGTTTGTTGTAGAGCTGATGAAGAAGTAATCTTTGGTTATGCTGTTTAGCGTAGTCGGGTTGGTTGTTTAGCAACAAAACTGACTCCAGCGCAACCATGGGGCAAAACAGACAGGTTTGGTTTAGCTCAGGGTTTCCCAAGCTCGGTCTTGCCCTAACACTACACAGCTGATCCAAATAGTCAAAGCTTAATGAGTTGGTTATTTTGAATCAGCATTGTAGTGTTAGGGGAAAAAAAACTAAACTTGTGTGTGGGGGACCCAGGGTTGAGTTTGGGACCCCCCTTGACTAGATCACGTGTCAAACTCATTCCACAGAAGGCTGAGTATGTGTGGGTTTTCGCTCCTCTCTTTACTTGATACATTTGCTTCACTAATTAGTAAAGAACCTTCCTCACCTGGTAGTCTAGGTCTAAACTGAAAGTAAAAAAACAAAAAAACCTGCAGACACTAGGCCCTCCATGGAATGATTTAGGCATAGTCTTAGCTGCAATAGGAGCCCTGTTGAGGGGCTGAACTTTAGAATCGCTGCCATTTTTGTGAGCTTTTGTATCCTGAATGTTACTGCTACAGACAACTGTTTTTCAAGTCAAGCCATGCATCCTGAAATTCTTCATCTGCAATAAATTCAAGTATTTATTTTCTGCAACCACGGGTTCATTCCCACCTATCACCTCCCTTGGTTACTCTGGATCTGCTATTCTACAACCTGTCATTTTTTAGCTGCTTGCTCTGTTTCCTGTCTCTGTCCGTAAGGCCAACCACAATCTCTCCAAAACATCTTAGGCCCGAGTTTCACTCAGCTGCATTTGTTTTCAGGAATGAGAGATTTGATGTAGGTTAATATGTAGATTTGATGCATTTCTAGTTATGTATAGATAAATATATTCATAAGTACTGTATGTTTTTGTGCAGGTGTACTGTATATTCAGCAGAATGGGAAATATTTGTTTGTATAATTTTCTTTGATACCTTAAAAGTGGAAAGGAAATGGGAGCTCAAACTCTCTAACTGGATTCCTGCCCTCTTACCGGATGGAACACCTGCTCCCAGTATCACCTCCTACCTTACCCAGTGCATTCTAAATAGCAAACCTGCCTTTTAAGTTTCTCACCTCCTTATTTACATATAGGTTGAAGTTAATGGGTATCTTCGACCTAGAATAAGAAAAGCTGTAGAGGCCATGTTTGCAAGACAACAGAATTAACAGGAAAACAACAGCTAAGAATAGAGACGTAAAGTCTCCCAAACAACAGGGCTGCTTCACCACACTTTTCACACAGTTGATATAAACATACTTTATGACTGAATTAACACATACGTTAGGGGTAGGCAAATAGATTCAGCTGCGGGGCGATCGTTATTATAATTTGTACATTGCAAAACTTAGGTCTCAGTTTAATCTTGATTTCACCAAAGATATTTACAAGCTTCAGTGATGCAGCTCAACTTATATACAGTGCCTTTGGAAAGTATTCAGACCCCTTGACTTTTCCCACATTTTGTTACATTACAGCCTTATTCTAAAATTGATTAAATAAATAATCCTCAGCAATCTATACATAATGCCCCATAATGTTAAAGCAAAACAAGGATTTTTGCAAATGTATTAAAAATAAAAAACAGATACCTTATTCACATAAGTATTCAGATCCTTTGCTATGAGACTCAAAATTGAGCTCGGGTACATCCTGTTTCCATTGATCGTCCTTGAGATGTTTCTACAACTTCATTGGAGCACTGTCAACCCATAGTTGACAGTGCATGTCAGAGCAAAAACCAAGCCATGAGGTCAAAGGAATTGTCCATAGAGCTTCGAGACAGGATTGTGTCGAGGCACAGATCTGGGGAAGGGTACCAAAAAAATATCAGCAGCATTGAAGGTCCCCAAGAACACAGTGGCCTCCATCATTCTTTGATGGAAGAAGTTTGAAACCACCAAGACTTTTCCTAGAGCTGGCCGCCTGGCCAAACTGAGCAATCGGGGGAGAAGGGCCTTGGTCAGGGAAGTGACCAAGAACCCGATGGTCACTCTGACAGAGCTCTAGAGTTCCTCTGTGGAGATGGGAGAACCTTCCAGAAGGACAACCATCTCTGCAGAACTCCACCGATCAGGCCTTTATGGTAGAGTGCCAGACGGAAGCCACTCCTCACTTAATGGCACATGATAGCCCGCTTGGAGTTTGCCAAAAGGCACCTAAAGACTCCCAGATCCTGAGAAACAAGATTCTCTGGTCTGATGAAACCAAGAGGACACTCTTTGGCCTGAATGCCGAGCGTTACGCCTGGAGGAAAATTGGCACCGTCCCTACAGTGAAGCAAGGTGGTGACAGCATCATGCCTTGGGGATCTTTTTCAGTGGCAGGGACTGTGAGACTAGTCAGGATCAAGGCAAAGATGAACAGAGCAAAGTACTGAGAGATCCTTGATGAAAACTTGTTCCAGAGTGCTCAGGACCTTAGACTGGGGCGACGGTGCACCGTCCAATAGGACAATGACCCTAAGCACACAGCCAAGACAACGCAGGAGTGGCTTCGAGACAAGTCTCTGAATATACTTGAGTGGCCCAGCCAGAGCCCGGACTTGAACCTGAACGAAATTCTCTGGAGAGACCAGAAAATAGCTGTGCAGCAACGCTCCCCATCCAACCTGACCGAGCTTGAGAGGATCTGCAGAGATTAATGGGAGAAACTCCCCAAATATGCTGCGGGAAAGCAAGTCCCCGCAGCATTTTTCCAACATCTAGTGGAAAGCCTTCCCAGAAGAGTCGAGGTTGTTATAGCAGAGCAACTCCATATTAATGCCCATTATTTTGGAATGAGATGTTCGACTATCAGTTGTCTACATACTTTTGGTCATGTAGTGTATCATCTTGATCCTGCTGCCATCTACTCCAGACATACCAGAGAGGTCTTGGTTGACTTCACTTAACAATGTCTGTTGTTCTTGATAGGGGTTCAGCAGCGACACTGGTGTCAGGAAGTTTATGGAGCATCAGCCCCCCTGTTGGAAAGCCAGAGGTAGATTTCCTCAGCCTTCACAAGCATCTTCTGGTGACACCATGGGTTGCCAACGAGGAGGTGAACACCGAGGTAAGAAATAAGAGCCATCTGAAAAGGCCTATTATTATGATAGTCTTTGACTGAAATTCCAAGCATCCCTGCAGCTTATGTGTATCATTTTAGACAGCTTGACAATGTAGAAATGACTTTGATATGTTTTGTAAAACTGCTACTAGGTTCCGATTAGTTACATACGGTATGTCTGTCTGTTTGCAGAAGGATTCCACAGAGAATGTAGACCTCAACCAGCTAGGCACTATTCACCAAGGAGTAATGTGACTGGAGATTAAATCTGAGCAACTCACTCTGAGCAACACCAACAGCAAGGACAACCGTAACAAAGATGTCCTCCCCCTGCAAGAGGTGCAGAAACAGGAGGCTATGATTTATACCTGGCCCTCGACCGTGTCCAAAGTCATATCATATCACAAATGTATATGACAAATGAGCAGCAATTATTTTCTTTGGATGTCTGTGGTATGTTTTGTGAAACAGCTACAGTAAAGATTGTGTCGTTATTCCTACTCTTACAGAGCTCTCGTCTGTCTGTTTTCAGAACACTGAGTGCCTGCTAAAGGCCGTAACCCAATCATTTATGTTAGTTGTGGTCTCAGGTCTGTTCTGTATCGAAGGCAACACAACCCATCTCTATTGAATCTCATACAACAGACATGCTTTTGAAATGTTTGACTTCTGTGTCAAAACAGTTATTTAGGCAATGTACAGTAAGTAAATCAACACCGAAAATTGTTGCAATACTCAACTATATTTCATTGTTTGTAGAGGACGGAGCTGGAGGCAAATAGCCAAAGAAGAAAAAGAACGCCATTAGGAAGATCTTCAGCCGCCTCTGGAGGATCATAACGTGTTCCTCTGGGATCTTCAGAGAGGACGACAACTGAGCTGCCTCCATTGTAAATAACTGTTTTACAAGTTGATACCACCAACTGTAACATCATCATGGCCAATTATATCATTTTATGTAAATAACCCAAAAATAAAAACTCAATTTTGCCAAAAAGCAACATTCTGTATGTGTGCATTTTCATGCTATGCTATTATAACTATGAGTTATAAAACATAAATCAACATAAATCAGAAGAGTACCACTTAGGCCTTGAGCGTTCTGATTTAAGAATGAGATTTAGACAAAGTCGTAGAGTGTGTGAATAGGGATACAGCCTGTGTTCTATATTCATATGTCATGCAGGTCATGCTCTGTGTGTTTGGTTGTTTTGGAGGGCTTGGGATTGAGTTATTCACTCACTGTGGTTGGTTCTTGAAAATGGTGGGCGTGTTCATGTTACCCTGGGGTGTTGGGTATGGTTTTGCATGTGTCTGCTGTCACCACATCAGAAATCCCTGTCACCAGCAGCACACTGAGGTCTCGTATACATGGGTCTGTTTGACATTTATATCGTACTTGACTTACGGTTATGATTTTGGATATGATTGTAGAATGTAGTGTCAAAACAACTTCATGATGCGGCTCATGTATACTGAAACGTAAATTGGACATTAAAAGTTACTGAAACGTCACATATTTGTTTAACCATTTATTAGAAAGGATTACAATACATTCAATATGTTACTCTTGGCGTAAGGCTCTGCTCCTTCGGGGTAGCTCACTGCCAGAGCATGCATAATGATAACATAATAACAAACAGTGAGCCAGGTATGCTATACCAATCCCCCTGACTGAAACAAAAGCAGTGCCCAAACAGGTGGAGTCTGGGGTGGGTGGTGGGAAAGCAGACATGCAGGGCGAGTACCGCATGTTACATCATAGCATGTCACCAAGAACACCAATGGATAGCTTGCGTGCAGCAGACATAATGAAAGGATGTGCATTACCTGGTTAACTAAATAGACTGCCATATTACGGTAGAGGGAATCTAATTGGTTCAATATCAGCTGATACAAACACTCTAGTTTCCTGTCTGACTTCATTTAGAAAGCTTTCTAAACATACAAAATACTGTAAGCAATATAGCTGAACATCACCAATGCTTTATACATACAAATACAACATAAACATGAATACACAAGTTGAATATCACATAACTATCAATTATGTATCAATAATTTTGATTAAAAGGCAAACGGTGAGAATATTTGTCTTCCTTTATAAAGATACAATACACATTTACAGCTATTTAAAGTGAAAATAGCTGTTAGGAAGTTGAAACATAAGTAAAAAAACAGGGACTCCTAGTGTAAGACAAATACTACGTCACTTAGTAAAAATGAATCATTGTTTTTCCATCCATAAGACACACTCATTACTCTGTATCAGCATGAAAACAATGTACTCAGACCATTATGGTTTAACCTACTAGCTATCTCAACTAAAACCATAGAATAATCAAATGTAATGTAAAATGGCTTATATCCTGATGTGCCTGAAAGTTTAAGGAGCTAAAATATTTGTACCTATGATAAAATATAATAAAAGTCTTAACAAACTGTTCTCATTTTAACGTTGAAGTTCTTTTGGCTTTGTGGAAGACAACATGCACAGGAACAGCTTGATGAGTGGTCCAGTGACCTAAAAACACTAGAGAAAAACACAGCCTACAGCATTGTTTAGAACTAAAACCAATATAAATCGTATGACCTGATGTATTGAAAAAAGTTATAGGGAGGCCTCCATCGCTATCAACTGTACACCTTATGGACTAAAACAGGGATATTCAACTGGCGGCCCACGTGCCAGATCCGTCCCGTTTAGCAATTTAGACTGGCCCTTTGATCAATTCTGAACATTCACAAAAGATCTGCACCAAAATCCAACGTTCAGGGGCAAAATGTAAAGCACTATGGTTGCTGTCTCTTATTTATTGGGATGTTTCATTTTCAGATGATTTTCAAATCACCTAATGACTTAACAGAATCTTTTAATAGTTAAAATGATGAGCAAGCATTGAGCCTTTTCAATGATGACCACATTTTTTGGTTGCACCTCAACTCACGTTGATCGAGTACTTTCCACTTCTTCCATAACTACTTTTAGCAGCATTTCATTAGAAGAAAAGTGCTTTATTGGTGTGTGTGCATTGCATGTGGAAGAACTGGAATATAACATTGGCTGTTCACTCTTCTGTTGAAATATGAATACTGTCCATATAGAGATTTTATTCACACACATAAGCATGGTATGGCGCAACACACATACGCACGCACACACACACACACACACACACACGCACACACACAAAACATGTACCACTAAGACTTGCATTGAGGCTAGAACTGTGAAATATAGCAGAACAGGTTTTTCAATTCTGAGAAAGCAAAGAAGCAATATTCAGAGAAAGCATTCGAAGAAGCTACACAGTGGTCCTACTTCCTCCTTTGGTAGACACAGAATAGGGGTACGATTGTACCTGCTGTGTGTCTGGTGGATAAATGGGATTCCTGGCCATGTCTTCATAGACCGAGTCAGGAAAGACCTGGGGTGTGTATCCTCCCTGGTTACAGCACCTCTTCACCTGTGGAACAGGAACGTTGCTTCATTCATATCTTCTGATGCGCTACAAGCAATCAGTTATATTGTCTAATTCAACCATGTTAATTATTCTTGGACGACAATGACCGGCATTGGAAAGAACATTGTGTTTTGAGAGTTTAGAACAAAATGTAGATCTGCGTACTGGTAATATGCTCCCAAAGTGTTTACTAGGACTAGGACAACTTGTTAATAAAGGACAATGTTTTGACAGATATACATCATTGCCCCATCACCTGGGCAACCTTCAGCACACTCACCCGTGGAGCGACCCAGGCGAGGAAGATGACGGCACACATCAGGGTGGTCAAGATGCTGGTGATGATGATGATGTTTTCCACGCCAGATGCGCACAGCTTCTCGTTGGCTGGGTGAAAGGGGGTCAGTGTTACTGCAATAGCTGTGGGGCATGGCAGCTGGAGGGCATCGTCTATGGAAGACATCACGAAACGGGAAAATCTAATCAGTATGCTGCGGCACTCACACAAAATAACTATCAGAGACAGAATTGTACAAAAGAAAAGCCACTGAAGAACAATGTTTCTCAGCTTTTTGGTATCGGGACCAGCAGGCTATGTGGTTGTTTAGATTGAAACTAACACTTGAGAGTTGACTAAATTGGTCTGAAACACTGCAGGGACCGCTGCCAGTCCATGAACCATAGACTGAGAAACACTAGTCTGGATTCTAGATTACACACATTTTGTCTACATGTGAAATTGACTGTTCATTCATGAGAAGAGTAAAACATATCACAACCCCTAGAGTGTAACAATACCTCTACCATTCACCACGACCAGAGTGGAGCCTCTTCCTTGGTTGATGTCATTTTCATACGTGGATTTATTGAATTTTGTGTAAACACACCAGTAGACACCTGTGTCCTCTATGGTCAGGTTACTGACGGTGATGGTCAGTTGGTCCACAGGTCCCTCAGTCTTCACTCTGTCCCAGTAACGTCTCCTGGGGGTCAGTTTGGAGTCACGCTGGTAGTAATACAGCACCTCCCTGTCCCTGTCCAGCCCAACATACAGGTACATTCCATCCTGGTCTTTTAGAGTGGTGGAGCACTTCATGGTAAACTTCTCCCCCGTCTTCACCCAGAGAATGGCTTCTATAGAAAAGACAGGGAAGAAAGAGAAACCATGGTTGTTAGAATCAAAGATACATATGTACCATACTGATGATTTAATACAGAATCAACCTCGATTGGTGGGAAGAAACAGCTTGCCTTACCTGCTGCTGTGGTCAATTTGTTGAATGAGAAGTAGAACAACAGAAAACTCCTCAACAGTGACATCACCATTACCACAGCTGGCTGTGTACTGCAGTCTGTCTCTGTCTGACATCTACTTATAAAGAACAGGAAATAGGGTACATCTGACATCACAGTCCCTCACAGTCAACCAAACCTTCATGTATTACTGCAGTCTAATTTAGAATTCTTAATTGAATCAAATGCTATATATATGCTATTAGAATCTCAATGGTTTATTGTGTTAGACATACAATATGGTGAGTGGAGAGTTTAGATGGATTGCATTGTTAGAGAACAACAATAACATATCCAACTGTAAATGAACTTTATTGCATTCACATTACTACAGGCCTGTTAAAAAAGCATATCAAAGTTACATCATGTTGTGTTCATGTTATTCACCTTTCAGATGTCGATTTTTCTCAATGTTAATCAAACTCAGCTCATATCTCTTCTCACCCTTTGCATCAGAATTTGAATGTGAGGAGAGAATTCCCTCTAGTGCTTCTGTTCAGTGTCACATGTCTAACTTCAGTTCAATCAATCCAGGGTTGTAAAAAATGTAGAGGGACCACCAGAACATGTTCAATAAGAAACTTTTGTTTTCGTTTTCCGCTGCGAATTGTTTTGCTACAACCCTGTACTGTCACTGGGCTAAAAAAAGTACAGTCTTTAGGTACTTTAACCACTTCTATAATACTTAATTATGGGTGGAAACAACAGACATTCTTTGTACAGAAATTACATAAATGTTTATTTTTATGGGTTTCCTGCTTTTGGTTGCTGGAGTTAAACTTATTAAAACAGTTTAAATCTTAGAACATGAAAGAAGGCAGAATATTCTCTCCAAAAATGATGATTTTACTCTGTTTGAAGATTGTAATAATTAAAAACAACAATTGAAAATCTTCCTTTCATTCCTTGCAAATACTAATCTATCCACATATTCTACAGATATATAATATATATTCTATCCAGATACTGTCCATGATGTCTATACATCACATACAGTACCAGTCAAAAGTTTGGACACACCTACTCATTCAAGGGTTTTTATTTATGTTTACTATTTTCTACATTGTAGAATAATAGTGAAGACATCAAAACTATGAAATAACACACATTGAATGATGTAGTAACCAAAAAGTGCTAAAGATTCTTCAAAGTAGCCACCCTTTGCCTTGATGACAGCTTTGCACACTCTTGGCATTCTCTCAACCAGCTTCGGGGCCGCAGTGTACGAGGTGGAAAGCTTTAAGTTCCTCGGAGTACACATCACTGACAAAACTGAAATGAATGAAACACACTAAAACACACTGTGGCATCAGCATGTGTTATTTTCCGATGATCTGATCCACTTGATCCCAGGAGCCCGTCCTGTGGTCCTGAACGTTGGGAACGAGTGGGAAGCACAGATGGGGTCTGAGAGGAGACAGTGAGCAGAGGTATGCTGTGACACACACACACGCACACACAGACACGCACGCACGCACGCACGCACGCACGCACGCACGCACGCACGCACGCACGCACCACACACACACACACACACACACACACACACACACACACACACACACACACACACACACACACACACACACACACACACACACACACACACACACACACACACACACACACCACTACGTGTATTAATAGAGCACAGCCTAGAGAGGGCCAGCACATCACAGCTACAGAGAGCAGGAAGGAGAAGGACAAAGGGGTGATGCATAATGAAACAGACAGAGGCCTTAATGGCTAGAGAAGTCCAGGGGGCTCTCCTCTAGATGGAGAACACTCCGTCTGCATACACACACTGGTCAGAGGGGAGAGAAGAAACATTAAAAAAGAGACAGAAAGATAAAATAAATAAAAGGAGAGTCTCAATAAAAAGGAGAGAAAGGGAATAGAGGAGACTGACCTGTACTGCTCCCTGTGTTAAAGTATATGCTCTAATAACAAGTCATGCAAGTAATGAAAACACAGGGAAATCCAGGCATATGGTGCACATGCAGACATGTATGGAAAAACACTAGCCTATAGATTATTAAACTAAGACGTATTCAGAAATGTATATAAAAGAGGTTCAAATTAATATAATTAAAATCCCAAGGAGTCAAACTAAGTGCTGAAAATTCACAGACAGACATGCAAAAATATCACATTAGCTACAAATAGCCTTCAAGATCTTTTTGAAATATATCTACTTGGAATTGATGGGCGGGCGGACAAGAGTGCTTTCCACACTCGTGAAATAACAAATTCACCAACAACCCGAATTCGCAGGACTTTTCTTCATGTTGTGGTCGTTTGGGCGACGATTTAGTAAACGTCCCCCCCCCCCCCCCCAAAAAAATAGAGTGTTCGTCCAAGTATTCTTGTACTCGATCCCGCTTGTTCTTTCACTGTTCTCATTGTTGGAGTCTGCTGCGGCTCATTGGTAACGGTCAGCGGTATCACAATTCAAACCACCGAGTAGCCTACTCTGTATTATTTATTGTCGCCTAATATGTTTCACCAAGCCTGATGTGCACTGAATGGGATGCTCCAAGTTTCAGACCACACGAGCGTGCATACGGAATCACGCGTGCATCAGTGGCATGAATGGATGTTGATGTGCCTTTTACGCACATCCCACGTATGACCATGCTGTTATTTTCGTGTTGCGCTTTCCATGCATGACATCATCCGTGCGTAAGCATCCAATACATCCATGTGAAGAGAGAAAGGTCGCAGAGACGACGTCATGGGCTGTTGCTCTATGGAATAAATGTGTTTGAGCTCATTGGCGTAAGGTCAATTGATTCAGTTTATTGGGAATCAGTCAATTTAAATCATGCCCTAATCTATAGATTTCAGATGACTGGGCAGGGGCGCATCCATGGGTGGGCCAGGGGGTCATAGGCCCACCAAATTGGGATCCAGGCCCAGCCAATCAGAATGGGTTTCGGGTGGCTAGTCTCAGTGGCTGGTCGGGGGGTTGGTCTCAGACGATCCCACAGGTGAAGAAGCCGGATGTGGACACGTGTAACTGCGTGGTTACACGTGGTCTGCGGTTGTGAGGCCAGTTGTACGTAGTGCCAAATTCTCTAAAATGACTTTGGAGGTGGCTTATTGTGGCAAAATGAACATTAATTTCTATGGCAACAGCTCTGGTGGACATTCGTGTAGTCAGCATGCCAATTGCATGCTGCCTCAAAACTAGAGACATCTGTGGCAATGTTTTGTGACAAAACTGCACGTTAGTGGCCTTTTATTGTCTCCAGCACAAGGTGCACCTGTGTAATGATCATGCTGTTTAATCAGCTTCTTTATATGCCACACCTGTCAGGTGGATGGATTATCTTGGCAAAGGAGAAATGTTCACTAACAGGGATGAAAACAAATTTGTACACAACATTTTAGATAAATAAGCTATTTGTGCATATGGAACAATTCTGGGATATTTTATTTCAGCTCATGAAACATGGGACCAACGCTTTACAATGAGTTGATATTTATTTCAGTATAGTAGTAGAAACAATGAAACTAATTCAGTGAGGGTATAGACCTAATAATGTTGGCCTTTGTCTCACTGAAATAGTTTTCCCCCCAAATGCAATGTCATCATTTCTTTAGGGCACTGACAAAAACTTTAGCTCCAAACGTTTTATTATAGCACATGGAAAAGGAGAATTTAATAGGGATGAGATTAGTCACTCGCTTAATCTTTTATACTCATAGCTTAAGTTTCACATTTCATTTGAAATAGGCAGGTGAGCTCCTATTGTCTGGGCCTTATCTAAATCCACACTAGCTCTCAAGAACCCAAGGGGGCTTATAGCCTTTTGGGTTGTCAGGTGAAGGTATGGACCACAACTGGCTCTATGTGAACTACAATCCCGACACTCTGTTTTAACGTTTAGAAACGTTCATAATCCTAGCTCGCAATACGGTTTTGGAAACCTTTGGAATTTAACTTTTATACCAGTGAGTAAGAATCAAAAGATACTCTTACTGTAAGCAGTTTAGAAAGTTGCACACAGCTGTAACAGCCTTCAGCCATGGAATGACACATACTCTCACTGTGCACTCACATTTCCATTGGAACATTCCATTCCACATTTCTGGTCAGAAGCAGGTGTTAATCAAAACACAGCTGGCTGCAACTTTGCTATACTGTGTAATGTATACAGTAAGTGTTCTTTTGTATTTGAAAAATGTTGTCATTCATATTAAAGTTACAAATGTTTCCAAACCTGTTTTGCGTGTGAGGCATATTTGCGATTAGACAGAGCATTTGGGCAGCGTCTAAGAGTCGGGGCATTTCCCTGACAAGGCTAAAGGGGACGTCCAATGACCCAATGTAGTGACATTGAATTGGAGTCATGATGAGGGCTAAATCCACACGAGCTCTAGCTTAAGACATGATTTGGGCTCCTCTTGTGAAGCCTAAATGAAACACTTACCTTGATGAAATACTGCCCATACTTGGTCTGCAGAGGAGGCTGGTGGAAGGAGTTATAGGAGGACGGGCTCATTTTAGTGGCTGGAATGGCGTTAATGGAACGGAGTCAAACGTGGTTTCCAGATGTTTGTGTTTGATACCATTCCATTTATTCCATTCCAGGCATTACAATGAGCCTGTCCTCCTATAGCTCCTCCAACCAGCCTCCTCTGGTAGTCCGTTTTTTATATGAATGATGTTGACCTATCTGCCGCCTGAATGTGCAAAATAAACGCCATACAGGCCTTGTGCAGCCAATCAGAATTGATTAGGCTGCTGGTTGTAAACATAAAACAGCTGCCGATTGTAAAAAAATAAATAAAGGCTGTGACAAAATCCCCACTGGGCACAGACGTCTGTTCAACTTTGGTTCAAAGTCATTGACTAGATCACGTGTCAAACTCATTCCACAGAAGGCTGAGTGTCTGTGGGTTTTCGCTCCTCTCTTCACTTGATTAATTAATGTCACTAATTAGTAAAGATCTTCCCTCACCTGGTAGTCTAGGTCTAAACTGAAAGTTAAAAAAAAATATCCTGCAGACACTAGGCCCTCCATGGAATGATTTAGGCATAGTCTTAGCTGCAATAGGAGCCCTGTTGAGGGGCTGAACTTTAGACTCGCTGCCATTTTTGTGAGCTTTTGTATCCTGAATGTTACTGCTACAGACAACTGTTTTTCAAGTCAAGCCATGCATCCTGAAATTCTTCATCTGCAATAAATTCAAGTATTTATTTTCTGCAACCACGGGTTCATTCCCACCTATCACCTCCCTTGGTTACTCTGGATCTGCTATTCTACAACCTGTCATTTTTTAGCTGCTTGCTCTGTTTCCTGTCTCTGTCCGTAAGGCCAACCACAATCTCTCCAAAACATCTTAGGTGTTAGTTTCATTCAGCTGCATGTGTTTTCAGGGTTGAGAGAGAAACTAGATGTAGGTTAATATGTAGATTTGATGCCTTTCTAGTTATGTATAGATAAATAATGTATTTAAAAGTACTGTATGTTTTTGTACAGGTGTACTGTATATTCAGCGAAATGGGAAATATTTGTATAATTTGTCTTCGATACATTGAAAGTGGAAAGGAAATGGGAGCTCAAACTCTCTAACTGGATTCCTGCCCTCTTACCGGACGGAACACCTGCTCCCAGTATCACCTCCTACCTTACCCAGTGCATTCTAAATAGCAAACCTGCCTTTTAAGTTTCTCACCTCCTTATTTACATATAGGTTGAAGTAAATGGGTATCTTCAACCTAGAATAAGAAAAGCTGTACAGGCCATGTTTGCAAGACAACAGAATTAACAGGAAAACAACAGCTAAGAATAGAGACGTAAAGTCTCACAAACAACAGGGCTGCTTCACCACACTTTTCACACAGTTGATATAAACATACTTTATGACTGAATTAACACATACGTCAGGGGTAGACAAATAGATTAAGCTGCGGGTTGATGTTTGTCGGAGCGAATGGCAGTGGGGTCGGAAAATAATTATAATAATTTGTACATTGCAAAATGTAGGCCTCAGTTTATTCTTGATATCAACAAAGATGTTGACAAGCTTGAGTGATGCAGCTCAACTTGAATGCAAATATATATATATATATATATATATATATATATATATATATATATATATATATATATATATATATATATATATACACACATATATATATATATACTGCTCAAAAAATAAAGGGAACACTAAAATAACACATCCTAGATCTGAATGAAATAAATAATCTTATTAAATACTTTTTTCTTTACATAGTTGAATGTGCTGACAACAAAATCACACAAAAATAATCAATGGAAATCCAATTTATCAACCCATGGTGGTCTGGATTTGGAGTCACACTCAAAAGTAAAGTGGAAAACCACACTACAGGCTGATCCAACTTTGATGTAATGTCCTTAAAACAAGTCAAAATGAGGCTCAGTAGTGTGTGTGGCCTCCACGTGCCTGTATGACCTCCCTACAACGCCTGGGCATGCTCCTGATGAGGTGGCGGATGGTCTCCTGAGGGATCTCCTCCCAGACCTGGACTAAAGCATCTGCCAACTCCTGGACAGTCTGTGGTGCAACGTGGCGTTGGTGGATGGAGCGAGACATGATGTCCCAGATGTGCACAATTGGATTCAGGTCTGGGGAATGGGCAGGCCAGTCCATAGCATCAATGCCTTCCTCTAGCAGGAACTGCTGACACACTCCAGCCACATGAGGTCTAGCATTGTCTTGCATTAGGAGGAACCCAGGGCCAACCGCACCAGCATATGGTCTCACAAGGGGTCTGAGGATCTCATCTCGGTACCAAATGGCAGTCAGGCTACCTCTGGCGAGCACATGGAGGGCTGTGCGGCCCCCCAAAGAAATGCCACCCCACACCATGACTGACCCACCGCCAAACCGGTCATGCTGGAGGATGTTGCAGGCAGCAGAACGTTCTCCACGGCGTCTCCAGACTCTGTCACGTCTGTCACGTGTGCTCAGTGTGAACCTGCTTTCATCTGTGAAGAGCACAGGGCGCCAGTGGCGAATTTGCCAATCTTGGTGTTCTCTGGCAAATGCCAAACGTCTTGCATGGTGTTGGGCTGTAAGCACAACCCCCACCTGTGGACGTCAGGCCCTCATATCACACTCATGGAGTCTGTTTCTGACCGTTTGAGCAGACACATGCACATTTGTGGCCTGCTGGAGGTCATTTTGCAGGGCTCTGGCAGTGCTTCTCCTGCTCCTCCTTGCACAAAGGCGGAGGTAGCGGTCCTGCTGCTGGGTTGTTGCCCTCCTACGGCCTCCTCCACGTCTCCTGATGTACTGGCCTGTCTCCTGGTAGCGCCTCCATGCTCTGGACACTACGCTGACAGACACAGCAAACCTTCTTGCCACAGCTCGCATTGATGTGCCATCCTGGATGAGCTGTACTACCTGAGCCACTTGTGTGGGTTGTAGACTCCGTCTCATGCTACCACTAGAGTGAAAGCACCGCCAGCATTCAAAAGTGACCAAAACATCAGCCAGGAAGCATAGGAACTGAGAAGTGGTCTGTGGTCCCCACCTGCAGAACCACTCCTTTATTGGGGGTGTCTTGCTAATTGCCTATAATTTCCACCTGTTGTCTATTCCATTTGCACAACAGCATGTGAAATGTATTGTCAATCAGTGTTGCTTCCTAAGTGGACAGTTTGATTTCACAGAAGTGTGATAGACTTGGAGTTACATTGTGTTGTTTAAGTGTTCCCTTTATTTTTTTGAGCAGTGTATATACAGTGCCTTTGGAAAGTATTCAGACCCCTTGACTTTTTCCACATTTTGTTACATTACAGCCTTATTCTAAAATGGATGAAAAAAAACAAAAAAAACAGATACCTTATTTACGTAAGTACTCAGACCCTTTGCTTTGGGACTCAAAATTGAGCTCATCTGCATCCTGTTTCCATTGATCATCTTGATTGGAGTCCACCTGTGGTAAATTCAAGCGATTGGACATGATTTGGAAAGGCACACACCTGTCTATATAAGGTCCCAGAGTTGACAGTGCATGTCAGAGCAAAAAACCAAGCCATGAGGTTGAAGGAATTGTCCGTAGAGCTCAGAGACAGGATTTTGTCGAGGCACAGATCTGGAGAAGGGTACCAAAAAATTTCTGCAGCATTGAAGGTCCCCAAGAACACAGTGGCCTCCATCATTCTGAAATGGAAGAAGTTTGAAACCACCAAGACTTTTCCTAGAGCCTGCTGCCAGGCCAAACTAAGCAATCGGGGGAGAAGGGCCTTGGTCAGGGAGGTGACCAAGAACCCGATGGTCACTCTGACAGAGCTCTAGGGTTCCTCTGTGGAGATGGGAGAACCTTCCAGATGGACAACCATCTCTGCAGCACTCCACCAATCAGGCCTTTATGGTAGAGTGCCAGACGGAAGTCACTCCTCAGTAAAAGAGAAATGACAGTCCGCTTGGAGTTTGCCGAAAGGCCCCTAAAGACTCTCAGATCCTGAGAAACAAGATTCTCTGGTCTGACGAAACCAATATTGAACTCTTTGGCCTGAATGCCAAGCATCACGTCTGGAGAGAACCTGGCACCATCCCTACGGTGAATCAAGGTGGTGGCAGTATCATGCTGTGGGGATGTTTTTCAGTGGCAGGGACTGGGAGACTAGTCAGGATTGAGGAAAAGATGAACAGAGCAAAGTACAGAGATATCCTTGATGAAAACTTGCTCCAGAGCGCTCAGGACCTTAGACTGGGGTGAAGGTACACCTTCCAACAGGACAACGACCCTAAGCACACAGCCAAGACAACGCAGGAGTGGGTTCGGGACAAGTCTCTGAATGTCCTTGAGTGACCCAGCCAGAGCCCAGACTTATATCCGATCGAACATCTCTGGAGAGACCAGAAAATAGTTATGCAGCATCGCTCCCCATCCAACTTGACAGAGCATGAGATGATCTGCAGAGAAGAATGGGAGAAACTCCCCAAATACAGATGTGCCAAGCTTGTAGTGTCATACCCAAGAAGACTCGAGTACTGAGTAAAGGGTCTGAATACTTATGCAAATGTGATATTTCAGTTTTTTTTATCTTTGATACATTTGCAAAAATGTCTAAAAACCTGTTTTAGTTTTGTCATTATGGAGTATTGTTTAGATTGATGAGGGAAAAATGATTTAATCAATTTTAGAATAAGGGTTTAACGTAACAAAATGTGGAAACCATCAATGGGTCTGAATATTTTCAGAATGCACTGTATGTGGACACCCTTTCAAATGAGTGTATTTGGCTATTTCAGCCATATCTGTTGCTGACAGGTGTATAAAATCGAGCACACAGCCATGCAGTCTCCATAGACAAACATTGGCAGTAGAATGGCCTTACTGTAGAGCTCAGTGACTTAACGTGGCACTGTCATAGGATTCCACCTTTCCAACAAGTCAGTTTGTCAAATTTCTGTTCTGGTAGAGCAACTGTAAGTCCTGTTATTGTGAAGTGGAAACGTTTGTGAGCGAAGTGGTAGGTCACACAAGCTCACAAAATGGAATCGCCGAGTATTGAAGCGCGTAGCACATAAATAGTCTGTCCTCAGTTGCAATTCTCAATACGGAGCTCCAAACTGCCTCTGGAAACAATGTCAGCACAAGAGCTGTTCGTCGGGAGCTTCAAGGCCGAGCAGCAGCACACAATCCTAAAATAACCATCTGCCAAGCCAATGCTACCTGCCCCAATGCGTAGTTGGTGGAGGAGGAATAATGGTCTGGGGCTGTTTTTCATGTTTCGGGCTAGGCCCCTTAGTTCCAATACTGTGGATTGTGCAATCCCAGAGTATCGTTTTGCAGAATTCACAGCCTGGTTTCCTGTTTCCGGTCACAACTTGCAGACTTGTTTACGCTGCTGTGCGTTTTTGTTGCCGATCTTACTTTGATACCTGACGGTTTTTTACTTTTTCATTACCGTATATTTTTACTTTTTCCTTCACTCAACTTTTTTCATTCTACTTTTTCACCCCGGAGGTTTTATCTGGACATGGTTCGTCAGGACTTCAAACAGCCGAAGCTAAGTAACATTAACATGATGCCTTCTAATTGCAGTCGTTGTACTTATAATATACAGGAGAACGATCGCCTTACGGCAAGGATAGCTGTGCTGCAAGCCCAGCTTCAGACGCGATCGTTAGGCAAGGGTCATTTCAGTGTAGGAAAGGATGAAACAGCGTCTGTGCCACCAGTAAGTACAGATAGTAACGTTAGTATAAACCCCCTCGCACGGTCCCCGCAGCCGGACATCTTTCTCATGGCTTCTGGAGGGAAACGCTGTAGGAATGCTCAACCGGTGTCGCTTATTCAGCCGACAGAAACTTTCAACCGGTTCTCCCCATTAAGCGAGTCGGAGTCGGAGGCCGAGACTTCTCTGGTCTCTACTCCTCCCGTTGTGGGGTCTGAGACGCCGACGGCTCCCACCATTAGCTCTGACAAATTGAAAACCCTAGTCATTGGCGACTCCATTACCCGCAGTTTTAGACTTAAAACTAATCATCCAGCGATCATACACTGTTTACCAGGGGGCAGGGCTACCGACGTTAAGGCTAATCTAAAGACGGTGCTGGCTAAAGCTAAAACTGGCGAGTGTAGAGAGTATAGAGATATTGTTATCCACGTCGGCACCAACGATGTTAGGATGAAACAGTCAGAGGTCACCAAGCGCAACATAGCTTCAGCGTGTAAATCAGCTAGAAAGATGTGTCGGCATCGATTAATTGTCTCTGGCCCCCTCCCAGTTAGGGGGAGTGATGAGCTCTACAGCAGAGTCTCACAACTCAATCGCTGGTTGAAAACTGTTTTCTGCCCCTCCCAAAAGATAGAATTTGTAGATAATTGGCCCTCTTTCTGGGACTCACCCACAAACAGGACCAAGCCTGGCCTGTTGAGGAGTGACGGACTCCATCCTAGCTGGAGGGGTGCTCTCATCTTATCTACGAACATAGACAGGGCTCTAACTCCTCTAGCTCCACAATGAAATAGGGTGCAGGCCAGGCAGCAGGCTGTTAGCCAGCCTGCCAGCTTAGTGGAGTCTGCCACTAGCACAGTCAGCGTAGTCAGCTCAGCTTTCCCCATTGAGACCGTGTCTGTGCCTCGATCTAGGTTGGGCAAAATTAAAAATGGCGGTGTTCGCTTTAGCAATCTCACTAGTATAAAGACCTCCTCCATTCCTGCCATTATTGAAAGAGATTGTGATACCTCACATCTCAAAATTGGGTTACTTAATGTTAGATCCCTCACTTCCAAGGCAGTTATAGTCAATGAACTAATCACTGATAATAATCTTGATGTGATTGGCCTGACTGAAACATGGCTTAAGCCTGATGAATTTACTGTGTTAAATGAGGCCTCACCCCCTGGTTACACTAGTGACCATACCCCCCGTGCATCCGGCAAAGGCGGAGGTGTTGCTAACATTTACGATAGCAAATTTCAATTTACAAAAAAAAAAACAATGACGTTTTCGTCTTTTGAGCTTCTAGTCATGAAATCTATGCAGCCTACTCACTCACTTTTTATAGCTACTGTTTACAGGCCTCCTGGGCCATATGCAGTGTTCCTCACCGAGTTCCCTGAATTCCTATCGGATCTTGTAGTCATAGCAGATAATATTCTAATTTTTGGTGACTTTAACATTCACATGGAAAAGTCCACAGACCCACTCCAAAAGGCTTTCGGAGCCATCATCGACTCAGTGGGTTTTGTCCAACATGTCTCTGGACCTACTCACTGCCACAGTCATACTCTGGACCTAGTTTTGTCCCATGGAATAAATGTTGTGGATCTAAATGTTTTTCCTCATAATCCTGGACTATCGGACCACCATTTTATTACGTTTGCAATTGCAACAAATAATCTGCTCAGACCCCAACCAAGGAGCATTAAAAGTCGTGCTATAAATTCTCAGACAACCCAAAGATTCCTTGATGCCCTTCCAGACTGCCTCTGCCTACCCAAGGACGTCAGAGGACAAAAATCAGTTAACCACCTAACCGAGGAACTCAATTTAACCTTGCGCAATACCCTAGATGCAGTTGCACCCCTAAAAACTAAAAACATCTGTCATAAGAAACTAGCTCCCTGGTATACAGAAAATACACGAGCTCTGAAGCAAGCTTCCAGAAAATTGGAACAGAAATGGCGCCACACCAAACTGGAAGTCTTCCGACTAGCTTGGAAAGACAGTACCGTGCAGTATCGAAGAGCCCTCACTGCTGCTCGATCATCCTATTTTTCCAACTTAATTGAGGAAAATAAGAACAATCCGAAATTTCTTTTTGATACTGTCGCAAAGCTAACTAAAAAGCAGCCTTCGCAAATGGAGGATGGCTTTCACTTCAGCAGTAATAAATTTATGAACTTCTTTGAGGAAAAGATCATGATCATTAGAAAGCAAATTACAGACTCCTCTTTAAATCTGGGTATTCCTCCAAAGCTCCATTGTCCTGAGTCTGCACAACTCTGCCAGGACCTAGGATCAAGGGAGATACTAAAGTGTTTTAGTACTATATCTCTTGACGCAATGATGAAAATAATCATGGCCTCCAAACCCTCAAGCTGCATACTGGACCCTATTCCAACTAAACTACTGAAAGAGCTGCTTCCTGTGCTTGGCCCTCCTATGTTGAACATAATAAACGGCTCTCTATCCACCGGATGTGTACCAAGCTCACTAAACGTGGCAGTAATAAAGCCTCTCTTGAAAAAGCCGAATCTTGATCCAGAAATTATAAAAAACTATCGGCCAATATCGAATCTTCCATTCCTCTCAAAAATTTTAGAAAAAGCTGTTGCACAGCAACTCACTGCCTTCCTGGAGACAAACAATGTATACGAAACGCTTCAGTCTGGTTTTAGACCCCATCATAGCACTGAGACTGCACTTGTGAAGGTGGTAAATTACCTTTTAATGACGTCAGACCGAGGCTCTGCATCTGTCCTCGTGCTCCTAGATCTTAGTGCCGCTTTTGATACCATCGATCACCACATTCTTTTGGAGAGATTGGAAACCCAAATTGGTCTACATGGACAAGTTCTGGCCTGGTTTAGATCTTATCTGTCGGAAAGATATCAGTTTGTCTCTGTGAATGGTTTGTCCTCTGACAAATCAATTGTAAATTTCGGTGTTCCTCAAGGTTCCGTTATAGGACCACTATTGTTTTCACTATATATTTTACCTCTTGGGTATGTCATTCGAAAACATAATGTTAAATTTCACTGCTATGCGGACAACACACAGCTGTACATTTCAATGAAACATGGTGAAGCCCCAAAATTGCCCTCGCTAGAAGCCTGTGTTTCAGACATAAAGAAGTGGATGGCTGCAAACTTTCTACTTTTAAACTCGGACAAAACAGAGATGCTTGTTCTAGGTCCCAAGAAACAAAGAGATCTTCTGTTGAATCTGACAATTAATCTGGATGGTTGTACAGTCGTCTCAAATAAAACTGTGAAGGACCTCGGCGTTACTCTGGACCCTGATCTCTCTTTTGAAGAACATATCAAGACTGTTTCAAGGACAGCTTTTTTCCATCTACGTAACATTGCAAAAATCAGAAATGTTCTGTCCAAAAATGACGCAGAAAAATTAATCCATGCTTTTGTTACTTCTAGGCTGGATTACTGCAATGCTCTACTTTCCGGCTACCCGGATAAAGCACTAAATAAACTTCAGTTAGTGCTAAATACGGCTGCTAGAATCCTGACTAGAACCAAAAAATGTGATCATATTACTCCAGTGCTAGCCTCCCTACACTGGCTTCCTGTTAAGGCAAGGGCTGATTTCAAGGTTTTACTGCTAACCTACAAAGCATTACATGGGCTTGCTCCTACCTATCTTTCCGATTTGGTCCTGCCGTACATACCTACACGTATGCTACGGTCACAAGACGCAGGCCTCCTAATTGTCCCTAGATTTTCTAAGCAAACGGCTGGAGGTAGGGCTTTCTCCTATAGAGCTCCATTTTTATGGAATGGTCTGCCTACCAATGTGAGAGACGCAGACTCAGTCTCAACCTTTAAGTCTTTACTGAAGACTTATCTCTTCAGTAGGTCCTATGATTAAGTATAGTCTGGCCCAGGAGTGTGAAGGTGAACGGAAAGGCTGGAGCAACGAACCGCCCTTGCTGTCTCTGCCTTGCCGGTTCCCCTCTTTCCACTGGGATTCTCTGCCTCTAACCCTTTTACAGGGGCTGAGTCACTGGCCTACTGGTGTTCTTCCATGCCGTCCATGGGAGGGGTGCGTCACTTGAGTGGGTTGAGTCACTGACGTGGTCTTCCTGTCTGGGTTGGCGCCCCACCCTAGGGTTGTGCCATGGCGGAGATCGTTGTGGGCTATACTCGGACTTGTCTTAGGACGGTAAGTTGGTGGTTGGAGACATCCCTCTAGTGGTGTGGGGGCTGTGCTTTGGCAAAGTGGGTGGGGTTATATCCTGCCTGTTTGGCCCTGTCCGGGGGTATCATCGGATGGGGCCACAGTGTCTTCTGATCCCTCCTGTCTCAGCCTCCAGTATTTATGCTGCAGTAGTTTATGTGTCGGGGGGCTAGGGTCAGTCTGTTACATCTGGAGTATTTCTCTTGTCTTATCCGGTGTCCTGTGTGTATTTAAATATGCTCTCTCTAATTCTCTCTTTCTGTCTTTCTCTCGGAGGACCTGAGCCCTAGGACCATGCCTCAGGACTACCTGGTATGATGACTCCTTGCTGTCCCCAGTCCACCTGGCCGTGCTGCTCCAGTTTCAACTGTTCTGCCTGCGGCTATGGAACCCTGACCTGTTCACCGGACGTGCTTGTTGCACCCTCGACAACTACTATGATTATTATTATTTGACCATGCTGGTCATTTATGAACATTTTAACATTTTAACATTTTGACCATGTTCTGTTATAATATCCACCCTGCACAGCCAGAAGAGGACTGGCCACCCCTCATAGCCTGGTTCCTCTCTAGGTTTCTTCCTAGGTTTTTGGCCTTTCTAGGGAGTTTTTCCTAGGGAGTTTTTCCTAGCCACCGTGCTTCTTTCACATGCTTTGCTTGCTGTTTGGGGTTTTAGGCTGGGTTTCTGTACAGTACTTTGAGAATATCAGCTGATGTACGAAGGGCTATATAAAAATAAATTTGATTTGATTTGATATTCATCGACCTGGCCAAGGCTTTCGACTCTGTCAATCATCACATTCTTATCGGCAGACTCAACAGCCTTGGTTTCTCAAATGACTGCCTCGCCTGGTACACCAACTACTTCTCAGACAGAGTTCAGTGTGTCAAATCGGAGGGCCTGTTGTCCGGACCTCTGGCAGTCTCTATGGGGTTGCCACAGGGTTCAATCCTCGGGCTGACTCTTTTCTCTGTATACATCAAGGATGTCACTCATGCTGCTGGTGATTCTCTGATCCACCTCTACGCAGACAACACCATTCGGTATACGTCTGGCCCTTCTTTGGACACTGTGTTAACTAACCTCCAGACGAGCTTCAATGCCATACAACTCTCCTTCCATGGCCTTCAACTGCTCTTAGATACAAGCAAAACTAAATGCATGCTCTTCAACCGATCGCTGCCTGCACCTGCCCACCCGTCCAGCATCACTACTCTGGACGGTTCTGACTTAGAATATGTGGACAACTACAAATACCTAGGTGTCTGGCTAGACTGTAAACTCTCCTTCCAGACTCACATTAAGCATCTTCAATTCAAAATTAAATCTACAATCGGCTTCCTATTTCGCAACAAATCATCCTTCACTCATGCTGCCAAACATACCCTAGTAAAACTGACCATCCTACCGATCCTTGACTTCGGCGATGTCATTTACAAAATAGCCTCCAACACTCTACTCAGCAAATTAGATGCAGTCAATCACAGTGCCATCTGTTTTGTCATCACCAAAGCCCCATATACTACCCACCATTGTGACCTGTATGCTCTCGTTGGCTGGCCCTCGCTTCATATTCGTCGCCAAACCCACTGGCTCCAGGTCATCTATAAGTCTTTGCTAGGTAAAGCCCCGCCTTATCTCAGCTCACTGGTCACCATAGCAGCACCCACCCGTAGCACACGCTCCAGCAGGAATATTTCACTGGTCACCCCCAAAGCCAATTCCTCCTTCGACCGCCTTTCCTTCCAGTTCTCTGCTGCCAATGACTGGAACGAACTGCAAAAATCACTGAAGCTGGAGACTCACATCTCCCTCACTAGCTTTAAGCACCAGCTGTCAGAGCAGCTCACAGATCACTGCACCTGTACATAGCCCATCTGTAAATAGCCCATCCAAGTACCTCATCCCCATGCTGTTATTTATTTTGCTCCTTTGCACCCCAGTATCTCTACTTGCACACTCATCATCTGCACATCTATCACTCCAGTGTTTAATTGCTATATTGTAATTATTTCGCCACTATGGCCTATTTATTGCCTTACCTCCGTTATCCTACCTCGTTTGCACACACTGTATATAGACTTTTTCTATTGTATTATTGACTGTATGTTTGTTTATTCCATGTGCAACTCTGTGTTGTTGTTTGTGTTGCACTGATTTGCTTTATCTTGGCCAGGTCGCAGTTGTAAATGAGAACTTGTTCTCAAACTAGCCTACCTGGTTAAATAAAGGTGAAATAACATTTAAAAAAAGGGAAATCTTAACGCTATAGCATGCAATGACATTCTAGACGATTCTGTGCTTCCAACTTTGTGGCAACAGTTTGGGGAAGAGTCCTGACCTCAACCCCATCGAACACCTTTGGGATGAATTGGAACGCCAACTGCCATCCAGACCTAATTGTCCAACATCAGTGCCCAACCTCACTAATGCTCTTGTGGCGAAATGGAAGCAAGACCCGGCAGCAATGTTCCAACATTTTGTGGAAAGACTTCCCAGAAGAGTGGAGGCTGTTATAGCAGCAAAAGGGGGACTAATGCCCATGATTTTGGAGTGAGATGTTCGACGAGCAGGTGTCCACATACTTTTAGTCATGTAGTGTATCATCTTGATCCTGCTGCCATCTACTGTAGACATACCAGAGAGGACTTGGTTGACTTCACTTAACAATGTCTGTTGTTCTTGTTAGGGGTTCAGCAGCGACGCTGGTGAAACCTGTTGTATTTATTGGGGTCTATTATTATTATTCCTCTTCTACCATAGGGGAATATTAAACATCTAATTCCAGTGAGATGGTGATGCCTAGTAGGGGTGTAACCATGTGCAACTCTGTGTTGTTGTTTGTGTTGCACTGCTTTGCTTTATCTTGGCCAGGTCGCAGTTGTAAATGATAACTTGTTCTCAAACTAGCTAAAGGTAAAGGGATTATCGTGTGATAACGAGGAGGGAGTTATCACATGATAGTCCCCAGGTTCTAGGGCCTTATTGCTTTTATAAAACTGTTGCCAAACATATTATACAAATATTAATGACATTGTTTAATCAAAAACATTTTAGCCTCTAGCCACAAAATTAAGGAAATTAGAAGGGGGTTGGGGGGGGGGGGTTCGGCGAGGCCATTTTATTGCCTGCCGAAATTCCCCCCCCCCTTCTAATTTCCTTCATTTTCTCATTGGAGTCAAATACTTTCTGTGGGACACATCAGAGTCAAATACTTTCTATAGAAAAAACTTCACATCAGGATAGGCAAACGAAATGAGTAATTAATGTATGTGTTATATTAAACATAGAGGGAGTCAAATGTAGGCAAGCAATAAACATTTCAGAACAACTACTAGTCAAATAAAACATGGGAGAGATGACGAATTTTGGCAAAGAGATTAATTTATAGACTAATACACTTGAAACAAATAACCAAAATGAAAACTACAGACATTACTAATGCCTCCCCCGCATTCAAACCACCATAAAAAAATGAATTAAACGCAGCCTAACGTGATCATTGACAGCTGCCTTGAAGGACACAAATAAAAAATGCTTTCTGCTACTAAAATCAGTGAAATGTAGGCTAAACTGACAAAGGAGTGAAGAGCAGAAATCTCAACTAGCAAGCAAGTCGCAGCCACTAAAAATGTAGTGGGTGTGCGTTCACTCGAAAGGGGGGGCACGGAGACCCGTGAAGCTACTCAGCCCGTACACTTCACCCTTAGCATTCCTCACACTCCCGTAAAACTCGTGAAGGATAGCATTTAATCCTTCCTTTGTTGTTGTCTCATACTTGCGGATTATTTGGGGATTGTCGACCCCTCCCTTGTCCTGTTCCCACCACTCTGTAAAATCCATGTCTCCCCATTTATGTTGAGAGATATATATATCCAGTTAAAGACGGAAGATTACATACTGTTAGGTTGGAGTCATTAAAACTCGTTTTTCAACCACTCCACAAATTTCTTGTTAACAATCTATAGTTTTGGCAGTCGGTTTGGACATCTACTTTGTACATGACACAAGTAATTTTTCCAACAATTGTTTACAGACAGATTATTTCACTTATAATTCATTGTTTCACAATTCCAGTGGGTCAGAGGTTTACATACACTAAGTAGATTGTGCCTTTAAACAGCTTGGAAAATTCCAGAAAATGACGTCATGGCTTTAGAAGCTTCTGATAGGCTAATTGACGTCATTTCAGTCAATTGGAGGTGTACCTGTGGATGTATTTCAAGGCATACCTTCAAAATCAGTGCCTCTTTGCTTGACATCATGGGAAAATCAAAAGAAATCAGCCAAGACCTCAGAAAGAAATTGTAGACCTCCACAAGTCTGGTTCATCCTTGGGAGCAATTTCCAAACACCTGAAGGTACCACGTTCATCTGTACAAACAATAGTACGCAAGTATAAACACCATGGGACCACGCAGCCATCATATCGCTCAGGAAGGAGACGCGTTCTGTCTTCACGAGATGAACGTACTTTGATGCGAAAAGTGCAGATCAATCCCAGAACAGCAGCAAAGTACCTTGTGAAGATGCTGTAGGAAACAGGTACAAAAGTATCTCTATCCACAGTAAAACGAGTCCTATATCGACATAACCTGAAAGGCCGCTCAGCAAGGAAGAAGCCACTGCTCCAAAACCGCCATTAAAAAAAGCCAGACTACGGTTTGCAACTGCGCATGGGGACAAAGATCGCACTTTTTGGAGAAATGTCCTCTGGTCTGATAAAACAAAAATACAGCCGTTTGGCCATAATGACCATCGTTATGTTTGGAGGATAAAGGGGGAGGCTTGCAAGCCGAAAACACCATCCCAACCATGAAGCACGGGGGTGGCAGCATCATGTTGTGGGGGTGCTTTGCTGCAGGAGGGACTGGTTCACTTCACAAAATAGATGGCATCATGAGGATGGAAAATTATGTGGATATATTGAAGCAACATCTCAAGACATCAGCTTGGAAGCTTGTGGAAGGCAACTTGAAATGTTTGACCCAAGTTAAACAATTTAAAGGCAATGCTACCAAATACTAACTGAGTGTATGTAAACTTCTGACCTACTGGGAATGTGATGAAAGAAATAAAGCTGAAATAAATCACTCTCTACTATTATTTTGACATTTCATATTCTTAAAATAAAGTGGTGATCCTTTTAAAAAAAAGTTTTAAAAAAAAATTTCAACCATTCGAGACCCGTCCCCCTGGGCGAAAAAAAATAAAAATACAATTAATTCCATTCCCCAAGAACCCCCAATTCACCATCAACCAAGAGAATGAACTAAAGAGAAAAAAGGAAAAGACAGAAGAAAACAGCAAACAACAATGCAAAAAAATTAAAATAAACAATACATTTAAAACAAAGGACATCAAAGCGGTGATCCTAACTGACCTAAGACAGGAAATTAGAATTAAATGTCAGGAATTGTGAAAAACTGAGTTGTAATGTATTTGGCTAAGCTGTATGTAAACCTCCTACTTCAACTGTACTTCAGTCTCAGACTGCCATCATTGAAGTCGTTTGTGATGACATCAAAACGAGAGGTTTTGTACAAAACAAAGTCAACAGCAACAGGATCATCTCTAATCAGAGTATCAAAGCCAATGATGAATTTTCAAAACGGTGCTTAACTCACATGTGTTCTGGCTCTGGCCAGATTTCCATTCTAGAATTCGTCAGGGGAGTACTCAGATCCAGATTCATTGCGGAGAAGAAACTAACTTCAGTGGGCGTGGCGTAGCGTTTGGCTGGAGCAAGGAGTTTGGGTAGCCAGGCAAGTAACCTGTAGGCTGTTTTTGGATGATTTAGACCTGCAGACAGGACAGGTGTCAGGTCTCGTGGCATCCATTTTGTTTATCTTTTTTTACGCAAAACCAAAAGAACACAAGAGCTGATAATGCTACTGAACAGACATGAACCATATGCCTGTAGTGTTAAGAGTCCTGATACATACTGAGCCAAAGTATCCCAGTTTCTGTGCCGAGAGCACCATCTCTTGAGTAGTAGCACAATCAGGATTCCCCAGATTAGAAGATAACAGCACACAGCAGGGTGGTGGAGACGCTGGTGATGATGCTGACCATCATAGAGGGTAGTGGGAGATGGGCAGGGCTTCTTGACGGCTGGGTAAATGGGGATCAGCGTTATCGCAGTAGCTGGAGGACATGGAAGCTGTAGGGAGATATCAACTATGGGGAAAATCCGATCAGTGTGCTTTGGCACTCATACAAGATAACTATCAGACACACAATTGTACCAAAAATAACCACTAAAGAACAGTATTTCTAAACAGTTTTTTTTATCTAGGACCAACAGGCTATGCTTATTTGAAACTCATGGAAAACAGAAAGGAAAACGCCGGACGCTGCTGCTCATGTTCCCATGTGTAACGGCTGTCTTCGTGAAGAGAGGACCAAGGTGCAGCGGGTTGCGTGTTCATCATTATATTTATTGAATGTGAACACCAAAAAACAATAAACAACGAAACGACAACAGGAAACAGTTTTGCAGGCTACACCAACACAATGCAAAAACAACTACCCACGATTAACAAACAAAACACATCCCTATATATAGGACTCTCAATCAAAGGCAACTACAAACACCTGCCTTCAATTGAGAGTCCAACACCCAATTACCTAACATAGAAAATACTAAACTAGAAAGAACATAGAATTACAAAAACATAGAACATAACCCAAAACCCGGAAATAATAAATCAAACACCCTTCTAAACAAACCACCACCCCGAACCACATAAAACAAATACCCTCTGCCACGTCCTGACCAAACTACAATCACAAATAACCCCTATACTGGTCAGGACGTGACACCATGTGATAAAGGTGCAGACCCCGGATGCACCTCAAAAAACAAAAAATAAATAAATAAACCCCTAACTAAAGGGGAGGGAAAGGAGGGTGGCTGCCGTCAACGATGGCACCTGTGCTACACCCCCCCTCCCCAACCCACCTATACTGGAGGTGGCTCAGGTGCGGGACGTGGACCCCGATCCACCCTTGGCTTAGCCCACTTAGGTGGCACCCCTGGCTGCGCCCGGCTGGCGGGCGACCCTGGCGGCTCCGGACTGGCTGGGCGGCTCCGGCGGCTCCGGACTGGCGGGCGGCTCCGGCGGCTCCGGACTGGTGGGCGGCTCCGGCGGCTCCGGACTGGCGAGCGGCTCCGGCGGCTCCGGACTGGCGGGCGGCTCCGGACTGGCAGGTGGCTCCGGACTGGCGGGCGGCTCCGGACTGGCGGGCGGCTCCGGCGGCTCCGAACTGGCGGGCGGCTCTGGCGGCTCCGGACTGGTGGCAGACTCACCCAGTTCCGGGTTGCAGGCAGACTCACCCGGTTCCGGACAGTGGGCCGTCTCCCCTGGTTCCGGACAGTGGGCCGTCATCCCTGGTTCCGGACAGTGGGCCGTCTCCCCAGGTTCCGGACAGTCTGGACAAGGCACTGTTGCCGGATACTCTGGACGAGGCACTGTTGCCGGATACTCTGGACGAGGCACTGTTGCTGGATACTCTGGACGAGGCACTGTTGCCGGATACTCTGGACGAGGCACTGTTGCCGGATACTCGGGCCTGGTCTGACGCACTGGAAGCCTGATGCGTGGGGCTGGTGGTGGAGGTACCAGCCTGGGGACACGCACCTCAGGGCTAGTGCGAGGAGCGGGAACAGGCTGAGTTAGAGTGGGCTGACGCACTGGAAGCCTGATGCGTGGTGCTGGTACTGGACGTGCCAGCCTGGAGACACGCACCTCAGGGCTAGTGCGAGGAGCGGGAACACGCTGAGTTAGAGTGGGCTGACGCACTGGAAGCCTGATGCGTGGTGCTGGTACTGGACGTGCCAGCCTGGAGACACGCACCTCAGGGCTAGTGCGAGGAGAGGGAACAGGCTGAGTTGGACTGGGCTGACTCACTGGAAGCTTGATGCGTGGTGCTGGTACTGGACGTGCCAGCCTGGAGACACGCACCTCAAGGCTAGTGCGTGTAGCGGGAAACACTGGACCGTAGAGGCGCACTGGCGGTCTCGAGCGCAGGACCCCTACTGGCTGGATGCCCACTTTCCCCTGGCACATGCGGGGCGCTGGTACTGCGCGTACCGGCCTGAAAATACCCGGCCTCGTCACAGCACCCATCACCCCAAAGCACGGGACCTGTCCAGTCAATGGTCATTTGGAAAAAACATGGAGATTTGGCTTGGGACTTAATCCTCGCCCAACCAAACTACCCGTGTGCCCCCCCCAAAAAAATTATTGGGGCTGCCTCTCGTGCTCTACCTGCCTCCCAGGCAGGTTATCACAGTGGTCCAATAATTGTTCCCATGTCCAGTCAATTCTAGACTCCAATACCTCCAGCGACCAGGATGCCATCTCCTCCCGAGCGCGTTGCTTCCTCCACTCCAGGTGCTGCTCCCTATAGTCCACCCGTAATTCTCTTTGCTCCTTTCTCCGCTGCTTGGTCCATTTTTGGTGGGTAGTTCTGTAACGGCTGTCTTCGTGAAGAGAGGACCAAGACGCAGCGGGTTGCGTGTTCATCATTATATTTATTGAATATGAACACCAAAAAACAATAAACAACGAAACGACGACAGGAAACAGTTTTGCAGGCTACACCAACGCAATGCAAAAACAACTACCCACAATTAACAAACAAAACACATCCCTATATATAGGACTCTCAATCAAAGGCAACTACAAACACCTGCCTTCAATTGAGAGTCCAACACCCAATTACTTAACATAGAAAATACTAAACTAGAAAGAACATAGAATTACAAAAACATAGAACATAACCCAAAACCCAAAACCCGGAAATAATAAATCAAATGCCCTTCTAAACAAACCACCACCCCGAACCACATAAAACAAATACCCTCTGCCACGTCCTGACCAAACTACAATCACAAATAACCCCTATAGTGGTCAGGACGTGACACCATGTGATATTTATTTCTAACAACGTTTCTACCCTTAGGTCTTCGTCAGACATCCATTTCCCAGGTGGGGGTGGAAGGTCCCATATATAGGGGCAGTACTCAGTAACATCACTTCCTGAAACAGGAGGTAAAAATGTATAACATAGGTTCACAGTATTAACATTCAATGTATAAAAATACAAGATCATACACAAGGAATGTGATCAATATTTACAGTAATATACATACACATACAATAATCAATTAGAATAAAAAAAACAATTTGGACATTTTGAAACTATAAAAACGGTATCAAGTCAAACTGCTTGTTAAGGCAAAGAGGAAACAGTATGATGAGCCTGTGAATCCAGAAAGATTCCCTTTGAAGAAGTTTCCTCTCAATGTCCCCTCCCCTGCGTGACATCTTGATCATTTCTATTCCAATATATCTCAGAGTACTAATAGGATGTCCAGCTTGTACAAAATGAGCAGCAACCAGATTTTGTCTCACCTGTCCGTATATTGCTGCGGTGCTCACTGATCCGTGTCTTAAGGGTTCTACGGGTTTTCCCTATGTAAGACAGACCACAAGGACATTTCAACATGTAAATAACATTGGTGGACATGCAGGTAATCAAGCCTTTGCTCTTAAATCTTTGTCCTGTGCAGGGTGGGTAAGTGAGTTGCATTTGTACGTGAAGCTGCATTGAGCACATTGGCCACATTTGTAATTACCCTCTGGAACCTTGTCCAAGAAGGTTTCCCTTTTCTCTGGTGGGTAATCAGTTTTAACCACAATGAAAGAACCAAGGGGAGTGACAGATATAGGGAAGATAATCAAGGAGGTGATGGAGTTCAGGTGAGTGTCATGAGGCGCTGGTGCGTGAGACGATGGTGACAGGTGTGTGGGATAATCAGCAGCCTGATGACCTAGATATCAGAGAGGGAGTATACGTGACAGTACCCCCTCCCCGACACGCGGCTCCAGCCGCAGGACGCCGACAAAGGGGATGAACCCGGGGATCAGGAGTGGACTGGTCACCCTGGCTAAGGCACGGGAACCCGTCGAGCCGGCTGGGGCGCGGGAGCCCGTCGTTCCAGCGGAGGCATGAAAGCCCGGCGAGCCGGCGGAGGCAGGGGAGCCCGGCGATCCAGCTGAGGCATTAAAGCCCGATGAGCCATCTGAGGCAGGGGCGCCTGTCGATCCAGCTGAGGAATGAGAGCCTGTAGCGGCTCCCGGACCCGACGTCATTTACACTGACACAAAAACAAACAAAAAAACACTCCCTGATGCTTCCCTTAGGTGCTATTCTGTAACGAGTGCGCTGAGAGTCAGGAAGCAAGTACAGGGAGTGAGTGTTTTAATAACAAAACAATAAACACAAAACAAACAACGCACCGACATGAAACAGAGTCAATAACACCCGAGGAAAGTACCAAGGGGAGTGACAGATATAGGGAAGATAATCAAGGAGGTGATGGAGTTCAGGTGAGTGTCATGAGGTGCTGGTGCGCTTGACGATGGTGACAGGTGTGTGGGATAATCAGCAGCCTGATGACCTAGAGGTCGGAGAGGGAGTATACTCGACAGTACCGGTACCCCCGTATATAGCCTCGCTTGTTATTTTACTGCTGCGGTTTAATTATTTGTTACTTTAATTTTCTACTTATCTATTTTCTACTTAACCAATAATGTTTTAAGAAGTTAAATAAGTGTTAAGGGCTTGTAAGAAAGCATTTCACTGTAAGGTCTACACCCGTTGTTTTCGGCGCATGTTACAAATACAATTTGATTTGATTTGTGTGAGGTCCGTGGTCTATTTCTGATAAGAAGCATCAGAGCTGCATAGTCGTCTGATGCGACTGAATGGACTTTTAGGGAGACTTTTAATATGTGGATGTGAATGAAAGCTGTCACCTCTAAGCAGGGGCGGAAATCCCAGGGGGGACGGGGGGGACACGACCCCCCATCCTGTGAAAAATATGATTTGTCCCCCCCAATATATCACTGTAAACATAACTATGTAATTTTAAATAATATTAATAATACGCAATGAATGCAATTGTGCTGATTATAGACACTTAATAGCACGTTTTTAAGTTTCAAAAGATTGCGACCCCCCACCCTTTGCCTCACAATGGTTTGATCCACTGCCAGTTCCTTAGTTGGCAACAGAGGGTTTGTATCTACTGTCTGAAAGGCACTCAATGCACGTAACTGACGTGAGGTTCATCCAGTCAATCGCGCCATAGCAATGTTTTGTTTTATGTTGGCAGGGTTCACACACACACTAGCTGAATTTGCAGAGTTAGCGCGCAAATATGAACTATTAAGCTAGCTAGTACCTATTCCATTTATGTGGCGTCATCAAAGATGGAATCTTTGCTATTGTCAATTTATTCCAAGATCAGCATGCAGATGTATGTTAGTGCTTCAAAGTCCCTGTGATAAGGTTAGCGATAAACTGAAGTCCAAACTGAACAGAACTACACTCTCTTCTACCATTGTCTTAAATATATTTAATGGTCTCGTTGAAAAAGCTAAATTGTGGCAAGGGAACTTTTATTTATTTATTTTATTTCACCTTTATTTAACCCGGGTAGCAAAGATTATAACAAACACCACTGAAACGGAATTGGTGCTCGCTAGCTTTGCAAATTCAGCTATTGTTGGAAGCCAGCCAATATGAAATAAACGATTAAAATTACAAAAGGTTGCAGCATATGTTGTGTAAATGGTGAACTCATACAGCTGTCAACTCTTGTCACTGCAATCCGTTTCACATTTGCTAGCTACCTTTTAGATCGAAGCCCATATAGAATGATAGAAGATAAGATGATAGAAGCCCATCTCCTACTGTAAATAACCTACACACTGTGTGTGTGTGTGTGTGTAGCCAGCCAGGTAGAAAAATGGCAGAAAAAAGAAAAAAGACAGACATCAGAGTATTTTTCAGTACCCCAAAACGCAAAGTAAGAACCCTAGTAGCCTAATATCTCAAAGACTAGTTGATAAAATGTTCATAAGAAAGAAGTGAAATGCTAATGGTAATGTTTCACAATGATGTCATTAGGCAGAGCAGGCAACAGATGGCACACAGACAGCAGAGCTGGGGACAGATTTGCAGGGACAGACTGGCAGAGACAGGGAGTCTCAGGTAAGTTTGTTGAGTCTTTGTTTTGCAACATTATAAACTGGTAACTGAACTAAGATTTGTTAAAGGCAATGGTATTGCTGTTGTGATTAGTTGTGTAGTTTTGGGTACCGGTAGTTAGGAGTATGGCAAACACCTTATTTCTTTGGTTCCTCAACATACATTTACCATATTACAACGTAGGCTATGTGTTACAGCACTACTTTTGGTGTCCCCCTCAGGGATTGCTCTTGAGAAAATTTCATGTAATTGTCCCCTCCAAAGTTGATATCAGATTTTCGCCCCTGCCTCTAAGGAGGGTATTCCTGTCCGCAGATTTTCTATAGAGAGATCTGTAGAGAGAGAGGTTTTGTCCTTAATAACCATCATATCAAGAAAACTGATTTGTGATAGATCATAGTTAATGGTGAAATTAAGGTGTTCATTCATAGAGTTTAGATAAGCATGGAATTCCAAAAGTTCTTCCTGTGTGCCTGTATAGATAATGAAAATGTCATCCAAATATCTCCAAATTAGGAGAATATTGGAGAGAAAAGGGTTAAGGTCTGGATTCAGCACCACCTGTTTTTTCAAACATTACTAGATATACAGTGAGGGGAAAAAGTATTTGATCCCCTGCTGATTTTGTACGTTTGCCCACTGACAAAGAAATTATCAGTCTATAATTTTAATGGTAGGTTTATTTGAACAGTGAGAGACAGAATAACAACCAAAAAATCCAGAAAAACGCATGTCAAAAATGCTATAAATTGATTTGCATTATAATGAGGGAAATAAATATTTGATCCCCTCTCAATCAGAAAGATTTCTGGCTCCCAGGTGTCTTTTATACAGGTAACGAGCAGAGATTAGGAGCACACTCTTAAAGGGAGTGCTCCTAACTGCAGTTTGTTACCTGTATAAAAGACACATGTCCACAGAAGCAATCAATCAATCAATCAGATTCCAAACTCTCCACCATGGCCAAGACCAAAGAGCTCTCCAAGGATGTCAGGGACAAGATTGTAGACCTACACAAGGCTGGAATGGGCTACAAGACCATCGCCAAGCAGCTTGGTGAGAAGGTGACAACAGTTGGTGCGATTATTCGCAAATGGAAGAAACACAAAAGAACTGTCAATCTCCCTCTGCCTGGGGCTCCATGCAAGATCTCAACTCGTGGAGTTGCAATGATCATGAGAACGGTGAGGAATCAGCCCAGAACTACACGAGAGGATCTTGTCAATGATCTCAAGGCAGCTGGGACCATAGTCACCAAGAAAACAATTGGTAACACACTACGCCGTGAAGGACTGAAATCCTGCAGCGCCCGCAAGGTCCCCCTGCTCAAGAAAGCACATATACATGCCCGTCTGAAGTTTGCCAATGAACATCTGAATGATTCAGAGGACAACTGGGTGAAAGTGTTGTGGTCAGATGAGACCAAAATGGAGCTCTTTGGCATCAACTCAACTAGCCGTGTTTGGAGGAGGAGTAATGCTGCCTATGACCCCAAGAACACCATCCCCACCGTCAAACATGGAGGTGGAAACATTATGCTTTGGGGGTGTTTGTCTGCTAAGGGGACAGGACAACTTCACCGCATCAAAGGGACGATGGACGGGGCCATGTACTGTCAAATCTTGGGTGAGAACCTCCTTCCCTCAGCCAGGGCATTGAAAATGGGTCGTGGATGGGTATTTCAGCATGACAATGACCCAAAACACACGGCCAAGGCAACAAAGGAGTGGCTCAAGAAGAAGCACATTAAGGTCCTGGAGTGGCCTAGCCAGTCTCCAGACCTTAATCCCATAGAAAATCTGTGGAGGGAGCTGAAGGTTCGAGTTGCCAAACGTCAGCCTCGAAACCTTAATGACTTGGAGAAGATCTGCAAAGAGGAGTGGGACAAAATCCCTCCTGAGATGTGTGCAAACCTGGTGGCCAACTACAAGAAATGTCTGACCTCTGATTGCCAACAAGGGTTTTGCCACCAAGTACTAAGTCATGTTTTGCAAAGGGGTCAAATGCTTATTTCCCTCATTAAAATGCAAATCATTTAATAACATTTTTGACATGTGTTTTCCTGGATTTTTTTGTTGTTATTCTGTCTCTCACTGTTCAAATAAACCTACCATTAAAATTATAGACTGATTGTTTCTTTGTCAGTGGGCAAACGTACAAAATCAGCAGGGGATCAAATACTTTTTTCCCCCACTGTATATCATTTATCAGATTCAACTCTGACTGCTATCGAGCAAATCTCTGTTGCACTTGTAAAACTATAGTCAAGTCCAGCCCCAAGGACCGCCAGAGGGCTCTATTATTCCTGACGTTCTCTGATCTCTGGTGTCCCAAAGCAGTCAGCCCAGCGGGTGATACACTCGTCTGTCCCCGCGACGAGCAGGTACATAAAACATCCTCCATTCAGGCTGCAAAGGCATTGGTTTCCTCCTAAACTAGCTTCAATGGCAACCAGGCCTAAAAACCAGGGAAAATAATGGTACCGTCCGAAATAAAATAAAATGTGCTAACACCATATTAGGGTGGTTAATGCTACTTCCTGAGGTTGCATACCGCCAATCTGGTTTCACCATTCTGTTGTTTACCCTTGGATGAACTCACCTGTGACAATGGCATCGCCTTGGTCTGTGACCACCATGAATTCATTATTTATTTTACCTTTATTTAACCAGGTAGGCTAGTTAAGAACAAGTTCTCATTTACAACTGCGACCTGGCCAAGATAAAGCAGTGCGACACAAACAACACAGTTACACATGGAATAAACAAACATACAATCAATAACACAATAGAGGAAGTCTATATACAGTGTGTGCAAATGAGGTAGGAAAAGGGGTTGAGGCAATAAATAGGCCATAGTGGCGAAATGAATTACAGTTTGGCAAATTAAACACTGGGATGATAGATGTGCAGAAGATGAGTGTGCAAGTAGCAGTACTGGGGTGCAAAAGAGCAAAATAAATAACATGGTGATGAGGTAGTTGGATGGGCTATTTACAGATTGGCTATGTACAGGTGCAGTGATCTGTGAGCTGCTCTGACAGCTGGTGCTAAAAGCTAGTGAGGGAGATATGAGTCTCCAGCTTCAGTGATTTTTGCAGTTCGTTCCAGTCATTGTCAGCAGAGAACTGGAAGGAAAGGCGGCCGAAGGAGGAGTTGGCTTTGGGGATGACTAGTGAAATATACCCGCTGGAGCGCCTGCTGCGGGTGGGTGCTGCTATGGTGACCAGTGAGCTGAGATAAGGCGGGGCTTTACCTAGCAACGACTTATAGATGACCTGGAGCCAGTGGGTTTGGCGACGGATATGAATCGAGGGCCAGCCAACGAGAGCATACAGGTCGCAGTGGTGGGTAGTATATGGGGCTTTGGTGACAAAACGGATGACACTGATTGACTGCATCTAATTTGCTGAGTAGAGTGTTGGAGGCTATTTTGTAAATGACATCGCCGAAGTCAAGGATTGGTAGGATGGTCAGTTTTACTAGGGTATGTTTGGCAGCATGAATGAAGGATGCTTTGTTGTGAAATAGGAAGCCGATTGTAGATTTAATTTTGGATTGGAGATGCTTAATGTGAGTCTGGAAGGAGAGTTTACAGTCTAGCCAGACACCTAGGTATTTGTAGTTCTCCACATATTCTAAGTGTCACAGCTGTCTTCAGGAAAGGACCAAAATGCAGCAGAGTTAGTATTCATCCTTCAATTTAATTGGAAAGAACACTATACAAAAACAAAAAAACAAGGAAACTGACAGCCAACAGTCCTGTCAGGTGCAACCACACTAAACAAGAAACAATTACCCACAACCCCAAAGAAAAACACACACTCCTATATAGGACTTCCAATCAAAGGCAACTCAACACACCTGCCTTCAATTGGGAGTCTTAATCACCAACAACCATTCACACACACACAAAAACCCTGCCACATCCTGACCAAAACTAATCCAATTGCTCCCTCTGCTGGTCAGGATGTGACAGTACCCCCCCTCAAGGTGCAGACCCCGTAATGCACCTTACAAAAAGAAAACACAACAAAAAATCCCCAATACCCCAACAAAACCAATAAACAATAACCCCTAAACAATAAGGGAGGGAAGGGAGGGAAGGGAGGGTGGCTGCCGTCAACGACGGCATTGTGCTACACCCTCCCTCCCCAACCCACCTATCCTGGAGGTGGCTCAGGTGCAGGACGTGGACCTCGCTCCACCTTCGTTGTCGCCCACTTCGGTGGCGCCGATAGCTGCGCCGGGCAGCCGGGCCACTCGGGCTGACCCTGGCAGACGGACCACTCGGGCATCTCTGGGCAGTCGGGCCGCTCTGGCATCTCCGGGCAGTCGGGCCGCTCTGGCATCTCCGGGCAGTCGGGCCGCTCTGGCATCTCCGGGCAGTCGGGCCGCTCTGGCATCTCCGGGCAGTCGGGCCGCTCTGGCATCTCCGGGCAGTCGGGCCGCTCTGGCGACTCCTGACTGGCAGGCAGCTCTGGCGACTCCTGACTGGCAGGCAGCTCTGGCGACTCCTGACTGGCAGGCAGCTCTGGCGACTCCTGACTGGCAGGCAGCTCTGGCGACTCCTGACTGGCAGGCAGCTCTGGCGACTCCTGACTGGCAGGCAGCTCTGGCGACTCCTGACTGGCAGGCAGCTCTGGCGACTCCTGACTGGCAGGCAGCTCTGGCGACTCTGGCGACTCTGGCAAAACTGCCCTTGTGCCCCCCCCAAAAAAATTATTGGGGCTGCCTCTCGAGTTTCCTAAACTCTTCCTTCGCCCTGGAAACGCTCCTCCTTAGCTCTGCCCACGTCCATCCTTCCTCCTCGTTCCTCTGCTGCTTGGTCCTGGTTTGGTGGGTAATTCTGTCACAGCTGTCTTCAGGAAAGGACCAAAACGCAGCAGAGTTAGTATTCATCCTTCAATTTAATTGGAAAGAACACTATACAAAAACAAAAAAACAAGGAAACTGACAGCCAACAGTCCTGTCAGGTGCAACCACACTAAACAAGAAACAATTACCCACAACCCCAAAGAAAAACACACACTCCTATATAGGACTCCCAATCAAAGGCAACTCAACACACCTGCCTTCAATTGGGAGTCCTAATCACCAACAACCATTCACACACACACACAAAAACACTGCCACATCCTGACCAAAACGAATCCAATTGCTCCCTCTGCTGGTCAGGATGTGACACTAAGTCAGAACCATCCAGAGTAGTGATGCTGGACGGGTGGGCAGGTGTGGGCAGCGATCAGTTGAAGACCATGCATTTAGTTTTACTTGCATTTAAGAGCAGTTGGAGGCCACGGAAGGAGAGTTGTATGGCATTGAAGCTCGTCTGGAGGTTAGTTAACACAGTGTCCAAAGAAGGGCCAGGAGTATACAGAATGGTGTTGTCTGCATAGAGGTGGATCAGAGAATCACCAGCAGCAAGAGCGACATCATTGATGCATACAGAGAAAAGAGTCAGCCCGAGGATTGAACCCTGTGGCACCCCCATAGAGACTGCCAGAGGTCCGGACAACAGGCCCTCTGATTTGACATACTGAACTCTGTCTGAGAAGTAGTTGGTGAACCAGACAAGGCAGTCATTTGAGAAACCAAGGCTGCCAATAAGAATGTGGAGATTGACAGAGTTGAAAGCCTTGGCCAGGTCGATGAATACAGCTGCACAGTATTGTCTCTTATCGATGGCGGTTATGATATCGTTTAGGACCTTGAACGTGACCAGCTCGGAAACCAGATTGCATAGTGGAGAAGGTATGTTGGGATACGATATGGTCGGTGATCTGTTTGTCAACTTGGCTTTCGAAGACCTTAGAAAGACAGGGAAGGATAGATATAGGTCTGTAGCAGTTTGGGTCTAGAGTGTCTCGGATGACCGCGGCAGCTTTCCAATCTTTGGGGATCTCAGACGATACGAAAGAGGTTGAACAAGCTAGTAATAGGGGTTGCAACAATTTCGGCAGATAATTTTAGGAAGAGAGGGTCCAGATTGTCTAGCCCTGCTGATTTGTAGGGGTCCAGATTTTGCAGCTCTTTCAGAACATCAGCTATCTGGATTTGGGTGAAGGAGAAATGGGGGAGGCTTGGGCAAGTTGCAGTGAGGGGTGCAGGGCTGTTGACCGGGGTAGGGGTAGCCAGGTGGAAAGCATGGCCAGTCGTAGAAAAATGCTAATTGAAGTTCTCAATTATCGCAGATTTATTGGTGGTGACAGTGTTTCCTAGCCTCAGTGCAGTGGGCAGCTGGGAGGAGGTGCTCTTATTCTCCATGGACTTTACAGTGTCCCAGAACTTAGTGTTAATGCAACAGGGTGCAAATTTCTGTTTGAAAAAGCTAGCCTTTGTTTTCCTAACTGCCTGTGTATATTGGTTTCTAACTTCCCTGAAGAGTTGCATATCACGGTGGCTATTTGATGCTAATGCAGTATGCCACAGAATGTTTTGCCACAGACCCATTACGGACGCAGGCAAAGAGGCAGTGATCACTGAGATCCTGGTTGAAGACAGCAGAGTTGTATTTGGAGGGCAGGTTGGTTAGGATGATATCTATGAGGGTGCCCGTGTTTACAGATTTAGTGTTGTACCTGGTGGGTTCATTGATAATTTGTGTGAGATTGAGAGCATCAAGCTTAGATTGTAGGATGGCCGGGGTGTTAAGCATGTCACAGTTTAGGTCACCTAACAGCACGAGCTCTGAAGATAGATGGGGGCAATCAATTCGCATTCGGGGTCCAGGACACAGCTGGGGGCAGAAGGTGGTCTATAGCAAGGAGCAACGGTAAGAGATTTGTTTCTGGAGAGGTGGATTTTAAAATTATAAGCTCAAATTGTTTGGGCACAGACCTGGATAGTAAAACAGAATTCATACTCCTCGGTGTCTGCCATCTTGGTATTTGTCAACAACATGAAGACATTCATATTCTTGTTGTTCCAGGATGGCTCAGCCATTCGAGCACTGTCATTCTAAAACAAAGTAATTCTGGCTCATGCTGTGCTGTTCAATCACAACAATGCAGGATATTCAGCCACTCTTGGAGGACAATGGAAATTGAATAGAACTGCATTCCAATGCATTTCAAAATGTGGCCATCATAACACCCTGATGAAGACTATACACTGAGTATACAAAACATTAACACCTGCTCTTTCCATTACAGAAACTGACAAGGTGAATCCAGGTGAAAGCTATGATCCCTTAATGATGTCACTTGTTAAATATTTGTGCAGTAATTATATAAATTTTTCTCACATGGTTTACTGCTTTTGGTTCCTTAAAACGTATTAAAACAGTTTAGACCTTAGAACAAAAAAATTCAGATTAGCCTCCCCATCAATTATGATTCTTTTTTTTTAAAGATTATAGTAATTAAAATCAATAACAATTTTCATCATTTTTACAGAACCTAAACAGTGGCAAAGGTGTGGGATTTGAAAAGGAATTTCAAAGTGTGAAATATACAAAAGAAAAACAGGGGACAACAAAAAAGTATGTTATATGGGTTAAGATGTGGAGTAGGCCTCAAGCAGGCACATCTTCAACAAATCGCTTGATATACACTTCACACAGAAAACAAAACAAATTTTGTTGAACTGCGAAATAAACAAAACTTTACACATGAACATCTCAAACCACCATAATAGAGCTAAGCCAAAAGTCCAAGCTTCTTTGAAAGAGCCCTGACCAGTGCCAAACAGGCTAGCATATAAATCGATTAATCATTCTAGCTGTATCTATAGTGCCAACTGCCAATCATGTACTGAAGTAAGAAGGAACTGATACAAGATTTGGCAGGAATTATGGGAGGCGGAGTCTTGTTGTGGACGCCATTCACCTCAAGCTTCCACAATACAACAGATTAGTCAGTCTAAATGTAATGTCATCAGCAACATGATAGCAGTAAAACATAATGGGAACTGAAACAGTCATTCTATAACTACAAAATTAAGACAATAGCAGCCTCTTTCATAACATAAAACAATTGTGGCATTTACAAAAGTATCATAACCAACCACCAGGTAAACATTTACATGTTCAACTTGAAACTGATAACTAATTCTCTCAGATTACTAATTGACTCGTTTTTCAGGTTTACAGTTGCGTTCCATTGCACTGCCTTCATGGAGGCGAACCCTGGGCAAGATATAAATATAGATCTGAATTTTCCACCAGCAGATGGTGCAAGACAAGAAGAAAGGAGAAAGAGGAAGGCCAACAACAAACAGCTGTGGGAGGAGCGACAGGTTGACTTCTGGTAATGGTTATATGTTACATTCAGTGCCAAAAATAATAAAACAAAGTCAAGTCAAAGGTTGCATTCCAAATGGCACCCTATTCCCTCTGGTCAAAAGTAGTGCACTATATAGGGAATTGGGTGCCATTTGGGACTCAAACAAATAGAATAGATGGGGACTCATTCTTCCCAGAGGTATTGTAGCAGGATCAAAGCCCAGGGAGAATAGTGGCAGATGCAGTAGTAGCTCTTGAAACCTGATGATCAACATGTTTACAGTTTCATTCCATTGCACTTCCTGGACCTGAGCAAGATAGATATAGATCTGCATTTTACACCAGCAGATCGAGCAAGACAAGGAGAAAGAGGAAGGCCAACAACTAAATCTGTGGTAGGAGCAACAGGCTGGCTTTTGGTTATAAGAGTGGTTGTTGTACAGTCTTGCGAAACACTCTTTCAGAAGGTAAACCAGTTTTACTACATGTTTTCAGAAAAGTGCAGTGTTCAAATTGAATGTTCGCACAACCTTAGTATAGAACAGCATGTAACGTTATAGTGATTAGATGGTATGGTGTTACAGTATAGTAATAACAACCAATATGGTAGAATCTACAGTAGAGGAAACGTGGAATGTTAAACCATGCACCTTGTAGTATAGTGTGTACAGTGATTAGATTACCTGGTATTACAGTATACCAATGTTCTACAGTGGTAGAATCTAGAGTATAGTGTGTACAGTGATTAGATTACCTGGTATTACAGTATACCAGTGTTCTACAGTGGTAGAATCTAGAGTATAGTAGTGTGTACAGTGACTAGATTACCTGGTATTACAGTATACCAATGTTCTACAGTGGTAGAATCTAGAGTATAGTGATTAGATTACCTGGTATTACAGTATACCAATGTTCTACAGTGGTAGAATCTAGAGTATAGTGATTAGATTACCTGGTATTACAGTATACCAATGTTCTACAGTGGTAGAATCTAGAGTATAGTGATTAGATTACCTGGTATTACAGTATACCAATGTTCTACAGTGGTAGAATCTAATGCATAGTGACACCATGGTTACCCTGTATAGAAACATTGATATATAGGGCAGTTACATATCATTTGTAATCAACCACAGACTTTAAAGGCTGCCATCATCTGTAGATTGTGAAGAAACAAATGCTTCAATCAGAATGACCTGAATGCCAAAGTGACTGTCACCGGACACTTATTGATCGCCCCTTATTGATCATCAAGGAAACAGTCCCTTCCAGAGACTGCCAGTTAACGAATCAGTTACTAACGACTGAAATGCTGGTCCTGTGGACTGTCACTGTTTAGACCTGGAAAGATGGAGTGAGTGAGAGAAAGAAAGAGAGAGAAAGAGCATATTGTTACACAATAATAGAAAGTGAAAACAGGAGAGACTTTTCACTAATCATTACAAGGAGCACAAGCGGCATGTAAACTACAATCATTAAAAAAAAACATGTCCCCTGTGAAGCTATGATGCTGAACAGAAAGAGAGCTATTATAGATACAATATGTTTTAGATGTACAATAGTGATAGACATATTAGATGTAGATAGAACATACAGTAAGGATAGCTTTTCCTTCTGCCTCATCAGCGTGGTGCGTGTCAGTTGGGTGGCCACTGTGACCTATAACCGACAAGGACAAGTCAGAAGCTGATCTGTGACATATTGTGGAGGAATGTCATGTAATGTTTCAATCTCCAGAGGACCATTGCCTCCTCCAAAGTTCAGTGAAAATAAGAGTTGGGCAGAATGTTTTTTAAAGTTAGTCAAGAGACTTGCAAGTAGGGCTGGGCGATATGGCCTAAAAGTAACATCTCCATTCTTTTCAGAGGTTAGGACGATTACCGATATATCTCGATTTCTTGTTTTTCTCTAAACAAATTTAAAATAGGCCAACACTTAATTCTTAACTGAATTTTCTTTATTAAAACTAAAAAATATAAGGCCTCAATGCCTATTTGTGCAAAACAAATGAACACATCCACGTGTCTATTCTATTGTTTAGGAATGTTTGACCACAAGCTGTTTGAATGTAATTTATATAATCATTTTGATTGAAAATGTATTCATTTAGTTAATTTGTTGTTATAATTAAACAGCCTGTAGTTATTTGCTATTGGATTGGCAGAATGAGACAACTACTAACACATTAGCCTACAGCTGGCCTGAACATAACTTTCTTGAATGCACTTTAATTATCCAATGTCACACTTACCGATGGCGAGGTGAAGCCTGTGCCCAAAGCACTGCAGGCGGGTCCAGTTGTTCAAGCGCAATGCTTTTATCATGTTGCTCCTGCTGTCAGTTGTCATGCACACCTGTTGGTCTTCACTGATCTTCCACGATGCCAGAGTCTTTGAGATCCTGGGCTATTACTTCACCCGTATGATCATCGGGGAAGTAAGACGTCTGGAGGCAGACGTTTTATAAATTCCAGTCTTCATTTATGTAGTGGACTGTCAAATTTAGGTATGGCTCTGACATTTTGCTCAACCATAGATCGTCTGTGGTGGAAAAATAAGAAACACTAGCCAGCTTCTCTGCGACTCTTTCGCGGGTAGCAATGTATAATCGCAGCAGGGCTTCTTCCGTGAAATACTTGCGGCTTGGCAGCTGATTTGTGGACACCTGTACCTAGCAGCTTTTTTAAATGCTGGCTTTTCTACTGTACAAATTGGAACCTTATCTTTCGCTATGTAATAGGTCACTGCATCCTTATCTCCTTCTACCTCAAACTTTTCTTGACATAAGGGATTACGTTTGAAAAGGAAGCGGCTATGGTAGTTTGTCTTTTAGCTGACATTTTGGAAATTGGGCGACTGGAATCGGCATTGCATAGTCTCACGAATTCCTCCCATTCCACCGCGTGTTTCAGTTGCAGGTGGTGGAAGGGGTTGGTTGTACTGCTGCTTTTCGTAGCAATTGTCTTGCGACACATTTTGCACAGGACATTCGTTCACTGAACAACAGACCTCTTCAACCCGAACCACTTCCAAATTACTGAAAAATATTGCTGCCCTTTTTGGGGATGATTTCAACCTCATGAGAGGCTGAGCTGGCTTCCCCACTTTCCATTTTGGCGGAACTCTTACCGCCACTACACTTCGTCGGCGTGGTTACAATTTGTGAAAGGCTGTCTTGGGTTGTGATGGTGGATAACCTCTGTGCACGTGTTGGCACGCAATTGGGACATGATTCGACATTGGGCTGACAGCGAAGAGACAGTGAGACACTGCATTTGTAAAACGTTACAACATTATAACAGAACCTCAATTATTGCGATAGACATTTTCCATATCGTGTTAAAACAAACTCGAATATGTTGAAAAAACTCGATCGCCCAGCCCTACTTGCAAGACAGCAGGTCTTCCCTCACAGTGCAGATAGGCCCATATTTCACTCAGCATTACAAAATAAACTCAGCAACAACAAAAAAAACTGTCATTCAAAGATAATTCGTATAATCCAAATAACTTCACAGATCTTCATTGTAAAGGGTTTAAACACTGTTTCCCATGCTTGTTCAATGAACCATAAACAATGAACAAGCACCTGTAGAACGGTCGTTCAGACTCTAACAGCTTACAGACGGTATGCAATTAAGGTCACAGTTATGAAAACTTAGGACACTAAAGAAGCCTTTCTACTGACTCTGAAAAACAACAAAAGAAAGATGCCCAGGGTCCCTGCTCATCTGCGTGAACGTGCCTTAGGCATGCTGCAAGGAGGTATGAGGACTTCAGATGTGGCCAGGGAAATAAATTGCAATGTCCGTACTGTGAGACGCTTAAGACAGCAGTACAGGGAGACAGGACGGACAACTGATCGTTCTCACGTGGCAGACCACGTGTAAAAACACCTGCACAGGATCGGTACATCCAAACATCACACCTGCGGGACAGGTACAGGATGGCAACAACAACTGCCTGAGTTACACCAGGAACGCACAATCCCTCCATCAGTGCTCAGACTGTCTGCAATAGGCTGAAAGAGGCTGGACTGAGGGCTTGTAGGCCTGTTGTAAGGAAGATCCTCACCAGACATCACCGGCAACAACGTTGCCTACGGGCACAAACCCACCGTCGCTGGACCAGACAGGACTGGCCAAAAGTGCCCTTCACTGATGAGTCACAGTTTTGTCTCACCAGGGGTGATGGTCGGATTCGCGGTTATCGTCGAAGGAATGAGCGTTACACCGAGGCCTGTACTCTGGAGCGGGAGCGATTTGGAGGTGGAGAGTCCATCATGGTCTGGGGCGGTGTGTTACAGCATCTTCGGAATGAGCTTGTCATTGCAGGAAATCTCAACGCTGTGTGTTACAGGGAAGACATCCTCCTCCCTCATGTGGTACCCTTCCTGCAGGCTCATCCTGACATGACCCTCCAGCATGACAATGTCACCAGCCATACTGCTTATTCTGTGCGTGATTTCCTGCAAGACAGGAATGTCAGTGTTCTGCCATGGCCAGCGAAGAGCCCGGATCTCAATCCCATTGAGCACATCTGGGACCTGTTGGATCGGACATTGAGGGCTAGGGCCATTCCCCCCAGAAATGTCCGGAAACTTGCAGGTGCCTTGGTGGAAGAGTGGGGTAACATCTCACAGCAAGAACTGGCAAATCTGGTGCAGTCCATGAGAAGGAGATACACTGCAGTACTTCATGCAGCTGGTGGCCACACCAGATACTGACTTACTTTTGACCCCCTTTTTGTTCAGGGACACATTATTCAATTTTTGTTAGTCACATGTCTGTGGAATTTGTTCAGTTTATTTCTCAGTTGTTAAATCTTGTTATGTTCATACAGATATTTACACATGTTAAGTTTGCTGAAAATAAACAGTTGACAGTGAGAGGACGTTTTCTTTTTTTTGTTGCTGAGTTTAGTATAACCCAAATAAATAATCTCCCTTCACCACAGCCATGCAGCTAAACTATCGAAATTAGAACAGGGGTGAGTCAATTCTTAAAATTTCCCCATGAGAACAATACAAAAGCGTAACTATCATCATCGCCAACAATTAGTAATCATCCGGCCTCCATTTTATACTCCACTTGTGACGGATGAAACACTTCCCTTTGACCAACATTCAATCAAATAAGTAATTACATTCAAAGGGAGAGAACAGACAGACGTGTTCCGGCTGAGTAGCTAGTTTCACAAAGCAAAAGCATGTGAATGCTAGCCTGGTCAAATATTTGTTTGTACTACTCTTGCCAACTCCATAGCTCATTGTCAAGACAAAGATGTTAGGCATGACAATGAGTGACAAGGGGTTGACATGATAGCCCAAACAGACTGGCACTCAGGCTATGTGAATGCATTATGGAGTGTTGTTTTTGCCTTGGAAAATGTAATCATTTTCATTTGTTGAGTTATAATTATCAAATTTTCCAAATTATGATGCTGGTCATTATAAAGTATATGTATTGCTTTTACAGGGAATTCTGTGAACTGTCTAGGAAAGATGGGAAACCATGAACCCAAAGTGACAAATAAAAATTACATTTTTTAATAAATACCGAATATTGAAGGACATACTCATTAATGGAAAGGTGGACAGCCTTCGAGCCCCTGTGAAGAAAAAAAAAATGACACAAAACCTACTATTACAATTTAGCTTAAAACGAACTATACTGAACAAAAATATAAATGCAACATGTAAAGTCTTGGTCCCATGTTAAATGTCCTGAATTAAAAATCCCAGAAATGTTCCATATGCACAAAAAACAGATTTCTCTCAAATGTTGTGCACAAATGCGTTTACATCCCTGTTAGTGAGCATTTATCCTTTGCAAAAATAATCCATCCACCTGAGAAGTGTGGCTTGTCAAGAAGCTGATTAAACAGCATCATTACACAGGTGCACCTTGTGCTGGGGACAATAAAAGGCCCCTCTAAAATGTGCAATTTTGTTACACATCACAATGCCACAGATGTCTCAAGTTTTGAGTGAGTGTGCATTTGGCATGTTGACTGCAGGAACGTCCATCAGAGCTGTTGCCATATAATTTAATGTTCACTTTTCTACCATAACCTGCCTCCAACGTCATTTTAGAGAATTTTGCATTATGTCCAACCGGCCTCACAACCGCAGACCACATGTAACCACGCCAGACCAGGACCTCCACATCCGGCTTCTTCAACTGCGGGATCATCTGAGACCAACCAACCGGACAGCTGATGAAACTGAAGAGTATTTCTGTCTGTATAAAGCCCTTTTGTGGGGGAAAATGAATTAGCCGGTCCTGGCTCCAAAGTGGGTGGGCCTATGCCCTCACCCATTGATGAACTCCTGCCCAGTCATGTGAAATCCATTGATTAGGGTCTAATTTATTTATTTCAGTTGACTGATTTCCTTATATGAACTGTAACTCAGTAAAATGGTTGAAATTGTTGCATGTTACGTTTATTTTTGTACAGTATACATAAAAAAAGCTAATAAGTAAAGCAAAAGTGATGTTGATTAACAATAAATAGCCTACTAGTGCAGTTCATGCTTAATCCGTTAATATTGACTTGGATTGAGCATCAAATACACAGTTTTTCATGGTTAATATAAGCCTATGCCACACATGGCTGAAAGCCACTGATCATATAGTAAAGATGTCTGATATTTAACTACTGTACATGACGACTGGCTGAGCCTGGGTATTTTCACTAGGTTGTTTGACTACTGAGGTACTTGGCAGTGTAACTTTAAGGTAATCATACCTATTCAGAGCCAAAATGGGTGGCTGCTAACTGCTAAAGCATGCAGTCCCACTATACAGGTTCATTTAGCACGCCAAGCAGAGATCCATGATACTCAACCAAGCTTCATGCAATGATATCTGTTCATGGAGTTACACACACAGAGAGATCACACATATCAGCCAGGCCCATGTAGCACAGTCGAAGAGAGCTGTCATCAGTCTGTACTGTATGACAATTCTTGTACTTACGTTGGACAGAGCGCCTCTTAAATATCAGCAGCGCAGCAAGGAGTCCAATGACCAAAGATCCTATGACTCCAACTGGTGCAAGCCACTGGGTAGTGGAGTCAGAAGCAAAATCATCTTTTGAACCTTCAAATGCAGGTGGAAAATAAACAATTTGCAAATTAAATAGGGAATTCACAGATATTTGAATGAAATACAGGTAGTGCTACTCTGTGAACAGACATAGATGCACAAAGTCCATGATTGAGAACAAATAAAATCAGATTATTTTTACAAATCTAATCCAGCAGACCTGGATTCAGTCAACCAAAGTTCAATGTCATTTCAACTAAATAGAAGTTCCAATATTATTTTAAAATATCAAATCCAGAGGAAAAGGTCAGTTATGATTGGTCAAAGTCAGTATCAGGTCAGGTCACTTGTTCCAACTTCATTTCCTGCAGAGTAATTTTTGATATCTTAAAATAAACAGACTAGAGCTCTTTTCTAATCTAAATATAATCTTAATTTACTTCCCATTGCTAAAACTAATTCGTTTTCGCATCAGATGGATAACTTGTATTTGGAAATTACCAGACAGGCAGGTCAGAAAAAACATTCAAAATGGCTGCGAGAGGAGAGAAACAACTGCAGAGAAGGAATGTTCTGGTAAAAAGGTATTATGACTACACTGAATCGTGATAAAATGGAGCAGATTGGAGACTATGAGCTCTAATTTGCAACTAGTGCAGGTATTTACAACTCCACTATCATTATTAACCTAGTAATTTCCTCTAGGCTCACCAGATGACAAGCAGACTGGGTTAAGCAAACATTGAAGATCTTCTGGAATCATATTGAAACATGTATGGAATGTTTCTTAGCCAAACCAAGACATTCATTTTCTTTTTTCCAGTTTCAAGGAAGATGTTCAGTCAGATTTGGGAGCATGTTATGGCCTGATCTACTCCACCCCTCAGTGACATGTTCTCTCTTTATAAGGCTGATTTATTGTGCTCACGCATGATAAAGACATCGCAAAAAAGGCCTTTGCTAATAAAAGTAGACTAGATTGAGGCTGAATTGTTTACAATGATCAGGGTTAGGATGAGCGAATAAGGGAGACTGGCATGTTTTGGATTTGGCCCTGCTTTCAAAAAGGATGACATCACAAACATTCATACACACTGTGTATACCGACCACGATGGCAGAACGTACCTGCTGAACATACAAAAGGGATCTCAAATGATGCCTTCCCCTCCTGGACTCCATTGGTGTTGTGCACTGTGCATGAGTAGTTTGTAGAACCACTGTATGTAGCCTTCAGAACTGTTAGTTTACTGGAGAGGCTAAACAGTGTGTCGTCTGCCTTTTTGGCCACAAGTTCAGCACTGCCTGTGCAGTTCGTGCCAAACTCGTCAAACCACCAGATCAACCCTTTCTGGTGCCCACCTGTAGAGTTGCAGAAAATGGTCACACCAGTGTTTTGTTTTATGCAGTTCTCAGGACTGGAACTCATGGTTGGTGATTTGTACATAGCTGGAAGAGAGAGAGAAAGATACATTATATTACATACAGTTGAAGTTGGAAGTTCATACACCTTAGCCAAATATACTGCTCAAAAAAATAAAGGGAACACTTAAACAACACATCCTAGATCTGAATGAAAGAAATAATCTTATTAATTACTTTTTTCTTTACATAGTTGAATGTGCTGACAACAAAATCACACAAAAATAATCAATGGAAATCCAATTTATCAACCCATGGAGGTCTGGATTTGGAGTCACACTCAAAAGTAAAGTGGAAAACCACACTACAGGCTGATCCAACTTTGATGTAATATCCTTAAAACAAGTCAGAATGAGGCTCAGTAGTGTGTGTGGCCTCCACGTGCCTGTATGACCTCCCTACAACGCCTGGGCATGCTCCTGATGAGGTGGCGGATGGTCTCCTGAGGGATCTCCTCCCAGACCTGGACTAAAGCATCCGCCAACTCCTGGACAGTCTGTGGTGCAACGTGGCGTTGGTGGATGGAGCGAGACATGATGTCCCAGATGTGCTCAATTGGATTCAGGTCTGGGGAACGGGCGGGCCAGTCCATAGCATCAATGCCTTCCTCTTGCAGGAACTGCTGACACACTCCAGCCACAAGAGGTCTAGCATTGTCTTGTATTAGGAGGTACCCAGGGCCAACCGCGCCAGCATAAGGTCTCACAAGGGTTCTGAGGATCTCATCTCGGTACCTAATGGCAGTCAGGCTACCTCTGGCGAGCACATGGAGGGCTGTGCGGCCCCCCAAAGAAATGCCACCCCACACCATGAGTGACCCACCGCCAAACCGGTCATGCTGGAGGATGTTGCAGGCAGCAGAACGTTCTCCACGGCATCTCCAGACTCTGTCACGTCTGTCACATGTGCTCAGTGTGAACCTGCTTTCATCTGTGAAGAGCACAGGGCGCCAGTGGCGAATTTGCCAATCTTGGTGTTCTCTGGCAAATGCCAAACGTCCTGCATGGTGTTGGGCTGTAAGCACAACCCCCACCTGTGGACGTCGGGCCCTCATATCACACTCATGGAGTCTGTTTCTGACCGTTTGAGCAGACACATGCACATTTGTGGCCTGCTGGAGGTCATTTTGCAGGGCTCTGGCAGTGCTTCTCCTGCTCCTCCTTGCACAAAGGCGGAGGTAGCGGTCCTGCTGCTGGGTTGTTGCCCTCCTACGGCCTCCTCCACATCTCCTGATGTACTGGCCTGTCTCCTGCTAGCGCCTCCATGCTCTGGACACTACGCTGACAGACACAGCAAACCTTCTTGCCACAGCTCGCATTGATGTGCCATCCTGGATGAGCTGCACTACCTGAGCCACTTGTGTGGGTTGTAGACTCCGTCTCATGCTACCACTAGAGTGAAAGCACCGCCAGCATTCAAAAGTGACCAAAACATCAGCCAGGAAGCATAGGAACTGAGAAGTGGTCTGTGGTCCCCACCTGCAGAACTACTCCTTTATTGGGGGTGTCTTGCTAATTGCCTATAATTTCCACCTGTTGTCTATTCCATTTGCACAACAGCATGTGAAATGTATTGTCAATCAGTGTTGCTTCCTAAGTGGACAGTTTGATTTCACAGAAGTGTGATTGACTTGGAGTTACATTGTGTTGCTTAAGTGTTCCTTTTATTTTTTTGAGCAGTGTACATTTGAACTCAGTTTTTCACAATTCCTGACATTTAATCCTAGTAAAAATTCCCTGTCTTAGGTCAGTTAGGATCACCACTTTATTTTAAGAATGTAAAATGTCAGAATAATAGTAGAGAGAATTATTTATTTCTGCTTTTATTTCTATCATCACATTCCCAGTGGGTCAGAAGTTTACATACACTCAATTAGTATTTGGTAGCATTGCCTTTAAATTGTTTAACTTGGGTCAAACATTTCAGGAAGCCTTCCACAAGCTTCCCACAATAAGTTGGGTGAATTTTGTCCCATTCCTCCCGACAGAGTTGGTGTAACTGAATCAGGTTTGTAGGCCTCCTTGCTCGCACACGCTTTTTCAGTTCTGCTCACAAATGTTCTATAGGATTGAGGTCAGGTCTTTATGATGGCCACTCCAATACCTTGACTTTGTTGTCCTTAAGCCATTTTGCCACAACTTTGGAAGTATTAGGGTCATTGTCCATTTGGAAGACCCATTGGCAACCAAGCTTTAACTTCCTGACTGATGTCATGAGATATTGCTTCAATATATACACATAATTTTCCATCCTCATGACGCCGTCTATTTTGTAAAGTACACCAGTCCCGCCTGCAACAAAGCACCCCCACAACATGATGCTGCCACACCCGTGTTTCACGGTTGGGATGGTGTTCTTCGGCTTGCAAGCCTCCCCCTTTTTCCTCCAAACATAACAATCAAAACAAATGTATTTATATAGCCCTTCTTACATCAGCTGATATCTCAAAGTGCTGTACAGAAACCCAGCCTAAAACCCCAAACAGCAAGCAATGCAGGTGTAGAAGCACGGTGGCTAGGAAAAACTCCCTAGAAAGGCCAAAACCTAGGAAGAAACCTAGAGAGGAACCAGGCTATGAGGGGTGGCCAGTCCTCTTCTGGCTGTGCCAGGTGGAGATTATAACAGCACATGGCCTAGATGTTCAAATGTTCATAAATGACAAGCATGGTCAAATAATAATAATCATTGTAGTTGTCGAGGGTGCAACAAGTCAGTAACACAAGAGTAAGTGTCAGTTGGCTGTTCGGCCATAATGACAATGGTCATTATACATTTACATTTTAGTCATTTAGCAGACGCTCTTATCTAGAGCGACTTACAGTAGTGAATGCATACATTTCATAAACATTTTTTTTTCTTCCTGTGCTGGCCCCCCGTGGGAATCGAACCCACAACCCTGGCATTGCAAAGACCATGCTCTACCAACTGAGCTACAGTTCTATTTATGTTTCATCAGACCAGAGGACATTTCTCCAAAAAGTACGATCTTTGTCCCCATGTGCAGTTGCAAACCGTAGTCTGGCTTTTTTTAATGCCGGTTTTGGAGCAGTGGCTTCTTCCTTGCTGAGCGGCCTTTCAGGTTATGTCGAAATAGGACTCGTTTTACTGTGGATATAGATACTTTTCTACCTGTTTCCTCCAGCATCTTCACAAGGTCCTTTGCTGTTGTTCTGGGAATGATTTTCACTTTTCGCACCAAAATACATTCATCTCTAGGAGACAGAATGTGTCTCCTTCCTGAGCGGTATGACGGCTGGGTGGTCCCATGGTGTTTATACTTGCGTACTATTGTTTGTACAGATGAACGTGGTACCTTCAGGTGTTTGGAAATTGCTCCCAAGGATGAACCAGACTTGTGGAGGTCTGAGGTCTTGGCTGATTTCTTTTGATTTTCCCATGATGTCAAGCAAAGAGGCACTGAGTTTGAAGGTAGGCCTTGAAATACATCCACAGGTACACCTCTAATTGACTCAAATGATGTCAATTTGAGCCTATCAGAAGCTTCTAAAGACATGACATCATTTCCTGAAATTTCCCAAGCTGTTTAAAGGCACAGTCAACTTAGTGTATGTAAACTTCTGACCCACTGGAATTGTGATACAGTGAATTATAAGTGAAATAATCTGTCCGTAAACAATTTTTGGAAAAATGACTTGTGTCATGCACAAAGTAGATGTCCTAACCAACTTGCCAAAACTATAGTTTGTTAACAAGAAATTTGTGGAGTGGTTGAAAAGAGATTTTTAATTACTCCAACCTAAGTGTATGTAAACTTCCGACTTCAACTGTACATGTGGGTGCAGTTTGCAACCACGTCAGTGGGTAAACATCGTTAAGACAGACTGCACCTTTTCAACACCCATCAAAGGGTTAGAACTTGGAATGAGATTACTGGAGGAGTGATTTTTAATGAACTGGAATTACCTTTCTTTTATCACTCACATGTTCTAACTGAGTCTGTGTACATTATTTGTAAACACTGATTGCATGACATGGGTAGAATGGCATTATGGAGACTAGTTGTGGACATTCCCACTGATAATACTCTGTGCCGTTTGAGCACTGTCATTCTGAAACAGAAAGAAACTCTGGCTCCTGCTGTGCTGTCCAATCACACACACACACACACACACACACACACACACACACACACACACACACACACACACACACACACACACACACACACACACACACACACACACACACACACACACACACACAAATAGATCTGAACTCCCCCTGAACCTATTTCAGACTAAACATCCTTATCAACTTTTTATCATAACTGTATGGGCGGGTGTGGGTGTGTGTGGGTGTGTGTGTGACAACAATGGAAGTTGAATAGAACTTCATTTCAACATGTGGGCATCATAACACCCTGATGAAGGCTATGAGCTGAGACGCATTTCAAAAAATTAAATGTTGTATTGTATTCTTCTATTGCCCTTAAAGAGTGTCTGAATATCTCACATGTTCCGTTTTCTCCTTTCATGAACCTGTGTTGAAAGGTGCTTCTATTTTTATAATCACATTTGGTTGAACTGTAGACAGTATAGGACTCACCTGTGACACTGAGGCTGATTGTAGCTGTAGCATCACCACTGTCTGTTCTCACCATGCATTCATACTCCCCCTTGTCAGCCATCTTGGTATTTGTCAACAACAAGGACACATTCATATTCTTCTTGTTCCAGGATGGCTCAGCAAATTTAAATCCAAGGGTTGAGGTATTTACATGTTTATGGTATTCCAACAAAAGTGCATCACCTCCCACCCTCTTCCAGGTCACCGTCAAGATGGTCACGTTCTGAACAGCTTTGACAATACACTCCAGCAATGACTGCTGACCATAAACCCCATGGTATTCTTCTTTGCACTCCAGTTTGACAAATGCTGTAAGTAAAATATCATTACAGAGAAAAAGACCACATAAATACAGAAGATAATTACTGTTATAGTAGTCAGTTTTATCATAATGTGACCAATCTTATTGAACTTTTAGTAAAAAATAATATACAGTTCTTCCAAACCACAATGTTAATAATCTGCTGAAAACGATAAATACATTGTTGTATTTTTGTATATAACATTTTATAATCATTATTATGGAATTTATGGCATAACTTACTCTCAAAAGAATTTCCAGCTCTGATACAGGCTAAATGGATCGCAAAAAATAGAAAACTGGTAGCTGAAGTCATCTTTGGATTCCTGAGTAGGAAGAGAGAAATGTACAATGACAACACTTGTCACAGCAGTATGAGATAAGTCTCTAGACCGCGTGAGGTAGGTCTATAGACTGCCTATCACTCACAGAGTGGCTCTGGACTGTCATCCAAAAATAAAGACATAAAACAGTTGCTAACAGAAACAAATCCTGATCGACTAAAGTAAAGGGCTGAATAGGTCTTAATTATACTGAACGAAAATATAAATGCAATCTGTGACAATTTCAATTTTTTTATTGATTTACAGTTCATATGATGAAATCAGTCAATTGAAATAAATTCATTAGGCCCTAATCTATGGATTTAACATGACTGGTAATACAGATGCCTCTGTTGGTCACAGATACATTTAAAAATAAAAGGGCCTCACAGTATTTCTGTGCATTCAAATTGCCATCGTTAAAATGCAATTGTGTTCATTGTCCGTAGCTTATGCCTGCCCTTACCATAACCCCACCGCCACTATTGGGCACTCAGCAAACCCCACAACATTGGCACAGCAAACCGCTTGCTCACACGACGCAATACACTTGCCTGTGGTTGTGAGGCTGGTTGGACGTACTGCCAAATTCCCTAAAAGGACGCTGGAGGTGGTTTATGGTATGTGACAAAACTGCACATTTTAAAGTGGTCTTTTAGTGTCCCCAGCACAAGGTGCACCTGTGTAATGATCATGCTGTTTAACCAGCTTCTTGATATGCCACACCTCTCAGGTGGATTATCATGCCAAAAGAGAAATGCTCACTAACAGGGATGTAAACAAATTTGTGCACAATATTTGAGAAAATATTGTGCGCAAGGAACATTTCTGGGATCTTTAATTTCAGGTCATGAGACATGGAACCAACACTTTACATGTTGCATTTATATTTTTGTTCAGTGTAAGTGCATAGTGAATGAGGGCCTAACATAGGCAACTGTCCCCTATTAAGCTATCTATTTGTCACTTCCCACCTGGATTGTCGACATGCCTGTTTCAACTATTTCTTTGGCAGGCAAACACAATAAAATGTGAACATTATACAAATAGACAAAAGAGCATTTACATTTTAGTAATTTAGCAGACACACTTATCCAAAGCGACTTAAGTGTTCATATTAAGATGCACTGTATATACAAAAGTATGTGGACACCCCTTCAAATGAGTGGATTCGGCTATTTCAGCCACACCCGTTGAAGACCGGTGTATAAAATTGAACACACATCCATGCAATCTCCATAGACAAACATTGGCAGTAGAATGGCCTTACTGAAGAACCCAGTGACTTTCAACTTGGCACCGTCATAGAATGCCACCTTTCCAACAAGTCAGTTCATCAAATTTCTGTCCTGCTACAGCTGCACCAGTCAACTGTAAGTGCTGTTATTGTGAAGTGGAAACGTCTAGGAGCAACAACGGCTCAGCCGCGAAGTGGTAGGACACACAAAATCGCCTGTCCTCGGTTGCAACACTCACTACCGAGTTCCAAACTGCATCTGGAAGCAATGTCAGCACAATAACTGTTTGGCAGGAACTTCATGAAATGGGTTTCCATGGCCAAGCAGCCGCACACAAGCCTAAGATCACCATGCACAATGCCAAGCTGTGGCTGGAGTGGTGTAAAGCTCGCCGGCATTGGACTCTGGAGCAGTGGAAACGCACTCTCTGGAGTGATAAATCACGCTTCACCATCTGGCAGTCTGACGGACGAATCTGGGTTTGGCGGATGCCAGGAGAACCCTACCTGTCTGAATGCATAGTGCCAACTATAAGGAGGAATAATGGTCTGAGGCTTTTTTTCATGGTTCGGCTAGGACCCTAAGTTCCAGTGACAGGAAATCTTAATGCTACAGCATACAATGACATTCTAGACGATTCTGTGATTCCAACTTTGTGGCAACAGTTTGCGGAAGGTCTTTTCCTGTTTCAGCATGACAATGCCTCCATACACAAAGCAAGGTCATTACAGAAATGGTTTGTTGAGATCGGTGTGGAAGAACTTGACTGGCCTGCACAGAGCCCTGACCTCAACCCCATTGAACACCTTTGGGATGAATTGGAACGCCGACTGCAAGCCAGGCCTAATCGCCCAACATCAGTGCCCGACCTCACTAATGCTCTTGTGGCTGAATGGAAGCAAGTCCCCACAACAATGTTCCAACATTGCTGGAGAGCCTTCCCAGAAGAGTGGAGGCTGTTATAGCAGCAAAGGGGGGACCAACTCCATATTAATGCTCATGATTTTGCAATGAGATGTTTGACGAGCAGGTGTCCACATACTTTGGTAATGTAGTCTAGCTAGGTGGGTCAACCACATATCGCAGTCATAGTAAATACATTTTTCCTCAATAAAGTAGCTATCAGTAAAGTTAGAGCTAGTAAGGGAGGGACAAGTGCGAAAGGCTTTTTTTTCACACTGAAGGAAACACATTCTATTATTAAGGAAACAATGTGTGGGAGAATGACAGTACTGTTAAATTAATTCAAGTGGCCGCTAAAGCTGTTGGAGTTATTCTCACCCACAATATACTTGTTGCTTCTGGAGCCAATGTAGCTGAAGAATGCGCAAAGGAATAAACAGCTGAAATGGGAGAATAAGTTATTTTTTCCTCCCTTGTGAGGACTACTGGAAGGACCTTTTACAGAAAGATGCATGAAATAGGCCTACAGATGCAAAACTTCAGGCAATGATCAAGGGATAGGATGTAGTACCCCGCTAACTTGGTTGTGGTTTGAGACAACAACAACAAAAAATCCATATAGTATACTTGACATGTGGAGAAAGCTCCAAAATGTTTGATACACAAAATGAAACATTTGCAGGACTCAGAACCTTCACTTTAATGAGTTAACAGGATTTAATACAGAATCAACCTTGATTGGTGGGAAGAAACAGCGTGCCTTACCTGCTGCTGTGGTCAATTTGTTGAATGAGAAGTAGAACAACAGAAAACTCCTCAACAGTGACATCACCATTACCACAGCTGGCTGTGTACTGCAGTCTGTCTCTGTCTGACATCTACTTATAAAGAACAGGAAATAGGGTACATCTGACATCACAGTCCCTCACAGTCAACCACACCTTCATGTATTACTGCAGTCTAATTTAGAATTCTTAATTGAATCAAATGCTATTTTTATATGCTATTAGAATCTCAATGGTTTATTGTGTTAGACATACAATATGGTGAGTGGAGAGTTTAGATGGATTGCATTGTTAGAGAACAACAATAACATATCCAACTGTAAATGAACTTTATTGCATTCACATTACTACAGGCCTGTTAAAAAAGCATATCAAAGTTACATCATGTTGTGTTCATGTTATTCACCTTTCAGATGTCGATTTTTCTCAATGTTAATCAAACTCAGCTCATATCTCTTCTCACCCTTTGCATCAGAATTTGAATGTGAGGAGAGAATTCCCTCTAGTGCTTCTGTTCAGTGTCACATGTCTAACTTCAGTTCAATCAATCCAGGGTTGTATTCACAAGGGACGAAATGAAAGCCGATGTAGAGAGACCACCTGAACATACGATAAGTTTTCCGTTGTGAATTGTTTTGCTACTGTGAACTAATGTACTGTCGCTGGGGGGAAAACAATACAGTCTTCAGGTACTGTAACTACTTATATAATACATAATTATGAAGACATTTTTTTTTTCTTCTTTGTGCAGTGATTACATACATTTTCATCACAATGGGTTTACTGCTTTTGGTTCCTTAAAACTTATGAAAACTATTTACATCTTAGAACATGAAAGAATGCAGATTAGTCTCCCCATCAATAATGATTTTCATTTGTTTAAAGATTACAGTATTTAAAAACAACAATTGAAAATATTTACAAAACATTCAGTGTAACATCTTTCTCACTGCCCTATATTTAATGAACAGTATCAAGGTGCACGATTTGAACAGGAATTTCGGTGAAAAATATACCCAGAAATATCATACAAAATGATATTCTGCATTTTACATGTTTTATCTGGATAAAGTAAAAAAGCTTTAATCTCAATGATATCCTTAATAACAAACAAAGTCACATATAAAAACATACAAAATGGGGTAAGGTACATATTGGGTAAGGTACGGAGTAGGCCTCAAGCAGGCATATCTATGTGCTGAAAACAGGAAGTTGTCTTTTTTTTGTACCTATTATGAAATCACTTGACAATCACTTCATATACAGACAGGAGTCCTCTCTCATCTTGGCCTCTTACACTACGAAATAACATGTCTTATTTTTGTTCGAATTTGCAAATAGTCATAACTTTACACACAAACATCTCAAGACACCACAGTAGATCTGAGCAAAAATCAACAACAACACAAAATATCAAAGAGCCCTGATTAGTTGCATGCAGGCTGGCATAGAGATAGGTTAATCATATCTGTATCTACAGTGCCAACTGCCAAGTATGCACTTAAGCAAGAAGGAACAGATACTGTAGAAGAGTTGGAAGGAATTGTGGGAGGTGTAGTCTTGTTGTGGACGGCGTTCACCTCAAGTTGCCACAATACAACAGATTTCTCAGTTGAAATGTAACGCCATCGCCAGCAACACGATAGCAGTAAAACATAATGGGAACTGAAACGATCATTATAGAAACATAAGACAATTTCTGCCCCTTGCATAACACAACATGTTTTTAAATGTTTTTCCAAAATGATCATAATCAACCACCAGGTGAAGGTGTTTACGTTACCTTGAAACTGATACCAATTCTCTCGGATTAATAATTGACTCTAGTCCATTGTTTTTCGTGTTTACTATTGCGTTCCATTAAACTGACTTCATGGAGGCGAGCCTGGGCAAAACATAGACATAGATCTGAATTTTCCACCAGCAGAAAAAGGAAGGACAAAACAAAAGAAACTGCTGCGGTAGAACTGTTGAAGCAACAGGCTGGCTGTTGGTAACAAGTTTGGTTAATGTTACAATAAGTTCCAAAGGTTGACTTCAAAACGACACCCTATTCCTTCTAGTCAAAAGTAATGTACTATTTAGCATAACATTTCTTCTCATACACATTGCAGCAGAATCAAAGCCCAGGGGGAATAATGGCAGGCACAGCAGTATCTATCGAAACCTGATGATCAACAAATCTTTGGTCAAATGAAACATGTCGTATTGCACTGTACAGTCTTGCGAAACCTCAGAGGCGAAACTAGTTTAACTTCATCTTTCTGAATAAGTGCTGTGTCTCATGAACAATGTTCCCTCTAAGCTGTGCATGTGCAGCTCCCAGGGACTGATATGCAGAATAAATATCAGCCCTGTGCGAGACTGAACTTTACTCAACTTTCTAGAGTTTTCCCCGTTAGTTAACACTATCAGCGTTTCCCTTTACTGTGGGAATTGTGATCGAATCAACGCAATATCAGCCACTTTCAATGCAACATACCGAAACAAAACAAACTATGCAAGACTTACTATGCAAAACTAAATATATAAGAGATGTTGTTGTTGGCAGAATGCATCGGAGTAGGATTCTATTGCATTGACAGGCAGACTCAGGCTTGTACTCTACACAGACCAGTGCGCCATAACCAATCAGAGCTGCAGTAGGCCTATATGCAAATAGACCATTGCAATATATAGATCTGTGCCATTCACTTTGAACTGGACTGTTTTTACAGCGTGAGCGGTTGTGAGTAGATCAAAGCGAGAGCTATATGTAGCGACGTGTGCATATTTGTACATTTGTTCAGTAGTTAGTGAGTTATTAGCCCAGTAATTGATAATTTGTAGTCAGAAATGGGGGGGGGGGGGGGGGGGGGGGGGGTGATTGCTTCCTACAAGAACACAAAATGTGTGCATTTCAGTCTTGAATAAGCTAAGTAGCCAATAGGCAGAGGGTAGCATAATTTGTCTCATTCTCTGTAATAATGGTATGGGAATAATGATGCAAGTGGTTTCTTGCATCAAACAACACAACCACATGTTCAGTCCCCTCCTTGTTTGATGGACAAGTGGATAAACAGGTTAATGTCAAGCCCTGCATGTTTTTTTCAAAAGTCTCATGGAATATCGGCCTACATTGAACACCACACATCAGCTGCTACTGTAGGCTGAATGATAGAACAGCTATTTCCATGTTAAAATGTTATGGGATGCATTTTCTCCATTGTTTATTATGGTAGGCCACTCTGGTAGGCCTATATTATGATCAAATAGCCACAGTAGCCTACTTGACCACTGTTAAAACTAACTTAAAGCAGGCACAGCCGCGGTGTTCACAGTAAACCTGCACAGGAAGTTGCACAGAATTTTCACAATATTCAAATTTGCGCTCAGCAGACCTGAGTTTTAACAATCATGCTGGTAGAATCTACAGTCTACCTACACCATGGCAACTCTGTATATAACCATTCATGTTAGGCTTTTAAACATAGGCTGTTAAAGAGTTATATCATTTGTAATCAACCACAGTGCTTAAAGGCTGGCATCATCAGTAGATTATGAGGAAACAAATGCCTCAATCAGAATGACCTGAGTGCCAAAGTGACTGTCATCGGACACTTAACAGGAAACAGTCCAAAGGATAGTGACAAGCCCCTTATTGATCATCAAGGAAACAGTCCCTTCCAGAAACAGCCAGTTAACGAATCAGTTCCTGTCGCTGTTTAGACCTGGCGACAGGGAGACAGAGAGAGAGAAAGGGCAAAAGAGAGTGAGAGTGAAAGAGAAAGAGAGAGACAGACAGAGAAGGGGAGAGAGAGAGAGAGAGAGAGAGAGAGAGAGAGAGAGAGAGAGAGAGAGAACGAGCATATTGTTACACAATAATAGAAAGTAAAAACAGGAGAGACTTTTCACTAATCATTACAAGGAGCACAAGCAGCATGTAAACTACAATCATTTAAAAAAAACATGTCCCCTATGAAGCTATGATGCTGAATAGAAAGAGAGCTATTATAAATACAGTAGATGTAGATACAATATGTTTTAGATAGATATGTTCATTAGATGTACAATAAAAATATAGATATATTAATTGTAGATTGAACACGTGGACACAGTACCTTCTGCCCCAACATCTGATCATGCATGTTATCTGTTTGATGGCCACCTAAAAAAGAAAAAGACTAAGTCAGAAGCTGATCTGTGACATATTGTGGAGGAAAGTCATCTAACGTTTAAATCTCCAGAGGAACATTGCCTCCTCCAAAGTTCAGTAGAATTAAGAGTTGGGCAGAAAGAGACAAGTTAGTCAAGACAGCAAGTCTTTCCTCTCAGTGCAGGTAGGCCCATATTTCACCCAGCATTACATAATAGTATGACCCAAAATAAATAATCTCCCTTCACCACAGCCATGCAGCTAAATTACCTTAATTAGAAAAGGGGTGAGTCAATTCTTAAGATTTCCCCATGAGAACAATGGTAAAGCAGAGCTATCATCATCGCCAACTGGTTTGGTAAACAATGAGTAATCATCCGGCCTCCATTTTATACTCCACTTGTGACGGAAGAAACACTACCCTTTGACCTACATTCAAACACCCTAGTAGTCATGTTTAATAGGATAGCTAAGTCAGATACTGTGCGTACAGCATATCAGATATTATACAGGGACAGATACAGGGACGGACTGGGATCAGAAATCTAACAAGCAGGCAATAATGTCTAACACACAGGCCCATTTTTGCCCCTGGAAGCCCCAACACCTGCCCTGGACTGATAGGACAGATACTGTATGTACAGCATATCAGACATACGGGCCCAATGTAAACAAAGTATCTCCCTCTGAAGCTACAGTAAAGAGGAACTGATAGAGGATGTGGTTAGTGAGAAGATTTGGAAGGGTGAGAACAGACAGACAAGTGTTCCGGGTGAGTTTTACTGTCCAAAGCTGAGTGGCTAGTTTCACAAACCAAAATCATGTGAATGCTAGCCTGGTCAAATATCTGTTTGTACTACTCTTGCCAACTCCATAGCTTATTGTCAAGACAAAGATGTTAGGCATGACAATGAGTGACAAGGGGTTGACATGATAGCCCAAACAGACTGGCACTCAGGCTATGTGAATGCATTATGGAGTGTTGTTTTTGCCTTGGAAAATGTAATCATTTTCATTTGTTGAGTTATAATTTTTTATCAAATATTCAAAATATGATGTAGGTCTGTCATATCCTGACCATAGAAAGCTTTTATTTTTCTATGGTAGAGTAGGTCAGGGTGTGACAGAGGGTTTTGTCTAGTTTATTTATGTCTATGTTGGTTCTAGTTTCTTTTTTCTATGTTGGGGGTTTTGTCTAGTTTATGTATTTCTATGTGGGGTTCTAGTTGTTGTATTTCTATATTGTTGTTTTTTGGGATGATCTCCAATTAGAGGCAGCTGGTCATCGTTGTCTCTAATTGGGGATCATATTTAAGTGGTTGTTTTTCCCACCTGGGTTTGTGGGAGATTATTTTTAGTAAGTGTATGTTGCTCCTCTTTGTCACGGTTTGTTGCGTTTATTAGTTTATTTGTATGTCTTGCATAGTTTCTGTCACGTCCTGACCAGTATAAGGGGTTATTTTAGTTTGGTCAGGACGTGGCAGGGAGTGTTTGTTTCATGTGGTTTGGGCTAGGTATTTAGGTAGAGGGGTACTTGTTTTATATGGTTCGGGGTGTGTGTATACTTAGAGGGGTGTTGTATTTATGTGTTCCGGGGTTTTTGGTTTATGTTCTTGTTTTATGTTCTAGGTTGTCTATGTTGTGTATTTCTTTGTTTGCCTGGTGTGGCTCTCAATCAGGAACAACTGTACATCGTTGTTTCTGATTGAGAGTCCTACTTAAGGAGCTTGTTTTTCACCTGTCCCTTTGTGGGTAGTTATCTTTGCACTGCTGTTAGTATAGCCTGCAAAACTGTCGTTCCTTGTTTATTGTTTTTTCGTGTTCACGTTTAAATAAAATAATGAGCACGCAACCCGCTGCGCCTTGGTCTAATCTCTTCGAATACCGTGACAGTTCCACAGTTTAAATAAAATGTGGAACGAAACACACACTGCGCCTTGGTCCCATTCTTCAGACAACCGTGACAAGGTCATTATGAAGTATATGTACTGCTTTTACAGTGACTTCTGTGAACTGTCTAGGAAAGATGGGAAACCATAAACCCAAAGTGACAAATGAAAATGACATATACTGAATATTGAAGGACATACTCATTAATGGGAAGGTGGACTGCCTTCGAGCTCCTGTCAAAATGGACACAAAACCTACTATTACAATTTAGCTTAAAACAAATTAAATAAAAAAGATAATTAAACCAAAGGCAATGCTGATGAACAATAAATAGCCTACAAGTGAGGTTAATGCTTAATCCATTAATAGATTAACAATAAATAGCCTACAAGTGCAGTTAATGCTTAATCCATTAATAGATAATAGTTTTCTTATATTATACACTGAGTATACAAAACATTAAGGACACCTGCTCTTTCCATGAAATAGACTGTCCAGGTGAATCCAGGTGAAAGCTATGACCCGTATTGGCTGAGTTACCAGACAACATTACAGGTTGTGTAATCAATCCCCCATGCAAAGCCAAAATGGATGGCTGCCAGAGCATGCAGGCTTGGCAGAGGCAGGGCCACTGTACAGGTTAATCTAGCACCAGTTAGCATGACAAGTACGTACATGATCAGATACATGAGTATGACAACTAATGTACTTACGTTGGGCAGAGCGCCTCTTAAATAACAGCAGTGCAGCAAGGAGTACAATGATCAGAGATCCTAGCACTACAACAGGGGTTAGCCATTTGGTGGTGGACAGATTATCCAAGTGGTCAGCTTTACGACCTGGACAGACAAAATGGACATAAATTGGGAGTAACAAAATCAATAGGCAATTCATATGAAGTCAAGAGAAAAAGGTTAGTTATGCTTGGGTCAAAGTCAATATCAGGGCATTTCACACACACAGACTTGAGCTCTGTTCAAATCTGCATGCATCTTAATAACCTTTTACTGCAGTGGGATAAATCAAGGTCACACAGAGAGATTATTAGTTTTAAACAAATCTTGAAGACTGAAATATAACAAAACCTTTTGACATAGAAATACTGGATTTGTTTGTTTTTTTAAATCTGGAAAATATTCATAACATTCCACCCATGAGGCCAGAGAGGGCCCTTTTGGTCATTGACTGCAAGAATGGGCTACTTTACTTTCCATTGCTAAGAACAATTCGTTTGGCATTAGATGCATCCTTTGTCTTGGAAAATTCCAAGCCAGGCTAAAGAACAAAAGCTGAAGGACCGCTTGTAGTCCTAAAACCCGGAAATGAGTTACTCTTGGTTCGTTCAGCCATTCCTATGGTGAAAATGAATGGGGAAAGAATATGGTTTTGAGATAAATACCGAAAATAAGGTCAGAGGTTAACACAGGTTTTGGAGATTTTATACATTTTGTTCTATGAGATAATATCAGTCAGTTAACATGACCTTTATGAATTATGAAGCCTTTATGTGCTTTATTAAATTACATAAAAGCTTCAAAATTCACAAAAAGTTATGCAAACTGATGAAGATTATCTCGTAGAACAAAACATATAAGATCTCCTAAGCCTATGCTTACCACAGACCTTATTTTTGGCGTTTATCCAAAAACCCTCCAAAAACTCCATTCATTTCCTCATAGGTTTCGTCCAACAAACCATTCGGGGAGTTAGTGCCTACAAAAAGATGCCATTACTATTGCTATCTATTGTTTCTTTCCCAAATCAAATCAAGACATTCATTTTCTTTTTTCCAGTTTCAAGGAAGATGTTCAGTCAGATTTGGCAGCATGTTATGGCCTGATCTACTCCACCCCTCAGTGACATGTTGTTCTCTCATTATAAAGCTGACTTTTATTGCGTTCAGAAATGTCATAAAGACGTCGTAAAAAAAGGCCTATGTTAATAAAATTAGACTAGATTAAGGCTGAATTGTTTTACAATTATCAGGGTCAGGATGAGCGAATACGATAAACTGGCAGGTTTTGGACTTGACCCTGCTTCTACAAAGGATGACATCACCAACATATTCATACCCATAGGTAGCAGGCATGGCAGCACGTACCTAAGTCTCGAGACACAAACTTTATCACAAATGATGCCATCCCCTCCTTGGCACCATTGACATTGAGCACTTTGCACGTGTAGTTTGTGGAACTGGATGTAGCCTTCAGCACTGTGAATCTACTGGAGAGGCGGAACAGTCCATCGTCAGTCTCTTTGGCCACGAGTTCAGCACTGCGCGTCCAATTGCTGCCAAACTGGTCAAACCACCAGATCAACCCTGTCTGGTGCCCGCCTGTAGAGTTGCAGAAAAGGGTCACATCTGTGTTCTCTTTGATGTTGGTCACAGGGATGGAGCTCATCGTTGGAGTCTTGTACTTAGCTGAAAGAGAGAGAGGAAGGGAAAAATATATTATACATGTGGTTGATATTCGCTACATCAGTAGTTATACAACGTCAGTGGGTAAACATTGTCTAGACGGACTTTGCACCTTTTCAACGTCAATTCAGTGGTTATATCTTGGAATGAGATTACCGTAGGAGTGATTTTATTAAACTGGAATTACCTCTTTCTATTACATGTTCTAATTTGGTCTGTGTACACTGTGATTGCATACCATGGGCAGAAAGAAAATATAAATATAAATTTCCACTGAAACAGAAAGTAAACAATGCTCCTGCTGTGCTGTCCAATTACACACTTAGAAATAGATCTGAACTCCCCCTGAAAATATTCCAGAATTAACATCCTTCTCAACTTTGTATCATAACTGTATGGAAGTGCTTTCTCAGAATTGAAAAGCCTGTCCAGCTATAATTCTATCCTCGATGCAAGTCTTAGTGGTTGTATGGTTGTGTGTGTGTGTGTGTGTGTGTGTGTGTGTGTGTGTGTGTGTGTGTGTGTGTGTGTGTGTGTGTGTGTGTGTGTGTGTGTGTGGGAGACAACATTGAAAGTTGAATAGAACTTCATTCCAAAGCATTTCAGCGTATGGGCATCATAACCTATGAGCCGAGACACATTTAAGAAAACATGTTGTCTATTCTTCTATTGCCCTCCAAGCTTGGCTGAATATTTCACATGTTAAGTTTGCTCCTTTAATGAACCTGTGTTGAAAAATGTGTATATTTTCCTAAAATCACACTTGGTTGAACTATAGACAGTCTACGACTCACCTGTGACACTGAGGCTGATTGTAGCTGTGGCAATCCCAACATCTGTGGTCACCATGCATTCATACGCCCCCTTGTCGGCCATCTTGGTATTTGTCAACAACAAGGACACATTCATATTCTTCTTGTTCCAGGATGGCTCAGCAAATTTAAACCCAGGGGTTAGGTCCATTTTCTCTTTATGGTATTCCAACAAATTATCATCAGCTTTATCAGCAGCTCCCATTCTCTTCCAGGTCACCGTTATGATGGTCACATCCACAACCACAGGTTTGACAATGCACTCTAGAATTAACTGCTGACCATAAACCCCATGGTATTCTGTTTTACACTCCAGTTTGACAAATGCTGTTAGTAAAATATCAGAGAAAAAAATGTACATTAATACAAGAGAGAATTACTGTTATAGTAGTCAGTTTTATCATGTGGCCAATCTTATTGAACTTTTAGTAAAAAAACTACAATATACAGTTCTCCCAAACCACAGACAAAGGTAACAATCAGCTGAAAGCTATTTTTGTATATGACCATTATTATGGCATTCATGGCACAACTTACACTCAGAGGAATTTCCAGCTCTGATACAGGCTAAATGGATCACAAAAAACAGCAAGGTGGTAGCTGAAGTCATCTTTGGATTCCTGAGTAGGAAGAGAGAAATGTACAATGACAACACTTGTCACAACAGTATGAGGTAAGTCTGTAGACAGCATGAGGTAGCTTTATAGATCGTCTGTCACTCAAAATGGCTCCGGACTGCAAAAAAAGCAAAAGAAAGCAGCTCCCTAGCTGAGGCTAGTCAGAGTCTTCACAAGGACCCAGTCTACCACCACCATGGCAGAGCATCTACCAGGCAGTCAGCCATCAGAATGTAAGTTTAGCTTCAGCTTGTAATAGATGATTTTGTCAGATTAAGCCTCACTTTAAAATGTGTGTTCTTGTTTTGATGGCTGTGGCATTTTTATTGTGATTACACACTAATGGTTCTTGTTTTATTTTAATGTAGTAGATGTATCAAGGGATGACACAGAGACCTCTGGCTCTGAGCAAGACAGTGAGCCAGAGCTGCCAGATGTCATCGAGCCCCTCCCAACTGCATCAAGCACCAGATATGCTGTTCCGAAAAAAGGACCCAATGGTAGGCCAGGCCTATACTTTAAACTACACATTTTAGCTAGCAGCTGTTAGTATCTAATTTTGTGGCTCCCTTAATTATACATTTCCATAGAGATATGACACATTATTTAATGTACAGACGTGTTTGAAAACATTTCCCAGAACTCAGCTTGGCACTAGGAAAAGGGCTTTCAACAGCTCCTGGTATAAGGACAATTCATGGCTTGAATATTCTGTAAATCAAGATTTTATTTAATGTTTCGCCTGTAGGCATTTTTCTTTGCCCAATACACCTGAATCGGCCTTCACATCACAGTCAGGTTTTTGTAACTGGAAAAAGGCGCTGTTTAAAGATTCTGGGTTTAAGCTCCATTTGAAGGCAGAGCATCATATCAATGCTATGTATGCTTGGAATCAGCATAAAAGGGCTATTGACAGCAACTCATCAATGTTAGATGTCATAAATGAGGACCGGAAAAAGAGAGTGGACGAAAACTGTACTTACATTAAAACAACTGCAGATGTGCTCCTATTAACTGCCACTCAAAATATAGCGCAGAGAGGCCATCGAGAGTCTGATGACTCTCACAACAAGGGTCATTTTTTGACAATCTTATAAGAAATAGCAAAGCATGACCCTCTCATGGAGAAAAGGATGAATGCATGTGGCAATGCTAAGTACACAAGCCACCAAATCCAGAAGGAAGTTCTTGAAGGCTTAGCTGAGATGGTACAAAGTGAAATAACAAGAGAAGTAAAAGAAAGTGACGTGTTTAGTGTAATTGCAGATGAAACCAAAGATTTGAAGAAAAAAGAACAAATGTCTTTAGTTTGTGAGATACTATTACAACAGGGCTATCAATGAAAGCTTTTTACACTTTCAGTCAGCTGAAAGCTTAGATGCAGCAGGTCTCACAAAAATGATAATTGATTGCCTTGAAAAACATGGTCTGGACTACAGAAATAATCTTGTGGGGCAAGGCTATGACGGTGCATCCGTCATGAGCGGAAAGCATTCTGGTGTGTCTGCACAGATTAAAAACAGTGCAAGATTTGCATTTTGTGTGCACTGTAATGCACATTGTCAGAATTTGGTTCTTGTAAATGCTGTAAAATCAGTGCCTGAGGCAGTTAACTTTTTTGCTCTCCTGCAGAAGCTTTATAACTTTGTATCTGGCTCGTACGTTCATCTCAAGTGGCTTGCAGTTCAGAAAGAGCTGTATCCACAGCAGCAGCCCAGGGAACTACAGAGACTTACAGCTGTAAGGTGGGCATGCAGATACATGGCATGCAATAATCTGAGGGACAGGCTTCCAGCAGTTCTGAGAGTGCTACAGGATATCACACTTGAAAATAGTGGTGATAGATCAGTGGAGGCAAGGGGCCTTCTTTCTCAGATTGATTTACATGTCATAGGGCTTTTGGTTACCTTTTGTAAAGTGCATGGTGATGCCAATGTCTTTCTGACATGCTCCAATCAAGCTCTCTTGACCCAGCAAGGGCTGTGGATCTAGTAGGTGCTCTTACAGACACATTACATGACTACAGAAGTGAGGGTTACTTTGGAGAACTATGGAAAGAGGTTGAAGAGATTGCAGAGCACTGCAAAATAAGTGTACAAACAGTGTGTAAAAGACAGCCTAAAACAAGCTTACGATTTCACGACTCATTGATGATGAGCACCGTAGGACAGAAAAATAGTGACCAAAGTGATGGTGAGAGCTTCCAAAGAGCTATCTTTTATCAGGTGCTTGACAGTCTCACAGCTGAGCTGCAGAGGCGCTTTTCAAAGAAGAATTGCGAGACAATGCAAGGGGTCCAGTCTCTCAACCCAAAGAGTACAACATTCTTGAATGAGGAGCCTCTGTTTGCCTTTGCTCAGACCTTTGAGTCAGATTTAGAGGACCTCAAACATGAGGTTCATCAAACCAAGCGGCTTCTTGATATGAGAGAGAAAAGTGGAAGGGACAGACCGTCTACTCTCCTTGACTTTGTTGTGTTTCTTGAACCTTATAAAGAGGTCTTACATGAGCTATTTCAACTTTGTAAGATTTCTGTTGTTACACCAGTCAGCAGTGCTTCTTGCGAGAGAAGCTTCTCAGCTTTAAAACGGATTAAAACCCACCTTAGGACAACAATAGTTGATGACAGGTTAAGTCACCTCAGAATTCTCAGTGTTGAGTCAAGGAGGGCACGCTCCCTCAACATGGATGAGTTTGTGAAACATTTTGCCAGTTCTCACCAGAACCGCAAAATTATGCTGTTTTAAATCTATCTAGGATAATTTGGCACTTAGGCGGTCCCTCTGGTCATGATTAAAACCTGCACTGTGTACTAACTAGTACACTGACATTCTAAAATGATAAATCCAAAGGGTATCATGTCACACAGATTTCATTTGGTCTTAATTAGGCCAATTCCAAAACTTGTCTTTGCTATTAGTTAACATAATATATATTAGCATAAATATGATACTGCACGTTTGTAATATTGATGGAAACCAAAATTATTTTGATTTTGAAGTCCATTTCTGCTTGATACCTGGTATGTCAAATTGCAGTGTGTTTTTTTGTAAATTTCCATTTTTGTAAATAAACTATGCAATTTATGTAACACACAAATGCTATCTTATCTCCTTGGTGCTTTATTTTCTGAAAATATTTTGGATGTTCAACACTTATAGACCCAGATTATATATTCATGAAAACAGAGTGAAGTCTCTCCAGTATGTGAGTACAGTACAGTGTGTGTGTGTGTGTGTGTGTGTGTGTGTGTGTGTGTGTGTGTGTGTGTGTGTGTGTGTGTGTGTGTGTGTGTGTGTGTGTGTGTGTGTGTGTGTGTGTGTGTGTGTGTGTGTGTGTGTGTGTGTGCGTGTTTATGTGTGTATGTGTGTGTGTGGGATTGTGTGTGTGCGTGTGCGTGTGTGTGAGAGAGTTAAAGATAGAAAGAAAGAAATTGAGCTGCAGTTCTGCGGTAGAGACACTGACTATTCATAGTATGTTAAAGAATTCTAGTGAAGTAGTGAAGTAACCCTTTTGGACCACACTATCTGCCACATTGAAGAACTCTGGGTTAAGTGAATTATCACTTCTACCTCTAATCAGCAATCATAGGATTCAATCATGCTCCTTAGATGCCAGGTTAGGGTTACACACACATTTTCTGTCATGGTCTATAGACCCCCTGAAGTAGCCTTGCCCCCCCCCCCCCCCCCCGGCCACCCCATGTAGAAAACTCTAGCTCCACCACTGTTTGTAAGGAAATGAAAAGTCATGGAAATTTGTTTCATAATTGTTGTTAACGTAATTCATGAAAGCACACTTTTAAATATGATCAATCAATTAAAAAACAACATATCAGCCAATATCGGAATGACCCTTCAGTGCATGACTGTGGTGCTGCGTGTCTGCCAGTGTGAGTGGGCCATTGCCCGAGGAGAGAGAGCGAGACATTTCAGCAGCAGGTATAAAAATAATGACAGATTAACTAGATCACCAATTTAAAACATAACTTGTAGCAGTTATCTCTCTAGTTAACTATAGCTATCTAAACATGAATTCCGTTGTTGCCTTTCCACCCGCACTGTAGAGCCTAAATAGATCTGCACTGTTGGAAAACGGGAATTCTCCTCTATTAAACAGTAGCCATGTAATTGGGACAACGTAAAAAAATATTTTAATAATGGCCTAATAGATAAATAACTTGCTGTGCATAGATCTCCCCCGAAACATGAATATTTGAGCCGCATATATAAACATGTCTAGTTAGATACCATGATTTGAAGTAGTCTACCTTATCCATTTGATCCCTGATTTATTGAATGAGGGAATTATTTTATAAAGACAAAAGTATTTGGTTGTAATGTTGAAAAAGCCAGGAGCTCTCCAGATGGAGGGTTAACCACATGTTGACATGTGATTAACAGTGCAGTTCTACGTGGGGGGCTAAGTGCCTTGATCAAGGGCACAACGGCAGGAGGTGGTCTAATGGACCGACTTGGAAAAAGACAGCTCCTGCACTTCTTCCATCCCAAGTCAACCATTGGTCTTAACTAAGTGCATAGTGAATGGGGGCCTCACATAGACAACTGTCCCCTATTTAGCTATCTACTGGTCACCTCCCACCTGGATTGTCAACATGCCTGTTTGAACTATTTCTTTGGCTGACAAATGCAATAAAATGTGAACATTAGACAAATAGACAAAAGAGCATAACACTCACTGAAGGAAACACATTCTATTATTAAGGAAACAATGTGTGGGAGAATGAATTCAAGTTGTCACTAAAGCTGTTGGAGTTATTCTCACCCACAATATCCTCATTGCTTCTAGAGCCAATGCAGTTGAAGAATAGGAATAAACAGCTGCAATGGGAGAATAAGGGATTTTATTTTCTCCCTAGTGAGGACTACTGGAGGGACCTTTCACAAAAAAAATGCATAAATTAGGCCTACGGATGCTAAAATGTATGCAATAATCGAGAGACAAAAGTGCAGTACCCTCCTCTTCAATTTGTTCTTTAGCAGTTTTTGTACTCCACCTGGTCTTTGATAGTATATTTAAAAAAAAAGATTTACATATTTGTCATTGTGATATATAGAGTGTACTGCCTTGCACCTTTGCGTTCCCAGATGGTTGTGATGTAATTATCAAATTCCTTTTTTAATAAACTAGACATTGTATGGGTGTAATGTTAATAGAAAACATTTTTTATCTGGAGTAAACCAACCAGTTATTGAATACATTTTTCAGTAGAATCACAGTAGAGCTCGCATGAAGGGGAAGTAAAGGAGAAGGAAGTTCTATAACTATAATTCCGTTTATGGACTCAGCACTTCACGTGGTTGTGGTTTGGGGACAAAAGCGAACAAACAATTCCATATAGTATACTTTACATGTGGAGAAAGCGCCAAAATGTATGATAACACAAAAGGACTCCGAACTTTCTCTTTTACTATGCAAATAGATAAGAGGTGGTATAGCCTGTTCGACTAGGGAAAGTCCACCATGTATTTTGAGGGTACTATTAGCCCTAAGCAAATAAACATTACTAGTAACGGCACCTCACAAATCTACCCCTCGTGAAGCATAGCCTAACCTTACCCATAATGGTTTTGAGTAGCCACTGTCAGTTGCATATAACTCACAACAACCCGCACGCAGGCAGCCTAGTTTCTCTCAGCTCCTCCATGTAGTGTATTTGAGAAACCCAACTGTAGGCAGGGTCAACTTTTAAAAAGTTGCACATAAAAGTAATTGTGTCTCGAACACACTAAAATTTATTTTTCAAATTTATAAAACAATATCAATGAGCAACAATTAAGAATATTTATTCAGAAAAACAAAACATAGTCTACAGACACGGAAAACGTAAAAAATCTTACCTCGCAAACCCTACAGGCTGCTGACGTTTAGAAGGGGTCGAAAGATCTGATAAAGATCGTAAAATTGACCGACAACAGGCTTTGGCTACTTTCGCTTTCGCTATTACTAGAGTGACGTGTCGATTCTTGTACGTGCCTTCAGAAAGTATTGAAACCCCTTTCATTTGTTCACATTTTGTTGTGTTACAGCCTGAATTTAAAGTGTATCAAATAGTTTTTTGGGGGCACTGGCCTACACACAATACACCATAATGTCAAATTGGAATTATATTTTTCGAAATTTTGACAAATTAATAAAAAATGAAAAGGTGAAATGTCTTGAGTCAATAAGTATTCAACCCCTTTGTTAAGGCAAGCTTAAATACATTCAGGAGTAAAAATGTGCTTAACAAGTCACATAATAAGTTGCATGGACTCACTCTGTGTGCAGTAATACTGTTTAACTGAGGATGGATTAACAACATTGTAGTTACTCTCCACAATATTAACCTAATTGGCAGAGTGAAAAGAAGGAAGCCTGTACAGAATAAAAAATATTCCAAAACATGAATCCTGTTTGCAACAAGGCACCAAAGTAATACTGCAAAGAATGTGGCAAAGCAATTCATTTTTTGTCTTGAATACAAAGTGTTATCTTTGGGCAAATCCAATAGAACACATTGCTGAGTACCACTCTCCATTTTTTCAAGCATAGGGATGGCTTTATTATGTTATGGGTATGTTTTTAGTCGTTAAGGACTGGGGAGTTTTTCAAGATCAAAAATAAATGGAATGGCGCTAAGCACAGGCAAAATCCTAGAGAAAAACCTGGTTCACTCTGCTTTCCACCAGACACTGGGAGATTAATTCTCCTTTCAGTAGGACAATAATCTAAAACACAAGGCCAAATCTACACTGGAGTTGCTTACCAAAAAGACAGTGAATGGACCTGAGTGACCGAGTTGAAGTTTTGACTTAAATCTACTTGAAAATGTATGGCAAGACCTGCATTTTTTTGTCTAGCAAAGATCAACAACCAACAACACATTTTTTCAAATAATATTGGGCAAAGTTGCGAGATAAAGCACAATCCAGGTGTGGAACGCTATTGGAGACCCAGAAAGACTCACAGCTGTAATCGCTGCCAAATGTGTTTCTACAAAGTATTGACTCAGGGGTGTGAATACTTATGTAAATGAGATATTTATGTATTTATTTTTCAATAAATTAGCAAAAATGTATAAAAACATGTATTCACTTTGTCATTATGGGGTATTGTGTGTAGATGGGTGAGAAAAAAAGCACACTTTAATTAATTTTGAAAACAGGCTGTAACACAACAAAATGTGGAACAAGTAAAGGGGTATGCATACTTCCTGAAGGCACTGTATATTAACTTTTCTAGTCATTGAACAAATATCGAGGTAGAAAGTTTCCCAGTCATTGGTTGAAACAAACAAATTGTAGTGTCTGCGACAATAAAGACCTCAGCCCCCTTCAAAAGGTTGTCCACTGTGCGTAAAATGTGATTGACATTCTGACTGGAAAGAAATATTGCAATGCAACGCCACCCCTTTCCCTTGGCACCAATGGAGCACTTGGACAATATAGAAAATATTCAGTCGCAGCCAGGGTATTTTGCAGTTAATAAATCCCTTTCCTGCAGTCAAATAACCAAATCGCCCTCTAGTGGCCTCATGGGTGAAATATTATTCATCTTTTTCATAAATTCATAATTAAACAATTTATTACAAACGATGAAAATCTGTTGTTTCTATGTCAAATGGCTTTTTTATATTTCAGTCTCTGTGATATATATACAGTCGTGGCCAAAAGTTTTGAGAATGACACAAATATTAATTTTCACAAAGTCTGCTGCCTCAGTTTGTATGATGGTGATTTGCATATACTCCAGAATGTTATGAAGAGTGATCATATGAATTGCAATTAATTGCAAAGTCCCTCTTTGCCATGCAAATGAACCGAATCCCTCAAAAACATTTCCACTGCATTTCAGCCCTGCCACAAAACGACCAGCTGACATCATGTCAGTGATTCTCCCGTTAACACAGGTGTGAGTGTTGACGAGGACAAGGCTGGAGATCACTCGGTCATGCTGATTGAGCTCGAATAACAGACTGGAAGCTTCAAAAGGAGGGTGGTGCTTGGAATCATTGTTCTTCCTCTGTCAATCATGGTTACCTGCAAGGAAACACGTGCCGTCATCATAGCTTTGCACAAAAAGGGCTTCACAGGCAAGAATATTGCTGCCAGTAAGATTTCACCTAAATCAACCATTTATTGGATCATCAAGAACTTCAAGGAGAGCGGTTCAATTGTTGTGAAGAAGGCTTCAGGGCGCCCAAGATAGTCCAGCAAGCGCCAGGACCGTCTCCTAAAGTTGATTCAGCTGCGGGATTGGGACAACACCAGTACAGAGCTTGCTCAGGAATGGCAGCAGGGAGGTGTGAATGCATCTGCACGCACAGTGAGGCGAAGACTTTTGGAGGATGGCCTGGTGTCAAGAAGGGCAGCAAAGAAGCCACTTCTCTCCAGGAAACATATCAGGGACAGACTGATATTCTGCAAAAGGTACAGGGATTGGACTGCTGAGGACTGGGGTAAAGTCATTTTCTCTGATGAATCCCCTTTCCGATTGTTTGCCTGTCCGCAGAAGACAAGGTGAGCGCTACCATCAGTCCTGTGTCATGCCAACAGTAAAGCATCCTGAGACCATTCATGTGTGGGGTTGCTTCTCAGCCAAGGGAGTGGGCTCACTCACAATTTTGCCTAAGAACACAGCCATGAATAAAGAATGGTACCAACACATCCTCCGAGAGCAACTTCTCCCAACCATCCAGGAACAGTTTGGTGACGAACAATGCCTTTTCCAGCATGATGGAGCACCTTGCCATAAGACAAAAGTGATAACTAAGTGGCTCGGGGAACAAAACATCAATATTTTGGGTCCATGGCCAGGAAACTCCCCAGACCTTAATCCCATTGAGAACTTGTGGTCAATCCTCAAGAGGCGGGTGGACAAACAAAAACCCACAAATTCTGACTCCAAGCATTGATTATGCAAGAATGGGCTGCCATCAGTCAGGATGAGGCCCAGAAGTTAATTGACAGCATGCCAGGGCGGATTGCAGAGGTCTTGAAAAAGAAGGGTCAACACTGCAAATATTGACTCTTTGCGTCAACTTCATGTAATTGTTAATAAAAGCCTTTGACACTTATAAAATGCTTGTAATTATACTTCAGTATTCCATAGTTACATCTGACAAAAATATCTAAAGACACTGAAGCAGCAAACTTTGTGGAAATTAATATTTGTGTCATTCTCAAAACGTTTGGCCACGACTGTACAGTGCATTTGGAAAGTATTCATACCCCTTCCCTTTTTACACATTTTGTTACTTTACAGCCTTATGCTAAGATTTGTTAAATTCTTTATTTTTCTCATAGATCTACACACAATACCCCAAAATGTCAACGCGGTAACAGGTTTTTAGAAAATGTTGCACATTTATATATAAATCAAATGAATAAACATAAATACGTATTCAGACCCTTTGCTATGAGACTTGAAATTGAGCTCAGGTGCATCCTGTTTCCATTGATCATCCTTGAGATGTTTCTACATCTTGATTGGAGTCCACCTGTGGTAAATTCAATTGATTGGACATTATTTGGAAAGGCACACACCTGTCTATATAAGGTTCCACTGTTGACAGTGCATGTCAGAGCAAAAACCAAGCCACGAGGTCGAAGGAATTGTCCGCAGACTCCGAGACATGATTGTGTCGAGGCACAGATCTGGGGAGGGGTACCAAAACATTTCTGCAGCATTGAAGGTTCCTGAGAACACAGTGGCCTCCATCATTCTTTAAATGGAAGAAGTTGGAAACCACCAAGACTCTTCCTACAGCTGGCCGCCCGGCCAAACTGAGCAAGAACCCGATGGTCACTCTGACAGAGCTCTAGAGTTCCTCTGTGGAAATGGAAAAACCTTCCAGAAGGACAACCATCTCTGCAGTACTTCACCAATCCAGCCTTTATGGTACTGGCCAGACGGAAGCCACTCCTCAGTAAAAAGCACATGACAGCCTGCTTGGAGTTTGCCAAAAGGCACCTAAAGGACTCTCAGACCATGAGAAACAAGATTCTCTGGTCTGATGAAACAAGATTGAACTCTTTGGCCTGAATGCCAAGCGTCACATCTGGAGGAAACCTGGCACCATCCCTATGGTGAAGCATGGTGGTGGGAGCATCATGCTGTGGGGATGTTTTTCAGCGCCAGGGACTGGGAGACTAGTCAGGATCGAGGGAAAGATGAACGACGAAATCCTTGAAGAAAACCTGCTCCAGAGCGCTCAGGACCACAGACTGGGGTGAAGGTTCACCTTCCAACTGGACAATGACCCGAAGCACACAGCCAAGACAACGCAGGAGTGGCTTCGGGACAAATCTCTAAATGTCCTGAGTGTCCCAGCCAGAGCCCGGACTTCAAACCAATCGAGCATCTCTGGAGAGATCTGAAAATAGCTGTGCAGTGACGCTCTCCATCCTACCTGACAGAGCTTGAAAGGATCTGCAGAGAAAAATGGGAGAAACTCCCCAAATACAGGTGTGCCAAGCTTGTAGCGCCATACCCAAGAAAACTCGGGGCTGTAATCACTGCCAGAAGTGTTTCAACAAAGTACTGAGTAAAGGGTCTAAATACTTATGTAAATGTGATATGTCAGTTTTATATTTTTTATACATTTTCAAACATTTCTAAAAAACAGTTTTTGCTTTTTCATTGTGGGGTATGGTGTGTAGGTTGATGAGGGGAAAAAAACAATTTAATCAATTTTAGAATAATGCTGTAAAGTTAAAAAATTTGGAAAAAGTCAAGGGGTCTGAATACATTTCGAATGCACTGTAAAGTGTAAAATTGGGATGCAAACTAAAAATGGAATACATTTCAACTCTATATCTGACATGGTATAGGTTTCTTCTTTTTTTAAAGCCCATAACCATGTGTGTGAGGTGTATACATTTCTTTCATAGTAGATTTGTTTAATACTACCAATAAACACTCTGTGTGACCCTGATTTAGCCCAATGCAGTAAAAGGTTAATACATAATATTATTAAATAGTCAATGTAAATTATTGTGTTTTCGACAATAATTACACAGCCAACTGCCCTATTCCCAGCAAAAAATAAAGCGACATAGCCGTGTATGGTCAAAAGTGACTTTATTAATGTTCATTTTAATTTGTGCCAATATTAATTGAGACTTTTACAGTGATAAACAAACCTGCATGAATTTGGATGAAAAAGTAACGGTCATGTAGCCTATCAAGACCCTTCAACATCTTCAAAACAGTACTTCAACATGTGAATTCATTTTAACGTAATTGGCGCGTTGGTGTAGACATTGAACCACAGGTTTTGAGCAGTTCGAACAAGAACTCAGGATACTTTACTTAATGTACCAAATTTTGGCAAAACGTGTGAATTTTAGTTTCCATATAAATATTCATATTTTTGTTCAGGATAAAATAAAATAAATTATAAAAACTCAACAATTTCAAAGTTTTTACTGAGTTACAGTTCATATAAGGAAATTCATTAGGCCCTAATCTATGGATTTCACATGACTGGGAAGGGGTACAAACATGGGTGGGCCTGGGAGGCACACACACTTGGCAGCCAGCCACCCACTGGGGAGACAGGCCCAGCCAATCAGAATTAGTTTTTCCTTACAAAAGAGCTTTATTACAGACAGAATGTTACGCCCTGACCTTAGAGATCCTCATTATTCTCTATGTTTGGTTAGGTCAGGGGGTGACTCGGGTGGGAAAGTCAATGTTTTCTATTTCTTTGTTTTTTGGCAGCGTGTGGTTCCCAATCGGAGGCAGCTGTCTATCGTTGTCTCTGATTGTGGATCATATATAAGTTGTAATTTTCCTTTTGGGTTTTGTGGGATCTTGTTTTCTGTTTAGTGTCTGTGCCTGACAGAACTGTACGCTTTCGTTTTCGCCTTGTGGTATTTTGTTTATGTGTTTTGTGAATAAAGGAATCATGAACACTTTCCACGCTGCGCTTTCGTCTACTCTTCCTACCACCAATGAGAGTCGTTACACAGAAATACTCCTCATCTCATGAAACATGGGACCAACACTTTACATGTTGCGTTTATATACTGCTCAAAAAAATAAAGGGAACACTTAAACAACACATCCTAGATCTGAATGAAAGAAATAATCTTATTAAATACTTTTTTCTTTACATAGTTGAATGTGCTGACAACAAAATCACACAGAAATAATCAATGCAAATCCAATTTATCAACCCATGGAGGTCTGGATTTGGAGTCACACTCAAAATTAAAGTGGAAAACCACACTACAGGCTGATCCAACTTTGATGTAATGTCCTTAAAACAAGTCAAAATGAGGCTCAGTAGTGTGTGTGGCCTCCACGTGCCTGTATGACCTCCCTACAATGCCTGGGCATGCTCTTGATGAGGTGGCAGATGGTCTCCTGAGGGATCTCCTCCCAGACCTGGACTAAAGCAACCGCCAACTCTTGGACAGTCTCTGGTGCAACGTGGTGTTGGTGGATGGAGCGAGACATGATGTCCCAGATGTGCTCAATTGGATTCAGGTCTGGGGAACGGGCAGGCCAGTCCATAGCATCAATGCCTTCCTCTTGCAGGAACTGCTGACACACTCCAGCCACATGAGGTCTAGCATTGTCTTGCATTAGGAGGAACCCAGGGCCAACCGCACCAGCATATGGTCTCACAAGGGGTCTGAGGATCTCATCTCGGTACCTAATGGCAGTCAGGCTACCTCTGGCGAGCACATGGAGGGCTGTGCGGCCCCCCAAAGAAATGCCACCCCACACCATGACTGACCCACCGCCAAACCGGTCATGCTGGAGGATGTTGCAGGCAGCAGAACGTTCTCCACGGCGTCTCCAGACTCTGTCATGTCTGTCACATGTGCTCAGTGTGAACCTGCTTTCATCTGTGAATAGCACAGGGCGCCAGTGTCGAATTTGCCAATCTTGGTGTTCTCTGGCAAATGCCAAACGTCCTGCACGGTGTTGGGCTGTAAGCACAACCCCCACCTGTGGACGTCGGGCCCTCATACCACCCTCATGGAGTCTGTTTCTGACCGTTTGAGCAGACACATGCACATTTGTGGCCTGCTGGAGCTCATTTTGCAGTGCTCTTGCAGTGCTTCTCCTGCTCCTTCTTGCACAAAGGCGGAGGTAGCGGTCCTGCACTACAAGACTGTTTTGCTAGCACAGACTATGTTCCGGGATTCATCCGATGGCATTGAGGAGTATACCACCTCAGTCACAGTAACCGTACTTACATATCCCAACCAAAAGCCATGGATTACAGGCAACATCTACACCGAGCTACAGGATAGAGCTGCTGCTTTCAAGGAGTGGGACACTAATCTGGACGCTTCTAAGAAATCCTGCTATTCCCTTAGACCAGGCCTGGGCAACTCCAGTCCTCAGGGGCCTGATTGGTGTCACACTTGCCCCAGCCCCAGCTAACACACCTGACTCCAATAATCAACTAATCATAATCTTCAGTTAAAAATGCAATTCGTTTAAATCAGCTGTGTTTGCTAGGGATGGGGGGAAAGTGTAACACCAATCAGGCCTCCGAGGACTGGAATTGCCCAGGCCTGCCTTAGACGAACCATCAAACAGGCAAAGCGTTAATACAAGACTAAGATGAAATCCTACTACACCGGCTCTGACGCTCGTCGGATGTGGCAGGGCTTGCAAACCCAGACCCGAGCTGCCCAGTGACGCAAGCCTACCAGACAGGCTAAATGCCTTTTATGCTCGCTTTGAGGCAAGCAAAAGCATGAGCGAACCAGCTGTTCCAGACAACTGTGTGATCACCCTTTCTGTAGCCGATGTGAGTAAGACTTTAAACAGGTCAACATTTACAAGGCTGTAGGGCCAGATGGATTACCAGGACGTGTACTTAGAGCATGCGTGTACCAACGGGCAAGTGTCTTCACTGACATTTTCAACCTCTCCCTAACCGAGTCTGTAATACCTACATGTTTCAAGCAGACCACCATAGTCCTTGTGCCTAAGAATGCCAAGGTAACCTGCCTAAATTACCGCCCCGTAGCACACACATCCGTAGCCATGAAGTGCTTTGAAAAGCTGGTCATGGCTCACATCAACACCATCATCCCAGAAACCCTAGACCCACTCCAATTCGCATACTGCCCCTACAGATCCACAGATGACGCAATCTCAATTGCACTTCCTGGCGGGCCGCCCCCAGGTGGTAAGGGTAGGCAACAACACATCTACCACGCTGATCTTCTACACGGGGGCTCCTCAGGGGTGCATGCTTAGTCCCCGCCTGTGACCAAGCACAACTCCAACACCATCATTAAGTTTGCTGATGAAACAACAGTGGTAGGCCTGATCACTGACAATGATGAGACAGCCTATAGGGAAGTGGTCAGAGACCTGGCAGTGTTGTGCCAGGACAACAACCTCTCCCTCAACGTGAGCAAGGCAAAGGAGCTGATCATGGACTATAGAAAAAGGAGGGCCGAACACGCTCCCATTCACATCGACGGGGCTGTAGTGGAGCGGGTCGAGAGCTTCAAGTTCATTGGTGTCCACATCACCAACAAACTATCAAGGTCCAAACACACCAAGACAGTCCTGAAGAGGGCACGACAATGCCTATTCCTCCGCAGGAGACTGTAAAGAGTTTATTTAGTAAATATTTTCTTAACTCTTATTAAAACTGCATTGTTGATTAAGGGCTTGTAAGTAAGCATTTCACAGTAAGGTCTAGACCTGTTGTTTTCAGCGCATGTGACAAATAAAATTTGATTTGATGCCAGGGGCTTGGATCAGATACATAAAACTCTTGCAAATATTAAAAAAGAGGGGGTATCAAAACAATGGACTCAGGGAGGTAGGAGAAGAAGAGGAGGACGGGACGAAATTCCTGGACTCACAGATAAACGGGTGGAGATTCTTCTTTTAAAAAAAGAGAAAAGGATGGTGGAGTTTGGAGAAAAGCTTAAATTTAAAATAAGATATTGTAGGAGTGAAATCACTGCAAGGTGAAGTCAACGTGAAGTCAACATAAAGTAAAGGCCTTGAGGTGACACCGGTGCTGAGACATCTCCAGTGCTGTGGGATGCTTCCTGACTGGAGTTCACCTGTGTCTCTGGAGGTCCTACGAATTTGGGCTGCACCTGTGTCTCCCCTCTTCCACACCTGGGCCTGACTTGTTGTATTTTCAGCCCCTATTTGTTTCCGCAGTGCCACTTTACTTCTAAAGGCTGATTATACTGGTAAATTGTTAATAATTTGTCATGTCATATTGCCTCATATGGAATGCCATTACATTTTTATATGGGAGTGGTGAGAGAGAACATAAGTCTTTGTATTCGTTGTTTCTTTGTCCTCACCCGAATAAAAGTATGTTTTTTTTTCACCCAGATTTCTGCTCTTGCATTAATTGGGGGACAAGACACAAACCCTTTGACATGGAACATTCTTGCACACATGTTTTCTGACAGTGTTGTAAGGAAGATCAACTGGAAAGTATCACGACTCAAGATATGACCCAGATGCAGACATGGGAGGCGGAGAGTACAGTTCTCAGATTATTTATTAGAAACACGGGGCAGGCAAAGGGCAGGTCGAGGGCAGGCAGAGGTTCGTGATCAGATCGATCAGAGTCAGGCAGGTACAGGACAGCAGGCAGGCTCGGGGTTAGGGCAAGCAGAGGTTCGTAATCAAGTCAGAGTGAGGTGGGTACAGGACGGCAGGCAGGCTGGGGGTCAGGGCAGGCAGAATGGTCAGAACCGGGAAAAACTAGGAAACAGAACTAGAGAAACAGGAAGGCGGGAAAGAATGCTGGTAAGACCTGACAAGACAAGATGAACTGGCAACAGACAAACAGAGAACACAGATATAAATACACAGGGGATAATGGGAAAATGGGCAACCCCTGGAAGTGGGTGGAGACAAGCACAATGACAGGTGAAACAGATCAGGGTGTGACAGAAAAGGGTGAACGTGAGAAAACATTCTGCCAAAGATAGAACTGCCAATGGGGGTGGAGTTGCAATCTACTGCAGAGATAGTCTGCAGAGTTCTGTCATGCTATCCAGGTCTGTGCCCAAACAGTTCGAGCTTCTACTTTTAAAAATCCACCTTTCCAGAAATAAGTCTCTCACTTTTGTCGCTTGTTATAGACCCCCTCAGCCCCCAGCTGTGCCCTGGACACCATATGTGAATTAATTGCCCCCCATTTATCTTCAGAGTTTGTACTGTTAGGTGACATAAACTGGGATATGCTTAACACCCGGCCGTCCTACAATCTAAGCTAGATGTCCTCAATCTCTCACAAATCATCAAGGAACCTACCAGGTACAACCCTAAATCCGTAAACACGGGCACTTTCACAGATATCATACTGACCAACCTGCCCTCTAAACACACCTCTGCTGTCTTCAACCAGGATCTCAGCGATCACTGCCTCATTGCCTGCGTCCGGAATGGGTCTGCGGTCAAATGACCACCCCTCACTGTCAACGCTCCCTAAAACAATTCAGCAAGCAGGCCTTTCTAATTGACCTGGCCAGGGTATCCTGGAAGGATATAGACCTCATTCTGTCAGTAGAGGATGCCTGGTTATTCTTTAAAAGTGCTTTCCTCACCATCTTAAATAAGCATGACCCATTCAATTTTTTTTCAAACTAAGAACAGATATAGCCCTTGGTTCACTCCAGACCTGACTGCCCTTGACCAGCACAAAAACATCCTGTGGCGTACTGCATTAGCATCGAATAGCCCCCGCGATATGCATCTATTTAGGGAAGTTAGGGAACAATATACACAGGCAGTTAAAGCAAAGGCTAGCATTTTCAAACAGAAATTTGCATCCTGTAGCACAAACTCCAAAAAGTTCTGGGACACTGTAAAGTCCATGGAGAATAAGAGCACCTCCTCCCAGCTGCCCACTGCACTGAGGCTAGGAAACACTGTCACCACCGATAAATCTACGATAATCGATAATTTCAAGAAGCATTTTTCTACGGCTGGCCATGCTTTCCACCTGGCTACCCCTACCCCGGTGAACAGCTCTGCACCCCCCACAGCAACCTGCCCAAGCCTCCCCCATTTCTCCTTCACTAAAATCCAGATAGCTGATGTTTTGAAAGAGCTGCAAAATCTGGACCCCTAGAAATGAGCTGGGCTAGACAATCTAGACCCTCTCTTTCTAAAATTATCCACTGCAATTGTTGCAACCCCTATTACCATGCTGTTCAATCTCTCTTTCGTATCGTCTGAGATCCCTAAAGACTGGTTCACCAACTACCTCTCAGATAGAGTTCAGTGTGTCAAATCGGAGGGCCTGTTGTCCGGACCACTGGCAGTCTCTATGGGGGTGCCACAGGGTTCAATTCTCGGGCCAACTCTTTTCTCTGTATACATCAATGATGCCGCTCTTGCTGCTGGTGATTCTCTGATCCACCTCTACGCAGACAACACCATTCTGTATACCTTTGGCCCTTCTTTGGACACTGTGTTAACAAACCTCCAGATGAGCTTCAATGCCATACAACACTCCTTCCATGGCCTCCAACTGCTCTTAAATGCTAGTAAAACTAAATGCATGCTCTTCAACCGATCGCTGCACGCACCCGCCCGTCTAGCATCCTTACTCTGGACGGTTCTGACTTAGAATATGTGGACAACTACAAATACCTAGGTGTCTGGTTAGACTGTAAACTCTCCTTCCAGACTCACATTAAGCATCTCCAATCCGAAATTAAATCTAGAATCGGCTTCCTATTTCGCAGCAAAGCATCCTTCACTCATGCTGCCAAACATAGCCTCATAAAACTGACTATCCTACCGATCCTTGACTTAATTTACAAAATAGCCTCCAACACTCTACTCAGCAAATTGGATGTAGTCTATCATAGTGCCATCAGTTTTGTCACCAAAGCCCCATATACTACCCACCACTGCAACCTGTATGCTCTCGTTGGTTGGCCCTCGCTTCATATTCGTCACCAAACACACTGGCTCCAGGTCATCTATAAGTCTTTGCTAGATAAAGTCCCGCCTTATCTCAGCTCACTGGTCACCATAGCAGCACCCACCCGTAGCACGCGCTCCAGCAGGTATATTTCACTGGTCATCCCCAAAACCAACTCCTCCTTTAGGCTCCTTTCCTTCCAGTTCTCTGCTGCCAATGACTGGAACGAACTGCAAAAATCACTGAAGCTGGAGTCTTATATCTCCCTCACTAACTTTAAGCATCAGCTGTCAGAGCAGTTTACCGATCATTGCACCTGTACACAGCCCATCCGTAAATAGCCCACCCAACTACCTCATCCCCATATGGTTATTTATTTTTTGCTCCTTTGCACCCCAGTATCTCTACTTGCCCATTCATCTTCTGTACATCTGTCACTCCAGTGTTAATGCTACATTTTAATTATTTTGCCACTATGGCCTATTTATTGCCTTACCTCCCTAATCTTACTACATTTGCACAGGAGATTAAGAGTTGACTCCCAAGGTGGGTTACACACAGCCTTCTCTCTTTCTCTGGATAAACACACAGTTGAGAAGTTGTTGTTGTTGTTGTTGTTGTTGTTCAGACCAATTCATCCGGGTCACGGCACCGGTGTTAGCAATTTATGTTATTCTTCAATAACACAAACTCCAAAGCAAATCAGGGGGAGAAAATAGATTTTTTCAGAGAGAATGAATCAAGATGTTATGCTGGGTGTCAAATTTTCAGTCTTCCTGTCCTCAGCTTTTCCCCCACTGAACAAAGGAATTACGATGCCATTTTTACCCCCCACCCTAGCCTGGGGTTGACCAATCAGAAGTCCTTGCAGTACGACTGGGCCAAAGGCCAAATAACCAGTGTCCTGCCCTTGACGCAATGTACAGAACATAGTATACGTAGCACACATAGCTCTGAGTTCAAGGGTGACACTCCACAGATTCTAAACAGCTGTTATACTGAGACCCAACACCTATTTACAATTCCCTATTTACCATTAGTACTATATTTAGTTTAGTACTCTTGTTCTCTCATCCTCTCGTCCTCTCAATCTCTGCGTTGTGTATTTATCTTCCAAATATTATTTAATGTTAGCTAACCCTTCCCCTAACCCTAACCCTTTTAGCTAACCCTAACCTTAACCATAACTATCCACCTGACAACCTAGCTAGAATTTATAACATATCACACATTTTGCAAATTCGCAACATATTTAACATTTAGCAAACTCGTAACATATAATACGAATTGTAATTTGTAACGTATCATACAAAAAATAACATATCACACTAAATGAAGTGTAAATCTGGGACACTCAAATGAGTATGATATGTTATGTTTGGTATTGTTACATAAGTCAGATGGTTAATTAATGCAAAAACGAGGTAGGGTGGTTGGTCAGGCTGGCAATGAGCACTCTGCAGGCAGGCTGCCCTCTAAAGTGATGGTGCAGAATAGATAGAACATGCTTTGCATCCAATCTTGCAACCTCCGATACAAGTAGGTTGTATGATTTTGCCTGCTCTGGACTCAAGAAAGTTGACATGACATATCCCTAGTTGACATTGAATGCTAACGTGAATGAATTGCTGCTCCAAATGCAGGTGGAACACGCAGTTTATTTCTTTAGCCGATCTTGCTTTTTGAAAATGAATCAACATTTATGGCTGTAATGCTACATTTGCTTGCATGTTTGTGTGTGTGGGTCGCAAGTTTTGTACCACTCCTTTTTGGGGGTACCGGGTCAAAAAGTTTGCAAACCACTGGGTTGCTAGATAGTGTCAACAAATGGAGTTCTGTTGGATATAAACTCAGCAAAAAAAGAAACGTCCCTTTTTCAGGACCCTGTCTTTCAAAGATAATTCGTAAAAATCCCAATAACTTCACAGATCTTCACTGTAAAGGGTATAAACACTGTTTCCCATGCTTGTTCAATGAACCATAAACAATTAATGAACATGCACCTGTGGAACGGTCGATAAGACACTAACAGTGTTACAGACGGTAGGCAATTAAGGTCACAGTTATGAAAACTTAGGACACTAAAGAGGCCTTTCTACTGACTCATCTGCGTGAACGTGCCTTAGGCATGCTGCAAGAAGGCATGAGGACTGCAGATGTGACCAGGGCAATAAATTGCAATGTCCGTACTGTGAGATGCCTAAGACAGTCCTCACAGTGGCAGACCACGTGTAACAACACCTGCACAGGATCGGTACATCCGAACATCACACCTGCGGGACAGGTACAGGATGGCAACAACAACTGCCAGATTTACACCAGAAACGCACAATCCCTCCATCAGTGTTCAGACTGTCCGCAATAGGCTGAGAGAGGCTGGACTGAGGGCTTGTAGGCCTGTTGTAAGGAAGATCCTCACCAGACATCACTGGCAACAACGTTGCCTACGGGCACAAACCCACCGTCGCTGGACCAGACAGGACGGCAAAAAGTGCTCTTCACTGAGGAGTCGTGGTTTTGTCTCACCAGGGATGATGGTCGGATTTGCGTTTATCGTCGAACGAATGAGCGTTACACCGAGGCCTGTACTCTGGAGCGGGATTGATTTGGAGGTGGAGGGTCCGTCATGGTCTGGGGCGGTGTCACAGCATCATCGGACTGAGCTTGTTGTCATTGCAGGAAATCTCAACGCTGTGCGTTACAGGGAAGTCATCTTCCTCCCTCATGTGGTTCCCTTCCTGCAGGCTCATCCTGACATGACCCTCCAGCATGACAATGACACCAGCCATACTGCTTGTTCTGTGCGTGATTTCCTGCAAGACAGTAATGTCAGTGTTCTGCCATGGCCAGCGAAGAGCCCGGATCTCAATCCCATTGAGCACATCTGGGATCTGTTGGATCGGAGGGTGAGGACTGGCGCCATTCCCCCCAGAAATGTCCGGGAACTTGCAGGTGCCTTGGTGGAAAAGTGGGGTAACATCTCACAGCAAGAACTGGCAAATCTGGTGCAGTCCATGAGGAGGAGATGCACTGCAGTACTTCATGTAGCTGGTGGCCACACCAGATACTTACTGTTAGTTTTGATTTTGACCCCCCCCCCCCCCCCCTTGTTCAGGGACACATTATTCAATTTCTGTTAGTGACATTACTGTGGAACTTGTTCAGTTTGTCTCAGTTGTTGAATCTTGTTTTGTTCATACAAATATTTACACATGTTAAGTTTGCTGAAAATAAACGCAGTTGACATTGAGAGGACGTTTCTTTTTTTGCTGAGTTTAGTAATGTTAGGCTACAGTATTTCTTACAATCTTCTATTTTGACTGGAATTGTGTGGCCATTCTTAATCAGTGCAGCATTTATTCCAGCTCTGAAAGTATTATTTGGTCCCATATTTCTAGCAGGCTGTCACAGTTGTCGTATGGTAGAGCGGACCAAGACGCAGCGGGGAAATGTGCACTCATCTTCTTTTATTTAAATGAACAAGAAGGTGAACCAAAACAACACGTACACAAAAAAAACACAACGACTAATAACAGGCCGGTAAGGCACAAAGCTATACACAGCACAATCTCCCACAAATACTAAAACAAACACATACCTAATTTATAGAACCCTCAATCAGAGGCAACGAGAAAACACCTGCCTCCAATTGAGGGTTCAACCCCCAATTAACTAAACATAGAAATACAAATAACTAGACTGAACATAGAAATACATAAACATAGAACAGTGCCCAAAACCCGGAATACTAAATCAAACACCCTTCTAAACACACAACCACCCCGAACCACATGAAACAAATACCCCCTGCCACGTCCTGACCAAACTACAATAACAAATAACCCCTTCTACTGGTCAGGACGTGACAGTACCCCCCCAAAGGTGCAGACCCTGGATGCACCTCACACAAATAAACAAAATAACCCCAAAACAAAATAAATCCCCTAAACTAAAGGGAGGGAAGGGAGGGTGGCTGCCGTCAACGACGGCTCCTATGCTACACCCCCCCTCCCCAACCAACCTAACTGGATGTGGCTCAGGCTCAGGTCTACTTCCCCCACCCAACCTGTCCACCCCTGCTGAATGCTCAGGGCTGTAGAGCGTCTCTGGGAGCTCCGGACTGCAGGCAGACTCACTCGGCTCCGGACTGCAGGCAGACTCACTCGGCTCCGGACTGCAGGCAGACTCACTCGGCTCCGGACTGCAGGCAGACTCACTCGGCTCCGGACTGCAGGCAGACTCACTCGGCTCCGGACTGTAGGCAGACTCACTCGGCTCCGGACTGCAGGCAGACTCACTCGGTTCCGGACTGCAGGCAGACTCACTCGGTTCCGGACTGTAGGCAGACTCACTCGGCTCCGGACTGCAGGCAGACTCACTCGGTTCCGGACTGCAGGCAGACTCACTCGGTTCCGGACTGCAGGCAGACTCACTCGGTTCCGGACTGCAGGCAGACTCACTCGGTTCCGGACTATAGGCAGACTCACTCGGTTCCGGACTATAGGCAGACTCACTCGGTTCCGGACTGCAGGCAGACTCACTCGGTTCCGGACTGCAGGCAGACTCACTCGGTTCCGGACTATAGGCAGACTCACTCGGTTCCGGACTGCAGGCAGACTCACTCGGTTCCGGACTGCAGGCAGACTCACTCGGTTCCGGACTGCAGGCAGACTCACTCGGTTCCGGACCGTAGGGCGACTCTGGGAGCTCCGGACCGTAGGGCGACTCTCCTGGTTCCGGACAGTGGGCCGTCTCTCTTGGTTCCGGACAGTGGGCCGTCTCTCTTGGTTCCGGACAGTGGGCCGACTCTCCTGGTTCCGGACAGTGGGCCGTCTCTCTTGGTTCCGGACAGTGGGCCGTCTCTCTTGGTTCCGGACAGTGGGCCGTCTCTCTTGGTTCCGGACAGTGGGCCGTCTCTCTTGGTTCCAGACAGTGGGCCGTCTCTCTTGGTTCCGGACACTCTGGACGAGGCACTGTTGCTGGATACTCTGGACGAGGCACTGTTGCCGGACATTCTGGACGAGGCACTGTTGCCGGAAGTTCTGGACGAGGCACTGTTGCTGGAAGTTCTGGACGAGTCACTGTTGCCGGAAGTTCTGGACGAGGCACTGTCATCGGAAGCTCGGAACTGGGCTGACGCACTGGAAGCCTGATGCGTGGGGCTGGTAGTGGAGGTACCAGACTGGGGACACGCACCTCAGGGCTAGTGCGAGGAGCAGGAACAGGCCGAGTTGGACTGGGCTGACGCACTGGAAGCCTAGTGCGTGGGGCTGGTACTGGAGGTATCAGACTGGAGGCACGCACTTCAAGGCTAATGCGGGGAGCGGGAACAGGACATACTGGACTGGGCTGATGCACTGGAAGCTTAGTGCGTGGGGCTGGTACTGGAGGTATCAGACTAGGGACACAAACACTAAGGCTAGTGCGAGGAGCGGGAACAGGACGTACTGGACTGGGCTGACGCACTGGAAGCTTAGTGCGTGGGGCTGGTACTGGATATACTGGGCCGTGGAGGCGCACTGGCGGTCTCGATCGCACCTCCTGCACAACCCGTCCTGGCTGGATGGAACTAGTAGCCCTGCATAAGCGAAGTGCTGGCACAGGGCGAACTGGGCTGTGCAGGGGCCTGAGCGAAACCGTGCGCACTTCCGCATATTCCGGCGCTCTCTTCTCCACCTGTTCCCCATAAAACTTACGGGGAGCTGGCTTAGGTCCACTGCCTGGCCTAGCAAACTACCCGTGTGCCCCCCCAAAAAAAATTATTGGGGGTGCCTCTCCGGTTTAAACGCCAGTCGTGTTCCCCTGTAGTGTTCCTGGTCTTCGCTCCACTTTCGCCGTTCCTCCCTCTCTATTTCCACCTGTCTCCATGGGAGGTGATCCTTTCCAGCCTGGATCTCCTCCCATGTGTAGGAGCCTTTTCCTCCAAGATTTCCTCCCAAGTCCATTTCTCCCGATAGTCCATATAATTTTCCCGTTGCTCCTTACCACGCTGCTTGGTCCTTGGTTGGTGGGAGATTCTGTCCATGTTGTCGTAGGGTAGAGCGGACCAAGACGCAGCGGGGAAATGTGCACTCATCTTCTTTTATTTAAATGGACAAGAAGGTGAACCAAAACAACACGTACACAAAAAAAAACACAACGACTAATAACAGGCCGGTAAGGCACAAAGCTATACACAGCACAATCTCCCACAAATACTAAAACAAACACATACCTAATTTATAGAACCCTCAATCAGAGGCAACGAGAAAACACCTGCCTCCAATTGAGGGTTCAACCCCCAATTAACTAAACATAGAAATACAAATAACTAGACTGAACATAGAAATACATAAACATAGAACAGTGCCCAAAACCCGGAATACTAAATCAAACACCCTACTAAACACACAACCACCCCGAACCACATAAAACAAATACCCCGTGCCACGTCCTGACCAAACTACAATAACAAATAACCCCTTCTACTGGTCAGGACGTGACACAGGCAATGATTACATCTGTCACGATCGTCAAAAGGAGTGGACCAAAGCGCAGCGTTGTAAGTGTTCATCGTATTTTATTTACCTCAGAACACTACAAACAAAAAGGAATAAACAATGAATACGACCGTCACATCTTGTAGGCTTAACAAGCAGTACAAAATAAAGATCCCACAACTACAGGTGGGGAAAGGCTGCCTAAGTATGATTCCTAATCAGAGACAACAATAGACAGCTGCCTCTGATTAGGAACCATACTCAGCTCAACACAAAGAAATAGACATCATAGAATGCCCACCCCACACCCTGACCTAACAACCTAGAGAAATAAACCGTCTCTCTCAGGTCAGGGCATGACAACATCATGCTTGTGACTCTACAAACTTGTTGGATGCATTTTCTGTTTGTTTTGGTTGTGTTTCAGATTATTTTTGTTCCCAATAGAAATGAATGGTAAATTATGTATTGTCATTTTAGAATATGTTTCTAAACAATTCTACATTAATGTGGATGCTACCATGATTATGGATAGTCCTGAATGAATTGTGAATAATGATGAGTGAGAAAGTTAGACACAAACATCATATGCCCCCCAAGAATGCTATCCTCCACTGTTATTGTAATGGTGAGGTTAACATGTCTTGTGGGTAGGATATTTGTACGTCGGTGAATTTCTCACTCATTATTAATGACTCCAGACCACCACAATGAGATCCTCTTGAAGCTTTATGTTTTTGAGGACTCAAAGCACTGACTGGGTTAGTACAGGGATTTTTGACCGCTTTCATTCCACGTTTGTCACACAGAGAGACAATGCAAAGACACAAGCACCCCAAATGAAAAAAAACACAGCATAGTGGATGTCTGAGGGAATCACTTGCCCAAAAAAGTATATTTTGAGGGCATCAGTTGCGGCAACCCCTCTCTGATTCAGAGGGGTTGGGTTAAATGCGGAAGACACATTTCAGTTGAAGGCATTCAGTTGTACAACTGACTAGGTATCCCCCTTTCCCTTTCCCTTTCTACACATCCACTATAAATATTCAACATTTGAACATAGCCGCGGGAAGTAAGGGTGGTGCTGCAGCACTCCGATAAATAAAAAGTGTATTTCTTTTATTTTTATAAATACTTTTCCCCCTACCAAATTACTGCACTAGTCCTTTGTTAGTCCTATATGAGAGGAGAAAATTACTCCTCAGAAGTGGAAGCTGAATTGTCCTCACCAGCATTCCCCATGGCATTGTCTCCATTCTAAGAGGAGATGAAGGGAAAAGGGGTAAGTGATTAGAAAACACAACAGAAAGGAGTAAGCCAAATAAGTGAAAGTGAAAATCCTCAACAAGGAATGCCCATTGTTAACTTTGAGGAAATGTCAACATGGGAAATTTCAGATTTATCACTCCCCCACACACAAACACAGTGTTAAGCCATCATCTCACCCCGACGTTGGTGTCTTTATGGCTGTTGGAGGAGAACTGGGCAGCACATTAACATTGTTTGATTCTCATTTATTCCGTGGGAATTGTCTGGCTAGTCACCAAGTGATCGAGGGCTTACATTCTATTTACGAACATCTCATACCAGAAGTGATAACGTTTTAGATGCTTGATAGAGTTTTAAGCAGCCAAACACCTCATCTAATCAAGTAGAATGAAACAAAAACGGCTTAGCTCTGCCATTTCATGGATTGTTTTTAATTGCTAAATCACAAGGGGAACGAAAGTTTGGAGGACGAGTCAGAGTCCACAGCCATAAGCAACGACAGTGAAAACTCCAATTCAACATCCTGCCTGGGGTGGACATCAATAGGTTTCAGACAGACAAAGAGCCCCTGACCACTGATGTCCATAGAGAAGCCAGTGTCATGTAATGAACTGACATAATGACTCCAGACATTCTAAATGAACTCATCAAAGGGGTGTCACCTAAAGTAAATAGATAATATCAATTTCAACTGTTTTCTGTTGGTCCTTGACCCCATAGATCTATAACTGTAATGTGTTGCTTTGTTAAAATGGAATCCATCCAGCTGAACCCTGTTCCAGTATCTAGGTGACAGAGTGTCGGAGGTGATGAAGAAGAGAGTGGTAGATATGCTCTTCAGCTGGACGCGCTCTTTACCCGATGAGGCTAAGATCAGTGAAGCTTATCAAATGCTGAAGAAACAAGGTAAGATTTCAACATTTTAAAATGACCCTATTGCATGTTTTCATTGGTTGTTGTCACTTTTGGCCATAGCACTCCTAACTGTGGCCTGTTTTCAGGTATTGTCACTGTTGACCCTGATGTTCCTCTGGATAAGACACTGATGCCGTCGCCCCCATCATGGCCCAAGAACCCTGTGTTTGAAAACGAGGAGTCGGAGTGAGAGTTTTGGATCAATGCTACTTGGGAAATACGTTTGACGTCACGAGGAAAATCGGGATTGTTTTGGAGGAAAGTGTGGAGGCGGTGAGAGTCACAAGAAGTGGTCTTATTTAGATTTTTTGTGTGTCTGCGGAGCAGAAGAAGCGTGTTTTAAGACTCAAAAATGTATCTGACTGGAATAGTGAAAGGAATAGTGAAATGCTACATGCTGAAAAGGTGGACTTTGTATTATTTATTGCAACGGTCATAAACTGCACAGCACAAGCGGAGAAGAAGTCTAAGAAAATTGGAATCATTGTTTTTGCCAAACAATGAACTCCGTGCAAAAGCAACAACTTCATAAGTGAAAGCCATGACATTTGGTTGTAACATTCCTTTCCAATTACTGTCAGGCTGTGTGTCAAATGAATACCACCCATTCATCTGTAAGTCCTGTATCGGGGCTTTTGCCATTGGCACCGAGATTGAGTGAGGGACAACTACAGCACTACAGATGCCAGAGGCTTGGATCATGTACATAAAGTGCTTCTGTCAAAGAACTCTTACAAATATTAAAAAAGTGGGTATCAAAACAAAGGACGGGGAGGGAGGAAGATGAGGATGGGACTCACAGATGAATGGGTGGTATTCAGAACTTTGACGCACAACCTGACAGCAAATGGAAAGGAATGTTACAACAAAATGGCACGTCTTTCATTTGGCCACAGCCAGGGCATTTTACAGTTAATATGTACAGTAGTATTATTAAATAGTCAAACTCAATCTACATCTAAATGTATTTAGATAATTGAGTGACTACACAGCCAACCGCCCTATTCCCATCAGAAATAAAGACATAGCCGTGTATGGTCAAAAGTGACTTTAATGTTAATTTTATTTGTGTTAACATTAATTGAGACTTTTACAGTGATAAACCTGCATGAATTTGGATGAACAATTAACATGTTATGTAGCTTAGCTTGACCCTTCAGCATCTACAGAACAGCACTTGAAAATGTGAATTCACTAAAGACGTGTGTGAAATTTCATTCAAATTATATTTGAACAAAATTGACCTGTGGCTGAAAATACATACTTGTACATTGATTGAACCATAGCTTTTCCTGTACAAGGCAGACAGTAGAATAGGCATCAGACCTGTAAGAGAGACCGTGACAGAAGTTTGAACAAGAACTCTGGATACTTTGCTTAACGTACCAAATTGTTGGCTCCAACATCGAGAATGAAAAGATTAGGCAAAACGAGAAGTAGCCAGAGCTGTCATAAGGTCACTTGTCATTCTATTAGATGGAGTACCACACACAAACAGGCATACTTTAACCTGTTGCTGAAATCGTTTCCCTTTTAAAAAACACCCAGTACTCATTACTGCCGTTAAAGTTATAACATTGACATGTAAAAAGTACAGATACAAATCTTTTTTTTAAATCTGGTTCTCCATTACATTACAATAGTATGCCCATTCTCCAGTGTTGTAGTCTCGGTCTCGAGTCCGGTCTCAAGACCACACTGAGTGTCTCGGTCTTGTCTCCTTGTCAGATACATTTGTACTGGGTTTTGTCTCGGACAGTGAGGACTCGTAATTTCTTCCCGAGATCAACTGAGTAAAAACACTCAGTGGGGGCAGGCCAAATATATACACTCCTTTCTTGAAACATGAATACCTGCCGTCTTTATTTCTATTATAGACATGTTTGCACAGTGGCGACCCTATTGGACCTTCAGTGTGTGGCAAGTTCGTACTACTAAAAGGATAGCAATGGTAATACCAGTGTACCAGTAGAGACTGCTGAGGGGAGGACCATTCATAATAATGGCTGGAACGGAGCGAATGGAATGGCATCAAACCATGTGTTTGATGTATTTGATACCATTCCACTGATTGCGCTCCAGCCATTACCCTGAGCCTGTCCTCCCAAATGAAGGTGCCACCAACCTCTTGTGCAGTGCACTCATGTTAGGAGAGTGCACTTTTTGTAAAACACGAAGGGCCAGTGGTGTAGTGGAGGCATACAGTATATGCAGGTATGCACACTTTTCTTTCAGTGGGCATTGCCTATACTCACTTCTTAATCCCCACTAATGTGTATCAAAGTAGTGTAGTGGAGGTATACGACTTGTCAAGTATGTAGTACAACAGAGAAATAATGCACAAAGTAGCCTACACAATCCCAAAGCATGTGAAATATATTCACATGCGCGCCGCATACATGATCTAGTTTCAGCAGAATATCATCTGCAGGCAGTAAGAGCGCTCAGCTCTCAACTGGTTTTGGCACGGAGCAGCTCACAGAAGAATGACATCGGTAGCAGGTAGGGTAGGTAGGAAAGACGTTTCAACTGATGATATCTACCGATAAATGACAACTAAGGCAACAATGGGTATGCAAACCAGATACTGAAAAAGATTGGTCCAAAGTCTTGGTTAGTAGCTATTTGTGAATCGCAATTCAGTCATCATGTGCTGTTTATGCATGAATGGGCTTGGGTGGAAACAGGACAACCCACTGGGGAGCCAGGCCCTGACCAATCAGATTGAGCAAAAACAAAAAACGTTATTATTACAAAAATACTACTCAGACCTCAGACCTCTGATTTCAACATCTAGAAAATACACATTTTCAACGTCTGTAAAATACGTATTTTCAACAACAGGAAAATAAGTATGTTCAACTTTAATTCAGAACCTAAAATAAACCTGATTTCAACGTCCTGAAACTACTGCTCGCTATTGAGCAGTGAGCTGTTGGCCTTCGAGAAGGCAGACGTTTCCATACGTTTTTTGTAAAAACGGTCCCACCCATTACAAGTCAAAATGTGATTGGTTGATTCCACTTTCACTCCAAAATGTTTCACTCCAAAATGTTTCCCTATCTAGGTTATGATGGCCTAGCCAATAGCTGACTTACCTAGCTATATTTATCTCCCCAGAGACCACCAAAGAAAAATCCTGATTGGATCTTTTTTTCTCTTCAGTGTTAACCCTTTCCTTTCCAACAAAACTGAAGATATTAAATCAGAACAAAGTTGAAAAGAATAATATAATTAGAATTATTATTATTATTTTATAAATCTGTAGCTCTTGTCTGATTGTTCCCTACTGTGTTTGGGTTAGTAACAATTTGTAGAGGGGCTCTATTTGCCCTTAGCAAGCAGAGGAAGAGGAGGATGGGACAGAATTCCTGGACTCAGGATGGCGGAGTTTAGAGAAAGAGAGAGGTAGGAAAGGAAGGAGAGGGAACTCAACCCAGTATGAGGCCCTCTGACGGCATCCATGTGGCGGGCTAGGAGGCCCCCCCAGACAGCTAGGGCGCCTCGTCCCTCTGCTCTGGAGTGGGAATGGCCTCGGCCTCCATAGCATTATCTAAACATGGGAAAAGAAACAGGATAATATACTTGAGACTCAAGCATTTGAAAATGTGATTACATACACACAAACCAGCCTATATACAGAAACGCTCCATAAATGTTAAAAATGTCAACATAGCCGCAGGAAGTAGGGGTGCTGAGGGTTCTGCAGCACTCCCTGATAAATAAATACATATATTTTATATAGAAAGATTTTTTTCAAATTGTACACCAAATTACTGCACTAGGCCTTTATTACCCCGGTATGAGAGGAGAAGAATACTTGTCAGCAGAGTGAATAAAAATACTCCTCAAAAGTGGAAGTTAAATTGTCCTCACCAGAATTCCCCATGTCATTGTCTCCATTCTAAGAGGAGATTAATGAAAAGGGGTAAGTTATTAGAAAACAGAACAGAAAGGAGTAGATTATTCTCATTTATTGCCTGGGAATTGTCTGGCTAATCACCAAGTGATCGAGGGCTTACATTCTAATTTACGAACATCTCATACCAGAAGTGATAACGTTTTAGATGCTTGATAGAGTTTTAAGCAGCCAAACACCTCATCTAATCAAGTAGAAAAACTAAAACTGCTTAGCTTGGCCATTTCATGGATTGACCCTACCGCTCATAGTTCCCAGCCATAAACAACGACAGGGAACACTCCAATTCAACATCCAGCCTGGGGGCAAGCCAAAAACAGTCTCCCCACCTGACCTTTCAGACAGCATGCAGAACTCCCCTACTCAACAGCTGCTAATCAGACAAGTCAGTTGGATATATTGTATCATACATCATCGTATTACTTATCATACGCAATCAATATCACTATCAACGGAAACAAAGAGACAAGCAGCATCAATATGTTTCAGACAAAGAGCCCTTGAGAGAAGAGCTGTCCACTGATGTCCTTAGAGAAGTCAGTGTAATGTAATGAACTCCAGACTTAATGTAATGTAATGACTCCAGACTTAATGTAATGTAATGACTCCAGACTTAATGTAATGTAATGACTCCAGACTTAATGTAATGTAATGAACTCCAGACTTAATGTAATGTAATGACTCCAGACTTAATGTAATGTAATGACTCCAGACTTAATGTAATGTAATGAACTCCAGACTTAATGTAATGTAATGACTCCAGACTTAATGTAATGTAATGAACTCCAGACTTAATGTAATGTAATGACTCCAGACTTAATGTAATGTAATGAACTCCAGACTTAATGTAATGTAATGACTCCAGACTTAATGTAATGTAATGAACTCCAGACTTAATGTAATGTAATGACTCCAGACTTAATGTAATGTAATGAACTCCAGACTTAATGTAATGTAATGACTCCAGACTTAATGTAATGTAATGACTCCAGACTTAATGTAATGTAATGACTCCAGACTTAATGTAATGTAATGACTCCAGACTTAATGTAATGTAATGAACTCCAGACTTAATGTAATGTAATGACTCCAGACTTAATGTAATGTAATGAACTCCAGACTTAATGTAATGTAATGACTCCAGACTTAATGTAATGTAATGAACTCCAGACTTAATGTAATGTAATGACTCCAGACTTAATGTAATGTAATGACTCCAGACTTAATGTAATGTAATGACTCCAGACTTAATGTAATGTAATGAACTCCAGACTTAATGTAATGTAATGACTCCAGACTTAATGTAATGTAATGACTCCAGACTTAATGTAATGTAATGAACTCCAGACTTAATGTAATGTAATGACTCCAGACTTAATGTAATGTAATGAACTCCAGACTTAATGTAATGTAATGACTCCAGACTTAATGTAATGTAATGAACTCCAGACTTAATGTAATGTAATGACTCCAGACTTAATGTAATGTAATGACTCCAGACTTAATGTAATGTAATGACTCCAGACTTAATGTAATGTAATGACTCCAGACTTAATGTAATGACTCCAGACTTAATGTAATGTAATGACTCCAGACTTAATGTAATGTAATGACTCCAGACTTAATGTAATGTAATGAACTCCAGACTTAATGTAATGTAATGACTCCAGACTTAATGTAATGTAATGAACTCCAGACTTAATGTAATGTAATGACTCCAGACTTAATGTAATGTAATGACTCCAGAATTTCTAAATGAACTCATCAAAGGGGTGTCACCTAAAGTAAATAGATAATATCACTATCAGCCGTTTTCTGTTGGTCCTTGACCCCATAGATCTATAACAGTAATGTGTTGCTTTGTTAAAATGGAATCCATCCAGCTGAACCCTGTTCCAGTATCTAGGTGACAGAGTGTCGGAGGTGGTGAAGAAGAGAGTGGTAGATATGCTCTTCAGCTGGACGCTCTCTTAACCCGATGAGGCTAAGATCAGTGAAGCTTATCAAATGCTGAAGAAACAAGGTAAGATTTCAACATTTTAAAATGACCCTATTGCATGTTTTCATTGGTTGTTGTCACTTTTGGCCATGGCACTCCTAACTGTGGCCTTTTTTCAGGTATTGTCACTGTTGACCCTGAGGTTCCTCTGGATAAGACACTGATGCCGTCGCCCCCCTCCCGGCCCAAGAACCCTGTGTTTGAGAACGAGGAGAAGAGCAAGGTGAGATGCTTCCTTCTTATGATGTTTGATGGAAGATCTTTGTATACGGACGATGGAAACAGACTATGTGGAGAAAGTGTTAATTGTGTTCTTTCAAAAAATGTTTGATTTCTGTCTTTGGGATGCAAATAGCATAGGCTAGATCGTTTATGACTATGTCATTACAATAACAATTACACTGTAAAACCCTCCTGTCTATCTCACCCTCTCTCATTGGTCCTGGCATGTTTGCTTTTCTGAGCTTCAACTTGATCTATGATCAGATGTTTTCTCAAGCCCTGGGATCTGTCACAGGGATTGGCTGCTGTGACTGGACCCTACTGTGGGAAACAGACTAGAGTACTAGAGACTGACTTATTATTATCGCTCGCAGCACAATAGAAAATGTTTTTTTCATTTTCTTTTTTTCTTTACTCCAAATACAAACTTATACGAACTACAACTTACAGACACACAAAAACATTGTGTTCATCTCATCTGCTCACACCCCCATCCCTAGTTCCTGCATTATTGTTTGCCACTTGGTCTTAGATTGTACCAATGTGTCTTTCTCGGTCGCTTACGCTATTTAAACAATAAATCATTAGATGACAACTAAGGCAATGGTGGCGGATTCATTGAGTTCCACGTTTTTAAGTATGCACTTTTTCAAGATGAGTGATGAGAAGAGAATCATTCAACCCATTGGATATCTCACTACACCCGCATAAGCCATGACTTAAAATATGCAGACAGACAGATTTAAAGTAATTTACATTGTAATACTTCTGATTGCCAACTTTCTAGCTCCGCCCATATAATTTGGATTTTATATAATTCCCAGAAAGCATGGATTATTGAGTCTTTATTAGTTCTACACTTAAGACATTAATCTGCCATTGTGCTGTATAATTTATGAATTTTGTCTCTTGAATAATCAATTATATACATTACTTTATACTGGATTAAGCGTACATTGTAGTTAACTGTAATTTCGTTAGTTATGCTCCAACTTTCCCTCCATCTTGTGCCAACATCAGTTCTTTTTAAGACTTGGTTCCAATAGTTCATATTTTTTCTGAGATTGTCAGTTGGATATGCTCTCTGCAAGGTTTTGTACATCTTCCCTATCACATGAACATCCTTTTCTGACTCAAATAAGATTCCCTCAAGGTTACTCTGATGTCAAAAAAAGATTTCAAATCGAAATTTCGTGATATGTAACTTTTTTTTAAGTTGCATCTATTTGAAACTATCTACATTGGTCAGCCTAAATGTACTTTTTAATTCTGTCATGGAAATAAATGTATTTTCTGTTACCAAGTCATTTATGCCTTTAGTTTTCCATGTTGACCAATTTATCAGTGAATTCTGAAAAGCTATGTTCCATAAGGTTGTGTTTTTAGGGAGTGATATTGGTTCTTTTTTCCATATTGTTATAGTATTCTTAACTATGAAAAATCATGAAAAACTATGAAAAATCTGTCTATTATTGTAACCACATTGTTAATACTGTCATGGTTGTCGTAAGAATGGGACCAAGGCGCAGCGTGTGTAGAGTTCCACATCTTTATTCCAAAGTGAAACTTCAAGCAAAAAAAATTTAAATAAACGAACAACTAAACGTGACTACGTGGTGCACAGGCACAAACACAAAACAATATCCCACAAACACAGGTGGGAAAAATAGCTACTTAAATATGATCCGCAATTAGAGACAACGATTACCAGCTGCCTCTAATTGGGAATCATACAAAACACCAACATAGAAAATATAAACTAGAACACAACATAGAAATATTAAACTAGACTACCCCCTAGTCACGCCATCGATACACTTTGGAAGCATATATGAAATGTGTTGTCATCACATAATATTATTGTTGGTGTTGTTTTTTCATTTCAGGAGCTTTACGGTGACTGTGACAAGTTGAGGGGGACTGTGTTCAAGCTGACCACAGAGAACGAGGACAATGATGGCAGCTTAGGTACCCAAAACCCCATGAGGCCTGCCATCTTATTGGCCAAATAATCTATATACAGCGTGTGCAAATGTAGTAAGATTAGGGAGGTAAGGCAATAAATAGGCCATAGTGGCAAAAATAATTACAATTTAGCAATTAAACACTGGAGTGACAGATGTGCAGAAGATGAATGTGCAAGTAGAGATACTGGGGAGCAAAGGAGCAAAAAAATCTATGACAATATGGGGATGAGGTAGTTGGGTGGGCTATTTACAGAATGGGCTGTGTACAGGTGCAATGATCGGTAAACTGCTCTGACAGCTGATGCTTAAAGTTAGTGAGGGAGATATAAGACTCCAGCTTCAGAGATTTTTTGCAATTCGTTCCGGTCATTGGCAGCAGAGAACTGGAAGGAAAGGCGGCCAAAGGAGGAGTTGGCTTTGGGGATGACCAGTGAAATATACCTGCTGGAGCGCGTGCTACGGGTGGGTGCTGCTATGGTGACCAGTGAGCTGAGATAAGGCGGAGATTTACCTAGCGAAGACTTATAGATGACCTGGAGCCAGTAGGTTTGGCGACAAATATGAAGCGAGGGCCAGCCAACGAGAGCATACAGGTAGCAGTGGTGGGTAGTATATGGGGCTGTGGTGACAAAACGGATGGCACTGTGATAGACTACATCCAATTTGCTGAGTAGAGTGTTGGAGGCTATTTTGTAAATGGCATCGCCGAAGTCAAGGATCGGAAGAATAGTCAGTTTTACGAGGGTATGTTTGGCAGCATGAGTGAAGGATGCTTTGCTGCGAAATAGGAAGACGATTCTAGATGTAATTTTGGATTGGAGATGCTTAATGTGAGTCTGGAAGGAGAGTTTACAGTCTAACCAGACACCTAGGTATTTGTAGTTGTCCACATATTCTAAGTCAGAACCGTCCAGAGTAGTGATGCTAGACGGGCGGGTGGGTGCGGGCAGCAATCGGTTGAAGAGCATGAATTTAGTTTTACTTGCATTTAAGAGCAGTTGGAGGCCACAGAAGGAGTGTTGTATGGCATTGAAGCCCATCTGGAGGTTTGTTAACACAGTGTCCAAAGAAGGGCCAGAAGTATACAGAATGGTGTGGTCTGCGTAGAGGTGGATCAGAGAATCACCAGCAGCAAGGGTGACATGATTGACGTACACAGAGAAAATAATTGAACCCTGTGGCACCCCATAGAGACTGCCAGTGGTCCGGACAAGAGGCCCTCCGATTTGACACACTGAACTCTATCTGAGAAGTAGTTGGTGAACCCGGCGAGGCAGTCATTTGAGAAACCAAGGCTGTTATGTCTGCCGATAAGAATGCGGTGATTGACAGAGTCGAAAGCCTTGTCCAGGTCGATGAAGATGTCTGCACAGTATTGTCTTTTATCGATGGTGGTTATGATATCATTTAGGACCTCAAGCGTGGCTGAGGTGCACCCATGACCCGCTCGGAAACCCTGAATCTATTCAGGGTGGGATTCGAAATGGTCGGTGATCTGTTTGTCAACTTGGCTTTCAAAGACTTTAGAAAGGCAGGGCAGGATAGATATAGGTCAGTAACAGTTTGGGTCTAGAGTGTCTCCCCCTTTGAAGAGGGGGATGACCGCGGCAGCTTTCCAATCTTTGGGGATCTCAGACGATACGAAAGAGACGTTGAACAGGCTAGTAATAGGTGTTGCAACAATTTCGGCAGATAGTTTTAGAAAGAGAGGTTCCAGATTGTCTAGTCCAGCTGATTTGTAGGGGTCCAGATTTTGCAGCTCTTTCAGTACATCAGCTATCTGGATTTTGGGGAAGGAGAAATGGGGGAGGCTTGGGCAAGTTGCTGTGGGAGGTGCAGTGCTGTTCACCGGGGTAGGGGTAGCCAGGTGAAAAGCATTGCCAGCCAAATAAAAATGCTTATTGAAATTCTCGATTATCGTAGATTTATCAGTGGTGACAGTGTTTCCTAGCCTCAGTGCAGTGGGCAGCTGGGAGGAGGTGGTCTTATTCTCCATGGACTTTACAGTGTCCCAGAACTTTTTGGAGTTTGTGCTACAGGATGCAAATTTCTGTTTGAAAAAGCTAGCCTTTGCTTTCCTAACTGCCTGTGTATATTGGTCCCTAACTTCCCTGAAAAGTTGCATATCACAGGGGCTATTCGATGCTAATGCAGTACGGCACAGGGTGTTTTTGTGCTGGTCAAGGGCAATCAAGTCTGGAGTGAACCAAGGGCTATATCTGTTCTCAGTTCTACATTTTTTGAATGGGGCATGCTTATTTAAAATGGTGAGGAAAGCACTTTTAAAGAATAACCAGGCATCGTCCACTGACGGAATGAGGTCAATATCCTTCCAGGATACCCGGGCCAGGTCGATTAGAAAGGCCTGCTCGCTGAAGTGTTTTAGGGAGAGTTTGACAGTGATGAGGGGTGGTCATTTGACCACGGACCCATTACGGACACAGGCAATGAGGCAGTGATCGCTGAGATCCTGGTTGAAACAGCAGAGGTATATTTAGAGGGCAGGTTGGTCAGGATGATATCTATGAGGGTGCCCGTGTTTACAGATGTAGGGTTGTACCTGGTAGGTTCCTTGATGATTTGTGTGAGATTGAGGGCATCTAGCTTAGATTGTAGGACGGCCGGGGTGTTAAGCATATCCCAGTTTAGGTCACCTAACAGTACAAACTCTGAAGATAAATGGGGGACAATTAATTCACCTATGGTGTCCAGGGCACAGCTGGGGGCTGAGGGGGTCTATAACAAGCGGAAAAAGTGAGAGACTTATTTCTGGAAAGGTGGACTTTTAAAAGTAGAAGCTCGAACTGTTTGGGCACAGACCTGGATAGCATGACAGAACTCTGCAGACTATCTCTGCAGTAGATTGCAACTCCACCCCCATTGGCAGTTCTATCTTGGCGGAAAATGTTGTAGTTGGGGATGGAAATTTCAGAATATTTGGTGGCCTTCCTAAGCCAGGGTTCAGACATGGCTCAGACATCAGGGTTGGCGGAGTGTGCTAAAGCAGTGAATAAAACAAACTTAGAGAGGAGGCTTCTGATGTTAACATGCATGAAACCAATGCTTTTACGGTTACAGAAATCAACAAATGATAGCGCCTGGGGAATAGGAGTGCAACTGGGGTCCTGGGTTAACCTCTACATCACCAGAGGAACAGAGGAGGAGTAGGATAGGGGTTCGGCTAAAAGCTATAAGAACTGGTCGTCTAGTGCGTTGGGGACAGATTTCTGGGCGTGGTAGAATAGATTCAGGGCATAATGTACAGACAATGATATGGTAGGATGTGAGTACAGTGGAGGTACACCTAGGCGTTGAGTGACGATGAGAAAGATTTAGTCTCTGGAGGCACCAGTTAAGCCAGGTGAGGTCTCCGCATCTGTGTGGGGTGGGACAAAAGAGCTATCTAAGGCATGTTGAGCGGGACTGATGGCACTACAGTGAAATAAAACAATAAGAACTAGCCAAGACAGCAGTAGACAAGACATATTGACATTAGAGAGAGGTATAAAGCAATCACTGGTGTTGCTGACAATGTATACTGCTCAAAAAAATAAAGGGAACACTTAAACAACACAATGTAACTCCAAGTCAATCACACTTCTGTGAAATCAAACTGTCCACTTAGGAAGCAACACTGATTGACAATAAATTTCACATGCTGTTGTGCAAATGGAATAGACAACAGGTGGAAATTATAGGCAATTAGCAAGACACCCCCAATAAAGGAGTGGTTCTGCAGGTGGTAACCACAGACCACTTCTCAGTTCCTATGCTTCCTGGCTGATGTTTTGGTCACTTTTGAATGCTGGCGGTGCTTTCACTCTAGTGGTAGCATGAGACGGAGTCTACAACCCACACAAGTGGCTCAGGTAGTGCAGCTCATCCAGGATGGCACATCAATGCGAGCTGTGGCAAGAAGGTTTGCTGTGTCTGTCAGTGTAGTGTCCAGAGCATGGAGGCGCTACCAGGAGACAGGCCAGTACATCAGGAGACGTGGAGGAGGCCAACAACCCAGCAGCAGGACCGCTACCTTCACCTTTGTGCAAGGAGGAGCAGGAGAAGCACTGCCAGAGCCCTGCAAAATGACCTCCAGCAGGCCACAAATGTGCATGTGTCTGCTCAAACGGTCAGAAACAGACTCCATGAGGGTGGTATGAGGGCCCGACGTCCACAGGTGGGGGTTGTGCTTACAGCCCAACACCGTGCAGGACGTTTGGCATTTGCTAGAGAACACCAAGATTGGCAAATTCGCCACTGGCGCCCTGTGCTCTTCACAGATGAAAGCAAGTTCACACTGAGCACGTGACAGACGTGACAGAGTCTGGAGACGCCGTGGAGAACGTTCTGCTGCCTGCAACATCCTCCAGCATGACCGGTTTGGCGGTGGGTCAGTCATGGTGTGGGGTGGCATTTCTTTGGGGGGCCGCACAGCCCTCCATGTGCTCGCCAGAGGTAGCCTGACTGCTATTAGGTACCGAGATGAGATCCTCAGACCCCTTGTGAGACCATATGCTGGTGCGGTTGGCCCTGGGTTCCTCCTAATGCAAGACAATGCTAGACCTCATGTGGCTGGAGTGTGTCAGCAGTTCCTGCAAGAGGAAGGCATTGATGCTATGGACTGGCCCGCCCGTTCCCCAGACCTGAATCCAATTGAGCACATCTGGGACATCATGTCTCGCTCCATCCACCAACGCCACGTTGCACCACAGACTGTCCAGGAGTTGGCGGATGCTTTAGTCCAGGTCTGGGAGGAGATCCCTCAGGAGACCATCCGCCACCTCATCAGGAGCATGCCCAGGCGTTGTAGGGAGGTCATACAGGCATGTGGAGGCCACACACACTACTGAGCCTCATTTTGACTTGTTTTAAGGACATTACATCAAAGTTGGATCAGCCTGTAGTGTGGTTTTCCACTTTAATTTTGAGTGTGACTCCAAATCCAGACCTCCATGGGTTGATAAATTGGATTTCCATTGATTATTTTTGTGTGATTTTGTTGTCAGCACATTCAACTATGTAAAGAAAAAAGTATTTAATAAGATTATTTCATTCATTCAGATCTAGGATTTGTTATTTTAGTGTTCCCTTTATTTTTTTGAGCAGTGTATATTCCTCAATGTTAATGGATGAATCCTGGGTGAATGATTTCTATCTTTTTAAACACTATTCTCGAAACATTCCTGCAGCATTGAGTCTCCTCTGTCCAGCACCTCACTATTCTCTGTGTTGGTGTCTCCCTCTTGAGTTGTTGAGACAACAACAGGTAAATAGCGATGAATGGGCAGAGCTGGTCAGTTAGGTATTACATTTTTTTTTTTTTTACATTTAAGTCATTTTGCAGACGCTCTTATCCAGAGCGACTTACAGTAGTGAATGCATACATTTCATACATGGCCCCCCGTGGGAATCGAACCCACAACCCTGGCGTTGCAAACACCATGCTCTACCAACTGAGCTACAGGGAAGGCTACATACAGGACCTGAGTTCGAGGCCTGAGTTCGAGGCTGGGGCTGACAGGTAAACAAAATGAGGTACCGTGTTATTGAAACAGTCCAGGGGGCATCAGCTGTGTAGCCGAGTGATCATAGGGTCAAAAGAGCAGCAATAGGTGAGTCAAGACCTCTACAAATACTAAGTCCTACCACTTCCAGATTGTAATCTCTGCTCAGTCAGTCTACGCTTCTAGCCATTTGTGACGATTAGAGCATGTTATGCTGTTTTCCTTGCCTGACGCTGTTTTCCTCCCCGCTACAGTTCCGCCCGCTCTGACTCTGGTCCCTGTGTCCAGTTCCACGTCTCGTCATCCTGCTACTCTGTCCTGGATTCCCCACTCTACTACTCCCTTGGATTCCCCTCCGGAACCACCTACCCTGTCCCAACCCCTCTCGCTCCAGCCTCAGCCTCCGCACCTGGTTTCCTGCAACCCACCCGAGCTTCCCCTGGCCTGCACTGCATCTTCCCCCTGTGTTCCAATAAATACCTTGGTTACTTCATCCCCGTCCCCTCGTCTGAGTCTGCTCTTGGGTTCCCCTGTTCCACTCCGCGTAACACTTAGATTTGTGTGTATTGGGTATATGTTATGTAATTTGTTAGATATTACTGCACTGTCGGAGCTAGAAGCACAAGTATTTCGCTACACCCGCAATAACATTTGCTAATCATGTGTATGTGACCAATAACATTTGATTTGAACAAATCAAATCAAAGTTTATTTGTCACGTGTGCCGAATACAACAGGTGTAGACCTTACAGTGAAATGCTTACTTACAGGCTCTAACCAATAGTGCAAAAAAGGTATTAGGTAAACAATAGGTAAGTAAAGAAATAATAAACACCAGTAAAAGGACAGTGAAAAATAACAGTAGCGAGGCTACATACAGACACTGAGGTAGTATGTACATGTAGATATGGTTAAAGTGACTATGCATATATGATGAACAGCGAGTAGCAGTAGCGTAGAAGAGGGCTTGGCGGGTGGTGGGTGGGGGGACACAGATGAAGAAATATCGACGCATGCAATCAGATGGTACAATCTGGCATTCAACCGGGCTCTACTTATGCAGAGCACATGTCCGTTTCAGCCCCATTTGCCTTTCCACTCTCAAAAGTGCCCTTTTCGGTGTTGGTCAAATTTACCTCCCAAAGTGTTTAAAAAAAACTTGTGTTGTTCTGAACCCACTGCCCGCAAGCTGTCATTAAATTGTCATCTATACCAAAAAGTTGAGTCTTCATTGTTGAGGTTGACGAATGGCATTGGCGCGTAAAGGTGGTTGCGCATATCCAGATTAGTGCCCTGAAAACTTTTCATTTCCTCCAGTTTAGCCTGACAATAGAGTTACGTTAATATTATCCATATCGAATATAGTTTAGAAATGTACTTCACAGGCATCTTTGCCAGAACAATAATAGGATACCTGGCAATTTGATAGGCTAGTTTGGGTGGCTACTGGCTACATGTCTAAAGATACGCAGCTGATCGCACTGCCTTAAATATTATGGGATGAAGATGTAACATAGTCTGGCAAATGTATTAAGATATTTGTGCCTATATACACATACACTATAAATATTCAACATTTCAACATAGCTGCGGGAAGTAAGGGTGGTGCTGCAGCACTCCCTGATAAATAAATCAAAATATTTTTCATAGAAAATGACTGCACTAGGCCTTTAATACTCCTGTATGAGAGGAGAACAGTACTAATCAGCAAGAACACAAGAAAAACACATTAAACTGTCCTTACCAGCATTGCCCATGTCAAGAGGAGATTGTTTAATTTTATTTAACCTTTATTTACCTAGCCAAGTCAGTTAGAACAAATTCTTATTTACAATGACGGCCTATCCCTGCAAAATCCGGACGACACTGGGCAAATTGTGCGCCGCCCTATGGGACTCCCGAATCACGGCAGGATGTGATACAGAAATTAAGGGAAAAGGGGTAAGTGGAAACACAACAGAAAGGAGTATTCCAACTAAATAAAAGCAAAGTGAAAGAGAAAATCTTTGAGGAAATGTCAACATGGGAAATTCCAGATTTATCACCCCCACACACACAAACAGTCTTAAGCCAACATCTTCCCCTGGCATTGGATTCTTCGTGGCTGTTGGAGGAGGACTGGGCAGCACCTCAGTGGGGCAAAGGGCTCTCCACACAGCACTCCAGTGGCCTTCCCACCAGTTTGATTCTCATTTATTGCCAGCGAATTGTCTGGCTAATCACCAAGTGATATAGAGCTACATTCTAATCTACGGACGTCTATTGTCAAAAGTGATAATGTTTAAGATGCTTGATAGCATTATAAACAGCCGAATACCGCATCTAATGAAGGAGAATGAAACTAAAACTGCTTAGCTTGGCCATTTCATGGATTGACACTCACATGGGGTTGCGAGTTATGACCTAGAAAGGAAAGTTTGGAGGAAGATAGAGAGTTGAATTGGAAACACTCAAATTCAACATCCTGCCTGGGGACAAGCCAAAAACCACTCAGTCTCCCCACCTGACCTTTCAGACAGCATGCAGAACTCCCCTACTCAACAGCTGCTAATCAGACAAGTCAGTTGGATTTATTGTATCATACATCATCGTATTACTTATCATACGCAATCAATATCACTATCAACGGAAACAAAGAGACAAGCAGCGTCAATAGGTTTCAGATCAAGAGTCCTCGAAAGAAGGGCTGTCCATTGATGTCTATAGAGCAGTCAGTATAATGTAATGAACTGACTTAATGACTCCACCACAATGAGATCCTCTTGAAAGCTGTTTTTGAGGACTCAAAGCACCGACTAGGTTAGTACAGGGTGCTTTGACTGCTTTCATTCCACATTTGGCAAACAGAGACAACGTTAAGGCACAAGCACCCCAAATGAAGAAAAAAAACACAGCATTGTGGATGTCTGAGGGAATCACTTCCCCAAAAAAGTATATTTTGAGGACATCAGTTGCGGCACGGCACCCGGTAGTTCTGCTAGCTTATTATCCCCCACACAACTAGCTCATCAAAACTTACTGGAGCAATTAGAAGTCTTCAAACATTTACAGGCCGGGGGGACTCATTACTAACTGATCATAGGGATGGAAGAACAGCTCTGATCCCACAAGGATGTGGCTGTGGTCTATGGTCCTCCCACTTCACCCGGTACACATGGCCTCAGTAGTGGTGCATGGGTAAAATCACCGGGGAAGACAAGCCAGGGAAAAAAATGCCATATTACAACCTATGTGTTGTGATAATTGTGTTGTTTGCTCTATAACCTGTTAGTTCATATGCCTTGACACCATGATATATAGGCCTAAGGCCGAGACAATAAGAAGAGACAGTGGCAGAATAAATTCAACCACACCTTTGTTTCGTCACAAAATCTGAGAGCAAAGACCTGTCCGGTGAAGTCCACAATGCATTTTGCATGTAACAAGCAGTTAGGAGGGCCGGGTGTCTACGGGTTTTCGCACCTCCCTTGTACTTGATGAATTAAGGTCACTAATTAGTAAAGAACTCCCCTCACCTGGTTGTCTAGGTCTTAACTGAAAGAAAAAAAGAAAAACCTGCAGACACTAGGCCCTCCATGGATTTAGTTTGACACCCCTGACTTAGAAACATTAACTTGCTTGACCATGCTAACATTTTCCAACTACTAAACTACCATTGATTTAGAACCACGGAGAGTTACTGCAAATCAAAACGAAAACAGGGACTGCCTCCACTATTCCAGTACCATTTCAACTTCAACATTTCAATATAATGTGTGTGTGTGTGTGTGTGTGTGTGTGTGTGTGGTGTGTGTGTGTGTGTGTGGTGTGTGTGTGTGAATGCGTGCAAGTAGAAAAAAACGTATCTACTCACCCGATTTGTAGAGCAGGGGTGTCAAACTCATTCCATGGAGGGCCTAGTGTCTGCAGGTCATGTTTTTGTCCTTTTAATTAACACTTAGACAACCAGGTGAGAGGAGTTCTTTACTATTTTGCTAGGACAACTAGATGCAGAAATTCATTTGTTTTCTGTAAATGACGTTCTGCTTTTGATGTGATGTGATTGGTGTGAAGCCAAATGACACTTTTTTAGGTGCGCCAGGACAATTCACAGCTGAGCTCACTCAGTTTAGCTCAACACTGATTGGCTATTATTATTATTTTTAAAAACAATAAAGGGAGGCCATATGCTCGCTGGCTTCCCTTGCATTCAATGCTACGGGTGGCAACAATGCCATACTCTTTTTGAAAATATTCCACTTTTCCACTTTCTTGCCTGCTTGAGGGACGCAATCTCTCTACTGGTCCCCCATCTCCACCCCCTATTCTGAGACTGCCATCGTTGAAGTTGTTTGTGGTGAGGTCAAAATAAGGGTTATTGTACAAGTCATCAACGATTGGATCATCTCTAACCAATCAGATTATCAAAGCCAATGATGAATTTCTGGCTCTGGCCCAACCTACCGGTTTCTGGGACCAATCAGAACGGTTAGAATGTGTTTGTGTTCTAGAAATCGTTGGGGAGGTACTCAACCGCAAACTCATTGCGGAGAAGAAAGTAACTTCCGTGGACGTGGTGAAGCGTTTGGCCGAAGCAAGGAGTTTTGGTCGCCAGGCAAATCAATCTAATCTGATGAAGCTACTCATTTCCATTGAGGGCAACCTCATCCCCAGGCTATTTGGGGAGGAAGTCAGTGTCTGTTGCGCAAGACTACACTAGCTCTTCCGACAGTGAGTGAAACCACCTTTAAAGGAAAAATCTGATGGTTACCATGGAGACCAAGCATGAGGATTTTTATAGCACGAAATAATCTTTGAACTCGAAGCTTCTCTGCTCTTAGAGATTACCCTCCAAGATTAAGAATGAAAATGATTTTTTTTTACCCACTTTGTGATTGCATAAATGTAAACCAGGTGCAGGCTCACTTAATCGACTGTCACCAGAAGACATTTTAGGTTCCCCAGCCTACACATGCCCTTTGGCCAGCAGGACTGTGACCACAGCACTAGATGCCAGGGGCTTGATCAGACACAAAGTGCTTCTGTAAATAACAACAAAAATGGGGGAGAAAAAGGGGAAAGGAAAGGGAGATACCTAATCAGTTGTACAACTGAGTGCCTTCAACTGAAATGGGTATCAAAACAATGGAGTCGGAGAGGGAGGAAGAGGACGGAACAAACGGGTGGTAGGCTATTCAAAAAACGTGAAGCAGTCCGACCATGATTGAAAAGGAATGTTGCAACGAAATGCCACCACTTTCACTTGTCATTTTGCAGTCCATACAGTAGTATCAAAGACAACGTAATTAAGCAATACATATTTTTTATTTTACCTTTATTTAACTAGGCAAGTCAGTTATGAACAAATTCTTATTTACAATGACAGCCTAGGAACAGTGGGTTAACTGCCTTGTTCAGGGGCAGAACGACAGATTTTTACCTTGTCAGCTTGGAGATTCGATCTAGCAACCTTTCGGTTACTGGCCCAACGCTCAGTGTGGTATTTGGCCGATATACCACGGCTAAGGGCTGTTCTTAAGCACGACGCACCGCGGAGTGCCTGGATACAGCCCTTAGCCGTGGAATATCGGCCATATAGTGCCTTCGGGAAGCATTCAGACCCCTTGACTTTTTCCACATTTTGTTAGGTTACAGCCTTGATTAAATAGTTTTTTCCCCCCCTCATAAATCTACACACAATTATGCCCCATGACAAAAACACTGACATTTTATCTAATTTATAAAAAATAAATATCACATTTATATAATTATTCAGACCCTTTACTCAGTATTTTGTTGAAGCACCTTTGACAGCGATTACAGTTACGAGTCTTCTGGGGTATGATGCTACAAGCTTGGCACACCTGTATTTGGGGAGTTTCTCCCTGAGCAGGTTTTCATCAATGATCTTTCTGTACTTTGCTCGATCCTGACTAGTATCCTAGTTCCTGTCGCTGAAAAACACCCCCACAGCATGCTGCCACCACTATGCTTCACCGTAGGGATGGTGCCAGGTTTCCTCCAGACGTGAAGCTTGGCGTTCAGGCCAAAGAGATGAATCTTGGTTTCATCAGAACGGAGATTTTTGTTTCTCATGGTCTGAGAGTCTTTAGGTGCCTTTTGGCACAACTCCAAGCAGGCTGTCATGTCTTTTACTGGCCACTCTACCATAAAGGCCTGATGGGTGGAGTGCTGCAGAGATGGGGAAGTTGTCCTTCTGGAAGGTTAACTATCTCCACAGAGGAAGGCTAGAGCGCTGTCAGAGTGACCATCCGGTTCTTGGTCCCCTCCCTGACCAAGGCCCTTCTCCCCCCGATTGCCGTTTGGCCAGCTCTAGAAAGATTCTTGGTGGTTCCAAACTTCCATTTAAGAAATGGAGGCCACTGTGTTCTTGGGGACATTCTATGCTGCAGAAATTTGGTACCCTTCCTCGACACAATCCTGTCTCGGAGCTCTACGAACAACTCCGTCGACCTAATGGCTTAGTTTTTGCTCTGACATGCACTGTCAACTGTGGGACCTTATGTAGACGGGTGTGTGCCTTTCCAACTCATGTCCAATTAATAGAATTTACCACAGGTGAACTCCAATCAAATTATTGATCATCCTTGATGTTTCTATGGAAACAAGATGCACCATTTATCCCTTCGAGAATAAGGCTGTAACAAACAATTTTGGAAAAAGTCAAAGGGTCTGAATACTTTCCAAAGGCACTGTACCAAACCTCAAAGTGCCTTATGGCTATTACTGTATAATTGGTTACAATTGTATTTTTTTTACTGCTCTAATTACATGTATTATTGTTATATCCGTGGTATGCTGATATACCACAGCTGTCAGCCAATCAGTAGTCAGGGCTCGAACCACCCAGTTTATAAATGTATTTAGGTCACTGAAAAACACAGCCAACTGCTCCATTGCCTTCAGAAATAAAAAGACAGCCATGTATGGTCAAAAGTGACTTTTAATTTGTGCCAATATTCGTTGCGACTTTTACAGTGATAAACAAACCTGCATGAATTTGGATGAACAAGTAAACGGTCATGTAGCCCATCTGACCGTTCAACAGCTTCAGAACAGCACTTCAACATGAATTCACTAAAGCCATGTGTGCAATTTCATTCAAATTACATTTGAACAAAATTGACCTGTGTGTGTGTGTAAATACATAGAACCACAGGTTTTCCTGTACAAGGCAGACAGTAGAATAGGCATCAGACCTGTAAGAGAAACCGTGACAGAAGTTTGAACAAGAACTCTGGACAATTTGCTTAACGTACCAAATTTTGTCCAACATCGAGAATTTAAAAAAAAATTACATAAAATGAGAAGTAGGCAGAGCTGTCATAAGGTCACTTGTCATTCTATCAGATGGAGTACCACACACAAACAGGCATACTTTAGCTGTTGAGAAAGTTTAAAATAAAAAATCACTCAAAACTGGCACTGAAGTTCTAACTGACTTGTAACGACTACAGATACAAAAATTATATCTTGTTCTCCATTTCATGACATTAAGAATGCCCATTTTCTGGACATATTCACTGAATTTAGTCTTAATAATGACGCCAGGGTTTGAGTGAACTGTTTGCATCCCGTGTGGATTTTAGTTTCCATAGAAATGTTCAAGTCCCAAACTTCATGCAACACTAGATCATGTACCCCAACAATTAATTAATATGACTCACAATTTAGTCCAGCATAACCTTCAATTAAAATGAAACGTTCACAGTAAAACGTTTTTTTTATTTTATTTTTTTTCCTTTTTTAATATATATTTTATTAATTTTTTTAAACAAAGGCTTCACCAAAATGTTTTGGTTGAGTCAGACTTGGAACAAACCAGGCGTGCATGCAGTTTTTACCAGACAATGAACACGGTGCAAAAGCAACAACTTCATATGAATCCATTTTTTTAAAAATTATTATTATTATTTTTTTTAAACCTCATCGATCACGCATCAGAACTTTGCCATTGACACCGGATGGAGTGAGGGACAACTTAAACCTCATGCCCTTTAGCCAGCAGGCCTGTGACTACAGCACTACAGATGCCAGGGGCTTGGATCAGGTACATAAAGTGCGTCTGTCAAAAGAAACGTACAAAAATTAAAAAAGAGGGGGTATCAAAACAATGGACTCAGGGAGGTAGGAGAAGAGGACGGGACGAAATTCCTGGACTCACAGATGAACAGGTGGAGATTCTTCTTTTAAAAACGAGAAAAGGACAGCGGAGTTCTGAGAAAGAGAGAGAGAAGGTCCTCAACCCAGGATGAGGCTGGACTTGCCCCCTGGGGGGTTCCTGCGGCCTGACGTCATCCCTGCGGCGGGCTGGGAGGCCTCTGCGGCGGGCTGGGGCACCTCGTTCCTCTGCTCTGGGGCAGGAACGACCTCAACAGCATTATCTTAACATGGGAAAGGAGACAGGATAACATGCTTGCGACTCAAGCATTTATAATGTAATACTGCCACTTGAAGCTTTTAAACATCTGTTAATAACAAAAATCAATATACACAAACACTATAAATGTTCAACATTGCAACACTACATACCATACTAAAAATAATGTTTTTCCCTATAATTTAACAAGCATTATTGTGAATAAAATGAACCTTCTTAGAAGTTTACAGACATTAATATGTAGTCTTAATATGGACAACTTGTTTAACAGCGGAAGTTAGCAAGAATCATTAAAATTATCCTCACCAGCATTTCCCATGTCATTGTCTCCATTCTAAGAGGAGATGAAGGGAAAAGGGGTAAGTGATTAGAAAACGCAACAGAAAGGAGTAAGCCAAATACATGAAAGTGAAAATCATCAACAAGGAATGCCCATTGTTAACTTTGAGGAAATGTCAACATGAGAAATTCCAGATTCACCACCCCCACACACAAACACAGCATTGAGTCATCTCACCCCAGCGTTGGAGTCCTCGTGGTTGTTGGAGGAAGACTGGGCAGCACATCTCCTCAGTGGGGCTGAGGGCTCGCCACACAGTACTCCGGTGGGCTTCCCACCTGTAGACACACAGAATTGACACGGTTTGATTCTCATTCCCTGGGAATTGTCTGGCTAATCATCAAGTGAGAGAGGGCTTACATTCTAATTTATGAACATCTCATACCAGAAGTGATAACGTTTTAGATGCTTGATAGAGTTTTAAGCAGCCAAACACCTCATCTAATCAAGTAGAAAAACTAAAACTGCTTAGCTTGGCCATTTCATGGATTGACCCTACCGCTCATGATTTTAATTATTGCTAAATCACAAGGGGTTGCAAGTTACGACCTCGAAACAAAAGTTGAGGAAGAGAGATTTCACAACCAAAGACAAGGAACACTCCAATTCAACACCCTGCCTGGGGACAAGCCAAAAACCACTCAGTCTCCCCACCTGACCTTTCAGACAGCATGCAGAACTCCCCTACTCAAGTACATTGGATTTATCATATACTGAACAAAAATATAAAACTTCAAAAATATTTTACCGAGTTATGAACTCTAAGGAAATCCATCAATTGAAATAAATTCATTAGGCCTTAATCTATGGATTTCACATGACTGGGAATACAGAGAGGAGTGTTGGTCACAGATATCTTTGTTTTTAAAAAAGGTTTGGGGCGTGGATCAGAAAAACAGTCAGTATCTGGTGCGACCACCATTTGCCTCATGCAGCACGACAGTCGCATAGTGTTGACCAGGCTGTTGATTGTGACCTGACACGGGAGCATTCACTGCAGGCAATGCAGAGATCCTCGTGAATATTCCAGCATGGCTCAGACTCAGCCCTGCTGGGATTCAGTGTAGGAAGGAAGATCAATAGTGGAAGAGCTAATATAATGACTACGGATTGGAGGAGTTAAATTGGCCATTTCCTACACATGGTGACAGCTTTTCTTCTAATATCTGTGAAGCAAACATGAATCACCGCATCATACATGAACACGATCTGCCCTCTTGTGGAGGAAGTTGCAACTTGCATCACACATATATTATCTCCAGGTTCGATGAAGTTGAATTTAAGACCTTTTTAAAATGCCACTTGGAATGAAATTTAATATCAATTGTGAGGTCTGCAGAGACCTGCTGATATTCCACTCCAGAAATGAGCCCGTTGGCAAAAAGTAGTATATTTAGGGCTGGCTCTTAAAGTGGAACTGACAGTGTTAACTAATTTGCAAGTGTGAAACAGACAACCATAATTTAAGTAAAAAATATCAAATACCCAGTTCATGCTACAAAACTAACCTGAGGTATTAAAAATAGGTTATATTTTACCCCCCAAAAAAATCCATGACGCAAAGTGAGGCATTGTTGACAATAGATGGATGCAGTTGAATGCATGGTTAATATAATTCACCAATAGATTTCTTGGTAGTCCAACAAATTGCCATCAGGTTGTAAATACCAGCTGGCCTGGTACCTTCCTTGTTTCAGTGACTCAATATTTTGGACAATGTAACTAATACTGGGAATGTTAATACAAATCAAACTAGCAAGGGCAATGATCAAGTCAGTCATATCCATCAAATGTATTGATAAAGCCCTTTTTACATCAGCAGATGTCACAAAGTGCTATACAGAAACTCAGCCTAAAGCCCAACAGCAAGCAATGCAGAAGCACAGTGGCTAGGAAAACCTCCCAAGAAGGCAGGAACCGAGGAAGAAACCTAGAGAGGAACCAGGCTCTGAGGGGTGGCCAGTCCTCTTCTGGCTGTGCCGGGTGGAGATTATAACAGTGCATGGGCAAGATGTTCAAACATGCATAGATGACCAGCAGGGTCAAATAATAATCACAGTGGTTGTAGAGGGTGCAACAGGTGGCTAACATGAGGACCAGACAGCACACGTTTAATCTGTGAGCGTTGCAATATAAAATGTACATGTATTTCAATCATTTCATCCAAACTGCTCAAGCGCATCAGACTCCAGCATAGCCAGGTGCTAATATAGAACTTGGTTCTATTTTAGCCGTAGACGCGCTGCATGTCCCGCCTCTCCCATCTACTCATTGGTTATTACGAGCATTTACCCACATGGGTCATTGAAAGATGGTGGTCCACACTCCAGTCGGTGATGGTAATGCACCTTAAAGTTGGTTGCCAACCACAGTCAAAATTCTATAAAGATTATTATTTTTTTTTTTCAATCAAAACATATGCATTTCAGGTAAAATAACCCATGTTCATCCCCCAGGACAAATTAGCAAGAAAGTCCAGGGAAGCAAACTAGTGAGGGCCCAAAAACAATACTTTTTTTTTTTTGCCGAAAGGTGACTAGTTTGCATCCCTGAGCAACAGCTAGCTAAATGTTTAAATTTGCTTTTCAACCTGTCCCAAAATCAATATACTTGGTTTTGGTATTTTAACCTGGGTGTCATGAACGCATTTGGTAGGGATAGACAAATCAACATGCACGTGCGGAGCCGGTTTGGTCATCCAGACAGAAAGTCAGGCAACCAGTAGGCCTAGACTACATTAAAAAATTAAAACGAAATGCGAAAGTTCGTTCCAAAATGAAACACAGTTGTCAAAAACTAGCAGTTTCATGCGACAGATGAAAATATCTGTTCAAAATTTTGAAATGGGGTATATCTAATATGCAACTAGCATTGGTTGGTAATATGACTAGGATTGTGCCTTTGGCTAGAGGACAATGAAAGAAAGTTGACAAAATAATTGCCTCCAAAGATATGGTCTGATTTTGGCAAGGCTACTTTGGAACAAGGCAAGACGCGTAGTAAAAAACTGTTCAGGTTTGCAACAATTAAGTTTTCAAAATGCATACTGCCTCCAGCTCATTGCAAAGTGGTGTGACACACTGAAGCCTGCCTTCTGTTGCCTTCGCATTCAATTTTTTATATATATTTTTTTATTTTAAATGCTGTAGCAGCAGCTTTCGCGCTGCCTGACAGATTCTCCGCTCAAAGAATCTGCATGCTTTGTGCGTGTGATAAAGACACATAACGAAAACGCATCCGCCAATTTAATTCCACTAAATTATGCAAATGAACCTAGACTGATAAGCATGACAAGTCAAATGTATTTACAGGGACTGGTATATTTTTTCTTCTCCCATACTATTGGCCTGTGCTAATTTTTTACATTATTGTCTACATTCCTTTCTGCCACATTTATTATTAGACAACTTAATACATACTTTTAAATTGTATTATGTGAGCTAAACAAGTAAAATGCAGAATATTTATATTTTATTAATAATGTTACCATCCTCATGACTCAGCTATTTCAGCCACACCGGTTGGGGACGTGTGTATGTATATAAAAGACACACACACACACACACACACACACACACACACACACGCGCCACCACCGAAAAATATTGGCAGTAGAATGGCCTTACAGAAGAGCTCAGTGAATTACGTGGCACCTTTCCAACAAGTCAGTTCATCAAATTTCACCCTGGTCAACTGTAAGTGCTGTTATTGTGAAGTGGAAACGTCTAGGAGCAACAGCGGCTCAGCCGCAAAGTGGTAGGCCACACAAGCTCACAGATCCAGACTTCTGAAGGGCATACAAATCTGTCCTCAGTTGCTTCACTAGTGTTCCAAACTGCCTCTGGAAGCAACGTCAGCACAAGAACTGTTCCTTGGGGGCTTCGTGAAATGGGTTCCCATGGCCAAGCAGCCGCACACAAGTCAAAGATCACCATGTGCAATACCAAGCGTCTGCTGGAGTGGTGTAAAGCTCGCCGCCATCGGACTCTGGAGCAGTGGAAACACGTTCTCTGGAGTGATAAATCAAGCTTAACCTTCTTCCTGCAATAAAAGTACACTACATGACCAAAAGTATGTGGACACCTGCTCGTCAAATAGCTTTTTCCTAAGCTTCACCAAACCCAGACGAATCTGGGTTTGGCAGATGCCAGGAGAACGCTACCTGCCCGAATGCATAGTGCCAACTGTAAAGTTTGGTGGAGAAGGAATAATGGTGTGGGGCTGTTTTTCATGGTTCGGGCTAGGCCCCTTAGTTCCAGTGAAGAGAAATCTTACTGCTACAGCATACAATGACATTCTAGAAGATTCTGTGCTTCCAACTTTGTGGCCACAGTTTGCGGAAGGTCTTTCCCTGTTCCAGCATGACAATGCGCCCATGCACAAAGCAAGGTCCATACAGAACGAGATCGGTGTGGAAGAACTTGACTGGCCTGCACAGAGCCCTGACCCCAACCCCATCAAACATCTTTAGGATGAATTGGAATGCTGACTGTGAGCCGACCTCACTAATGCTTTTGGCTGAATGGAAGCAAGTCCCTGAAGCAATGTCCCAACATCTAGTGGAAAGCCTTCCCAGCAAAAGGGGGGGGACCAACTCCACATTAATGCCAATGACATAGGAAAAAGCTGTTCAACGAGCAGGTGTCCACATACTTTTGGTCATGTAGTGTACTTTCATTGCAGGAAGAAGGTTAATGCGCATCACTGTTTTTAGAACAAATACTGGTTTTAGAATCCCCCCCAAAAATGTTTGTGTGTGCATGTATGCATGTATATAATTAGCATTCTTGGAGATTAGACTACACATCTATCTATCTATAATGTTGTGTAGTCTAATCTCCATGAATGCAAATTTACTTCAGTAAGAAAAGGGCAATGTCGGTGTTGGTTTACCTGCCCAGCTCTAACTAGGGTTGTCTATCAAATTGTAAAGGGCTTTCAGCATGCTTATGAGAAGGGCACTCAACATGTACGGGACTGACACAAATGAGTGATAATTGTTTGAAAGAAATGGATAAGACTGTGGGAGGTACTGTTAGATTGCAGTGCAGCCTTTGATATGATTGACCATAACCTGATGGGGGGGATAATTGTTTTAAATAAAAGTACACTTTGCTCAAAAGTTTGGGGTCACTTAGAAATGTCCTTGTTTCTGAAAGAAAAGCAAATTAAAAAATAAATCAGTAATTTTTTTGTCCATTTAAAATAACATTGAATTGATCAGAAATACATTGTTAATGTTGTAAATGAATATTGTTGCTGGAAACGGGGTTTAAAAATATTTTTAATGGAATATCTACAGAGGCCCATTATCAGCAACCATCACTCCTGTGATCCAATGGCACGTTGTTAGCTAATCCAAGTTTATAATTTTAAAAGGCTAATTGATCATTAGAAAACCCTTTTGCAATTATGTTAGCACAGCTGAAAACTGTTGTTCTGACTAAAGAAGCAATAAAACTGACCTTTAGACTAGTTGAGTATCTGGAGCATCAGCATTTGTGGGTTCGATTGCAGGCTCAAAATGCAAGAAAGCATTCAGTATTATATAGAGCAATTTTTTTGATTGGAACTGTTCCATCTCACATTGCTCAAATGTACAGCAAACCTGGTTTCAAAAAAACATAAAGCAACGCCTCATGGCACATCGCCTCTCCCATATTTTACCTAGATAGTATGTATTGATATGAACGCTATGCGTGCCTTTTTAAAAATATTGATGAAGTTCTGTCCATGAGCTGTTCTTGTCTATTAATGTTCTGTATTATGTCATATTTCATGTGGACCCAGGATGAGTAGCTGCTGATTTTGCAACAGCCAATGGGGATCCTAATAAAATACCAACAAACAAAAAAACGTATAGTAAATCTTGCTCTCTCCTCTGGCAACGGCCCGACTCGCACACGTGGTTGGATAGCTTTAACATTTTAAAAATGCGCCTACAGTATGATTTGATGTTAAAATAGTAATAACTGCAACAATTACGCAACGGCACTATAACGGAAACACTTTAGTCATCTCAGTTGCATTTAAGACCTTTGAATTTAAGAAACTGAGATAAATGAATTGAAGATTTAAAGACTAAGGACCCGCACTGAGGAGTTTTGATAAATTACATAGCCTACATACAGCTAGAGGCACAGTATAAGTATTATACAAGAGGCTGTGGTAGGGTGATGGGTTACCAGGTGGGTTGTTCCTCCGATGAGCGTGTGGGTCATCTGGTTCAGCGAAGATGTTGGAGGCCATCTTGTTTTTGCGACTGGGGGGCTTTTCCTCATCATTGCCAAAAGAGATGTTGGAGGCTCCTCCAGGGGGGCGCAGGACCCTAAGGGACAAAGCAATGAGAAAAGTATTGAGTAAAATAAATAACTAGCCTAACTTGTACACTTCTTACTGGTATAGCCTTAAACTAGGATTTGTATCCCCTAAGTAAGAGTTCCTACTGAAGAAGAAAAATAAACAAAATAAATACACACATCTGTCTGAAATTTTGTACAGGACAAAGGGCATCATCCCCAGGCTATTTTGGGAGGAAGTCAGTGTCTGGTGCACAACACCACATTAAAGCCTTCCTGAGTACTGTCATTATGGTGGTCTGGTTAGCTGACACATTGACTAGAGCTAATCTATGCTGACACACAAAATGCTTTGAATTCTTGTTAGAGATGGGCTCCTGCTGGCTCCACTATCTCTTCCTGCAGTGAGTGAACCCACCTTTAAGCCGAGGACTTAGAAGAGGATGAAAAATGGGTGTGACAAAACCATGGAGACCAAATGTGAGGATTTTTAAAGCATGAAAGAATCTTTGAAATGGAAGCTTCTCTGCATTTTGAGATAATGATTAAAAAAAACAAAACCTTCTGCTAAGATGAACAATTAAAAATATTTTTTTGATTTACATGCCTTGTGCTTGCATAAATGTAAACCAGGTGCAAGCTCACTTGATCGATTTTCACGATAACAGACATTTTTGGTTCCTCATCCCACTTGCCCCAGAGGCACACTACAACCAGCGGGTCATAAAATATCCAGATGTCATTGTAGCCAGTTGTCTCTGTATGTGGGGCAGCTGCTTCGGCCTGATATCAACCTTAATCAACCCGGCTAAACCAACCAGATGTCAAATAATTGAAGTCTGACTAGCATAGTTTTGCAAGTCAGTAACTAGTTAGCCGAATAGATGGTTAGTGAATATTTAATTTGAGCAAATCTGGTTATGGAAGAGGGCTGCATGGTCGTGGTTGGCAAAGTGGATACTAGTAACGTTAGTCGGATGAAAAAAAAATATAAAAAAATATCACCTTCCACAGGGGGCCCCACCCAACCATAAAATGAACTCTTATTGATTTGCTAGCCAACGACAAGTTTCATGCTAGCAGTCTGGCTCTAGTGTCATGCACCCTGCATTGATAAAAGAACAAGCGAATGTTGATTCCTTTTAAGGCAAGCAATCAGTGAGAACCATTAGCATTAGCTTGCTTTTACACACCTACGAGCACGTCGTTAGCTAGCTACATTCACTAGCTAAATGCTAGCAAGCTAACGTTAGTTAGCCTGTTCCACATACAAAGAGGCAAATGTCAACGGTGGTTGTGGCCACAGTTGCATTTAACGTGAAATACATCCTCTCACAAATTATTTAAAAAGCCATTAATACTAACAGGTTAAGAAAAGACTGTATATTGTTTGACAGCTAGCTATAGTTCACTAGCTAGTTAAAGGTTAGCTAGCTAACTTAGCTGTCTAGAAGAGGGCTGCATCATTTGACATTTGGCTGAAAATGCAAGGCTCTTGACATGTCATGATGCTTACCTGGAGCTGCTTTTTGCTCCGGCTTCCATGCCTGAATATATAGTTGTCGTCGTCATTTTGTGAGAGGCTGGTATGAGTTAATAAGCTATTGCAAATAACACGACGATTTTAGACCAATATTTCACCACCTCAGACTCGTTTTACTCCACCCGGTACAAGCAAAATGATCAATCGGCCTTTCAAAAGAAAACGTGAAGAGGGCGTTTCCATGGTTGAATTGCCACCCACAAAAGGACGATTCGTTCTTCTGATTGGTTCCTGACTCATAAATCATGCATTTGATTGGAGAATCGGTGTACGAGATGCGCGCTCAAGGAAAAGCAAACCGTCCTTAGCAACAACAAAAAATAATCCATGTCTGAATCTAGAGATTTTATAACCCTCCTTTCTGTACACTCAAACATTTTGAGATAAATCCTTTCCTGACAAATACTTGTGTTTTTACCCCCCCATACAGAATCAATCAGTTGATGCAATAGAGAACAATAATGAAACATCTGACTATATGATTCAGAGAGGTCACCTAGAATGCATTTACACAGGCAGCCCAATTCTAATCTACACTGCTCAAAAAAATAAAGGGAACACTTAACAACACAATGTAACTCCAAGTCAATCACACTTCTGTGAAATCAAACTGTCCACTTAGGAAGCAACACTGATTGACAAATTTCACATGCTGTTGTGCAAATGGAATAGACAACAGGTGGAAATTATAGGCAATTAGCAAGACACCCCCAGTAAAGGAGTGGTTTCGCAGGTGGTAACCACAGACCACTTCTCAGTTCCTATGCTTCCTGGCTGATGTTTTGGTCACTTTTGAATGCTGGCGGTGCTTTCACTCTAGTGGTAGCATGAGACGGAGTCTACAACCCACACAAGTGGCTCAGGTAGTGCAGCTCATCCAGGATGGCACATCAATGCGAGCTGTGGCAAGAAGGTTTGCTGTGTCTGTCAGTGTAGTGTCCAGAGCATGGAGGCGCTACCAGGAGACAGGCCAGTACATCAGGAGACGTGGAGGAGGCCAACAACCCAGCAGCAGGACCGCTACCTTCACCTTTGAGCAAGGAGGAGCAGGAGAAGCACTGCCAGAGCCCTGCAAAATGACCTCCAGCAGGCCACAAATGTGCATGTGTCTGCTCAAACGGTCAGAAACAGACTCCATGAGGGTGGTATGAGGGCCCGACGTCCACAGGTGGGGGTTGTGCTTACAGCCCAACACCGTGCAGGACGTTTGGCATTTGCTAGAGAACACCAAGATTGGCAAATTCGCCACTGGCGCCCTGTGCTCTTCACAGATGAAAGCAAGTTCACACTGAGCACGTGACAGACGTGACAGAGTCTGGAGACGCCGTGGAGAACGTTCTGCTGCCTGCAACATCCTCCAGCATGACCGGTTTGGCGGTGGGTCAGTCATGGTGTGGGGTGGCATTTCTTTGGGGGGGCCGCACAGCCCTCCATGTGCTCGCCAGAGGTAGCCTGACTGCTATTAGGTACCGAGATGAGATCCTCAGACCCCTTGTGAGACCATATGCTGGTGCGGTTGGCCCTGGGTTCCTCCTAATGCAAGACAATGCTAGACCTCATGTGGCTGGAGTGTGTCAGCAGTTCCTGCAAGAGGAAGGCATTGATGCTATGGACTGGCCCGCCCGTTCCCCAGACCTGAATCCAATTGAGCACATCTGGGACATCATGTCTCGCTCCATCCACCAACGCCACGTTGCACCACAGACTGTCCAGGAGTTGGCTGATGCTTTAGTCCAGGTCTGGGAGGAGATCCCTCAGGAGACCATCCGCCACCTCCAGACCTCCATGGGTTGATAAATTGGATTTCCATTGATTATTTTTGTGTGATTTTGTTGTCAGCACATTCAACTATGTAAAGAAAAAAAGTATTTAATAAGATTATTTCTTTCATTCAGATCTAGGATGTGTTGTTTAAGTGTTCCCTTTATTTTTTTGAGCAGTATATATTCCACTAATTGGTTTTTGACCAATCATATCAGATCTTTTTCAGAACTGATCTGATTGGTCAAAAGACCAATTAGCAAAAAATATTTATCAGAATTGGGCTTCCTGTGTAAACAGATGGTTGATAATCATCATTATGTCGCAACTTGGATTTGAACCTTTATTTAACGCTTATTCATCAAACTTCCCCTTTTCTTTTTATGTCTGATGGTCCAGCACCATCCTCAAGACAATTGCTTTAATTTTTGGAAAAGGCTTCAAATCCAAGTTAAAATCCAGGTCAGGTGACATGATGAACCAAAACACAGGGCCCTAACTACCTTTTACAGTCTGTGTGAGATTGACACAGGCATATCAATAAAATAGCACTTTTCCTAACAAAATTTCTTTACTGCCCATCATCAAGAGTACATGACAGGATAAATTCAATAAGCCTAGTGTACATACATCTTTGAATGTCAGGATTGCTGTAAGTGATGGCATCATCAATCTCCTCTCTACCATCTGAACATGCACAGAGGCCTACAGTGCCTTCAGAAAGTATTCAGACCCCTTGACCTTTTCCACATTTTGTTACATTACAGCCTTATTCTAAAATGGATTAAATAAAACTATTTCCTAAGCAATTTACACACAATACCCCATAATGACAAACAAAATCTGGTTAAGACATTTTTGCACATTTATTAAAAATAAAAACCAGAAATACCTCTTTGTAATCAGACCCTTTACTATGAGACTCAAAATTGAGCTCAGCTGCAATCTATTTCCATTGACCATCCTTGAGCTGTTTCTACAACTTGATTGGAGTCCACCTGGGGTAAATTCAACTGATTGGACATGATTTGGAAAGGCACACACCTGTCTATATGAGGTCCCACAGTTGACAATGCATGTCAGAGCAAAAACCAAGCCATGAGGTCAAAGGAATTGTCCGTAAAGCTCAGAGACAGGATTGTGTCGAGGCACAGATCTGGGGAAGGGTACCAAAATATTTTGGCAGCATTGAAGGTCCCCAAGAACACAGTGGCCTCCATTCTTAAATGAAAGAAGTTTGGAACCACCAAGACTCTTCCTAGAGCTGGTTGCCTGTCCAAACTGAGCAATTGGGGGAGAAGGGCCTTGGTCAGGGAGGTGACCAAGAATTCGATGGTCACTCTGATAGAGCTCTAGAGTACCTCTGTGGAGATAAGAGAACGTTCCAGGACAACCATCTCTGCAGCACTCCACCAATCAGGCAGTTATGGCAGAATGCCAGACGGAAGCCACTCCTCAGTAAAAGGCACATGACAGTCCGCTTGGAGTTTGCCCAAAAGGCACCTGAAGACTCTGACCATGAGAAATGATTCTCTGGTCAGATGAAACCAAGATTGAACTCTTTGACCCAAATGCCATGCGTCATGTCTGGAGGAAACCTAGCACCATCCCTGCGGTGAAGCATGGTGGTGGCAGCATCATGCTGTAGTGATGTTTTTCAGCAGCCGGGACTAGGAGACGAGTCAGGATCGAGGCAAAGATGAACGGAGAAAAGTGCAGAGAGAACCTGTTCAGGACCGCAGACTGGGGCGAAGGTTCATCTTCCAACAGGAAAACGACCCTAAGCACACAGCCAAGACCAAGCAGGAGTGGCTTCAGGACAAGTCTCAATGTCCTTGAGGGGCCCAGCCAGAACCCAGACTTGAACCCAATCGAACATCTCTGGAGAGACCTGAAAATAGCTGTGCAGCAATGCTCCCCATCCAACCAGACAGAGCTTGAGAGGATCTGCAGACAATGGGAGAAACTCCCCAAATACAGGTGCCAAGCTTGTAGCGTCATGCCCAAGAAGAGTCGAGGCTGTAATTGCTGCTTCAACAAAGTAAAGGATCTGAATACCTATGTAAATGTAATAATTATATATATTTTTTATAAACTTGCAAAAATGTCAAACTGTTTTTGCGTCGTCATTATGGGGTGGTGTGTAGCTTGAGGGGGGGAAATAATTTTATACATTTTAGAATAAGGCAAACAAAATGTGGATAAAGGTAAGGGGTCTGAACTTTCCCGAAGGCACTGTATATCTATGACAGACATATTTAAAAAAGAATCTATTTATTTAACAATAACATGTGAGTCAATTTAAATGCAGGCTTATTGGAGAACATCAATACAAGTTGCATCGCATACAACTTCTACAATTATTAAAGAAATAATCCATCTCTGAAAACAGTCTGACCAGCAATTGTCAAAACAGGTGAATTAGATGTAAAGAACTTACACACACACCTTCCAAATGACATTGTCCAGAATTGTAGGCTTTGATTGCTGGATTAGTTCAATACATGAAACAGGTTCTGACAGTAGGTACCCTCACTCAGATGTTTATGTACAGAATAAATTCAATAATATACAACAGTATGTTACGTGAATATCAGAGTGAATGTAGAACTATGTATGCTGAATCCCAAATTGACCCAACTCCTGTAGACCTGAAAGGATTGGAAGTATGGCTATAACACAGCAAGTCATTACCATATTGGTCAAACCTATCCAATCTTTTCAGATTGGCATTAAGTGCCTAGGGATAGGTGTTAGAAGTCGACTTGGAATTCAAAAGCAGAGTTTCAGAAAATACATTATTAGGGAACGTCGAGGCGAGCTGACAGGGGAGGTAGGGGTGTTGGTGGGGAACATAGGCCCCTAGTGAAAAAAACCTCCCGTTTGCTGCTGGAACACATCGATTGTGTCTTCATCTTCCATTTCCAACTGACAAAACAAAAGTCATAGTCAAGATCAGTTATAGCATCAGCAATTTATACGTTTTTTTCTACCCGTGTAAACATTCTTCATGGGCAGGATAAAACATGTTTTTCAAATATATTTTGGGGGGGTATTTTGAACTTTTCAGGTTCATATCAGAATGTTAAATGGAGAGCCAGATGAGAGGATTACAGGAGAGAAAGTAAGGGATTGAACCTCTGCCTGGAGGCAGACCCCGGCACAGGATAAAACCCATTTGCCAATGAACAGTCAAGAGGATTTGATCCAACAATAACAAACCTTATCGACCAACTTACTTGTGCTGGTGTGTCTGTCTCGTTGATGGGTTGACCATCGAACCTGAACCGGATTTGCCTAATCGTCAGGCCCTGTGGAAAGGCATCACAAGACACTTACATTTGAACTGCAAATACACAATACTTCAATCATGGGAACTTGTGCATTGTAATAAAGCCCTCAGTCTGAGTGCATGTGTACAGGACTTGCTTTCTTAGCGAGTACCACTTCCTCCCGATTCGGCTCATACCTTGCGCAAACTCCGGACCTCTGCCTTGTTAGCACACGTGACCGCCCTCCTGAAGCGTCTTACCAGTCGGCGCCACATGAAAAGCTAGCTACTCACTAGCGCAAGTGGGGATACTTCAGGCTGAGGAGTAAGTTTCACACATCCCCATGTGCAACACATGCATGTTTGTCAGTCAATGGATGTTGCTGGTGCCTTACCTGTCTTTCGCAATATGCTTTCATGAGTTTGCTGAGAGGTGTGTGCCTTTTGATCTTGAACTGCACCACTGAGCCGTCTTGTCCTGCCACCTTCAAGTTGATGTGGTCATTGTTCTCCGTCTTTACTCCTTCCTAAAAACAAATAAAACAGATTCCATGATTAGAGAATGGAATGGATATTTGGTACATTCTCTAGTAACTAAACTATCACTCACATCTAAACTAAGTTTAAAATCACGGATTATGATATTTGGATAGACGCCAGGACGCCTCACGACGCCAGGACAGCGGAGTCAATCACCACCTTCCGGAGACACCTGAAACCCCACCTCTTCAAGGAATACCTAGGATAGGATAAAGTAATCCTTCTAACCCCCCTTAAAAGATTTAGATGCACTATTGTAAAGTGGTTGTTCCACTGGATATTATAAGGTGAATGCACCAATTTGTAAGTCGCTCTGGATAAGAGCGTCTGCTAAACGACTTAAATGTAAATGTGAAGTGCAATGGTCTGCACGGAATACTCCCGATTCATAACAATTACAACAAGCTAATTGATCATGTTAGCATGCTAACAACTGTTTGTAGCTAGCTGCCATACTGGGCCCTCGACGTTAGCTAGCTAGCCATCTAGGTTGCATCCGCGCATCATGACAATGAATATTGAATATGAATATTACATTTAAATTAGAAAATTAAACTGATTTTATTGACTGACAAAAGATGAATAAATCACAAAAGGCACAATGTTACTGATATTATTCGCTAGCTAGCTACACGCTAGCAGTTAGCCTAGGCAAGCGGTCCAGACCGATTCTGAAATATTTCCTAGTAAATCAACCGGTTAAGTAAATTAGCTGCTCTAAACCTCAAACCTTTTCAGAATATCATACAGACCAACATAACGAGAATACAACTTCACTGTAAATATTGCAAATAAAATACGTTTCATTGCTCACCTTGGGTTTTTCGTCTGCCATGGCTGCTACACTTTAGCGACTCTGCGCTTTCTCCACGACGCTTGGGCAGGAGCGCGACTTCCATCTGCGCCAGTTTGGAGAGCAGTCTGTGCTGCGCTTTTTCCATGACGATACATTTCTGAGCACTCACAGTGTGTGTGCACAGTGTTACATTTCTGAGCATTCACAGTGTGTGTACCCAGTGTTGCTTGTTGGTGTGAAACTAAACTTAAAAATACAAAGTAAAATTACATTTTCCAGGAGGGTTGATTATTTATAGGTGTTTCATCGCCGGAAATCAAAGTCTGAATGGGCGCAAGTGGGTTAGGGCAGGCATATGAACATACCACATACAGCATGTGGCAATTCTTTAAAATTAAGACTTTAATTCTTCATGCGGTGAAACAGTTCTTCGAAAATACATATACAGTACTTCTGTTCAATCTCATTAAATAACCACACATTAATGCACATTAATTAATTTGCCAATCTCTAAAATGGACAATAAATAGAGCAACAATTGATATTAAAGTTTGGAAGAGTCCTCCTCCCATTATAACACTGGTACTAATAACAGAAAGTGGCTTCAGAACGCAGACAGACAGAATACAGACATAGTCAGACACTCCTGTTACATACAAGTACATTGCAAGGGACACCCATAAGCCCTATTTTGAGTTACCGATTCATGTCCTATTGTACCACTGCAGGCAAAGCACCTTCACCATAGGCTGTTTGAATGGGGATGCAAGGTTTAAGACGTCGCAGATAGAAATGTAATGTATAGAGCTGACAAGCTTCCCTATTCAAACAAGCTTCCCTGTTCTACTCAATACAGGTCTATCTGAAAGTGCTATGATATTTCCCCCTCCTGGATAAGTCCCAGGTTTCTACAAACTAATATTAAATTGCTACCAAGCCATTCAAAGTCAAGTATGCAGGGAAGAATTCAGCAGTAAACTCATCTCAAAACAGAAGACAGAGCTTGCTTAGCTAACACCATCTCTGGAAACCAATACTTTCATGACAAGCACCTAAAAATAAATAAATAAATACTTAAGGATTCACAGTCACACATCTTGGCAGGCCACCACCTCCCATAACTGAAACATGTCAAAATAGCACTAATAGAAATATATAGGTAGAAATAGAAAATTCCCACCTGACCAGATAAATAGCACTCTGCTCCCAAAATACAAAGAATTATTTTGAATATATTCAAAGTTCTTCTCAACAACATTATGCAAGTGTTCAGCATTTAGCTGTCTGTACTGTCAGTTATCTGCACCATCATTTTCTACTGAGGTATTGTATTGGAATAAAGTGAAAGGGGGCAGGAGGAAAAGAGATACATGTATACCGTATGCTACTAGTCTTGGGCTTCTTTTCCATTAACTGTGACAATCGGGAGATTGTCCCTGTCCAATTACTGGTAGTTCATTGTGACAGTCTTGTGTAAGTGCCCGATATATATCATGTGATAACTTCCACTCTTATCACATGCTAGGCTGGCTCTTCTTGACCGTTCAAAGTTAAATTTCAAAGTGTATATGACTGCTCTAAAACCAAAGTCTGTACGGCATTTCTAAAGTGCAGCAATTCTGTAACAATTCCAGTCAGAGAAGATTGGGTTTGAAGTATAAATAAATAAACATGACACCTAACAGAAGGACAATGTAGCAAATGGCATAATGATAATATCGCTTAATAACTTACTAGTATATGAAACATTCGCAAATACATTGATTCTCCCCCAAATACAGTCCCCACCAGGTGTCGCTGTATTGTCCCTGGCACCATTTGGGGTTAGGGGTGCTATAGAGCCCCCCATATCTCTGCTGGGGGGAACTGGTCCACCTCCCCAGTCTCTGTGCACTGCTGCTCTCCCAGTGTGAACGTCAGCTTGTATCTCATCCGGACCTTATCCTGCGAGAGAGAGACAGACACACACAGGCACAGAGTAAGCATGCCAGTTTAGCCTGCTGGTTAGCATTGTAGCATCATTTTGACTTCAAACTAAAGCACACAAATGATCCAGGTGATATGAGACATGGGTAGGTGATGTAAGGAAGACCAAGTAACAACTAAAGGATGGAATAATGAATCCGGAACCTTAGCAGGGATCACACAGACAAAAAAACATGTATGCACTCACTGTATCATAACACATCTGCTAAGTGGAATATCTTATTACACCATAATAACCACATTTTCAACTCATGAAAATATCAGATGAATAACTCTCATTGACTACACTAGGAGGACTCTCACCATCAGTGGGTTGGCCAGCAGCATGACTTGAGTGATGGCGGCGGGGGGAAAGATGGGGTTAAAGGGCGCCAGGTCAGTTCCCGAGGGCGGTTGTAGTCTCACCTTCATCGACTGGCAAGGGGGAAGGAATGAACGGGGGGGTTATCAGGGACAGTTTGAAGACAGGCTATGGTTCATATATATTAACTCACAAATATTATTGTTTGAGCAAACTTCACTGCCTGTCTGAAGCAGTACCTCATTGAACATATCTCACTTGTCAGGAGAGTGAGGATTCAAGTAGGCTAAAAGAATGATACTCATGAGTTCTTTTAATCAACTACGGCAGGGTTCCCCAACTGGCAGCGTTGGTTTTAATTGGCCCTACAGGTTCTGAGCAAACTTTTTTCTCTCCATTGTTGGACATAAAATACTGTCAAAACACCAGGAAATCAGCTCCAAGTGATTTTAATGTTGGGAATCTGTTCCTCATTATTCCCATTATTCCTCATTATTCCCACACATAAGAGAGATATATGTATCATAAACAAATGTAAGCAAGGTTTTAAAATATTATATCTTCTTGCAGTCAATTTGCAGTCTACAAATTATTTGTAATTATGTTCTGACTCTGACCATCCGCTCAAGAAAAATAATTAGCCCACGGCTGAATCTAGTTGATTATCCCTGTACTACAGTGTAAGTACAGACTACAGTGTAATTTAATAGGTTGTAACAGCGCGGGTGTCCACTGTCCAAGTCAGCCTTACCTTGGGTACAGCAGCCTGTAGGACTATGTTCCTGACGGGAAGAGGTGCCGTGTTCAACATGGACACCACCATCACCAGCACGTCCGGCCGGCCCTGCGGACAGTCGGTGGCAAAGTGCAGGAGAACGCGGACCCCGTCTTTATCATAGGCCGTCACAGGACACAGCTTGCCTTAAACATCACAGAATGACAGCGAGAGGAAGAAAACACTCAGTATCTGCACTTCCAGCCACTGTACTGAGCCATCTGTGTTGACCAGACTACAATACCCAGAAACTCCTGAAGGCAGGCTAAGGACTTCCTGGGACTCACTTGGCTTGATGGCTTCTAGGGGGACGTGGATGTTACTTAGGGAGATCTCAGGGAACTTGGCTGGGCTGGCCTGCCCCAGCGGGAGAATCAGGATGGGGGACAGGGAGCGGAGAAGGGGGCTGTCATCAGCCTGGGTCTTAGGGGACAAGGTAGGGGCTGCAGCAGCAGCAGCAGCCGGTAGGATGCCCAGAGGGAGAGGGCTGGATCTGGAGGCGGGGATACCAATTCTCGGGGAGGCAGTGGCACCCATAGCCTCACCCATCCCAAACAGGTCGCCAGTGTTGATCACACCAGACATGCTATAGTAGATGACAGATGGATGTACATTAAACCTGTACTCTGTACCGCCCATCCCTACTGCATACACTCAAAAGAATAGATCAAGCAATAACGACAATTGGTGGCATTTAAATGTTACTTCAGTTATCCACTTTCAAGCCTCCACAGTTACATGGTGTGGTACATGCTAGCTAGCATCTAGCCTTCACAGTTACATGGTGTGGTACATGCTAGCTAGCATCTAGCCTTCACAGGAACATAAAGTATGATTGGTAGTGGAGATGAACACCTCTTGGGGCTACCCAAATCCAACATGGCCAGGTCCTGCAGACTGTGGTTCAGGGAGGCGGAGACTGCCTGGGCAGCAGCACTGGGGTAGGGGAAGGAGGCCGCCACTGAGGATTGTGGGTAACTGACAGGGGCGGCTGTCTTAGAAACAGGCTCTGTATTCTCTGTCGTAGAAGCTGCAGAGAATACAGTAGCTGGGATGGCGCTGCCAAACAGGTCCAAAACTGGGTTGGGAGCCTGGAAGAGAAAGGGTTTACATCACATTAAACAAGGTGTGTCAAGCTGATATTGTTAAGATCAATATTTCCAGGAGGATAAATATTTCTACAAGATAAATGCTTCTGAAAGTATTGACTGGTTAGGACACTTGAAAATGGCCATTTACTTGCAAAAATGTCTTCCACAGATTATTCAAGTCATCTTTTGCAGGAACTGGGTCATTTAGTCCTGAAACAAACAAACAAACAGTCAATATATCAGTCAATTTATTCTCCTATTCTATCAAGAAAACCCACATTTCCCGGAAGAGGGAGAGACTTTGGCAATATATGTGGGGATTAGGTGAGTCTACTATGTGAATTCAATGTCAAAAACATGAATCACAAAGACATACAGAAGACTAATGCTTTCTTCCCTGTAGCTCAGTTGGTAGAGCGTGGTGTTTGCAACACCAGGGTTGTGGGTTCGATTCCCACGGGGGGCCAGCAAAAAAAATTATGAAATTGTATGAAATGTATGCATTCACTACTGTAAGTCGCTCTGGATAAGAGCGTCTGCTAAATGACTAAAATGTAAATGTAAAATGTTATCAGATCTAAGACATAAAGGTGCTGATACAGGATGTGCTGTACCTAGAGAGAGGAGCTCCTTGTCCAGTAGAGACAGTGCAGCAGAGGGTTTGCTGGGCCTGGGGTCCTCCATGGCAGGGCAGGCCTGAAGATCCTGGAGGGGGGCAGACCCGTACAGCAGGTCGGCTGGGATGAAGTCTGGGTGCTGGGCTAGAGGAGGATGCTCTGGTGGGGAGGGGATCTGGAGGTCCAGACCAGCCAGGTCTATCAGGATCTCAGACTGGTTGCTGTCTTTGGTACCTGGTCAGGGATGGAAAGAGATTGAGTTTCACTTATTTGTTGCTGCTATCATGATTTGGGAAGTTCACAAGATTAGGGTGAAACAGTCCAAGATGGTAAATACAATAAGACACCGATGTGATCTCAGATGAAGGGGGGGCTTATACTTTTGTAAAGAATCCCCAGACCTGGGCCCCAGAAAGGAAAAGCTGGATAATCCCTGGTAGAAAATAACATCTGTGAACCCTCATGTTCTTACATTGTGTAGTAGTTGACAGTCCAAGTGGCTCCATCTCTCCATTGACAGTCTGTCCTTCCACAATCCTCTTATAGGAGTTGATGACGCGGGACAGGTCATCGCTGGCCTGCAATATGTCACCTGGGGGTCACGAGAGGTCAAAGGTCACAATGAAGGATCATCCAACCAATCAATATGACCAATGGGAGGGATATGACTATTTTGGCCAATAAGATGGCAGGCCTCAGGGAGTGTTGGTTACCTAAGCTGCTGTCATTGTCCTCTGTCTCTGTGGCCAGCTTGAACACAGTCCCCCTCAACTTGTCACAGTCACCATAAAGCTCCTGAAATGAAAAAAACAACACCAACAATAATATTATGTGATGACAACACATTTCATATATGCTTCCAAAGTGTATTAATGTGCTTTTAACAACAAAATATTGTTAAGCAAACTTTCATTGTCCTGGAAGCGATTTCCTTTTATTTTCCACAAAGTTAATCTATAAAAAGTGTCTATCTCCAATTTTTTGAAGGGAAAAGTCTACAATAGTGATAGTGAAGTAAGATGTGGACCAACTTTGATAAGCTCCTTGTCTCCGTCCGTTGATTGGTCCCTGCTGAAGTGGCTGAGCATCTCGTTGAGCAGTTTAACACTGTTGTTTACCTCCTCCAGGGTGCCGCTGCGCTTCGACGCTCTCTGCAGCCTCACCTCATCCTGAAACACAGCACACACCTGCCTTAAACCCACTGGGACAGTGACTGCCGGATTCAATCAGTTGTCGTCATTATGGTTGTCATCAACATCATTATGTTTGTGTAGCAGCTCTGTTTACACAACGACTGCCTACGTCACTGGATGCGTGTCTGTATGATGATGCATGTAGGCTAACCTCTTTGACCATGTTTTTGATGAGGCGGTTGGCCTCCTGTAGATCCTCAGGCTTTTTGCTCTTCAGAAGCTCGGCCAGTCGCTACAGAGAGAGAGAATAATAAGTCAGTCTCTAGTACTCTAGTCTGTTTCCCACAGTAGGGTCCAGTCACAGCAGCCAATCCCTGTGACAGATCCCAGGGCTTGAGAAAACATCTGATCATAGATCAAGTTGAAGCTCAGAAAAGCAAACATGCCAGGACCAATGAGAGAGGGTGAGATAGACAGGAGGGTTTTACAGTGTAATTGTTATTGTAATGACATAGTCATAAACGATCTAGCCTATGCTATTTGCATCCCAAAGACAGAAATCAAACATTTTTTGAAAGAACACAATTAACACTTTCTCCACATAGTCTGTTTCCATCGTCCGTATACAAAGATCTTCCATCAAACATCATAAGAAGGAAGCATCTCACCTTGCTCTTCTCCTCGTTCTCAAACACAGGGTTCTTGGGCCGGGAGGGGGGCGACGGCATCAGTGTCTTATCCAGAGGAACATCAGGGTCAACAGTGACAATACCTGAAAAAAGGCAATAGTTAGAAGTGCCATGGCGACTTTACAGTACAGGCTAAAAACCAATGAAAACCTGAAATAGGGTAATTTTAAAATGCTGAAATCCTACCTTGTTTCTTCAGCATTTGATAAGCTTCACTGATCTTCGCCTCATCGGGTAAAGAGCGCGTCCAGCTGAAGAGCATATCTACCACTCTCTTCTTCACCACCTCCGACACTCTGTCACCTAGATACTGGAACAGGGTTCAGCTGGATGGATTCCATTTTAACAAAGCAACACATTACATACAGAACTATGGGATTAAGGACCAATACAAAACAGTTGATATTATCTACTTACTTTAGGTGACACCACTTTGATGAGTTCATTTAGAAACCTAAATTTCCCAACTTCATTGTGGAACCTTTTCCCGCAGTTCTTCATGCAAGCCTCTAAAACCTGCAACAGTGAGTAGTCAATGTTAACGCTCCAAGAATTATAGGCCTAGAGATAAATGACAAATACTCAATGTAAGAGTGGGATGTTACACACCATCAAAGCCTGTATCGCCTCCCATTCTTGTGGGGACTGGATTTTATGGGCTAACAATCTCACAGCAATCTGTGGGCTGAAATTAAAATCATATAATACCAGAACAAATCTCAAACAATTCAAGGATTCAACAGTTCCAAATGAGCCTGATTTGAGGTTATGCTGTTGACAACAATAAAAAGTTACAACCATTACAACTTCAGAAAACCTTATTGATTACAATGAGATTAATACCTTAACACTGCAGAAATGAGTTCAGCTTCTGAAATATGATCCAGGGGACCTGCTGTAACGTTACTTGAAGAGCATAGAAAAAGCAGCCATACCCTTCCAATTCCTTATTGATTTGGTCACAGAATCCTGTAATGTAGTCCCAGTCTTCCTGCCTGTTGGATGGGTTGGTGGCTTTGTCTGTAAGGGGGGGGGGGGGGTCACATGAATATCTATCTCTGACTGAGTTTTCAAAGGCTCCTTTAGAAAAACTGCTGATGGCTGACATCTGAATGTGATAAAAGCCAAACATGTCATGAAAGTTACAGCACATTTGTCTTGACGCAAGTACAGCAAGATTTAGTCGAATGCAGCCAGCCCTTGTAGTAAGCTAGTCACACTTTGGAAGCTAAGTAGGCAGTTAGCTAGTCACAGATTTGTGTAGCCTGCTGCTGGTGGATTTGTAAACAACTACAGTAGTTGCTAAGCTATCTAGCTAGCAAACTAACTCCAACAATCTTGACAACTAGCAAAAAATAGAAGCTTAGTTAGCTAGCTACCTAACAAGAGTAAATAAATTGTCGTATTCATTGGGCATTGTGAACATGAACTGTTGTTGCCAAAACATTTTGATAACTAGCTAACGTTAGCTCATTGCAAGCCACCTCTCTTGACCCAAACATTGACTCAAAACACGAATAAATGAACATAGCCATTGTTGCCATTTGTATAAAATTTACATTCTAGCTGGCACTGGTGATGTAGTTGTGAATTGCCAAATTGTTGAACATTAAAACGATGCATAAAGAAGTACGTATAATTTAATTTCCAAGCATGTAACTCACTGAGCCACGTCTCCAGCGACTCCCCTTCCGTATCCGCCATATTCACTGCGGAGACACCAATGGGCATATTCGATTATGCTGAGCCGCGGGGCACCGGTCGTGAACGGGAAAAAGTGGCGAGGGAGGAGCGCATTCTCAAATCGAACAATAATCTGCTGCGATCGGTCATGTTGTCTACGTCATGGTGCATACAACATCTATTTTTCATACAATATGTTAGCATTTTCAAACGAGTTATCATTGGTAAGACAGATAAAACGCTTTTATCGAAAGCAATCACTTTTGCATGTGAAAACAGAATCCGACTCACACACAAAAATGTCACTTTTATTTTGAACCCATTTAGCTGGGGAAAGGGGCACCTGTCTCAAGCCCAGGAGGCAGCCCGATGTTATGATAATTTGTCGGTACAGATGGTTTGTTTAGCCTACATAGCAGGTTAGGATAATTAATTTAGCATGTTAGAAAAATGTACATATCAGGTTAGGTGAATTAATGTAGCAGGTTAATAGAACTAAGGTAGCGAATTAATTAGGATAATTAAAGTAGCAGGTTAGGAGAACTAAAGAAGCAGGTTAGGTGAATTAACCTAGCAGATTAGGAGAATCAAATCAAATTGTATTTGTCACATGCGCTGAATACAACAAGACCTTACTGTGAAATGCTTACTTTTGAGCCCTTAACCAACAATGCAGTTTTAAAAAAGTAAGTAAGAAAATGCAACCGGTCAGGATGCTCTCGATGGTGCAGCTGTAGAACTTTTATAGGATCTGAGGTCCCTTGCCAAATCTTTTCAGCCTCCTGATGGGGAATAGGCATTGTCATGCCATCTTCACAACTGTCTTGGTGTGTTTGGACCATGATAGGTCCTTAGTGATGTGGACACCAAGGAACTTGAAGCTCTCGGCCCACTCTCCTACAGCTTCGTCGATGTGAATGGGGGTTTGCTCTGCCCTTCTTTTCCTGTAGTCCACGATCATATTCTTTGTCTTGCTCACATTGAGGGAGAGGTTTTTGTCCTGGCACCACATTGCCAGGTCTCTGACCTCCTCCCTATAGGCTGTCTCATCGTCGTCTGTGATCAGGCCGTCGTGTCGTCGGCAAACTTAATACTGGTGTTGGAGTCGTGTGTGGCCACGCAGTCGTGGGTTAACAGGGAGTACAAGAAGAGACTAAATACGCACTCCAGAGGGGCCCCGTGTTAAGGGTCAGTGTGGCCGATGTGGTGTTGACTACCCTCACCACCTGGGGGCGACCCGTCAGGAAGTCCAAGATCCAGTTGTAGAGGGAGTTGTTCAGTCCCAGGGTTCTTAGTTTAGTGATGAGCTTCGTGTGCACTATGGTGTTGAACGCTAAGCTGTAGTCAATGAACAGCATTCTCACATATGTGTTCCTTTTGTCCAGGTGGGAAAGGGCAGTGTGGAGTGCAATAGAGATTGCGTCATCTGTGGATCTGTTGGGGCGGTTATGTGAATTGAAGTGGGTTCAGAGTTTCTGGGATGATGGTGTTGATGTGAGCCATGACCAGCCTTTCAAAGCATTTTATGGCTACAGATGTGAGTGCTACGGGGCAGTAGTCACTTAGGCAGGTTAGGAAAAGGGTTAGGTTTAGCTATAATCAGGGGGTTTGTTTAATCTCGCCCGGGTGCCTGAGTAGGTATGTTTTGCACCAGGTGAAAGTTGATTGCATTAGTTTTGGAACCAGGCTGCCTCCTGGGCGTGAGCCATGTGCCCTGTTCAAAGCACATGGCAAAGTAATCTGAAAACCAAGTGATATATGGGCACGTGGAGTAAAGAGTACGATTCTGTTTTTTCACATGCAAAAGTGATTGCTTTTGAGCTTTATCTACCTTCCCGATGAAAATGAGATAGAGCTTTCTAACATTTATTTTATTGAAAAAAATGGATGATGCACCATTCTGCATTGTTGACAAAATGACAGAGCGGCACAGATTACAATTCTATTTGAGAAGGGCGGCCGTGCTCCTCCCTCCCCGCTTTCGCCCGACGACGTAACGGACCTTTGCCTGGTGCCCCGCGGCTCAGCATAATCGAATCCGCCCAGTGACAGAACGACGAAGTAGTCAGAAGCCAATGGAAAGAGAAGATAGAGAGGGATTTGGTTTCCCTGGGCGGTTCTTCCCTGGAGTTTCCCTGCCGGGCCGCAGTCAGAACCTTCTCCTTTTGCCCGCTGACGTCACGGCCATGGACCGGTGCACAATATAATAACTGTATATGAGGGAGAAACCAAAAATCTGTGGAGACACCACGTGCCTGCGACAAAATGACATGTCTTTGGACCAAATTTCTCACTCTTTCACCCACTGGGCTGTAGAATGACGATAAATCATTGAAGGGATTCTATTTATCTGGTTTGGGCGCCAGAGTAGGCATAGTTAGCACCCGGTGAAAAGTTGTACTTTTCTGACCAATGGCAAAGTTGGCTCAAAACAAAAGTGAGGTGGGTTAAGCACATGGAGTAATGCGTAGGATTTTGGTTCAGAATGGGAGTGACATGCAGATGAGTACACCCTTTACACTAGGACCCATATAATCAAACTCACGTCATATACAGTGTTAGTGTTTATCGTCACTATGGTTGATGTACAGTTACAAGGTGACATGGCGTCATACCCTGGATTGTTCTAAAACAGAATGAGCCTGTGTTTGTCTATTGTGAGGAAAATTAGCAGAACACAAATCGGAATGCACCCTTTTTATGCGCACCGAATTATAATCTGTTTCTATGAATTACCCGGTGAAAGCATAACACCGTAAAATCGTATTTTATAACTTAGTTAGTCATGTTGGCAATAGAACAAACTTTCAAATGATGCCCATCTGACCCAGATTGTGATTTATAATGGTCAGTTTTTGGATTGCTTAAACAACAGCAGCAATTGTGTGATGGCGGGAATGCGGGGCTGTGTTCCAAACAAAACAACTACAAGTGTGCTTGTTCTAGTTCCTCAACGGCACAGCTAGGAGAGCTAAAAAAAAAAGCACCTTATAGCTGAAGACTTCTTTAAGTCATAAAAGTGCATTGAAATTACTTAGGAACTGTGCACACTTTGGAGAGGGGTGTGGCCACTTGGAGACTATTGTTTTTATCTTATGTTGTACCTACCCCACATTTTCCATGAATATTCTTATCATGTTACTGAATGTATTCAGAGTATTTTCAGATTTAGTTATCAACAAATGCGACAAAAAGCACAGTAAATGTAAAATGCACATTGTAAATGCAACAGCGTAATGTTTGGATTCAGTCCTGTGTCAGACGAACTGTTGTGTCTTCCAACTTTGGTCTAATCATTTTCCCATAATCTCCAAACTTCCCTTTCAATTGCTTCCGTGCTTTTCATATTTTTTCTGTAAGAAACATTTCAATTTAGCCCTATCCATATAGGCCAACTCCCGCGATTGTGAAAAGGGTTAACGGTTCCAAGACATTTGAAGTGACGTGCATTAATAGCATATAATCGAAGATGAAAAATGTGAATGACCACAGCCAAAAAATCTGTCAGTCAGAATAGAAAAACCCTGCAATGAGTAGGTGTGTCCAAACTTTTGACCCGTACTGTATATATATATTTGTTTTATTCAGATTTTTCATGGGGTGCTGCTGCACCCTCAGCACCCGTTCTTCCCACCAATTGATGCTGGTGAGCATTGCACATGCGGCGTGTCCTCTCGCGAGATAGGGTGCAGTGTTTTTTGGGGGGACGCACAAAAACACAAGATTCATAATATGTTATTTTTTTTTACAGTTTTTAGAATAGGTTTCACTTAATTAGTTACCAGTTACACTTTTTCTGTAGTCGCTGTGGTTGGTGTTCTGTTGTTTTTGTACTGTAATTATGTTATACTGCCAACAGATGGCGCAAATAACACAGTATATAATCTATGACCACCTGCCTTACTAGAAAGAGCCAGAGTACCAAAGACTCACAAGAGCAAAACGCTAGATAGAGTCATTGGGTCATTCATTATGCAAGTATGGTATGGGTACAATGATGCAATGATGCAAGATAGCATGTCACAATATAGTTGACTACTAGAGCACTGGGCTGGACCAGTTAACCTCTTCTTCAACATTCACTTCTCTCCTGTTTAGGTGAGTAACTTCCCATGGACCCTCCTCCCTGTGAACACTCTGATGGGAGTGCCAATGTGTGAAAGAACAGCACAGTCTAACAGACACAGATCAAAACCTCAGATTAGAGCAGGCCGGGGTACAAAGAAACCAGTGTGAGGCAGCGGAGGGGATTTTGCATGTGTTTCAGACAGGAACTTCATGTCAGGGAGAAGTGGCTCCTCCACCCCACACACTGACTTTGATCTGGAGATGGGTCATACATATGACAGACAGCAGGATGGGTATGAGACAACCCCTCCCAACCCAGAGAGAGACCATCTCTATTACATACACTCCGGGTAAAGGCAGGAAAAAAATATACAAAATAATGTATCTTTCGTCTTGCTGTGTTTCATCAATTTCATTCAATTTGCAAGAGGCTGAATGTATCTCACTGGAGAAAGCATCCAAACGAAAGAATCAGCACATCTCTGTCTCAGTTTGTGTAGCGTATCTATCTGATGCTGTCTGGTCAAAAAGAGTATGACATTTTTGCTGCCAGTAGCATTGAATCCAAAGGAAGCCAGCGAACATTTGGCCTCCCTTGATAATTTTTCAAAAGAATAACAGCCAATCAGTGTTGACCTAAACTGAGCGAGCTCAGCTGTGATTTGTCCTGATGCACCAAAAGAAAGCGTCAAGGAAAGCCAGTTTGGATTTGGCTTCAGACCAATCACATCAGAAGCCAAACATCATTGACAGAAAAAAATAGAATCTTTGTTTTCCCCCGGAAGCTAGCTAGCTAGCTAAAATCAGCCCTTTTCTAAATTAGCCATGGATGGAGGTAGGGATTTGGACTTGTGGTTTTACTTCTTGGTACTGGCCAATGATTATAACGCGATTCTGATCCAACCATAAATTACAACATTGTGCCCCTGGCCCGAGAGGATGGAAATTCAACATGTAGCTAGATGTAGTAGGCTAATGTTAACTAGCTGACCTGGCGCATCATTGCCCATGAAAGGAAGTTAGGCTAGCGAGCAAGCATTTTAGCCAGGTAGCCTAGGAAAACAAAAGCTAAAAGTGTGTACTGTATAACAGAGTCGTAGACTTGTTTAGGCAACATGAAAGAGGGTGGCGGAATTGGTGTTTCTCTACAAGCAGGGTGAGTCAACATGTTTTTATTTACTTGCATGCACACACACATATACCAAACACACACAGAAATCAGTACCATGGACAGGCACATATTTAGCTTACGTTGATTGGACTAAAAGTTTTGGGTATAGTTTAGTTGTCACTAGATTAGACTAAGCATAGGTGATTAGATGATGTTGAAATGGTGAAGTTGAAGTGATGCTGGAATAGTGGAGGCAGTTCCTGTTTTCTTTGTGACTTGCGGTAACTGTCTGTGGTTCTAAATCAATAGTTGTTTAGTGGAAACATAACCTTGTGTAGCGGGGTGCGTAATTGGCGGCAGAGAAGTCAGGCGCAGGAGAGCAGAACTGGGTAATAACCGGAGATTTATTAAAACCTGTTAGTTCATATGCCTTGACACCATGATATATAGGCCTAAGGCCGAGACAAGAAGACAGTGGCAGAATAAATTCAACCACACCTTTGTTTCATTACAAAACCGGAGAGCAAAATCTGTCCTGTGGAGTCCACAAAACATTTTGCATGTAACAAACCGTTACATGACCTACAGCATGGTCAAGCAAGGTGTCACGACTTCCACCGAAGTCGGGTCCTCTCCTTGCTCGGGCTCAGCGTCGCCGGTCTTCTAGCCATCATCGATCCACTTTTCATTTGTTTCGTCTTGTTTTCCTCACACCTGGTTTCAATCTCCTCATTTACTTGTGTATTTAACCCTCTGTTCCCCCCATGTCTTTGTGTGGGATTGTTTATTGTAGTGCTTGTGCACGTTCCCCGTGAGCGCACGACGGGTTATTTTGTGCCCATTTATCTTGTTGTTCTGGTTGTCGTTGGTTTTGCTTAAAGAACAAACACAATTATCACAACACATAGGTTGTAATATGGCTATTTTATTTCCTGGCTTGGCTTCCCCGGTGATTTTATCTACGCTCCGCTACTGGGTAGAGGTAGCCTATGGGCCTGTATTCATAAAGCGTCTCAGAGTTGGAGTGTTGATCTAGGATCAGGTCCCCCCCACTGTCCATATAATCATATAAATTATCTAAAAAGCTAAACTGATCCTATATCTGAGAGACTGTCTGGATCGTAAGCACAGATCTAGGATACAACTTAGCTTACACTCATTCTAATAGTAACCATTAGTGGGTACATGTCAAACTGACCTTAGATCAGGACTTGGGCATATTATCTGACTACTTATGTCACCCAGTTAATCAGCATCTTTCTCTTTTGAAACATTAGGTTACACTGTGTGGTGTTGAGTGTAACCCAAGCATGAACCATGATAAGGGCCCACACCCAATCTGCTACATTGCTCCTCCATGCTCTCTGTAGGAACTCGCTCTGTTGTGCTAAAGTGGTGAGATAGTTAGTGGAGTAACCATAGAGATACAGGGCCAGTTTCCCAGATGAAGCCTAGTCCTGGACTAAAAAGCATTCTCAATGGAGAATCTACATTGAAAGAGTTTGGAACGTAATGGCTAGGCTTAATCTGTGTCTGGGGTCCTAATTTCTGTGTAGAACTTCCTCCTAAAAAAATTGTGGATTGTTCTAATGTGAAACATACAGTACCCGCGACAACAAGTAACCAACGGCACAACAGTAGCTTCTTCATAGTGATCGTTTTATTATTCCGTCGTCGTCCATCTACGTTCAAAGGAAATCAAATGCTGTGACAGACATCGGGTGACATCATCCTCCCGTTTGAAAACTGAAAAGTTTTTAATACACGCACATCATGAAATGACATAAAGCAACCATGTCAGATATACATACAAAGACTTTCCAGCATAAGGTAAACAATCACATCGTCTTAGGTGTCAACCACTGTATGATACCACTCCGGAATAACGAGTCAGACGGCTGCAATTGAGTGGACGAGGAAATAAACCATAGAATGATACTGGTAGCAGACTGGAGACTATTGTCACCGAAGTGAAACAAATAGTGAGAGTGCTGAGTGCAGTGTTATGTCATATTTAACTAGGCTTAATGAATGGTACACTTGCTGGCGACCTTCGCACTGTAATGAATGACTGACTGAGGAGAGAGTAAATATTGACCACGGGAGTGTGCAAGGCTGTCCAGGAACCTAGAGACAGCGTAAATAGACAAAGTTTTGGACTGGGTCCTATTTATCAGGCCCCTTGAGAGCAACGAAATACACCGTCTGGTAGCGTCAACTAGCCTGGTAGAACAGACTGAATGTTGAACGCAGCGTTCAATCTGGTTCAACCAGGCCAAGAGTCAACCAATAGGATACCAGTCTCAACTCTATACCTGCTGAAACATTGACCCCTGCAATCACATAAGGTCTAGGGCCAGGCATTTTTCCTGAACACGTGACATGACTTGGAAATACTCCAGATCAGATGGTCAGAAAACCTCAGGGTCACACATGTCATATGATTGGCTGAGAATACAGACACACAGTACAGAAAATACACACACGCGTCACACTTTAGTGCTTTTTTTACATAGTGTGACATACTGAACTTTGAATGGGGGGGGCTTTGCAACAACAGCAAGGCGACACACAGCCAGGCTACAGTTCATAGCGAAACCACGTGAGCAAGGTTTCTCGTGCCCTTGCATTTTCAAACACCTGCAAGTCAATCGGACTATCAGTTCATTGGAATGGCTCATTGCAGTTCATTGCAGGCTAGAAATGACATTGAAAAACTTGCATGGTCCACTCCCTGCATATTCCCTTCAGACCTGCCTCTTCGTGTATTTCAGCCATTTTACTTCAAGAAATCATAAAGCATATTCGAGTAGTTTTTCAAATCAAAGAGTGTAGATAGGGAATAACAAGCAGAGATCATATGGAATTCCTTGCATTTGAGGTCCTCTTCAAGATTCTCAAAAGGTCCAAAGTGGAGAGTTGTGGACACAGAGTTCAATAGAGGTCAATGACCCACCCGTTGCGTTTGTCGTTCTGATCTAGAGTCAGTTTGTCAGCATCATTGTTCCTTTAATCTCTTTATCAAGATGGAGGATTCCATTCTGCCTCCGTCACAAGCAGACACGGACTGAAGGATATATACTGAACATGTTGCCCAGATCAAGCACTTACGTTGGTCTTTATGACAATTCATGTCCCCTCTTTCAGGAAACGCTAAACTACCTTTTCTGTGACTTCTTTTCGCCCGCTGTCAAAAATGTCCCCCTTTAGACGCAACCAAACTGACAGATAATGTGTTCGCATCTAATCGCATAGAATTCCAAAAGCCCTTTTGATACGTCCCAAAATCAGACAAAACAAGACTTTGTCATATGCATGTCATTCTGTTGAAAACATAGATCCACACTGCACATTTACATCAAACCATTTAGTCATTTCTCAAGGGAAACACTACATAACACCCTCTGGCACAAAACATTATGTTTCTCTTTCATCGGATTATCATACTTGAAAGTGAGACAGAAGAGACTGCAAAGCTGAGATGGGTTTAGAGATTCAGACTGGAGTTTCCATAAGGTAGCCCCTAACCAATGGCCGGCATGTGTGGAGAATGGAGACATTGTATTGGTCACTGTATCTCTGTGATCTGCTGTTTAAAAAGCGCTCATTGGTCAACCTGGAGAGACAAAAAACACCAGACATGGAAAAGGCACTACCCAACTTCCACAAACGCAGGGTGAAATCAGTGAGTGTAGCGCTCTCATCTGTACACGATTCAATACCTTCTTTCATAGAACTAATGATTATAAGGATACTGCCGTTTCAACCCAGTCAACCACTAGCAATCTCCATAAAGAACCCTTACAACCCAATTTAGCTACATTTAGGTCATATTGAATCAGCCCCATCATCAGTTAAGTCTATTGATTGCAGGTGGACATACAACTCTATACCATTGTCTCTGATTTTACTGAGAAAGATGGCTACATTTAAGAATGCAGAAAGCCCCTAAATGCCTAAATGGGAAAAAAATGACACAATTTGTTCTAGCTGATAGCCGCGCTTCCGCTTTCACACCAGAACAAAGTAGAAATCCTGACATTTTCCAAATTAGATTTCCACCTTAAATATTCTTAAAATATTATTTCTGTCTTGAGAGTATTGAATAACTACCAATAACATGAAAACCATTTAGCGTCTTGTCTCAGAGACTCTGTGCATGATCTGAGTCATATTCATTAGTGCACAGTTTCAAAACACAACAAAACGTTTTGCTACGGAAAACAAAAATGAGTGTTTCTTATTCAGTTCAGGTAGTTCCTCCCTGTCTATTTTCTTCCATTTGGTACTAAATGAATATGATCCTAGAAAACGACAATATGTAGGTCTACAAATAGGGAAGAAATCAAGTAAATGAATGAAAAAAAACACTAAAACAGGCTCAAACTACAAATATTTAGAGATATACATACACATCGATAACAATAGAATTTCTCTCCAGTCCATGTTCCTTCTCTGAGAGCCCAAAGCTGGGTTGAGATCCATAACACACTAGACTAGAGTCTTTGGTCTCTGACATCTTCTTCATTGTCTTTGTCTAATAGACTGAAACATAGGATGGTGATGTTATGCGTAAAGAAAGAAAGCAAAGAACGTATAAGAAGGGAGGCCGTTGCCGGAGTCGAGCTATAGCCGGATCCCTTGTTTTTTTACTTCAACTTAGGTTCCTTTGCAATGCTTCTCTGTTCTGTGTGTCTCCCTCATTGCATCAAAAAATCCACAGAGTCAACTGTAGAGTCTGAGTAATGAAATCTGCCTCTCGCTCGGTGTCTTCGCAGGATTTTTGTTCCTCTTCCCATTCTTCCATTCCTCATTTAGGTCTGTTTCTGAAGTGTCCCTCAAAGTCCTGAGGGGGTGTAAATGGGCCAATGGGGGACAAGGAGGGCCATGTCATTATTCACTTAGCCAATCAAATGTTTTGGTTGACGGGCGTGACATGATCACATGTTTTGGTTGACTGGCGTGACGTAGTTGCGCGGGAACATGCCTGTCTGGCCGTGGCAAGCCCCTTTCCACCAGTTGGGGTCGGAGTTGTCCAGGACCTGGATGAAGTCGCCGCGTCGGAAGCCCAGCTCGCCGTCCTCCTGAGGGTCGAAGTCAAACAGCGCCTGCACGTACGTTGAATGCTGGAGAGACGAGAGGAAAAACACATGGGTTAGAATGTGACGAGCGTAGTCGGGCAGGTTAGCCAAGACATAGTCCTGGATCGTGTTCATTAGGGCACACAACGGATAATATAATGTTTTAAAACGCTTTGCAGTGGAATAGGAAATTAGTGTTTCTTATTGGTCTGTGTAGTAGACCCTCTGTTAAAATCAGTTTTCTTCTGTTTGGTGCCTAATGAACATGACCCTTTTTTCCAACTTCCAATTGTATTGTACTTGTATATTTGTCCCATAACCAACATGAAGGCGACCATAGTGGATTTAGCTATTTTTCTGCAAAATTGCTTAGTGAACTGCAGTTCACTGGTAAACGGCTGTGTTTTTGCATGATTGCTTAGATGAGAATATGTGATGCAATCTCATTAAATGATTGTCGGAGATGAGGATTTCCCGTGGTATTCCGTATGATGTGCAGCGCTGTGTATACATATATTACCTTCAGAAAGTATTCACATCCCTTGACTTTTTCCACATTTAGTTATATTACAGCCTGCATTTAAAATGGATTAAATAAATAAAAAAATATGTTGTCCTTGGCCTTCACACAATACCCCATAATGTTAAAGTGGAACTATGTTTTTGGACATTTTACAAATTCATTAAAAACAATTAAAAGCTGAAATGTCTTGAGTCAATAAGTATTCAATCCCTATGTTATGGCAAACCTAAATAAGTTCAGGAGTAAACATTTGCTTAACAAGTCACATGTACTCACTCTGGGTGCAGTAAAAGTGTTTTTTTGTATGACTACCTCATCTCTGTACCTCTGTACCAATTATCTGTAAGGTCCCTCAGTCGAGTAGTACATTTTAAACACAGATTCAACCACAAAGACCAGGGAGGTTTTCCAATGCCTCGCAAAGGGTATCTATTGGTAGATGGGTAAAAAATTAAATAAAAGCAGACATTGAATATCCCTTCGAACACAGTGAAGTTATTAATTACACTTTGGATGGTGTATCAATACACCCAGTCACTACAAAGAAGGAAACTGCTTAGGAATTTCACCATGAGGCCAATGGTGACTAAAACGGTTACAGAGTTTAACTTCTTTGGGAACGGGGGGCAGAGTGAAAAGAAGGAAACTTGTACAGATTTTTTTTTTTTTTCATCTCCAAAACATGTATCCTGTTTGGAACAAGGTACTAAATACTCAACAACAAAACATGTGGCAAAGTAATTCACTTTTTGTCCTGAATATAAAGTGTTTGGGGAAAATACAATACAATACATAACTGAGTACCAGTCTCCATATTTTCAAGCATAGTGGTGGCTGCATCATGTTATGGGTATGCTTGTAATCGTTAAGGACTGGGGAGTTTATCAGGATAAAAAAATAAATGCAATGGAGCTAAGAACAGGAAAAATCCTAGAGGAAAACCTGGTTCAGTCTGCTTTCAACCAGACACTGAGATGAACTCACCTTTCAGCAAAAAAACTGAAACAAGGCCAAATCTACACTGTAGTTGCTTACCAAGAGGATAGTGAATGTCCGAGTTACAGTTGACTTAAATCTACTTGGAAAATCTATGGCAAGACCCGAAAATGGTTGTCTAGCAATGATCAACCACCAATTTAACAGAGCTTGAATATTGAAAAGAATAATAGGCAAATGTTGCACAATCCAAATGTTGACTTACCCAGAAAGACTCACAGCTGTAATCGCTGCCAAAGGTGCTTCTACAAAGTATTGACTCAGGGGTGTGAATACTTATGTAAATGAGATATTTCTGCATTTAATTTTGAATACATTTGCAAACATTTCTAAAAACAGGTTTTCGCTTTGTCATGAAATGTGTGTAGATGGGTGAGGGATTTTTTTTAATGTAATACACTTAATTCCAGCTGTAACAACAAAATGTGGAATAAGTCAAGGGGTGAGAATACTTTCTGAAGGCACTGTATCTGTGTGTTTACATGTATTTGTGTGTGTGTGTCTGGGGGGCGGGGAGAAGGACGAGGAAGAGCAGAAGAAGTAGAAGACGAAAAAGATGAAGAGGGAGAAGAAGAGGGAGATGAGCATAGAATAAACAAAAAATGAGTGATTACTGATAAGGTAAAAGGAAGAGTGATATTGGAGAAAAGTGGGCTTTTCTAAAGTATGTGTGTGTCCCGGTGTACGCCCCTGTGTGCGCCCCTGGGTGCGTGCGTGTCCCTGTGTGCACGTGCATGTCCCTGTGTGCACGTGCATGTCCCTGTGTGTGTCCCTGTGTGTCTCTCTGTGTGCGCGTGTGTGTGCGCCCCTGTGTGCGCCCCTGTGTGTGTGTCCCTGTGTGCGTTTGTGTATCCCTGTTTGTGTCCCTCCCTCCTCACCTGTGGGACCTGCTCGATGTCCCTGAGGAAGATGGGCTGGTTGCGGGACACAGAGGTGGAACGGTGGTAGTCCACCAGGGAGTTGAGAGAGTTGAACTTGACCACCCACAGGAAGTACTTCCCAGCCCCGTCACGCAGGACCTTGAAGTGCTGCACGTCATTACCAAACCTGGGGAGAGGTAGCATAGATCTAGAAGTGACTGGTTAAGTTTAAACAAGGTGACCGTCCTACTACTTCCATCAGTCCAACCGTTTCAGATCTGTGATTACCAAACCTGTGGCGGAGGAGGAAGAGGAGGAGGAGAAGAAGAAGGGATAGATAAGTATAGAATAAACAGAAAGTGAGTGATGACATTTACCGTGGTAACCATCTGAGGACAGCAGTCAAAACACTGTTAAGTCTACATCACGTGGGCACTAGTTTCATAACCATCTGTGTCAGCGCTTTCATGAATGATTTAAGCCCAGTTGGCCCAGTTTCCTTCTCACAGCGTGATACCATGAGTTTGGGAGTTTGACACAGAAGATATACTTCATTAGATTGCATTACAAATGGATTAGACAGGGACAGTTGTTTGGTACACAGCTGTGACACTAGGACAGTGCAATTGTAGCAGTAGCGACAAGAATAATATTCTATTCTGTCAGCTATTGTTAAGTGCTGAACTGGAGTATGTGTCCACAATGGCACCCTATTCTCTATACAGTGTACTACTTTTGGCCTGGACAATGGGAATAAGGTTCCATTTCTCTCTCACACACACACTCACTCACCTCACTTACTTACTGCAGACACAGCCTGGGACTAGGGAAAGTGCCAGCAGCGCCCACACCGGAGCCATCTGACAGAGACCAACGTGCTTTAGTAGCAGATAACTGTTGGTTAGCCCCAGGTGAGTCAGAGATGACACAGCCAATTAACTTGATATGGATCTGTATATCTGCACAGCGACTTTACATGAAGACTAGAGTGGGGACAGGGTGGCCAGTCACTGCTAGAACACTCAGTACATCCCAGGTCAAGCTGGCTAGACGCCACCCTCGCAAACCAAGATGGGAGCTGTGCATGGGAAACCAAGCACTTAGCACAGAGTTGGGAAAAAAAATTGTAAACAGAGGACTGATATTGGAGAAAAGTGTATTTTTGAAAGTAATAAAAAAAGGGAAAAATCGGTCGATCAGTTATACAATGATTGAACTGAAATTAAATAAAGGTTAAATAAAACTGAGTGTGAGCATGTGACATACTTGACAGAGAGGGAGAAGTCTCCCGGTGCGCTCTCCGACTCTCGGATGAGGAAGGCCCCATCGTGCCTCTGTTTGTTCAGCATCTCCTCTGCCTTTGCCCGGGGGATCTTACCATAGAACCACCTGGGACAACAACAACAAATCGGAAACAAAACACTTTAATAACTCATGAAAAATGATATAAAAACAAGTCGCAAGTAACAGTGATAAGTGCTATTTTACTGTCAATTAAGAAGAAAGAAAAATACCCTGCGGGCAAAACTGGTTGAAATGACGTTATTACATGGTTGTAATTTGGTTGTAATGACGTTGTTTCAACCAGCTCTACCACACTGGGTGTATCTTCTTCTTCATTTGTAAAAAAAGCAGCACTTAGCAGAATTTGATTGTGGTGTGGTTGTGACATTAGCTAGTTAGCGATGACCTTTTGAGTAACCTCAAAGCGTAGGGTCATAGGCATGACTCAATGTCATGGGAACATGGCCTTAAGCAGAGCTTGACCTCAAACCTGACCCCTATTATTGACAGCTGTAGTGGTTGTTGTGTCTGGGGGAGGAGTGAGTGAAGTGCATAGCGACCCATAACACTACTAAACAATGATGTCAAAATCAGAATATCGCATCTATTTTGCATGCCAAATAGAATGAAGTCAATGCAGTAAGTGAGCACCGGTGGGCCATTTAATTTGTCTTTTTGCATTTGTCCTAGTAGGTTGTAATTACAGGGAGGTTCCTGGTCTGATAAAAAAGCTGGTGGAGCTTTGGGCCGAGACAATGACAACTCTGTGTGCTGCCATGCCAACCGCACCTGCTACCTACTCCTCTGGCTCTGACTGGTGCCCAATACCAGCGGTCAGTCACCAACCCCCACGGATACTCCATACAGAGTGTGTGTGTGTGTGTCACTGTGTGTGTTTGTGCATGGGTGTACAGTGTGTGGTGGTGTGTGGGACCTCCCATTCCTTCTGTGACTTGTCAGGTGTGGAATTTTACTGTCCAGATAAAGGTGTTATGTCACAATGTGCCAACAAAGGTGTTGCAACACACAATGTTTGCCTCCTCTATCTCCAGTGAAAGAAAACCCTGAGCTTGATCCATATAGCTTAATTTAGCCATATAGCTTAGCCTTACCATATACTGTAGCTTATCTTAGCGATAGCATACCATTGTCTTAGCCAATAGTACGGTCTCTGCAGTAGAGCATGTCAGTGCAGGTGAGCGCTAGCGCTAAGCCTCTTAGCTTGTTCGTTTGTGAGCTCAGACAACATGACAAAGCCAGAGGACCTGATCAACTCCAGCTGTTCCTCATAAGGGAATGATAAGCCAGCCAGGTTTCACATACAGTATCATCATCAGGGCAGAGTCCTCAAACGTTGTCACAAGCCGATAGTCACATACCCACCAGCTAGTTTTGCCTGCTGGGTAAAGACGACAGATATGAGTAGAACAAGTCGATTACATGTGTACACACACATTGACCTGTCAGGTAGCACTAGCATCTCTGGGCCATAGGTTTCAACCCACAAGCTTTTAGCATTTAGCAATGCTATTCTTTGTGTCTGGTGTTCACACACAAACAGGCTTAGGGATGACAGAACTCCAACCCCCTCATCCAGTGCTCTGATATCCCCGAGGTAACACCCTGAGGTAACAGTAACACTGTGTGTAGAGAGATAATGTGGATATCCTCCTATTATCCCGGTCCTTCCTGCTTTGTGGTAAGGGGAGTGCTGCTCTTTGATGAGGTAGCACTGACATCCACGGCTACCAGAGCCCTTTACACACTATCGAGCCGAACCAAACCATACTGTGGTGACTTGGCTTTCTTCTCCTCACATGATCCTTTCCAGCATGGTAACAGAAACCATGGTGGATGTAAACCAGGCCAAGGCTAGCCCCATAGTGAAGTGAGTTCTGTTTTTTCATATCCAGCCCCACCATCTGCCTGCCTGCTATCCTGGACCCTCCTCCACCAGCTGCTCCTCCATAGAGCAGGTGATTCCCTCCCTCCTGTATTTAGGCCCAGCTGACCAATCAATCAGTCATAGGATCCTTAAAGCTAATGGACAGTCTCTTCCTGACTGCTATAATAGGGCCCTCTGTCTCTGATTGGTTGCGGTGTGAGAGCCCTCTCAGCCGTGAGAGCAGGTGGCGGTGGTGGAGAAGGCGTTCTCACACAGCTGACGACTACACAGGACAAAGCCCCTCTTTGCTACTGTGTGCGTCTGTAGAATATAAAGCACAATCCATCTCTATTTAGTGGCTACCTCAGAATAAGATCCATTTAGTAACCCTGAAGTTTATGTAGAAAGGGCTTCTGTAGGACAGTTACAGTACAATCCCTCTCCTATCTGACAGTTACACAAAAGCCCTGTTGCTCGGCTGAAGTCATATTCTTTATTAAATATAGCATGTTGCCTAGAAGGCCAGCATCCCGGAGTCGCCTCTTCACTGTTGACGTTGAGACTGGTGTTTTGCGGGTACTATTTAATGAAGCTGCCAGTTGAGGACTTGTGAGGCATCTGTTTCTCAAACTAGACACTAATGTACTTGTCCTTTTGCTCAGGTGTGCACCGGGGGCCTCCCACTCCTCTTTCTATTCTGGTTAGAGTCAGTTTGCGCTGTTCTGTGAAGGGCATAGTACACAGCGTTGTACGAGATCTTCAGTTTCTTGGTAATTTCTCACATGGAATAGCCTTCATTTCTCAGAACAAGAATAGACTGACGAGTTTCAGAAGAAAGTTCTTTGTTTCTGGCCATTTTGAGCCTGTAATCGAACCCACAAATGCTGATGCATAGTCACTTTAATTAACTCTACCTACATGTACATACTACCTCAACTAACCGGTGCCCCCGCACATTGACTCTGTACCGGCACCCCCCTGTACATATTGTTATTTTTTACTGCTGCTCTTATTTATCTCTTATTCTTATCCATATTTTTTGAAACTGCACTGTCGGTTATGGGCTTGTAAATAAGCATTTCACTGTAAGGTTGGAAAAATTACTTGTGTCATACACAAAGTAGATGTCCTAAACGACTTGCCAAAACTATAGTTTGTTAACAAGAAATTTGTGGAGTGGTTGAAAAATGAGTTTTAATGACTCCAACCTAAGTGTATGTAAACTTCAACTGTATACATGTATGTACAGTCGTGGCCAAAAGTTTTGAGATCGACACAAATATTAATTTCCACAAAGTCTGCTGCCTCAGTGTTTTCAGATATTTTTGTCAGATGTTACTATGGAATACTGAAGTATAATTATTTGCATTTCATAAGTGTCAAAGGCTTTTATTGACAATTACATGAAGTTGATACAAAGAGTCAATATTTGCAGTGTTGACCCTTCTTTTTCAAGACCTCTGCAATTTTCCCTGGCATGCTGTCAATTAACTTCTGGGCCACATCCTGACTTATTGCAGCCCATACTTGCATAATCAATGCTTGGAGTTTGTCAGAATTTGTGGGTTTTTGCTTGTCCACCCGCCTCTTGAGGATTGACCACAAGTTCTCAATGGGATTAAGATCTGGGGAGTTTCCTGGCTATGGACCCAAAATATTGATGTTTTGTTCCCCGAGCCACTTAGTTATCACTTTTGTCTTATGGCAAGGTGCTCCATCATGCTGGAAAAGGCATTGTTCGTCACAAAACTGTTCCTGGATGGTTGGGAGAAGTTGCTCTCGGAGGACGTGTTGGTACCATTCTTTATTCATGGCTGTGTTCTTAGGCAAAATTGTGAGTGAACCCACTCCCTTGGCTGAGAAGCAACCCCACACATGAATGGTCTCAGGATGCTTTACTGTTGGCATGACACAGGACTTATGGTAGCGCTCACCTTGTCTTCTCCTGACAAACTTTTTTCCGGATGCCCCAAACAATCGGAAAGGGGATTCAGAGAAATTACTTTACCCCAGTCCTCAGCAGTCCAATCCCTGTACCTTTTGCAGAATATCAGTCTGTCCCTGATATTTTTCCTGGAGAGAAGTGGCTTCTTTGCTGCCATTCTTGACACCAGGCCATCCTCCAAAAGTCTTGATTTAGGTGCAATCTTACTGGCAGCAATATCCTTGCCTGTGAAGCCCTTTTTGTGCAAAGCAATGATGACGGCACGTGTTTCCTTGCAGGTAACCATGGTTGACAGAGGAAGAACAATGATTCCAAGCACCACCCTCCTTTTGAAGCTTCCAGTCTGTTATTCAAACTCAATAAGCATGAGAGTGATCTCCAGCCTTGTCCTCATCAACACTCACACCTGTGTTAACGAGAGAATCACTGACATGATGTCAGCTTGTCCTTTTGTGGCAGGGCTGAAATGCAGTGGAAATATTTGTGGGGGATTCAGTTCATTTGCATGGCATAGAGGGACTTTGCAATTAGTTGCAATTCATCTGATCACTCTTCATAACATTCCGGAGTATATGCAAATTGTCATCATACAAACTGAGGCAGCAGACTTTGTGAAAATTGATATTTGTGTCATTCTCAAAACCTTTGGCCATGACTGTATGCATGCATGCATGCATGCATGTATGCATTAATAAGGGGGAAAAAACAATTTCATCCATTTTAGAATAAGGCTGTAACGTTACAAAATGTGGAAAAAGTCAAGGGGTCTGAATACTTTCCCAATGCACTGCATGTTAAATATGTAGAAAGATCCACATAAGCTATATTGGGCCAGAGGGCGATTGTGGGGGAAAACCTAATAGGTCTGACGCAGCAGAAACAGACTCTGGAATCAGGACTGACGACGCCACATGATGAGGGATTCTGGGATGCCAAACCGACAACCCTGCGACCACATGGATCTCAGAGGCCTATAACCCACAAATTAGCTCTAGAAAGCCAGGTCACTTCCAGGCTAGCTTCCAGACCACAGCAGCAGCATGATGAGACCTTTCTCCCCCTTATCTTCATCCTAGCCACAGGACTTTGCTAGACTTGGTTTCAAGTGTCTTCCGAATGGTTCTAAAAATGGGAACTAGAGAAGTAAAACTGTCTATGAAGTTACTTTTCTTCTTATATTTAGTACAAATAAATGCCCTTTGGAAAAAATACTTTTCACAAACTAGTAGTGGAACCTTCCAACATTAGAACCTCACGTTTGATACCCCAATTTTGAGCTCCAGGTTAAACATGAGGTAATTTGGGGGAGGTGAACACCGTCATTTTGGCTCTCTAGTTTCATGTGGACTTGTGGCAGGCTCATATAGGGCAACTGGTATCTAAGGCTGGCGCATACTTACGGGTGTCCCTTCATTTCTATGTAGTTCTTGGGGATGAAGCCTTCCTTCCCATTCAGCTCTGCCTTGTACCAGTTCTGGTCGCATTCTTCATTCAAAACCTGAAGACACAAAACAGAGGGAAGAGAGTTGGGTCAAAGAGTCACAAATGGTTATAAGCATGGTTGTGACAAACATAAGACCGCCAGACTACATTATAAAAAAAACCTGACAGAGTGGGTACATGAAAGCCAACATAATGGTGTGGAAACCATTGGATGAGCTAACCACAAATATTATTTAAGGAAATATCATGCAGATCCTCTATATTCATGTATTGCTATGTACATACACTGAGTGAACAAAACATTAGGAACTGCTCTTTCCATGATCCCTTATTGATGTCACTTGTTAAATCCACTTCAAAATCAGTATAAATGAAGGGGAAAAGACAGGTTAAAGAAGGATTTTTAAGCCTTGAGACATGAATTGTGTTAGACAAAAGTGCCTTTCAACAGGGTATGGTAGTAGGTACCAGGCGCACCGGGTTGAGTGTGTCAAGAACTTCAACGCTGCTGGGTTTTTCCACACTCAAAGGTTTCCTGTGTGTATCAAAAATGGTCCACCACCCAAAGGACGTCCAGCTAACTTGAGTGTGGACGCATTGGAGTCAACATGGGCCAGCATCCCTGTGGAACGCTTTCGACACCTTTTAGAATCCATGCCCCGACGAATTGAGGCTGTTCTGGGGGCAAAAAGGTTTTGCAACTCAATATTAGGAAGGTGTTCCTAATGTTTTGTACAGAGTATTTCCCCCATATGCTCCCAGACTCAGAGACGAAAAGCAGAACATTGCAATGTAGGACAATACTGCTTAGAATACACCATGCATCCCATAACTGCCATGTACCGTACATATTTCCCCCCTAACCTCCCATACGTCCATTCACAAAGCCTAGCCAGGTGAAAGGACATTCCAGACAGACTGGCCCATCCCAGGCCCCATGAGTCCTAGTCCAGGTCAGTCAACCTGACCGTGATCATCTGGAGGCTCCACAGTGGGACCTGACCAGACTGCCACCACTATACCAGACCCAGACCCCCTCCTGTCCCCACAGAGACACCATCTGTCACAACCACTCTGGCCCCGGATCCATCAGCATCAACGGCTGACACTAACACTCCGTAACCGGCCAAGAGAGCTCCCTGAGAGACAACGAGTTAGATGGGTTTTTAGGGTTGGATGGAAGAGGATTCCCGGTTGATAGAACACAAATTGGATTTTAGGTGTGAGTGGGAGTAGTATGAGTCTTGGTGGAATTGCTCTTTCTGGATGAGTTTGTTTTTGGAGTGAAAAATTGCTTTTGTGCGTCTATAAAGGCAACTTCTACCTAGACAGACTAGTTCAAACGCATGGCCTTACACCTCCACTCTTTATTACCCTGTCCCTGTCTGATGCCAAACCAACTCAGCTTCAGCATGGGACTGTATCGTCTCCCACAAGCAAGACCATCATACAGAACACTGATGGGAGTGGGGCCTGCATCGTCTCCCACGGTGTCTCCACACTCTACGGTGGATGACCAGTCATCTTAGTGGAGAGAAATGGCCAGGCTCAGTCTCTTAGCCTTCGCTGGTCTCAATAAACACCTATTAATCTTAGCTTTCTCTCTCGTTCTCTGCCATGGGGCGATGGCGCCACTCTTACCAGGCCACAAGTCAAATGGACTTCCACTGTAAACACAGAGGACAGGAAATAATGTGCACCAAGCAGGGAAAAAAAGACATGGGTTATATTTTAGGCTTACTAATGTAAATAATAGTGGGTTGTAAATGTATAGGCAGTTGTGATGTCACATATGGGCCAATTTTAAAATGGAGCCAACCGCACAAGTGATTCCTAAAATGCTTTCTATTGTACCACGATCTTCATCATCTCTACACTAACAGGATGTTAGTGTAGAATTTTAAAGTGAACAATGCATGTCAAACAAAAAAACAATGATTGCAAAGTTAAACAAACCTTACAACTCTACGCACATGGACGACTTCTAACAATTTCTACTGAAAATGTTACAAAAACACATTTAGTTGGACTGTGCCTTTCTTTTTTATAGTGTGACTTTCTGTCCCTGGACATTAGGTTGGACAATGTTTTCATATGACCTCAATATTCTAAAAGTGTTACTGAGTTTAAAGTAAAGTTTGGTAACAGAATTATGGTTTGTGCCGCCATTCTGTTACCACATTTTTAATCTGCACTGTTCTTCGAGTAAATTGGTTTTTGTAAAATGTTCTGTGGAAATTGTTATTTCCGTGGAAAATGTCGTCCTTGTGCAAAGAGTTGCCTGCTTTTGTTTGACATACGTCTCAGTATCATTCTGTAACCGTGGAATTGCCCCCCTGTTTACCAGAAATATTTGTTCCAAAAATAACTAGTAACATGGAACCAGTGGTGTACTAGCTGACCTCCTTTTCCTGTGGAGAGAAATCTGCCCCAATTTCTGTTCAATTCAAAGCTCCCATTGGCAAAGAGGGGTTTAAGACAGATAAGCAAGCATACAACGCACACACAGAAAGTGACAGATGAGGGGGTGGGTACCCTTATTAGTTCTGAGGGAGGCTGGTGTGTCTACTGTTGGCCTCTGACTGCTTCCCAAATCTGCCAATCACACACAGCACCTCCTATAGCACGACCAGCGCAGTGCGTGTGCCCCATGCCTCTTTTGAACACTGGCCGGCTGTCCCTCTAAACTCTGCATGACCTCAGACTCCAAAACACGGTAATAACCACTCACACAGGTTGAGAATGCAGGAGATAAACATACACAGAGAGAGAGCGAGAGACAGTGTGACACACAGTTCCACCCCCAAACACACACATCCAGCTGCTCAGTACTGGTGACTCACCCAGTGCTCCGTCACAGCCCGTCTGTACCCTGGGGGCTGTGTTGGCCTGAGCAGGATTCTAAAGTGATAGCTACTGCTAGTGATGAAGAGAGGAGCGGCGCTGTAACCTTGTGAAGAGTCAGAGCCAATCCAGTCCTAACAGACACATGTAGGGCCTCTAGTATGACTGAATACTGCTCATACATGAATCTCTGAGGGAGGAGGAGAGGATGAGCTAACGTCTCTATGCCAGTTTAAGTGTGTGTGTGTGTGTGTGTGAGTACATCCATGTGTATGTGCCTGCCTGCGCACTCCCATGTCTGTGTGGAAATGTGCAACACTGTGTCTTGTGTGTGCGTTTCTGTCAGTCTCTCTCTGTGTGTGTGTGTGTGTGTGTGTGTGTGAGCTGGAGGGAAGGAAATGAGGGAGATAATGACTCTCCCCTCCCTCCCCTGAGCGAGGCAGGAGCTCCGGCTGCTGATAAAACTAATTACACCAATGCTAGGAAACAAGGAGCTAGTGCTCAGACAGACAGACGGACAAGGAGACACGGGGGGGGGGGGGGGGGGGGGAAGACAGAGACATGTACACAGAAGTAGAGGAGGTGTTCTGTATGTGAGTGTGTGTGGTTTGGGGGGCATAACAGAAGGGTAGTGTGGACGTTCTCCACCTTGCTTGCTGACTAGTAAGAACTAGGCATACCCTTCACATTAACCCTTCCAACCCAACCAGAAGAGTAAGACGTAAGAGAGAGAGAGTTTCTCTAAAAACACATCTAATCCGTGGTTTGGAAGGCTATAACTTTGTTATCCCAATGATTTTAATTCCTATAAAGACTTTGAGAGCATGTTATGAAAAAATAAAGGCAATGCGGCCATGCATTTAGCACCACAGCAAAGTGAATTTGAGCCAGGGATTTGTAAAAGCCAAACAAAGACAAGCACACTTCAAAGAAAGAGACAAACAAAACAGACTAGTAAAACCCATCTGACATTGCAATGAAGACAGTGCCAGTCGATGTATTTTTTTTTTCTGGCTCCCATTAACAGCACATTGTTTCATCAGTGGCTGTCTAATTCAGTTTGGACTTCCCATAACAGAGGCCGGTAATGTGCTTTAAAGCTGGAAATACATAAAAAGTGTCTGTGGACTTGATGAAATGAGACCACACCACTCAGTGCTAGAATAGCATCTGCTAGTTTGATCGTATCAGGCCTTGGGACAGAAACAGAGGTAGCCTAGCTGTCACAATAGGCTGACTGGCTGGGGCAATGACATGCACACACATCTGTCTCTCCTAGCTCTTTCTTCCTGTCGCACACATTGATGCATTCTCTCCCTCTCCACCTTTCTTGATACCTCTCTGTGTCCTGCTTCATCGCAATCTCTCCCTTTTCTCTCTGTACTACCTCTCCTTTTCTCCATCCCCGTTTCCCCCCCTTCTGTCTCCACTTCTCTCTATTTTCGACACAGAAGCACAATGACACTATGATATGTACATGTCATCCACCGTGCTAACGGAGAGTGAAGCTATAAGCGCCTGCTTCCCATTCAGCAGGCAGAACCACAGACAGTGGCTGTAGTGAATGATATGTCTCAGTATGGTAATCTCTGGTCGTTACTGGTCGTGGCTGAGGGCACAGTCCTCTGGACCGATCTCGTTGCCTTGTTGTAAACCTCTGTAAGGGTGTTGATGCGGTTACATTTACAAGATCAGGCCCCGGAGTAATCTCCTTCACAGCTGCCACACACACACACCATCATGATCATCCCAAATCCTCACCCTCTCCAAAAGCAGACGTGATAGTCTTGTGATGGCCCCATTACTGCTGCAGCTGCCGTGCGCCGAGGAAGTGTTACAGTTTGTGTGTATGTGAAGAACCACTGTGGTTTTTCAGGAGGAAAGACACCAGTTAGGGCTGTACGTGACATGAGATAAAATAACCTGGGAGGAAAGTCCCGGTTAACATGCTTCACCGTGGAACACGCCTGTCAATGGCTGTGGGTGGCAAAACCACATGCATGCATACTAACTAACACGCAGTGACACACACACACACTTTGCATGCCTATCCACATCTAAATATAGGACGCCAATGCTACTGCACCATGTTCTCTCATACTTTAAATAAAATATAAAATAAATAAAATAAGGTCTCATACAAGAGCATGATGGACGAGGAGTAAAAGGAAGAGAAGGATGGAGGAGAGGGAGGTGGAAGAGGGAGATGGAAGAGGGGGAGAGGGAGATGGAAGAGGGAGATGGAAGAGGGAGATGGAAGAGGGAGATGGAAGAGGGGGAGATGGAAGAGGGAGATGGAAGAGGGAGATGGAAGAGGGAGATGGAAGAGGGAGATGGAAGAGGGAGATGGAAGAGGGAGATGGAAGAGGGAGATGGAAGAGGGGGAGAGGGAGATGGAAGAGGGAGATGGAAGAGGGAGATGGAAATGGAAGAGGGAGATGGAAGAGGGAGATGGAAGAGGGAGATGGAAGAGGGAGATGGAAGAGGGAGATGGAAGAGGGAGATGGAAGAGGGAAGAGGGAGATGGAAGAGGGAGATGGAAGAGGGAGATGGAAGAGGGGGGTATTTTGCCACTGCAGAGTGTAGTCCAGAGAGGATGGGAAGGAATCAAACTGCAGGATTATAACCAGGGGTGTGAATTCAATCGGGAAACAACTCAGCAGACTTGCTCTTAAACCTAATTCATATCCACAGGGGGTTCCTCTCCTCTATTCCTCTATTCCTCTACACCTTCACACTTACTGCCTTCTGCCTCCTAATTGCCCGCACTGGCAAAAACAAGAGAGACTTGTGTGTGGTGTTTGAGTGGGGGGAAATGTGTGTGCATGTATTTGTGTGTTTCAGTGTGTGTGTGAGAGCGTGCACAACCAGCCAGGGAACAAGGCATTCAGGGCGAATACTGGTTCCTGGTGCGTCATTAATATACATGAGATGGTAGAAGAGAAGGAAGGAGAGACATTTTTTAGCATAATGAAAGAAATACAGAAAAAGAGAAATACAGAAAAAGAGAGAGAGAGAGAGAGAGAGACAGAGACACACACACACACACACACACACACACACAGGTGGTAAGCTTATCTTTCTCCCTGAGAGATAAACAGCCAAGGTGTCCGTGGAGGCGCGTGGAGAAAGACGGGCAATACCTGACAGAAAACTTAATGAACTATGTGAGGGGAATCAGAGTGTGTGTGTGCGCGCATGTTGGGAATCAGGGCAGACAAGAAAATTGATCAACTGCAGAGGGGAACGTGCAAAATAAATACATTTATATCTACACTGAACAAAAATATAAAAAGCAACATGCAACAATTTCTAAGATTTTACTGAGTTACAGTTCATATAAGGGAATCAGTCCATTTAAATAAATACATTAGGCCCTAATCTATGGATTTCACAGGACTTGGGAATACAGATATGCATCGGTTGGTCACAGACACCTTAAAAAAAAGGTAGGGGCGTGGATCCGAAACCCAGCCAGTATCTGGTGACCACCACTTGCCTCATGCAGCGCGACACATCTCCTCCGCATAGAGTTGTCCAGGCTGTCGATTGTGGTCTGTGTAATGGTGTCCTACTCCTCTTCAATGGCTTGTGAAGTTGCTGGAGATTGGCAGGAACTGGAACCCGCTGTCGTACACGTCGATCCAGAGCATCCCAAACAGGCTCAATGGGTGACATGTCTGGTGAGTATGCAGGGAATTGTGTACAGATCCTTGCGACATGGGGCTGTGCATTATGGTGCTGAAACATGAGGTGATGGCGGTGGATGAATGGCACGACAATGGGCCTCATGATCTCATCACGGTATCTCTGTGCATTGAAATTGCCATCGATAAAATGCAATTCTGTTTGTTGTCCGTAGCTTTTGCCTGCCCATATCACAACCCCGCTGCCACCATGAGGCACTCTGTTCACAAAGTTCACATCCGCAAACCGCTCGCTCACACGACGCCATCTGCCCGGCACAGCTGAAACAGGGATTCATCCGTGAAGAGCACACTTCTCCAGCGTGCCAGTGGCCGTCGAAGGTGAGCATTTGCCAATTGAAGACGGTTACTACGCCGAACTGCAGTCAGGTCAAGACCCTGGTGAGGACGACGTACACACAGATGACCTTCCCTGAGAGAGCATGCAGATGACCTTCCCTGAGAGAGCATGCAGATGACCTTCCCTGAGAGAGCATGCAGATGACCTTCCCTGAGAGAGCATGCAGATGACCTTCCCTGAGAGAGCATGCAGATGACCTTCCAACCATTTTCTGCCAGTTTGTGCAGAAATTCTTTGGTTGTGCAAACCCACAGTTTCAACAGCTGTCCGGGTGGCTGGTCTCAGACGACCCCCCAGGTGAAGAAGCTGGACGTGGAGGTCCTGGGCTGGTGTGGTTACACGTGGTTTGCAGTTGTGAGGCCAGTTGGACGTACTGCCAAATTCTCTAAAACAACGTTGGAGGATCCTTATGATAGAGAAATTAACATTCAATTCTGTGGCAACAGCTCTGGTGGACATTCCTGCAGTCAGTATGCTACTTGCACCCCCCTCAAAACATGAGACAACTTGGCATTGTGTTGTGTGACAAAACTGCACATTTTAGACTGGCCTTTTATTGTCCCCAAGGTGACCGACCCATCATGCCGTTTAATCAGGTTATTGATATACCACACCTGTCAGGTGGATTGACTATCTTGGCAAAGGAGAAATGCTCACTAACAGGGACGTAAACACAATGCTGCACAACATTTTAGAGAAATAAGCTTTTTGTGCATATGGAACATTTCTGGAATATTTTATAACACTTTACATGTTGCGTTTATATTTTTGTTCAGTACATTCTTTCCACGAAGAGGCTCTACATAAACTCACAAGAATCTGCTTTGTCTCCACAAAAACGTACAAATAGTGCTTTAAGCAGCGATTTATAGAAGCATACTGTAGGAATTGGTACAGTGAACAGCGGTGCATTTCCATGTACAGGACAGTGATTTGCATCCGTTTAGATCTCTGAAAACAAACAACTATGAAACGTCTACAACATTATCCAACCCACTGCTTTATGGAAATAGAAACATTAAGCATTGATGCATACTTTGCATAGTAACATGGTACCTAGCGTGTCTTCAACATCATCCAACCCACTGCTTTATGGAAATAGCAAAACTAAAACATTGATGCATAGTATAATAGCATGGTGTACAAAGCAGTGGTGTATGCCCCTACATCGCAGTCACACTACAACATTACACAATCCTCTAGTTGGAATGAATCTTGCATTGCCAGTTGCCACACATCCAAGCCTTCACTTGGATAAAGTCAGTGGTAATCGAGGTTCATTACGCAACCTTCTCGTTTTCTGGGATTTTGGATTGTGCCAAGAGCCTAGCGTGTAGCAGCTGGGGCCTTGCTTTCCTGGAGAGCTGTGTGCTGTTGTGTCCCTCTCTGCCCCCTGTCCTGGTTCTGCCCGGTTGGCACCGGTCCCAGCCTCTGTTTTGGGGCTAATCCATCTATTTATCCTGTGTCGGAGGAGGGGATAAAGGGCGAGGAGCAACAGCTAAACCACTAATCCAGCTACAGCACTGGGACACTTTTAACGAGATCCCAGATTGGGGCTGTCTGGATTACAAAGAAAGAAAGAGCGACAGAGAGCGCGACAGAAAGAGAAAGAGCGCCAGAGTGTGAAAGAGCAGACCCATTAGGTTCAGACAGGCAGTCCCAACAAGCCCACTCAGACTAGAGAGGCTCAGGGTAGGGGACAGGCCTCTGAATCTAGTCTGCCCAGATGGCCCCTCTCAGACACTCTTCTTCCCCCCGGGAGGGCTTTCTATCAATGTTTGCAAACTGTCAACAACAGTAGAGTTTCAGGGTCAGCACAGAGACAGAGAGAGCGAGAGGGAGAGAGAGACCTTTTGTTTATTATCTATTTCACTTGCTTTGGCAATGTAAACATATGTTTCCCATGCCAATAAAGCCCTTCATTTGAATTGAGAGAGAAGGCAGAATCGACAGGAGCTTTTAATGCAGGAGAAGAAAGCACACACACACACAAAACACATGCACACCACAAGCTAACCCCTCAAGCTAACCCCTCTACCCTGCTCTCTGCCCTGCTCCACTGACAGGTGTAGTGAGTGGTATGACATCTACCACTTGTGAAGGAGCTCAGGGGTTACTTAGGGGAGGAATGAGTCACTCTGGTGTACCTCTAATGCTAACTATGTCTCTCGCCTCACAGGAGACACAGCAGGCAGCCGGGCCTGGGCACGTTAGAGCTAGCGTAAACAAGTTAGTGGGGTAATGCTAACTGACTCACCCCAGGTAACAGACGAGCAGATGCTACAGAGGTAACTGCAACTGATCCTATTTTGAGGAGAACTATTGAACTAGATTATGCTTTACAAAGTGAGCGATGAACGGGAACACTGACGGTTTGACAGTCTGCGGTCTGTCCCGTCTCTCGGTTCTTGGGGGTGTGTGTGTGTGTGTGTTTTGTGTGCTGTGGTTGCAGTCACATTTCTTTACACGAAGGGATGGAGCATGAATTTGCACTTCCAATAAAATGTGCTAACGATGAGTCGAAATCTACTTTGCCTATTGTCTTCTTTTAGTGAAAGTGATTTACAAAAGTAAACATTCTAGCAATATGCTGGCTACTGTTGATAGTCTGCAAAAAGAAAGCTACAAAAAGACACGTAGCATTAGTCTTGGCTAGCCTACTGTAGCCATGTCGATATGTCTTTTGGACTCTTAAAGAGGCAGCGTCCTATTTTCAAATCTTCTCAAAAAGACATACTTCAGAAACAAAAACGTATACAATTAATACAATGCAGTTGTAAAGAATAGCGTAATGACTTACATTGCCGAATTATATTACACAGCTTTATAAAACATATAATAACCAAATGTAGCCGCTTAATAGCTGAATTTAGAGAAAGCATGCCAACCTATAGGCCCTGCATGACCCCAGTTCATTTAAAGGGATACTTCTGGGTTTTGGCAATGAACGAAGTTGGTGTTAGTTTTTGCAAGCTAATGCTAGGTACCTACTAGCATGCTAGCCGTTACCATAGTCTTCCAGCCATTGTGTTAATGTTAGTTAGCAATTGCGCTGATGCTAGTTAGCAACTTCATTCAAACATTCATTGCCAAAATATTGAATTATCCCTTTAAAAACTACACCATGTCTGGGCCAGTAGAAATTCTGAGCATGCCAGTAGATTTTTGCCAGCGTCCAACGTTAACTGGATGATTTTTACCAGTGAGAAAAAAAGCTAATGTTGGACCCTGGCGTGTTTCATAAACAGCCACAGAGTGGTGGCGCATAGGCTATTTACTGTGCTTTGATTGACGAACAGCAAGCTTAACTCATCTATAAAATGTGTGGAACTGACTGAATAAAGTCAATCTCATATATACTTGCCATTTATACATTTTTTATTTAATTTATTTCACCTTTATTTAACCAGGTAGGCTAGTTGAGAACAAGTTCTCATTTGCAACTGCGACCTGGCCAAGATAAAGCATAGCAATTCGACACATACAACAACACAGAGTTACACATGGAATAAATAAAACAGTCAATAATACAGTAGAACAAAAGAAAACAAAAAGTCTATATACAGTGAGTGCAAATGAGGTAAGTTAAGGCAATAAATAGGCCATGGTGGCGAAGTAATTACAATATAGCAATTAAACACTGGAATGGTAGATGTGCAGAAGATGAATGTGCAAGTAGAGATACTGGGGTGCAAAGGAGCAAGATAAATAAATAAATACAATATGGGGATGAGGTAGGTAGATAGATGGGCTGTTTACAGATGGGCTATGTACAGGTGCAGTGATCTGTGAGCTGCTCTGACAGCTGGTGCTTAAAGCTAGTGAGGGAGATATGAGTCTCCAGCTTCAGTGATTTTTGCAGTTCGTTCCAGTCATTGGCTGCAGAGAACCTGAAGGCAAGACGACCAAAGGAGGAATTGGCTTTGGGGGTGACCAGTGAGATATACCTACTGGAGCGCATGCTACGAGTGGGTGCTGCTATGGTGACCAGTGAGCTGAGATAAGGCGGGGCTTTACCTAGCAGAGACTTGAAGATAACCTTTAGCCAGTGGGTTTGGCGACGAGTATGAAGCGAGGGCCAACCAACGTGAGCGTACAGGTCACAATGGTGGGTAGTATATGGGGCTTTGGTGACAAAACAGATGGCACTGTGATAGACTGCATCCAGTTTGTTGAGTGGAGTGTTGGAGGCTATTTTATAGATGACATCGCCGAAGTCGAGGATCGGTAGGATGGTATGTTTGGCAGCATGAGTGAAGGATGCTTTGTTGCAATATGGGAAGCCGATTCAAGATTTAATTTTGGATTGGAGATGCTTAATGTGAGTCTGGAAGGAGAGTTTACAGTCTAACCAGACACCCAGGTATTTGTAGTTGTCCACGTATTCTAAGTCAGAGTCGTCCAGAGTAGTGACGCTGGACAGGCGAGCAGGTGCGGGCAGTGATCGATTGAATAGCATGCATTTTTACTTGCGTTTAAGAGCAGTTGGCGGCCACGGAAGGAGAGTTGTATGGCATTGAAGCTCGTCTGGAGGTTAGTTAACAGTGTCCAAAGAGGGGCAAGAAGTATACAGAATGGCGTCGTCTGCGTAGAGGTGGATCAGAGAATCACCAGCAGCAAGAGAAACATCATTGATGTATACAGAGAAGAAAGTTGGCCTGTGGCACACCCATAGAGACTGCCAGAGATCCGGACAACAGGCCCTCCGATTTGACACACTGAACTCTATCAGAGAAGTAGTTGGTAAACCAGGCGAGGCAATCATTTGAGAAACCAAGGCTGTCGAGTCTGCCAATAAGAATGTGGTGATTGACAGAGTCGAAAGCCTTGGCCAGGTCGATGAATACGGCTGCACAGTAATGTCTCTTATCGATGACGATTATGATGTCGTTTAGGACCTTGAGCGTGGCTGAGGTGCACCCATGACCAGCTCTGAAACCAGATTGCATAGTGGAGAAGGTACGGTGGGATTCGAAATGGTCGGTAATCTGTTTAACTTGGCTTTCGAAGACCTTAGAAAGACAGGGTAGGATAGATATAGGTCTGTATCAGTTTGGGTCTAGAGTGTCACCCCCTTTGAAGAGGGGGATGACCGCGGCAGCTTTCCAATCTTTGGGAATCTCAGACGATACGAAAGAGAGGTTGAACAGGCTAGTAATAAGGGTTGCAACAATTTCAGCAGATCATTTTAGAAACAGAAGGTCCAGATTGTCTAGCCCGGCTGATTTGTACGGGTCCAGATTTTGCAGCTCTTTCAGAACATCAGCTATCCGGATTTGGGTGAAGGAGAAATGGTGGGGGCATTAGGATAAGGGTACGGCTAAAGGCTATGTGAACTGGCCGTCTAGCACGTTCGGAACAGAGAGTAAAAGGAGCAGGTTTCTGGGCACGATAGCACAGATTCAAGGCATAGTGTACAGACAAAGGTAAGGTAGGATGTGAGTACATTGGAGGTAAACCTAGGCATTGAGTAATGATGAGAGAGATATAGTCTCTAGAGACGTTTAAACCAGGTGATGTCAGGAATTCACAAGGTCCTTTGCTGTTGTTGTGGGATTGATTAGCAGTTCACACCAAAGTACTTTCATCTCTAGGAGACAGAACGCGTCTCCTTCCTGATTGATATGACGGCTGCGTGGTGCCATGGTGTTTATACTTGCATACTATTGTTTGTACAGATGAACATGGTACCTTCAGGCGTTTGGAAATTGCTCCAAAGGATGAACCAGACTTGTGGAGGTCTACAATTTTTTTTCCTGAGGTCTTGGCTGATTTCTTTTGATTTGCCCATGATGTCAAGCAATGAGGCACTGAGTTTGAAGGTAGGCCTTCAAATACATCCACAGGTACACCTCCAATTGACTCAAATGATGTCAATTAGCCTATCAGAAGCTTCTAAAGCCATGACATCATTTTCTGGAATTTTCCAAGCTGTTTAAAGGCACAGTCAACTTAGTGTATGTAAACTTCTGACCCACTGGAATTGTGATACAGGGAATTAGAAGTGAAATAACTTGTCTGTAAACAATTGTTGGAAAAATTACTTGTGTCATGCACAAATTAGATGTCCTAACAAACTTTGGGGTGGCAGCGTAGCCAAGTGGTTAGAGCGTTGGACTATTAACCGAAAGGTTGCAAGTTCAAATCCCCGAGCTGACCAGGTACATATCTGTCATTCTGCCCCTGAACAAGGCCGTCATTGAAAATAAGAATTTGTTCTTAACTGACTTGCCTAGTTAAATAAAGGTTTAAAAAAAACTTGCAAAAACGCTACTTTGTTAACAAGAAATTTGTGGAGTGGTTGAAAAATGAGTGTATGTAAACTTCCAACTGTAGGTATGCACGTCAGCTTTGACATCGGTGTTAAACTAGACATCGGCCGATACCGATGTTGGCATTTTTAGCTAATAATCGGCCGATTCCGATATGTTCACCGATATATCGTGTGTCCTTAATTACAAGTCATACAAATCTCAAGCCCATCAGCAAGCTAAATCTATGGCTAGTTGGTTAATGTTGGCTAGTCAGCATGTTAAATAGCGATTTTCATAAATTAACTTCATGACCAAAAAATATGCATAATCCTTTTCTGCATTAATATATTCCTTTTAACTGTACATTTTTTTTGCATGATTTGTTATGACGTTATAATTACTTACGTTTGCTTCCATCATAATATTTTTGCCAGCCATCTTCCTGAAGCAACTTTAGAGACTTCGGTCGCAGTGCTTCATGGGAGTTCTGTTAACCACTAGATAGAAAGTCTGCTTGTCAATTCGCATCGGTTGGAGGGACAACTACAGGGCTCAAAGGCACTACCCCTCGCTCAAAGTTGAATTGGAACACCACTCTGACTTGATGTGGCTCGCGGGATGGCGCAAAACAGAGGGGGAGTGCTAAGGGTGGGGGGTACTGGGATTAAGCCTGAAGAGGCGAAGCGAGAGGGTTTACTCCGCCCAAAATCTGTCCACATTTAGCAGACTATTAAGCAAATGAGGTGTTTTTGTATGGGGAGCAATGAGAGTTTAGTAAAGATAAAAATGTATTGCTATTGTGATAAGTGAGGCTTTTTGATCTAATAGTCATTTCGTAATGCTTAGCATGTTATGGGTGTACTGACAGTGTGACGCAAGTGACATCCCGGCAACTTTGAGAAAAAATACTTTATATCAGCGTTGTCCCTGCTAGAACTCGTGACAGTCTATGCATATTCATGAGGTTAGCATAGCATCTCACTCTACATTGAATACAGGCGGTTGACGCCTCATCAAATATTCAAAAAAAGTATTAAATAATGGAGATCTATACGCCAATCACCAGAGAGGAATAGACAGAAGCTCGACAGCCTGCCATTCCGCTCTGTGGATAACGAATCCCATTGTTAGGGGGGGAGACACGTATCCCATCATTATATCCAGTATCTCTGGTTATACCCAAACTCTAGTCTATACCCAGAGTTTCTGTTGAGGGTTTCTGATGAGTTTCCTCTGAGAAGTAATAGTTACGATATTGTAACGATCCCGTTACAACCATTTCTGTGCCCATTCAAACAAAAATAACCATATTTTGCAGTTCCAGAAGCCATACAACACGGAAATGACACTTTGGCAACCACATAAGCAAAAGTTATGGGTATTTTCATGCTCATTATGTTGATGGAATTGTGTTCCATCGCGACGGCCAAATTACAGGATGGGAGAGAAGATTGCTTCATTTATCTCCCAATCACACACACACATGCGCACGCGCGCGCACGCACACACACACACACACACACGGTTCCTGATACAATTACGCTTTTCCTGGAGTTGAAGCAAACCAGTAAATAATCCTGCAGTGAGAATTTAGCCTGTTCCCTCCAGTCCCCTGAAGTATATAAATACAGTGAGAATTTAGCCTGTTCCCTCCAGTCCCCTGAAGTATATAAATACAGTGAGAATTTAGCCTGTTCCCTCCAGTCCCCTGAAGTATATAAATACAGTGAGAATTTAGCCTGTTCCCTCCAGTCCCCTGAAGTATATAAATACAGTGAGAATTTAGCCTGTTCCCTCCAGTCCCCTGAAGTATATAAATACAGTGAGAATTTAGCCTGTTCCCTCCAGTCCCCTGAAGTATATAAATACAGTGAGAATTTAGCCTGTTCCCTCCAGTCCCCTGAAGTATATAAACAGAGTGAGAACGATCAATATCAGGAAGTGGCTTTATTGACATCACAGTAAAGACAAATGAGGTGTGAGAAGGCAACTTTCACAGCCGAAATGGAACCCTATTTTCCTTTATAGCGCACTACTTCTGATTGGGCCCATAAGACTCTGGTCAAAAGTAGTGCAATATATAGGGAATAGGGAGCCATTTGAGACTGTTGCAATAAAAACCCCAAAGCTTATGGAGGGAGGGAAAACAAAGCTTCTAGTTAGGAAGCCATCCGTATTGAGCTAACAGGCCAGGGTATTGTATTGTATTGTATTGTATGGTTGGTCCACATGGGAGAAGGCCGGTTTAGGTTTAATCAATGGTTAAAGCATTTGACTGGGCTTAGAGATGGATCTTTGAAACAGCACTGGAGAGAGGGTGAGAGGCTGTGTGGGGTGTGAGAGAGAGGTGTGGGAGAGGAGAGGGTGAGAGGTATGTTTCTGAGGCATTAGACAGAGCGGTGTTGGGATCGCAGCTTTGACGAAAAACAATGTTGATCATCCCACGCTAGTCCCACTGCGGATTAGTTTAGTTTAGTGTGTGTGTGTGTCTGTGTGCGTGTGTCCTCTAGGGTGTGCTTTACACTATTTTGTGTGTGTGCGTATCTAATTGCATTCCCCCTAGGCTAAGGGCGGAGAGGCAGGTAGCCTAGTGGTTAGGCAGGTAGCCTAGTGGTCCCTGAGCTGACAAGGTAAAAATCTGTCGTTCTGCCTCTGAACAAGGCAGTTAACCCACTGTTCCTAGGCTGTCATTGTAAATAAGAATTTATTCTTAACTGACTTGCCTAGTTAAATAAAGGTAAAATAAAAAAACATGGTTGTGAAGCTGAGAGTCAAGAACAGCATTGATGTGACAGGAAACCATGTTTTGCTTTTCACATTGTCGAGCCCATGATCACACTCTTAGCTAAAGAGCAGTAGGGAGTGTGTTGCGGTAAGCCTCAACTACTGTAGCCCTGCAGAGAATTACAACTGGGTGAATTCAACCCATGCAAAATGAAACTATCTGGCAAGTTGTGAGGTCTGGAAAGTTCTGAACACACCTGAGAAGATAGACACTCTTTTCTCTTCTCCTGAAAGTTTAAAATCCCTCGTTCCTTAGATTTTGTCAAATCTCAGGACATTCCCAACCGAAATGGAGCGAACTCAGCATCTACCCATCCCAAACCACACAGGAAGACAAGCAGGAAAACAAGGCTCCAGGATGGCTTCAAAGTGAACACAGGGGTAATAAGAGCAGCCTTACGACTGGGTCAGACAGTAGCAGTAAAGTTTTCAAAGCTACAGTGTGACAACTCTGTGTGTGTGTGTGTCTCTCTGTGCATGTGTGCACTGCCAGCCCTCCAGTCAGACGATCTCATACTGTAATTAGGTCAGATTCACTTCGAAGGGTAATAAGCATCATCCATGCTGCAGTAGCCGCGGAGGGGGTGCGCAAAAATGTTTTGAACACCCTGCCATTGTATCGAGGGGAGTGCACGATTTGTTAGGACACCCGGACATTAGTTCACAAACCTAATGTGATGGTTTTATTCTTCAAAAAGAACCCTGTTCTATCAATTTAGGTCCGGTGTTTGGGTTGTTAAAGTTATAAACACTAGTCTACCTCTCCTTCTGCCATCCCACTCCCTCTTCCTTCGTCATGCTTTGTTTTTCTGCCCTGTAATTGAAAAGTCAATATACTGTAACTCTGTACACACAGTGACGGGAGGTGACGAGAGAGAGCCTGGCACAGGAATGTGGGTTTACTTTAGGCCTGTTCTCCCTCTGTCTTCTTTAGCACCTCTAGCAGGTCACATGCTGTGACATGGGACCTGCTAGTTTGTTTGTTTAGATTACTCTCGCTCCCTTCCCAATAGGCAGGATGAAGTGAACGAGGGATGAAGGGAACAGAGGAGAGAAATGGAGAGATGGAGGAGTGCAGCCAGCCGCATCTCTCACCTTCATTACCTCCTTCTGGAGGACAAAGAGAAGGACAAGATCTGTGACAGAGAAGAGCAGATGGATTAATGACTGTTCTGTTCTTCTCTCAATGGGGATAGTCAATGTGGGTCTATTATTGTCTTTCCTTCCATCGCCCTTGTCTTGACACTCATCTGAATAGGGTGGTGATTTCACCTTGTAATGGGACTATATACTGTACATTTGCCCTGTCAAAGGAGTCAGTGTCACCCACACATGCAGGTGCACACGCAAGCATACACACTCAGAAATAGACACATAGGAAGCCTATGGTCAAATGGCAGAAGAACATATCATGCATAAGTGACCCATAGGACGCAGCTTCTGGTGTATAAGCTCCTAAGAAACCTAGCAGGTTAGCATCCGCCATGGGAATGAGTTCAGTTCACTAGATAGCGTTGGCAGACGCTGCCTATCCTTCACTGTACATTCACAGTACATCCCGTTTTAGACTCCCGCTGCCTCTGGCATTCTGGGAGAGCGGAGTGGAGTGCTTTCTTTCTCTCTCTCTATCCATCCTTCTGTGCCTGCCTGCCAGCTCGGAGCACAGACTTCTGGTGTCCGTGGGTTCGCACCAAAAAGTCAAAGAGCCAAAGTGCAACCTTGCAGGCCTGAGATCTGTGCTGTATAGCCTTAGCCAAACTGCATTGACAATAGCAACAGGATTTGGCTATACAGCAAAAACTAATCTGGGACCAGTGCTGCTACTTCCCTAAAAACTATTTAGCCAGACACAATCAGGTGACTTGAGACCAAAGCTGTTTGTTGTTTCTTTCTTCTCCTTTGTTTGACCAGAGTGATGCTCCATTCTCTTTGGACTTCTGTCAGACACGCAGCCCTTGGCCAGGTTCCTGTCTCAGATGGTTTTTCTTTCCACTCCTTGCAGGCTAAATTTAGACCTGATGCTGCCTGGCTTTTCTGCTGTGGCCTCAGTTGACAGAAAAGAGAAAGAGAGAGAAATAGAGAAAGCGAGAGAGAAAGAGATTGCATGCCCCAGAGCCATTGAATGTCTGTCCAACAACAAAAAAACTCCCTAAATAAAAGCAGAGGTCTCCTCTCCTGCACTTCTAAATGCGTGAGAAAAACCGAGATGTCTTGATGTCGAGTAACACAAAAAACAAGACAAGACTTCTGTTCAGTAAGCGTTATTTATTTCTGACATGCTTCTCTTCCTGACATGCTTCTCTTCCTGACAACTCAATACCAGAGAATAAACTCCTCCACCCTTTGTAAAGTGGGGGATGGGGGAGTTACCCTACATATTCAGAGGAAATAATCTCTCATCTTCACAGATTTCTAAAAATATCCCAGGAGGACTTAATGTCCCCTGTATTGTAAGGGGATCTGAAGAACTGAGCTAAATCGATCATGGACATGGCACGTCACCCATCGGATGTATTCTAATTCTCAGCAATTCACCAAGACAGCTTATTCCATAAGAGCTCAGTTCATCAAGAGAGTATACCTACTTCATAAGAGCCACTTGACTGAATACCATGTAACAACACTTGTGTAATAGTACATGCTGGATCAGTACTGGAGCATTAACCCAGTGCCAGGCCAGAAGCTTTGAAGTGTGTGGTTAAGAAGAGGCCGCCCATGGGCCCTGAGAACAGTGCCAAAGAGCCCCATCCTCCCTCCATGGTCAGAATTCAATTAGGAAAGGAGGGATAGGATCACTGCCGACGTTCCTGAATCCCCTCCAGATTCTTCCTCTCTCCTTCCCTCCCTCTCTGAACTCAGAAGAGCCAAGACTGCATCAGCAGAGGAAGTTTCAAGACCGGAACTCAACTCAACAGAACCCTTTCGCAACTCCGGGCGGAGTTCATGCATGCTGCGCTACGCAGAAAGAACTGAGCAGGGGGAAAAAAATAATAGCCTCGGGTGTAGTAGTGTTTTTACCGGCAAGCTGTTGCCATACACCACATCACACTCTTGGACGATTAATATTTATGTGACCCCCGCCGAGCGAGCGAAGCCTAAGGCCCAGGGGATGGAGCAAGCTGCCTGGCATACTCCCCATCCCCAACTACAGCGCTGTGATGAAGAATGTTCGCTCTCCATTGAGCTTCATTTCTGTGAACAAACACAAGAAAGAAATCTATTGACTTGGCTGTTAGAATATAGCCTGCTTCCAGATTGGTTTGTGCTGTCTTGCCAAATGCTATGGTCATTGTCACGCCGGCTAAAAGCTTCGCTAATACAGGAGGGACATCCATTGGTTTGGCTGACAGAATGTACTATACGGATAGTAAAAGTTACTTAGACTAGTGTATACTGTACGCAGTATAGCCTGCACTCACATGCCTCCTATCACTGATCGGCAATCGCACCAATCGTCCTTCAGATATTCCTCTTGGACAATTACAGACTTGTTAAGTCGGTAGATGCCGTCAGAAGCGTGAAAGCCGCTGCATGATGAACTGAGGTTGACTCAGGCATCAAATTGACTGATAACTTTGTTCACCGTTTTCACAGCTCGAGGCCATATTTCTCTTAAAGCCACATGATCAGATATGTTCCTTTCTCTAGTGTGAACATCTACAACTGATGTTTCTCTTGAGGAGGTATGAATGCGTATTCCTGTCCTGGTTCGCCGGATCTGTTTCTGCCTCTGAACGTGGCGTTGCCGGGGTACATTGCCGGAGTAGAGGAGAACAGGGCAGGGAGGGCGAGCCAAGACCAGGGCCAGACCGTTCTCAAAACACCAGCGGAGAGAGGGAGCTGGAAAGAAGACAAGACTGCACACAACCACAACCAGCCATTTACCTCAGACACACACACACTTCACTCTCAATCTTTTCTTTACTGCATATTGTTTTTTTGCATATGGTTTTAACCCGAACTGACACCAGTATTATGATTGCAGTGCAGGCAGTCATGTGTCAGCGTGCAGTTATGCCACAAAAAGTTCAGCTATAATAAAGTTTTTCTAACCATTATAGCATGTCTTGAAGCAGAGCTGTTAAAGTACAGTTCTGACACTGAAATGAAGGAGCTGTCATAATCCCAGCAAGGGAAGGGGTGTGGTTCTAAACATACTGCCAGCTCATCCTCTCTCTTTCTTTCCTTCTCTCTCTCTGCTCTCTTTCCTTCTCCCTCTCCGTTTCTGACTCTCTGAGTGAGGAAAAATGTATAGAAGCCAAGCATGATACTGGAGACTTCCTGTTTCAGCATTATCACATAGCCTACTTAACCACAGAAGAAGTCCAATATTGCTGAACTACTGAGGATAAAGAAAGGATTTGATGGAAGTGCTTAGTCGTTTTTAACCAACTATGGGGAGGGTTACTTACCATAGCATTCTGACTCCTCTTGTAACATTTCCTTGACTCTAATTATTGTCATATAGGCTACGAAGACACATTTTGGGGTTGCTCATTCTGGTTCTCCACACAAAATGATGACTGCGTGTAATATAGGATGCTTGTTATAGGATGTGAGAAAGACAGAATCGTGTCCTGCCAAAGGTTACCAGTGCTATCCTTTTCCATATCTTTACGGAAACAATCGCTGAACTTTTCCTTGAAAACATGACACCGATTACCATATGACTTGCCATTGGCAAAGACATTAGCTGCGCCTCATTCAAATGTGTTGGAACCAAAAGGACAACACCCCTACAACATGTTTTTATTTATATTATATTCTGTTATATTCCCTCTCGTTCTGTAGGCCTATCATAATAAATAGACCTTTGAAATGACAAGGTAATATTTCTTGGAAAATACTTTTTTTTGGTATTGAATATCGACCAATTAAAGTGAATTAGGGAACTTACTATTTACACGTTTTTAAATCACGTCCTTAAAACCAGTTACTGTGCAGGAGTGTCTAATATGAAGACACAAAATGACCAAATAAAAGGTAACAGGCTATTACAAATAGTGTAATAACTAGGCCTAATAATAACCACAAAGGAAAAATATCTTTAATCAGTCAGGAACATGCTGTCCCTGACACATTTCTTAAGAATATAAATAGTGAAACAATTGGCTGCTTACCTTCAACGTCTCTCCACGTTTAAAACTCAACTCATCATCCGCAGTTGCTTTGAAATCGTATTTGGCAATGGCCTCCATGGTGAGGATTGTTGGAACACTTGTATGCGGTGTTGATGAACGCACAAGTACCCTTCTGAAGTCTTTCAATGGAGTTTATTCCTCCAAGGAATTATGAAAATTATTAACAACGTCAGAAAAAACCCCAGAATATCTCCGGTCCCGTTTTCCCCCTGGTCTGACCAGTCACTCCGAGTAGTGCAAATACCCTCACTCGTTGCTCGCCGCTACAAACCTGTGAATAAGAACGCAGATAGAGAACCTGAGATTGTAGCAGCAAAGTAACATTAACCAACACCGAAAAACAATGCACTAATATGATAGCTTGTGCTGTGATGCCGCGCCCACAGACAATACTAGCATTCTGAGGCTCGCACAAATCAGGGGAGGAAGGATATCATCTGATTGACGTTTCCTAAAGCCAACTAAAGCGCATCATCCCCACAATTGACCAATCGGATGTGACAATACTGTCAAATCCAATAGGTGTACTGTAGCTGTGCAAAACCAATGGGATCGCTAATTTACAAGCCTTGTAGTGGATGTTTGACAGGGAGATGTGGTTGATGACTCAAAACTCGAGCTAAATGTAGAACGTCTAATTTTGACTCAAAATCGTTTTGTGTCTGGTACAATGTTTTCTGCCCTCTTTCCTTGCCAACATCAATATTTTGTATAAATGTCCAGGTCATTCGAGTGAAACATTGGGGAGTAAAAACAAAGAGCTGCGATAGTTTGTAACAATGCAATAAATGATTTAGCTGGTTTGGTTTCCAAGTTTGACAAGCAACAGTTTGTTACAAAGTTAAAAGTAACCTAGTTGTCACAATTGCTCAAACATAGAAAGAAGACTTGTAGGCCTACTTTAGCTCCAACAGAAGAAAGATGACGAAGATACGACTATTGTTGTGCTAGTCCTACAATGTAGGCTAATTAAACAAGAATATAGGCTACATCATTTCAAAAAAAGTGAACGACGGTCCACCAGGACTTGCATGAAGCTAAAGTGAAACTATTCAGTTCTCCGAAGTAGCCTAGGCCTAGTCCACCTACATACATTTAATGTTACCTTGTTTCTACTTGCTATCCCTTGAAATTCTACAAACACGCGTTATTAGTAGGCTATCCACTATCCACTTTTATATACAGAACGTGAGCTCTGTATATAGGAAGCTTCCTATCGCGACATTTTGGGAATACTAAAATCTGCACAGAAATGATCCCCTCCTCTCTCTCTCTCTCACTCTCTCAATTCAATTCAAGGGGCTTTATTGGCATGGGAAACATATGTTAACATTGCCAAAGCAGGTGAAGTAGATAATATACAAAAGTGAAATAAAGAATAAAAATTAACAGTCAACATTACACTCCCAGAAGTTCCAAAAGAGTCAGGACATTACAAATGTCATATTATGTATATATACAGTGTTGTAACGATGTACAAATGGTTAAAGTACAAAAGGGAAAATAAATAAGCATAAATATGGGTTCTATTTACAATGGTGTTTGTTCTTCACTGGTTGACCTTTTCTTGTGGCAACAGGTCACAAATCTTGCTGCTGTGATGGCACACTGTGGTATTTCACCCAGTACATATGGGAGTTTATCAAAATCGGGTTTGTTTTCAAATTCTTTGTGGATCTGTGTAATCTGAGGGAAATATGTGTCTCTAATATGGTCATACAATGAGCAGGAGGTTAGGAAGTGCAGCTCAGTTTCCACCTCCTTTTGTGGGCAGTGTGCACATAGCCTGTCTTCTCTTGAGATCCAGGTCTGCCTTTCTCAATAGCAAGGCTATGCTCACTGAGTCTGTACATAGTCAAAGCTTTCCTTAAGTTTGGGTCAGTCACAATGGCCAGGTATTCTGCCACTGTGTGCTCTCTGTTTAGGGCCAAATAGCATCCTAGTTTGCTCAGTTTTTTTGTAATTCTTTCCAATGTGTCAAGTAATTATCTGTTTGTTTTCTCATGATTTGGTTGGGTCTAATTGTGTTGCTGTCCTGGGGCTCTGTGGAGTGTGTTTGTGAACAGAGCCCCAGGACCAGCTTGCTTAGGGGACTCTTCTCCAGGTTCATCTCTCTGTAGGTGATGGCTTTGTCTCTCTCTCTCTATGCAATTCAAAGGATTTTATTGGCATGGGCAACATGTTTAGGTTGCCAATGCAAGTGGAATACATAATACACAAAAGTGAAATAAACAATCAGAAATGAACAGTAAACATTAAACTCTCAAAAGTTTCTTAAAGAATAGAGACATTTCAAATGTTATACTTCTGGCTATGCACAGTGTTGTAACAATGTGAAAGTAGTTTAAGAACAAAAGGGGAAATAAATAGACAGATGAGTATTGTTTGTATTTAACATGGCTTTTTTGCTTCACTGGTTGCCCTTTTGTGGCAACAGGTCACAAATCTTGCTGCTGTGAATGCACACTGTGTGGTATTTAAATTTATTTTTATAATTATTTATTTATTTCACCTTTATTTAACCAGGTAGGCAAGTTGAGAACAAGTTCTCATTTACAATTGCGACCTGGCCAAGATAAAGCAAAGCAGTTCGACAACATACAACAACACAGAGTTTCACATGGAGTAAAACAAACATACAGTCAATAATACATTAGAAAAATAAGTCTATATACACAATGTGAGCAAATGAGGTGAGATAAGGGAGGTAAAGGCAAAAAAGGCCATGGTGGCAAAGCAAATACAATATAGCAAGTAAAACACTGGAATGGTAGATTTGTAGTAGAAGAAAGTGCAAAGTAGAAATAAATAATGAGGTGCAAAGAAGCAAAATAAATAAAATACAGTAGGGGAAGAGGTAGTTGTTTGGGCTAAATTATAGATGGGCTATATACAGGTGCAGTGATCTGAGAGCTGCTCTGACAGCTGGTGCTTAAAGCTAGTGAGGGAGATAAGTGTTTCCAGTTTCAGAGATTTTTGTAGGTCATTCCAGTCATTGGCAGCAGAGAACTGGAAGGAGAGACGGCCAAAGGAGGAATTGGCTTTGGGGGTGACCAGAGAGATATACCTGCTGGAGCGCGTGCTACAGGTGGGTGCTGCTATGGTGACCAGTGAGCGGAGATAAGGGGGGACTTTACCTAGCGGGGTCTTGTAGATGACCTGGAGCCAGTGGGTTTGGCGACGATTATGAAGCGAAGGCCAGCCAACGAGAGCGTACAGGTCGCAGTGGTGGGTAGTATATGGGGCTTTGGTGACAAAACGGATGGCACTGTGATAGACTGCATCCAGTTTGTTGAGTAGGGTATTAGAGGCTATTTTGTAAATGACATCGCCAAGTCGAGGATCAGTAGGATGGTCAATTTTACGAGGGTATGTTTGGCAGCATGAGTGAAGGATGCTTTGTTGCGAAATAGGAAGCCGATTCTAGATTTCATTTTGGATTGGAGATGGAGATGCTTAATGTGAGTCTGGAAGGAGAGTTTACAGTCTAACTAGGTATTTGTAGTTGTCCACATATTCTAAGTCAGGACCGTCCAGAGTAGTGATGCTGGACAGGCGGGCAGGTGCAGGCAGCGATCGGTTGAAGAGCATGCATTTAGTTTTACTTGTATTTAGGAGCAGTTGGAGGCCACGGAAGGAGAGTTGTATGGCATTGAAGCTCGTCTGGAGGGTTGTTAACACAGTGTCCAAAGAAGGGCCAGAAGTATACAGAATGGTGTCGTCTGCGTAGAGGTGGATCAGAGACTCACCAGCAGCAAGAGCGACATCATTGATGTATACAGAGAAAAGAGTTGGCCCAAGAATTGAACCCTGTGGCACCCCCATAGAGACTGCCAGAGGTCCGGACAACAGGCCCTCCGATTTGACACACTGAACTCTATCAGAGAAGTAGTTGGTGAACCAGGCGATGCAACCTTATAGATATGGGAGTTTATCAAAATAGGATTTGTTTTCAAATTCTTTGTGGGTCTGTGTAATCTGAGGGAAATGTGTCTCTAATTGGCATTGGCAATGCTCCTTATAAGACACATCACTGCACTCTAGACTCCTCTGTAAACTGGTCATCTGTTCTGCCAGTCACATTCTGTTAAAGGTCCCCAAAGCACACACATCCCTGGGTCGCTCGTCTTTTCAGTTCGCTGCAGCTAGCGACTGGAACGAGCTGCAACAAACACTCAAACTGGACAGCTTTATCTCAATCTCTTCATTCAAAGACTCAATCATGGACACTCTTACTGACAGTTGTGGCTGCTTTGCGTGATGTACTGTTGTCTCTACCTTCTTGCCCTTTGTGCTGTTGTCAATGCCCTATACTGTTTGCACCCTGTTTTGTGATGCTACCATGTTGTGCTGCTGCCATGTTGTGTTGCTTCCATGTTGTTGTCATGTTGTGTTGCTGCCATGCTGTGTTGTTGTCTTAGGTATCTCTTTACAGTGTGGGAAAAAAGTATTTTATCCCCTGCTGATTTTGTACGTTTGCCCACTGACAAAGAAATTATCAGTCTATAATTTTAATGATAGGTTTATTTGAACAGTGAGAGACAGATAAACAACAAAATAATCCAGAAAAACGCATGTCAAAAATGTTATAAATTGATTTGCATTTTAATGAGGGAAATAAGTATTTGACCCCTCTGCAAAACATGACTTAGTACTTGGTGGCAAAACCCTTGTTGGCAATCACAGAGGTCAGACATTTCTTGTAGTTGGCCACCAGGTTTGCACACATCTCAGAAGGGATTTTGTCCCACACCTCTTTGCAGATCTTCTCTAAGTCATTAAGGTTTCGAGGCTGACGTTTGGCAACTCGAACCTTCAGCTCCCTCCACAGATTTTCTATGGGATTAAGGTCTGGAGACTGGCTAGACCACTCCAGGACCTTAATGTCCTTCTTATTGAGCCACTCCTTTGTTGCCTTGGCCGTGTGTTTTGGGTCATTGTCATGCTGGAATACCCATCCATGACCCATTTTCAATGCCCTGGCTGAGGGAAGGAGGTTCTCACCCAAGATTTGACGGTACGTGGCCCCGTCCATCGTCCCTTTGATGCGGTGAAGTTGTCCTGTCCCCTTAGCAGAAAAACACCCCCAAAGCATGTTTCCACCTCCATGTTTGACGGTCGGGATGGTGTTCTTGGGGTCATAGGCAGCATTCCTCCTCCTCCAAACACGGCGAGTTGAGTTGATGCCAAAGAGCTCCATTTTGGTCTCATCTGACCACAACACTTTCACCCAGTTGTCCTCTGAATCATTCAGATGTTCATTGGCAAACTTCAGACGGGCATGTATATGTGCTTTCTTGAGCAGGGGGACCTTGCAGGCGCTGCAGGATTTCAGTCCTTCACGGCGTAGTGTGTTACCAATTGTTTTATTGGTGACTATGGTCCTAGCTGCCTTGAGATCATTTACAAGTTCCTCTCGTGTAGTTCTGGGCTGATTCCTCACCGTTCTCATGATCATTGCAACTCCACGAGGTGAGATCTTGCATGGAGCCCCAGGCCGAGGGAGATTGACAGTTCTTTTGTGTTTGTTCCATTTGTGAATAATCGCACCAACTGTTACCTTCTCACCAAGCTGCTTGCTGATGGTCTTGTAGCCCATTCCAGCCTTGTGTAGGTCTACAATCTTGTCCCTGACATCCTTGGAGAGCTCTTTTGTCTTGGCCATGGTGGAGAATTTGGAATCTGATTGATTGATTGCTTCTGTGGACAGGTGTCTTTTATACAGGTAACAAACTGAGATTGGAGCACTCCCTTTAAGAGTGTGCTCCTAATCTCAGCTCGTTACCTGTATAAAAGACACCTGGGAGCCAGAAATCTTTCTGATTGAGAGGGGGTCAAATACTTATTTCCCTCATTAAAATGCAAATCAATTTATAACATTTTTGATATGTGTTTTTCTGGATTTCTTTGTTGTTATTCTGTCTCTCACTGGTCAAATAAACCTACCATTAAAATTATAGACTGATCATTTCTTTGTCAGTGGGCAAACGTACAAAATCAGCAGGGGATCAAATACTTTTTTCCCCTCACTGTATGTAGTGTTGTGTTGTCTCTCTTGTCGTGATGTGTGTTTTGTCCTATATCTTTATTTAATTTATTTTTAATCCCAGCAGGAGGCCTTTTGCCTTTTAGTATGCCATCATTGTGAACAAGACTTTGTTCTTAACTGACTTGCCTAGTTAAATAAAGGTAAAAAAATAAATCAAAATAAGACATACATTTGGCAGGAGGTTAGAAAGTGCATCTCAATTTCCACCTCATTTTGTGGAAACTGAATATTCCTTCGTTTTGAATCAGTCACAGTGATCAGGTATTCTGCCACTGTGTACTACTCTCTGTTTAGGGCCAAACAGCATTCCAGTTAGCTGTTTTTTTGGTTAGTGCTTTCCAATGTGTCAAGTAATTATATTTTTGTTTTCTAAAGATCTCTCTCTCACACACACACAAACACACACTTTTGTATGAATATGCACGTGTGAAGAGTAGAAGACAACATTTAGTTTGGCTCTAGACCTCACCTGTTGTTGATGTGTCATATGGTGTAGGGACTCCATAGCAGGACTACTGGGCCATCTAGTGGTACAAAATTAGAATAAATTGTGAAATGATACAGGAGAAAAAATATGCAGATAATTTGATAGGCGACATACAGATAATTGTCAAAATAATGGAAACACTTGAATAAATGAGGGATAGAAATTATATTGAATGCAGGTGCTTCCGCACAGGTGTGGTTCCTGAGTGAATTAAGCAATTAACATCCCATCATGCTTACTGCCCTGCAACACTACAGACATCGGACGTCCAGCATTGCCATCAGCCACCCCTCCACCCCGGAGGAGCTGCAGCACACCTGATAAATTGAAATGAATGTGCCAAAGTTATAGAGTTACTGCTGTCTGTTCAGAAATAAATGAAATAATTCAGAATAGCCTAGTACACCACGAGAAATTTAGCCACAGACAAATAGCTTATTTTAAAAATAGCCTAACTGCGGAGTGCAGCCCAATAACAAGGCATAACCTATAGCCGGGAACACGCAGCAAATCTGTCAGTGAACAAAGAACATGCAGACAAAACTGGCCTTTCGCAATATTTCAAATAGTCTACAATTGCAGGAAAGCACAGGTTGGAAAGCTGTAGGGTACCAAATATTTGCTGAACTTCCAAATATTGTTTTACAAGGTAAAGCGAGAGAGAGAAAGGCTTTTGCCATGAGCTCATATGCCATCACCAGCACGCGAGCTGTGCATCATTGGGTGAGTCAGTGAAACTGGAATGCATTTTTAGGACTAATTTTTTCCTCATAATGTAGCGAGTTGGATGACCGTTCAAAACGAATTTTCCCAGTAGGAAATTGTTTTCCCCTGCTTTCCCGGTTGTCTTGAACAAACTGAAGTCGGAGATTTCCCAACTCCTAATTCCCATTTTTTTTAAACGCGGCATTAAAAACGATTATGCCAAAGTCTCCAGTCATGTAAAATGACGTGGAATTGCATTAAATGCGTTAATAAAAGGCCCAACATTTCCCGGACACTAGGCCACAACATTTCTTTTCCCATGTGTGTAACTTCGGTAAGTTCCTCTACTCTACTGCTCTATGCCACTACGCAAATGTGATGACATGCATGCAATGCTTTATTATAAAGGTGATTTTGTTCTAATGCATTCCGGTACCTCAGATCTCCAAGTAAAAGAAAATGATTGACGAGAAAAATACAGTCCAACCCATTGGGTATCTCACCGCACCCTCATATGCCATGTCTTGAAATAGGCATATAGACGGACTAAAAGTACATTTATATTGTAAAACTTTGACAGCTAACTTTCTTTTGGACATTATAGCACTGTAGAAGGCAGGAATCATTGAGCCACTGAAGACATGACTCTGCTTTTATGCTGTAGAATGTGTACATTTTGTCTCTTGTGTATTCAATTCTGTACATTAGTTTAGTTACAGGCCGGCTCCAGGCATAAGCGATATTAACGGTCGCTTAGGGTCCCTGGCCGCTTCAACCGACCCCAAAAACATATTGTTTTGGAACTCAGTCGAGAATAGTAGAATACACAAGGTGCAAGTTCTAAATGTTGTGTATCAGCAGTTTCTTGTTTTGTCAGTCACTGACAATTAGCCATGTCAGCTAACAAGTTTTTAGTCATGGCCGAATACGGGGGCCCCCATTGATTTTGTTATTCACTGTCACGATGTATAACTGATTGGAGACAGGCGCAGGAATACGTAATGGGGGGTTTTAATACTCCACCCAAAAATACAACATGCCATGAAAGGCATAGGGAAGAAGCCCAAAACAAACACGTATACAAAAACACAGGGATGTAACCCAAACAAAAGAGCCAGGTAAAACCTCCAATAAATCCACAGGACTAGACCCGTAATAACAAGTGTACAACAACACACGGGACAAGACCCGTAATAACAAGTGCAAAATGTGTAGAATTGCATGAAATAATATAATATAATTGTTAAATTTGCTCTCCGCCCTATGGCAAAAATGTGTAGAACTGCAGAAAACTTGCTTTAAAACTGCAAAAAAATCTCTGCACCATGGCAAAATAGGTAGAATTGCATGAAATTTGTTATAGAACTGTAACATTTTCTCTACGCCCCATTGCAAAATGTGTAGAATTGCAGGGGAAAAAATGAAAAAAACGTACATATTTCTCTCCTCCGTCAAGACCGGGTCACACATTTTGTTTGCCCACTTGGTGAAAATGCCCCTCAACCAAATCTCGCTTAGGGCCCACAAAAGGCTACCGCTGTACCTAGTTAGTTATGTTCCAACACTCTCTTCATCTGTGCCAATATCAGTTATTTTTAAGTCTTGGTTCCAATAGTTTATATTTTTTTCTAAGAGATAGGCTTTCTGCAGGGTTTTGTATATCTTACCTATCATATGAGTATCATTTTCTGACTTAAATAGAAGTCCCTCATGTTGTTATGGTGTTCTTAACTGTGAAGTTGTTCATGTTCTCAGCTCCATCCTTTGAAAACAGACACGTAAAACCATTCTGGGGATGAACATGCGCATCTTCATCAGACCAGAGAATCTTGTTTCTTATGGTCTCAGGGTCTTTAGGTGCCTTTTGACAAACTCCAAGTTGGCTATCATGTGCCTTTTACTGAGGACTGGCTTCCGTCTGGCGACTTTTCCATAAAGGCCTGATTGGTGGAGTGCTGCAGAGATGATTGTCCTTCTGGAAGGTTCTCCCATCTCCACAGAGGAATTCTGAAGCTCTGTCAGAGTGACCATAGGGTTCTTGGTCACCTCCCTGACCAAGGCCCTTCTCCCCCGATTGCTCAGTTTGGCTGGACGGCCAGCTCTAGGAAGAGTCTTGGTGGTTCCAAACTTCTTTCATTTAAGAATGATGGAGGCCACTGTGTTCTTGGGGACCTTCAATGCTGCAGAATTTTTGTTGGTACCCTTCCGCAGATCTGTGCCTCAACACAATCCTGTCTCAGAGCTCTGCGGACAATTTCTTCGATCTCATGGCTTGGTTTTTGCTCTGATATGCACTGTCAACTGTGGGACCTTATATTGACAGGTGTGTGCCTTTCCAAATCATGGCCAATCAATTGAATTTACCACAGGCGGACTCCAATCATGTTGTAAAAACATCTCAAGGATGTTCAATGGAAACAGGATGCACCTGAGCTCAATTTCGAGTCTCATAGCAAAGGGTCTGAATACTTATGTAAGTAAGGTTTTTCAGTTTTTTATTTTTAATACATTTGCTAAAATTCTTAAAACCTGTTTTCGCTTTGTCATTATAGGGGTATTGTGTGTATTTATTTAATACATTTTAGAATAAAGCTGCAATGTTACAAAATGTTGAAAATACTTTTGCCATTCTGTTATGAGTTTTGTTATTATTTTATTTTTGGAATTTATTACATTTATGGATCTGCAGGGGACTTTTCAGATTTTCCTCGTTTTAATATAATTGAAATAACTGTTTGATCCATGGAACTTGGAAGCACTGAATTGAATGATGTGTTACTTTCTCCCAGAATGTCAAATAAAATGATATCTTCTCCACACAAATGTTTTAAAAGTGTCTAATATTTATGTTCGGGTGATTTCTATGTTGCATCCTAAGATGCTGGATTCTTCTGATGAAGACTCCGAAGTGTACTTATAATAAATGGAACAGATTTATTTAATGTTCACCATAACACATTCCAGTCGACCACTCTCTACAGTGTCTTCAGCCCAACTCACCAATACATAATTGAACTTTACCCGCCCTTGCATCGCGTAATCCAATCACTTCAATGCCAGAACGGAAACCCCATTGTCATTTGTTAATTCAAATAACTGAACCCCTGCATGCAAATCCCATTGGCTATTTGCAACCATTTTAAATCTAAACTCATTAACACATAATAGATTTCTCAATACCCCACATTCTATTTTTAGTGATAATTCTTTTGTTTGCTGATAGTTACTTTTTGAAGGGATTTGTTTGACAAAAAGATGAAAACATCATGATTGGTTGTGTTCATGCCAAATGAAAAGGTAATATAAAACAATATACAGTTAAATAACACGTCTTTACTATTAGGCCCCGAAACTCACGGTATGTCAGCACTATGTTCACCACCATCAACAAAACACCAAATGGAATTCGTGGAAGAATGGTGTTGCATCCATAGCAATTAGAACACTCGGGATCTCTATGGTTGCATCCTTCCAATAGAGTTGCAGACACTTGTAGGCATTGTCTGATGTTTGATGGCGTCACTTCTACGAAACACAATGATGCCAACCAAGGTACATCGAAGCTGTTCTGGCTCTTGGTGGCCCAGCGTCCTATTAAGCTGCTTTATGTTGATGTTTCCTTTATTTTGGCAGTTAGGCTACCTGTAAGTTCCCAATTAGTTTTAAATTATCATTAAAACGTCACATTGCGTGGAACATTTTCGCTTTCATTTTGTCACAAAAAAAGAAGGATGGGAAGCAATAAATTCCGGGATTGGAATTGCTAGAGTTTGAAAAACGTACAGTATGTTGGTGAAGGTATTCTTTCGGGCTAGGCTATTGGTCATCAAAGAACAAGTAGGACCACTCTTCTTGCTATTAAAATGCCTTTATTGAGGTGCCATGTGCCATGTTAGCATTAAAAAAGTACATTGGCCGTCCTTGATCTTTGATGTGGCTGTCAAAATGTATAAAATACACACATCGACTTGTGAGTCAAGACAATACAGCCACGTCTCAATGGTGCCAGTCAGCTAGACTTCTAAACAGAAGGGTTATCCTTGAAACTTCATCCTCAGCCAATGAAAGACGAAGAGCGCATAGACTATACAGTAGCGTCGTGCAGCTGCAGGAGAGTTATCACTCTCCTAGTTAAATATCGAAGACACTGGGCACCTGTCTCCACTCCATCAAGCGCGTGCAAACGATATGCTACTAATCAGTAAAGTCCACTACAAGAGCGGAAACATTGATTATATTTTGATGGATCTCACAAATAAAATGGAGTGGCATTATTGAAGGTATTTAATACTACTAGAATACTACTAGCATTTGTATGTGCAAGATGGAAATGTAAATATGATTTGTTTTATCAGTGAGTTCTAGCCACTACAATATTATTTAAAAACAGCAAGACAGTTGCATTATTAACTGCTTGAGAATTCTCCCTGAGCATAAACACTTGTTGATCTTTTTTTTTCTTTACCCAGATTTTATTAAGATTACATCGGAAGTTATCAATGGATTTCTATAATGTGTCGGTTTTGCATGGTGACACCTCAGCGGTTGAAGTGAACACATCTGAAGCTTCGACAGGTAAGCATTTATCATGATTGAAAATGTTTGTACATTAGGCTGGCTATTCAGTATAGCAATTAAACAACCAGATTGTAGAAACGTGTAATGGTCACTGCACTGGAGGAAATCTTTGCACGTTTAAAAAATAATTCATAGCCTACAATGATTTCACATGATCTTATTGTGGCAATGATTTCACATGATCTTATTATGGCACACATAATGTAGGCTATAATGAAAGCTACAGTCATCCTCTTTTTATTTTCATTCGTTTTTCCTTGAAGACGTTAAATGGTTGGTTTCCTTCACTGCTCTGTCTAACACTTGTTATTCAGAGGGAAATGGAAATCTGTCTAGTAGCTTCCTGAAGGCACAGCTAGTGCCAACCTTTTCCTTTTTGAGTGACTTGTTTTTCGTCAGAATGGCGCATACTCTACCTTAATCTCAAAAGAGCCATGAAAATTCCTGTGAACTTTTAGTCACCACACACATACAGTAGCAGCTATGTTATTGAGTTTTTTTGTCAAAGATACAGTATATAGCACATACCAAGGGCACTAAAATACATATTACTGGGAACGGAAAGATCTTCACGGGTTTGGTTTGTGGATAGCCTATACTGTATACTATATATCATGCTTTATTACAATGTTCCTCTCCTGGCTGTAAATTCTGGCTGATACCAAAGTCCTGACTTCAGTGTCTGGAAAGTCTGTTTTGATGTTGTCGGCACAATGCGATGATAATGAGGGGGGCTGTTTTTAAATCCAAACAGTGAGAGATCTCAACAAGCCGCCTGATCCCGCGAGTTGACATGAATGTGGTATAGCAACCCAGTGCCTTCAGAAAGTATACAAACCACTTGACTTTTCCACATTTTGTTGTGTTACAAAGTGGGATTAACCTGGATTTAATTGTCGTTTTTTGTAAACAATCTACACAAAACACTCTGTAATGTCAAAGTGGAAGAAAAACACAGCTATTCAACTCCTTGAGTCAATACATGTTAGAATCACCGTTGGCAGCAATTACAGCTGTGAGTCTTTTTGGGTAAGTCTCTAAGAGCTTTCCACACCTGGATTGTGCAAGATTTGCTCATTATTCTTTTCAAAATTCTTCAAGCTCTGTCTGGTTGTTGATCATTGCTAGACAACCATTTTTAGGTCTTGCCATATTTTCAAGCGGATTTAAGTCAAAACTGTAACTCGGCCCTTCATGAACATTCACGGTGTTCTTGATAAGCAACTCCAGTGTAGACTTTTTGTTTTAGGTTATTGTCCTGCTGAAAGGTGAGTTCATCTCCCAGTATCTGATGGAAAGCAGACTGAACCAGGTTTACCTCTAGGATTTTTCCTGTTCTTAGCTCCATTCCCTTTATTTTTATCTTGAAAAACTCCCCAGTCCTTAACGATTACAAGCATACCCATAACATGATGCAGCCACCACTATGCTTGAAAATATGGAAAGCGGTACTCAGTAATGTGTTGTATTGGTTTTGCCCCAAACATAACACTTTGTATTCAAGACAAGCTTCATTTTTTGCAGTATTGCTTTAGTGCCTTGTTGCAAACAGGATGCATGTTTTGGAATATTTTTTTATTTTGTACAGGCTTCTTTCTTTTCAGTCTGTCAGTTAGGTTATTATTGTGGAGTAACTACAATGTTGATCCATCCTCAGTTATCTCCTATCACAGTCAATAAACTCTGTAACTGTTTTAAAGTCACCATTGGCCTCATGGTGAAATCCCTGAGCGGTTTCCTTCCTCTCTGGCAATTGAGTTAGGAAGGACACCTGTATCTTTGTAGTGACTGGGTGTATTGATGCACCATCCAAAGTGTAATTAATAACTTCACCATGCTCAAAGGGATATCCAATAGGTGCTCTTCTTTGTGAGGCATTGGAAAACCTCCCCGATCTTTGTGATTGAATCTGTGTTTGAAATTCACTGCTCGACTGATGGACCTTACAGATAATTGTATGTCTGGTATATGGAGATGAGATAGTCATTCAAAAATCATGTTGAACACAATTATTGCACACAGAGTGAGTCCAACTTATTATCTGACTTGTTGAGCACATTTTTATTCCTGCACTTATTTAGGCTTGCCATTAAAAAGGGGTTGAATACTTATTGACTCAAGACATTTCAGCTTTTCATTATTAATGAATTAGTGAACATTTCTAAAAACAAAATTCCACTTTGACATCATGGGCTATTGCGTGTAGGCCAGTGACAACACATCTCAATTGAATCCATTTTAAATTGCGGCTATAACACAACAAAATGTGGAAAAAGTCAAGGGGTGTGAATAGGGCTGTTGCGGTGACCGTATTACCGCCACACTGGCGATCACAATTCATGAAGGCAGTCAAATTCCATGTGACCGTATAGTCACGTAATTAGGCTTCTCCAAGCTCTGATACTGCTGATGGTTATTAGTAGCCTACCACACTTACTAACTGGTATTCAGCACTCCATTGTCCCTCTAATCACTCTGACTTAAATGCAAATGTAATCGAAAATCTAATCAAACACTTTATGAGATCGTGTTGCGCAACATTTCTATAGGCTATGCAATTGGGGGAGAAAACAAAGTGATGGCCTCTATTGAAAAGAGGAGGATCCCATCAGCTTTCTATAGGCTAGGCCTACTATATTTTTTTCTCAACTTTCTTAATAGGAGTATAGCCTTCCTGGCTGGAATGAATATGAACCACAGAAAAAGCATCCTCCATTCACTATTTAAGTGCACAGAGGGGATGCCGCTGGGAAATTTGAGGCATTATCAAGTGCTTGTCAAATTGTGAATGAGAGACTGATGAAGTGTGTACAGCCTGCGCAAAAAACAGAGTAGAGCGCAAGCCTTTCAAGCAACTTTTTTCAAATCATCATTAGTCACCTCATGCAGCCTTACAATGTATAAAAACTCTGAACATGTAGCCCAATGTTTGTAGAACAACTAAAGTTACATGAATAACTCTAAATGAAGCATATAAGAGTACCTATTTCTTTGTTAACTGCACAGCACAGAATAGCCGCATGTGCGCACTCCCTCAAATCGTTTGAAGAAAATATCCTTTCTATTTTATTCAGCTTTGTTCAGTTGTATTCTTCATACTACAAAATAATATAAAATAATGGCACGGAATTCTAAGCAAATCTTGTCTGCTAAATGAACTAGTGTAGCCTACGGCCATTTGGCATAGCCAGATCAGGACCTAACATAAGGACAACTCAGAGTATGCTATTCTGTTCTTCTGAAATAGACTTTTTGTGCATATGGAAACCTTTATTTCAGCTCATGAAACATGGGACCATCACTTTACATGTTGCGTTTATATTTTTTGTCCATTATTGTCACGGGCTGGCTCGAGGAACAACAGGAGAGGTAGAGTCAGGCGCAGGAGACAGAGAGAGTTCGTGACCACCCTTCTTTATTTGAAGCACTGTACGTGGTCGACAAGGTATAGGGGCGCAGCCCTGAACGATTCTGCGGTGGTGTACACAAAATAAAAGAAACCACTGGCAGAAGGAAAAACTAAATACACGTTCTTACGAACACACAAAACCCGGACAAGCAACACAATCACGTACAACCACATACATCCTACGCTAACCTAAATAACCCCCCCTTACTAATGACTAACCCAAAACAGGTGTGTGCCTACCTAGACCTAACCAAACGAAAGTGAAACAAAAAGGGATCGATGGTAGCTAGTAGGCCGGCGACGACGACCGCCGAGCTCCGCCCGGCCGAGGAGGGGCGCCACCATCCGTCACTGTCGTGACAGTACTCCCCCCCTGACGCGCGGCTCCCGCAGCGCGCCGACGCCGGCCTCGAGGACGCCCCGGAGGGCGAGGCGCAGGGCGATCCGGATGGAGGCTGTGGAACTCCCGGATGAGCGCTGGGTCCAGTATGTCCTCCACCGGTACCCAGCACCTCTCCTCCGGGCCGTACCCCTCCCAGTCCACGAGGTACTGCAGGCCCCTCGCCCGGCGTCTGGAGTCCAAGATGGACCGGACTGTGTACGCCGGGGGCCCCCCGATGTCCAGGGGGGGTGGAGGGACCTCCCGTACCTCATTTTCCTGCAGCGGACCAGCTACCACCGGCCTGAGGAGAGACACATGAAACGAGGGGTTAATGCGATAATAAGAAGGAAGTTGTAATCTGTAACACACCTCGTTTATTCTCCTCAGGACTTTAAATGGCCCCACAAACCGCGGACCCAGCTTCCGGCAGGGCAGGCGGAGGGGCAGGTTCCGGGTCGAGAGCCAGACTCTCTCCCCTGGGGTGAACACCGGGGCCTCGCTGCGGTGCCGGTCAGCGCTCGCTTTTTGTCGTACCCTGGTTCGTTCCAGGGATTCCTGCACAGCGTTCCAGGTCTCCCTTGAGCGCTGAACCCATTCCTCCACCGCAGGGGCCTCCGTCTGGCTCTGATGCCATGGCCCCAGGACCGGCTGATAACCCAACACACATTGGAATGGTGATATGTTGGTGGAGGAGTGGCGCAAAGAGTTCTGAGCCATTTCGGCCCATGGCACGAACCTTGCCCACTCCCCTGGCCGGTCCTGGCAGTAGGACCGCAGGAACCTGCCCACCTCCTGGTTTACCCTTTCCACCTGCCCATTACTTTCGGGGTGAAACCCCGAGGTCAGACTGACCGAAACCCCCAGTCGCTCCATAAACGCCCGCCACACTCTGGACGTGAACTGGGGGCCTCGATCTGAGACGATATCCTCGGGCACCCCGTAGTGCCGGAAGACGTGGGTGAATAAGGCTTCTGCGGTCTGCAGGGCCGTAGGAAGACCGGGTAACGGAAGCAGACGGCAGGACTTAGAAAACCGGTCCACAACGACCAGGATCGTAGTGTTGCCCTGAGACGGCGGGAGATCGGTCAAGAAATCCACCGCCAGGTGGGACCATGGTCGTTGTGGAACCGGGAGGGGTTGTAATTTCCCTCTAGGCAGGTGCCTGGGAGCCTTACTCTGAGCGCACACCGAACAGGAGGAGACATAGTGCCTCACGTCCCTCACCAAGGTGGGCCACCAGTATCTCCCACTAAGACCACGCACTGTCCGCTCAACCCCTGGGTGACCCGAGGAGGGAAGCGTGTGAGCCCACCGAATCAGCCGATCGCGAACATCGAGCGGAACGTACTTACGACCCACTGGACACTGCGGAGGAGTAGGCTCCGTCCGTAACGCCCGCTCGATGTCCGCGTCCACCTCCCAGACCACCGGTGCCACCAGGCAGGAGGCTGGAAGTATGGTAGTGGGATCGGTGGACCGTTCCTCGGCGTCATGGAGACGAGACAGTGCGTCGGCCTTAGTGTTCCGGGAACCTGGGATATACGAGATGTTAAACCGAAATCTCGTAAAGAACATCGCCCACCTGGCTTGACGCGGGTTCAGTCTCCTCGCCGCCCGGATGTACTCCAGATTGCGGTGGTCAGTCCAGATGAGAAAAGGGTGACGTGCCCCCTCAAGCCAATGTCTCCACACCTTCAGGGCTCTGACCACAGCCAACAGCTCCCTGTCCCCCACATCATAGTTACGCTCCGCCGGACTCAACTTCCTAGAGAAGAAGGCGCAGGGGCGGAGCTTTGGGGGGGCGCCCGAGCGCTGGGACAGCACGGCTCCTACCCCAGCCTCGGACGCGTCCACCTCCACTATGAAGGGCAAAGAGGGGTCCGGGTGCGCCAGCACCGGAGCGTCGGTGAACAAAACCTTCAGACGACTAAAGGCCCTGTCCGCCTCCGCGGACCACTGCAACCGCACCGGGCCCCCCTTCAACAGTGAGGTAATGGGAGCCGCCACCTGACCAAAGCCCCGGATAAACCTCCGGTAGTAATTGGCAAATCCCAAAAACCGCTGCACCTCCTTCACCGTGGTGGGAGTCGGCCAATTACGCACGGCTGAAACGCGGTCACATTCCATCACTACCCCTGATGAGGAAATGCGATACCCCAAGAAAGAGACGGCTGGTTTGGAAAACTCACATTTCTCAGCCTTGACGTATAGGTCATGCTCCACCAGTCGCCCAAGCACTTTACGCACCAGAGACACATGCTCGGCGCGTGTAGTGGAGTAGACCAGAATGTCATCGATGTACACCACTACACCCTGACCGAGCAGGTCCCGTAGAATCTCATCCACAAAGGATTGAAAGACTGCGGGAGCATTCTTTAACCCATACGGCATGACGAGGTACTCATAATGGCCAGATGTGGTACTAAATGCCGTTTTCCACTCGTCCCCTCCTCGGATACGCACCAGATTATATGCGCTCCTGAGATCCAATTTCGTGAAGAAGCGCGCCCCGTGAAATGACTCCATCGCCGAGGCGATGAGAGGTAGTGGGTAACTGAAACCCACTGTGATGGCATTTAGACCTCTATAGTCAATGCACGGGCGCAGACCTCCCTCCTTCTTCTTCACGAAAAAGAAGCTCGAGGAGACGGGTGAGTGAGATGGCCGAATGTATCCCTGCCTCAAGGACTCAGTGACGTATGTCTCCATAGCCGCTGTTTCCTCCTGAGACAGGGGATAAACGTGACTACGAGGAAGGGCAGCGCCCACCTGGAGGTTTATCGCACAGTCTCCTCGTCGATGAGGTGGTAATTGGGTCGCCTTCGTTTTACTGAAGGCGATAGCCAAATCGGCATACTCTGAGGGAATGTGCACGGTGGATACTTGGTCTGGACTCTCCACCGTAGTCGCACCGATGGAAACTCCTATGCACCTGCCCGAGCACTCATTTGACCACCCCTTAAGAGCCCTCTGTCCCCACGAAATCTTAGGGTTGTGAGTGGCTAGCCAGGGAATCCCTAGAACCACTGGAAATGCTGGGGAATCGATGAGGAAAAGACTAATCCATTCCTCATGACCCCCCCGCATTACCATGACCAGAGGCACAGTGACCTCCCTGACCAGCCCTGACCCTAGTGGTCGACTGTCTAGGGCGTGCACGGGGAAGGGTTGTTAGGGAATCCCTAACTTAGCCGTGACCCCACGGTCCATAAAACTCCCTGCTGCGCCTGAATCGACTAGCGCCTTAAACCGGGAGTGAGGGGAGAAACAAGGAAAGGACACTGACACATACATGTGACGGACAGGGGGCTCTGGGTGAGGCTGGTGCTGACTCACCTGAGGTGTCAAAGGAGCGCTCTGCCTGCCCTCTGGACTCCTAGGGGAGTCTCCCCAGCACCGGTCCACAGTGTGCCCTCTGCGACCACATGAGGTGCAGGAGCGACCTCCCCCTCCAGTCTTCCTGGCTGCTGCCCCCCCTATCTCCATAGGCGTGGGAGCAGGAGGACTGGAGGGTGGAATGAGCAGGGCCCGGGTCGGACGTCCGCGGGCGGCCAGCAGATTGTCCAGTCGGATGGACAGATCCACCAGTTGGTCCAGTGTGTGGGTCGTGTCCCGACAGGCTAATTCCCGGCGGACGTCCTCCCTCAAACTACAACGGTAGTGATCTATAAGGGCCCTCTCATTCCACCCTGCTCCCGCGGCCAGGGTCCGGAACTCGAGAGCGAAGTCCTGCGCGCTCCTCGTCTCCTGCCTCAGGTGAAACAGCCGCTCACCCGCCGCTCTCCCCTCCGGGGGATGATCGAATACTGCCCGAAAGCGGCGGGTGAACTCTGGGTAGTTGTCCCTGGCTGAGTCCGGACTGTCCCACACGGCGTTTGCCCATTCCAGGGCCTTACCCGTGAGGCAGGAGACGAGGACGCTGACGCTCTCCTCCCCCGAGGGAGAGGGACGAACGGTCGCCAGGTATAACTCCAACTGGAGCAAGAAGCCCTTACACCCAGCGGCCGTTCCATCGTACTCCCTGGGGGGAGCGAGTTTCACCCCACTGGTACTGGGTGCTGTGGGTGCTGGTGGGGGCGCAGGCTGTTGGCCTGCCGAGTTCAGGGGGCCGAGAGCGCGTCGGTCCCAGCTCTCCAGGCGCGCCAACACCTGATCCATGGCGTTCCCCAGCCGGTGGAGCAGGGTGGAGTGTTGGTCGACGGTTTCCTCCATGGACATGGCTGGCGCTGAAGCTCCTGCTGACTCCATTTGGTTAGGGTACGTGATTTCTGTCACGGGCTGGCTCGAGGAACAACAGGAGAGGTAGAGTCAGGCGCAGGAGACAGAGAGAGTTCGTGACCACCCTTCTTTATTTGAAGCACTGTACGTGGTCGACAAGGTATAGGGGCGCAGCCCTGAACGATTCTGCGGTGGTGTACACAAAATAAAAGAAACCACTGGCAGAAGGAAAAACTAAATACACGTTCTTACGAACACACAAAACCCGGACAAGCAACACAATCACGTACAACCACATACATCCTACGCTAACCTAAATAACCCCCCCTTACTAATGACTAACCCAAAACAGGTGTGTGCCTACCTAGACCTAACCAAACGAAAGTGAAACAAAAAGGGATCGATGGTAGCTAGTAGGCCGGCGACGACGACCGCCGAGCTCCGCCCGGCCGAGGAGGGGCGCCACCATCCGTCACTGTCGTGACAATTATAGTATAATCTAATCTGTTCAAAACAGTGGCAGGAGGTGCAGCAGTGGTCATTCTATTTTTTACATGGACAAGTAATATTGGTGTATTTATGCATTTGTTCAAATGCACAGATCGCTTTATACACTACATGGCCAAAAGTATGTTGACACCCCTTCAAATTTGTGGATTTGTCTATTTCAGCCACACCCGTTGCTGACAGGTTAATAAAATCGAGCACACAGCCATGCAATCTCCATAGACAAACATTGGCAGTAGAATGGCCCGTACTGAAGAGCTCAGTGACTTTCAACATGGCACCGTCATAGCATGCCACCTTTCCAACAAGTCAGTTCATCAAATTGCTATCCAGCTTGAGCTACCCCGGTCAACTGTAAGAGCTGTTATTGTGAAATGGAAACGTCTAGGAGCAACACCGGCTCAGCCGCAAAGTGGTAGGCCACATAAGCTCACAGAACGGGACCGCTGAGTGCTGAAGCTTGTAGCACATAAAAATCGCCTGTCATTGATTGCAACACTCACTACCGAAGCAACGTCAGCACAATAACTGTTCATCGGGAGCTTCATGAAATGAGTTTCCATGGCCGAGGAGCCTCACCCAAGCCTAAGATCACCATGCACAATGCCAAGCGTCGGCTGGAGTGGTGTAAGGCTTGCTGCCATTGGATTCTGGAGCAGTGGAAATGCTAATTTGTCCTGGGATATAAACATTGAGTTGTTATTTTACCTGAAATGCACAAGGTCCTCTACTCCGACAATTAATCCACATATAAAAGGGGAAAAGTTTGATTTCTAGTAATCTCTCCTCCTTCAGGCTTCTTCTTCTTCGTTGGACTTTATATGGCGGTTGGTAACCAACTTTAATGTGCATTACCACTACCGACTGGACTGGAGTGTGGACCTCAGTTAATCTTTCAGTCACCCACGTGGGTATATGCTCTTAAAAACCAATGAGGAAATGGCACATGGGTATATGCTCCTAAAAACCAATAAGGAGATGGGAAAGGCGTGACTTAAGCGTCACAAATAGAACCAAGTTCTATTTTAGCGCCTGGCCACGCAGATGCTCATTGACGCGCACGAGCAGTGTGGGTGCAATGATTGAATAACATGTACAGTTGAAGTCGGAAGTTTACATACACTTAGGTTGGAGTCATTAAAACTTGTTTTTCAACCACTCCACAAATTTCTTGTTAACCTCTATGGGCTAGGTGGGACGCTAGCGTGCCACCCGTGGTGCACTCCATCAACAGCAGGTGCATTTCAAGAGCGGCAAATTTGAATCCAAATAAATGTCAAAATTCAAATTTTTCAAACATACAACTATTTTACACCCTTTGAAAGATAAACATCTCCTTAATCTAACCACGTTTTACGATTTCAAAAAGGTTTTACATCGAAAGCATAAATTTAGAGTATGTTAGGACAGTACATTTACAAGAGTTGTGTGTAATGTTTTGTCAAGTCAAAGACAGGGTCACCAAAACCATAAAACCAGCTAAAATGATGCACTAACCTTTTACAATCTCCATCAGATGACACTCCTAGGACATTATGTTAGACAATGCATGCATTTTTAGTTCTATCAAGTTCATATTTATATCCAAAAACAGCGTTTTACTATGGCATTGATGTTGAGGAAATCGTTTCCCTCCAATAACCGGCAGTCAAGTCAGCGTCACAAATTAAATAATTAAAATTAGAAAACATTGGTAAAATATTATATTGTCATTTAAAGAATTATAGATTTACATCTCTTGAACGCAATCAACTTGCCAGATTTAAAAATAACCTTACTGGGAAATCACACTTTGCAATAATCTGAGCACTGCGCCCAGAAAAATACGCGTTGCGATACAGACTAGACGTCATGTTGGGGAGATCTAAAATCGAAAATACTATGTAAATAATCCATTACCTTTGATTCTCTTCATCAGATGTCACTTCCAGGTATCACAGGTCCATAACGAATGTAGTTTTGTTCAAAAAAGCTAATCATTTATGTCCAAAAATCTCCGTCTTGTTAGCACATGATCTAAGCCAGCCGGACTTCTCGTCATGAACGAGGGGAAAAAATATATTTACGTTCGTTCAAACATGTCAAACGTTGTATAGCATAAATCATTAGGGCCTTTTTTAACCAGAACATGAATAATATTCAAGGTGGACGAATGCATACTCTTTTATAACGTATTGGAACGAGGGTACCCAACATGAACTCGCGCGCCAGGTGTCTAATGGGACATCATCGTTCCATGGCTCTTGTTCGGTCAGATCTCCCTCCAGAAGACTCAAAACACTTTGTAAAGGCTGGTGACATCTAGTGGAAGCAATAGGAAGTGCCAAAATATTCCTCAGCCCCTGTGTTTTTCAATGGGATAGGTTTAAAGTCAATACAACACATCAGGTATCCACTTCCTGTCAGAAAATGTCTCAGGGTTTTGCCTGCCAAATGAGTTCTGTTATACTCACAGACACCATTCAAACAGTTTTAGAAACTTTAGAGTGTTTTCTATCCATATATAATAAGTATATGCATATTCTAGTTACTGGGTAGGATTAGTAACCAGATTAAATCGGGTACATTTTTTTTATCCAGACGTGCAAATGCTGCCCCCTAGCCCTAACAGGTTAACAAACTATAGTTTTGGCAAGTCGGTTAGGACATCTACTTTGTGGATGACACAAGTAATTTTTCCAACAATTGTTTACAGACAGATTATTTCACTTATAATTCACTGTATCACAATTCCAGTGGGTCAGAAGTTTACATACACTAAGTTGACCGTGCCTTTAGACAGCTTGGAAAATTCCAGAAAATGATGTCATGGCTTTAGAAGCTTCTGATAGGCTAATTGACATCATTTGAGTCAATTGGAGGCGTACCTGTGGATGTATTTGAAGGCCTACCTTCAAACTCAGTGCCTCTTTGCTTGACATCATGGGAAAATCAAAAGAAATCAGCCAAGACCTCAGAAAATAAATTGTAGACCTACACAAGTCTGGTTCATCCTTGGGAGCAATTTCCAAATGCATGAAGGTACCACGTTCATCTGTACAAACAATTGTACGCAAGTATAAACACCATGGGACCACGCAGCCGTCATACCGCTCAGGAGGGTGATGATTTCTGTCTCCTGGAGATGAACGTACTTTGGTGCGAAAAGTGCAAGTCAATCTCAGAACAACAGCAAAGGACCTTGTGAAGATGCTGTAGGAAACAGGTACAAAAGTATCTATATCCACAGTAAAACAAGTCCTATATCGACATAACCTGAAAGGCCGCTCAGCAAATAAGAAGCCACTGCTCCAAAACCGCCATAAAACAGCCAGACTACGGGGACAAAGATCATACTTTTTGGAGAAAAGACCTCTGGTCTGATGAAACAAAAATATGACTGTTTGGTCATAATGACCATCGTTATGTTTGGAGGAAAAAGGGGGAGGCTTGCAAGCCGAAGAACACCATCCCAACCGTTGCTGCAGTAGGGACTGGTGCCCTTCATAAAATAAATGGCATCATGAGGATGGAAAATTATGTGGATATATTGAAGCAACATCTCAAGACATCAGTCAGGAAGTCAAAGCTTGGTTGCAAATGGGTCTTCCAAATGGACAATGACCTCAAGCATACTTCCAAATTTGTGGCAAAATGCCTTAAGGACAACAAAGTTAAGGTATTGGAGTGGCCATCACAAAGCCCTGACCTCAATCCCATAGAACATTTGTGGGTAGAATTGAAAAAGTGTGTGAGCAAGGAGGCCAACAAACCTGACTCAGTTACACCAGCTCTGTCAGAAGGAATGGAACAAAATTCACGCAACTTATTGTGGGAAGCTTGTGGAAGGTTACCCGAAATGTTTGACCCAAATTAAACAATTTAAAGGCAATGCTACCAAATACTAATTGAGTGTATGTAAACCTCTGACCCACTGGGAATGTGATGAAAGAAATAAAAGCTGAAAAAAATAATTCTTTCTACTATTATTCTGACATTTCACATTCTTAAAATAAAGTGGTGATCCTAACTGACCTAAAACGGAATTTTTACTTGGATTAAATGTCAGGAATTGTGAAAAACTGAGTTTAAATATATTTGGCTAAGGTGTATGTAAACTTCTGACTTCAACTGTATATGTAGCAAAAAAGCTGTAAAAAAGCTACAAGATATTTCTTCTCTGAAGAGAGGGGGTGGTGGAGGGGTGTACCACCTGGGTCACGGCAGCCAGGCTATGTAAATTGCTGCTTGACAGGTCTGGTTTATATGATATATCATACCGGTACTTTAATAACATTCTCCTCTGCTGCTCTTGTGTCCCTATAGGTGGGGGTCATGATGCCTACTACAACAACGCCATCTTGCCCACCATATTTGGCATCATCTGTTTCCTGGGCATTATGGGTAACTGCATGGTCATCTACACCATCCTGAAGAAGACCAAGTGCCGCGCCAAGCAGACCGTCCCCGACATCTTCATCTTCAATCTGTCCATCGTCGACCTCCTCTTCCTCGTCGGTATGCCCTTCCTCATCCACCAGTTGATGGGCAACGGCTCATGGTGCTTCGGCGCCACTATGTGCACAGTCATCACCGCGCTAGACTCCAACAGCCAGATCGTGAGCACCTACATCCTCACAGTCATGACTCTGGACCGCTACCTGGCCACTGTTCACCCCATCCGCTTTAACCACGTTCGGACGCCGTGCATGGCAACCGCGGTTATCGTTCTAGTATGGACGCTGTCGTTGCTGACCATCATCCCGGTGTGGATGTACGCGGGCCTCATGCCTCTGCCTGGCGACCTGGTGGGCTGTGCCCTGCTACTTCCCGATCCGTCTACCAACATCTACTGGTTCACACTCTACCAGTTTGTCCTGGCTTTCGCTCTGCCTCTCCTCATCATCTGCGTGGTCTTTTTCAAGATCCTCAAGCACATGGCCACCAGCGTGGCCCCCTTGCCCCCCAGGAGCCTGAGGGTGCGCACCAAGAAAGTAACCCGTACGGCGGTGGCCATCTGCCTGGCTTTCTTCATCTGCTGGGCCCCTTACTACATCCTCCAGCTGGTTCACGTTGGAGTCCAGAACCCCAGCCCAGCCTTCTCCTACGCCTACAACATAGCCATTAGCATGGGCTACATTAACAGCTGCATCAACCCGTTCCTCTACATTGTGTTGAGTGACACCTTCAAGAGGCAGCTCATCGTGGCCATGCGGCCGGTCCACAGGAAGTTCCGGGTCAACCCCACCAGCACAATGGAGGGTAGTGTTAGTCTGAGATTGACCACTGACAGACCCCAGCAGGATCAGAGCTCCAGGGAGCTGCTGCCTGCCAATATGGCCGACCACTGAGGCCTGTTGCATGACAATCTGAGTTTTGTTGAACCTTTATTGAACAAGACCTCTTTACCCAGGGAGACATGGTGTGGCCAGTGGAAGAGGGTATGAGATCAGTGTACAAGAACAGTGTATGGGGACAATCTATGGACCAGTGTATAGGAAGAACTGTGTATGTCATCACTGAATTTGAATAGTGTACAGGCAGGAACAGTGTAGGGTTGCAAACATCCGGTAACTTCCTGTGGTAACTTTCCCCAAATCCCCTGGTTTTCCAGAAATCCGATTGAAAGATTCCCTGAATCAGGAAGTAATAAGCAGGAAATCCAAAATCTTCCAACCAGGATATCTATAAAACCTTGGAATTTTGGGAAAGTTAGCGGATTTTTGCATCCCTAGTTTTCGCAACCCTAGTACAGTCCGAGATATTTTATTGGATCACTGTATGGGATCAATGATGTATGTCTACATGGGAACAGTTAATGGATCGATCAGAATAGAAGAAGAAGAATAGAAGAATAGTATCATTCAATGTGTGTGACATCAGTGAGTAGGATCAGGCTGAGCCTGAGAGGAGATGTCTAACATAGTCAGGATGAGATTATTGAGTACCGGCCAACACATGGTACTCAGTACAGTAAACATAGGTACTGAAAGGATATTTAAAAAATGATTTGCTAATGATATTCAGTGGATAATGTAAAAGTGTGAGAGTCAAGATGATTCATAGCTACATGTACAAATCTATGAATAAATACATACACAGTCATAAATTGCCCGCATGAGTATGACTAGTTTGATATTGTATCAGGCATTGTATTCCAATTCTTCAGGGAAGGCAGGTTTTAGCACAATCCCTTACTGTAGTTTTGGTTTGGCAGTCTAGCTAATGTATGTTAAATTTCATTTCAATGTACAATGTTCACATACCACTTATATTGTACAGTATGTTCAGTACCTAGTACCTACACTGCAATTGCACCATAAATACATGTTTCAGCTTCACTGAATGTTGCGTAGTACTTTTTATCCATACATTTGTACATTGTCTAAGAAGTCATCATGTATGGCCATTCGGTGTGGATGTTTTGTAAATATATATGTTTATATTAATATATATATATACATATATATATATATTAATATAAACATATATATTTACAAAACATCCACACCGAATGGCCATACATGATGACTTCTTAGACAATGTACAAATGTATATATATATATATATATATATATATATATATATATATATATATATATATATACTGTATGTTTTGGTGTAATTGTATTTGTACATACAGAATCAGAGTTTTTTCATTTATTTGTATTTTAATGTGAAGTTAAAATAAATATGGTTCAAACTCACACTTCTCATCACGGTACAGAGACAGGCAATTCCAACTATAATTTGATGCATAACCAGTGCAATCCTCATATTAATCATACATTTGCTTAATTAGTTATGCAACGCCAATGAAATTAGGCATTGCGGATTCTCCCATCTGAATTTCTTTGATAAATTGTTAGTCTTTGTTTAGCTTTGACACTTCAAATCTCACTTTGAATCTTAATCTGATTCCTCACCCTTTTTACAGATTTGTCTTTTTTGAAGCGAAAGTTGGAGATATACACTGAGTATACCAAACATTATGAACACCTTCCTAATATTGAGCCTCAATTCGTCGGGGCATGGACTCTACAAGGTGTTCAAAGCATTCCACAGGGATACTGGCCCATGTTGACTCCAATGCTTCCCTCAGTTGTGTCAAGTTGTCTGGATGTCCTTTGGGTGGTGGACCATTCTTGACACACACGGGAAACTGTTGAACGGGAACAATCCAGCAGCATTGCAGTTCTTGACTCAAACCAGTGCACCCGCCACCTACCACCATACCCCGTTCAAAGGCACTTAAATATTTTGTCTTGCCCATTCACCATCTGAATGGCACACATACACAATCCATGTCTCAATTGCCTCATGGCTTAGAAATCCTTCTTTGACCTGTCTCCTCCCCTTCATCTACACTGATTTAAATGACCTAATTTAACAAGTGACATCAATAAGGGATCATAGCTTTCACCTGGATTCATTTGGTCAGTCTATGTCATGGAAAGAGCAGGTGTCCTTAATGTTTTGTATACTCAGTACTTTAAAAAAAATGCATTTATTAAAGCAGAAAATGGGTGACAAAACAGGCAGTCCATGGTATTGTATTGGAAAAACACGTCACATTGAACTGTAACTTACAGAATATTTTTGAAAGATCATCACTTTAGAGAAGTCTGATGTATAGCCGATTGTGAAAGACTCAGCATCTGTACCGTTCTTGATACAAAACTTGTTTTGTTTAAAATATCAATAGATCTTTTCAAAGTGAGCAATTGCTTTGAGCTCAAAGGTGACATTATTTCATTGTAAATGATTTTCTGCTTCAAGGGTAAAAGTGGGTGTACTGAAAGTGTATTGAATCCACAAGATGTTTGGGTCGGTCTTGGTATGTCAAAGTTAATTAAAGTATGTCAAACTTGATGGTTGTGCTCTGACAAAGGACCTTGCTTCAAAACGTTGCCCTTAAGTAGGCCTAACAATAAATATCATTAAAGGGAATTATTGCTGTTGCCATCCTGAACCTTCTTTTAAGATGTCAGTTAAAGTTAATTGGGTGTTTACTAGTGATGCAACATGGTAAACTTATCATGTTTCAGGTAAGACCCAAATGCAGACTGTGTTGAAGTAACAATGTTTATTACAGCAACAGGGGCAGAGAAACGACAGGTCAAGGCAGGTAGGGGTCGATAATCTTGAGTGGTGGGTCAACAGTACAGGACGGCAGGCAGGCTCAGGGTCAGGCAGAGGTCGGTAATCCAGAGTAGGGGCAAAGGTACAGGACGGCAGGCAGGCTCAGGGTCAGGAGCAGGCAAAGTGGTCAGGGAGGTGGGCTCAGTCAGGACAGGCAAGTGTCAAAACCAGGAGGGTGAGAAAAAGAAAGATTGGGGAAAAGCAGGAGCTGAGACAAAATGCTGGTTGACTTGACAAATAAGACAAACTGGCAACAGACAAACAGAGAACACAGTTATAAGTACCCAGGGGATAATGGGGAAGATGGGCAGCACCTGGAGGGGGGTGGAGACAAGCACAAGGTCAGGTGAAACAGATCAGGGCATGACAAAACTTGAATATGGAAATTCATATCTTGACATATTTTATGTAGACTGGGAACTGTCAGTAGCTAGCTATGGATACTCCTTTCTGAGAACCTTGTATTAGGGTTATTCTTGTCAAGTAATACCTCACCATCCCAACCATCTCTCTCATGGCAACATTCATTTTATCCTGTTAAAACAGAATCAGGCATCGGTCATAGGTCATGGTCCTTTCACTGTCATTGTGCTTTTTTTTTTAAAGATTCCCAGCAGGATGCATTATAAAGATTCCCAGCAGGGTGCATTATAAATATTCCCAGCAGGGTGAATTATAAAGATTCCCAGCAGGGTGCATTATAAAGATTCCCAGCAAGGTGCATTATAAAGATTCCCAGCAGGGTGAATTATAAAGATTCCCAGCAGGGTGAATTATAAAGATTCCCAGCAGGGTGAATTATAAAGATTCCCAGCAGGATGCATTATAAAGATTCCCAGCAGGGTGCATTATAAATATTCCCAGCAGGGTGAATTATAAAGATTCCCAGCAGGGTGCATTATAAAGATTCCCAGCAAGGTGCATTATAAAGATTCCCAGCAGGGTGCATTATAAAGATTCCCAGCAGGGTGCATTATAAAGATTCCCAGCAGGGTGAATTATAAAGATTCCCAGCAGGGTGCCTCAGATGCAGCATGCAACAGATGAATGGGATCTACACTGAGTATATTTTTACTTTTTCCCTCACTCAACTTTTTTCATTCAACTTTTTCACCCCGGAGGTTTTATCTGGACATGGTTCGTCAGGACTTCAAACAGCCGAAGCTAAGTAACATTAACATGATGCCTTCTAATTGCAGTCGTTGTACTTATAATATACAGGAGAACGATCGCCTTACGGCAAGGATAGCTGTGCTGCAAGCCCAGCTTCAGACGCGATCGTTAGGCAAGGGTAATTTCAGTGTAGGAAAGGATGAAACAGCGTCTGTGCCACCAGTAAGTACAGATAGTAACGTTAGTATAAACCCCCTCGCACGGTCCCCGCAGCCGGACATCTTTCTCATGGCTTCTGGAGGGAAACGCTGTAGGAATGCTCAACCGGTGTCGCTTATTCAGCCGACAGAAACTTTCAACCGGTTCTCCCCATTAAGCGAGTCGGAGTCGGAGGCCGAGACTTCTCTGGTCTCTACTCCTCCCGTTGTGGGGTCTGAGACGCCGACGGCTCCCACCATTAGCTCTGACAAATTGAAAACCCTAGTCATTGGCGACTCCATTACCCGCAGTATTAGACTTAAAACTAATCATCCAGCGATCATACACTGTTTACCAGGGGGCAGGGCTACCGACGTTAAGGCTAATCTAAAGACGGTGCTGGCTAAAGCTAAAACTGGCGAGTGTAGAGAGTATAGAGATATTGTTATCCACGTCGGCACCAACGATGTTAGGATGAAACAGTCAGAGGTCACCAAGCGCAACATAGCTTCAGCGTGTAAATCAGCTAGAAAGATGTGTCGGCATCGATTAATTGTCTCTGGCCCCCTCCCAGTTAGGGGGAGTGATGAGCTCTACAGCAGAGTCTCACAACTCAATCGCTGGTTGAAAACTGTTTTCTGCCCCTCCCAAAAGATAGAATTTGTAGATAATTGGCCCTCTTTCTGGGACTCACCCACAAACAGGACCAAGCCTGGCCTGTTGAGGAGTGACGGACTCCATCCTAGCTGGAGGGGTGCTCTCATCTTATCTACGAACATAGACAGGGCTCTAACTCCTCTAGCTCCACAATGAAATAGGGTGCAGGCCAGGCAGCAGGCTGTTAGCCAGCCTGCCAGCTTAGTGGAGTCTGCCACTAGCACAGTCAGCGTAGTCAGCTCAGCTTTCCCCATTGAGACCGTGTCTGTGCCTCGATCTAGGTTGGGCAAAATTAAAAATGGCGGTGTTCGCTTTAGCAATCTCACTAGTATAAAGACCTCCTCCATTCCTGCCATTATTGAAAGAGATTGTGATACCTCACATCTCAAAATTGGGTTACTTAATGTTAGATCCCTCACTTCCAAGGCAGTTATAGTCAATGAACTAATCACTGATAATAATCTTGATGTGATTGGCCTAACTGAAACATGGCTTAAGCCTGATGAATTTACTGTGTTAAATGAGGCCTCACCCCCAGGTTACATTAGTGACCATACCCCCCGTGCATCCGGCAAAGGCGGAGGTGTTGCTAACATTTACGATAGCAAATTTCAATTTACAAAAAAAAAACAACAATGACGTTTTCGTCTTTTGAGCTTCTAGTCATGAAATCTATGCAGCCTACTCACTCACTTTTTATAGCTACTGTTTATAGGCCTCCTGGGCCATATGCAGTGTTCCTCACTGAGTTCCCTGAATTCCTATCGGATCTTGTAGTCATAGCAGATAATATTCTAATTTTTGGTGACTTTAACATTCACATGGAAAAGTCCACAGACCCACTCCAAAAGGCTTTCGGAGCCATCATCGACTCAGTGGGTTTTGTCCAACATGTCTCTGGACCTACTCACTGCCACAGTCATACTCTGGACCTAGTTTTGTCCCATGGAATAAATGTTGTGGATCTAAATGTTTTTCCTCAAAATCCTGGACTATCGGACCACCATTTTATTACGTTTGCAATTGCAACAAATAATCTGCTCAGACCCCAACCAAGGAGCATTAAAAGTCGTGCTATAAATTCTCAGACAACCCAAAGATTCCTTGATGCCCTTCCAGACTGCCTCTGCCTACCCAAGGACGTCAGAGGACAAAAATCAGTTAACCACCTAACCGAGGAACTCAATTTAACCTTGCGCAATACCCTAGATGCAGTTGCACCCCTAAAAACTAAAAACATCTGTCATAAGAAACTAGCTCCCTGGTATACAGAAAATACACGAGCTCTGAAGCAAGCTTCCAGAAAATTGGAACGGAAATGGCGCCACACCAAACTGGAAGTCTTCCGACTAGCTTGGAAAGACAGTACCGTGCAGTATCGAAGAGCCCTTACTGCTGCTCGATCATCCTATTTTTCCAACTTAATTGAGGAAAATAAGAACAATCCGAAATTTCTTTTTGATACTGTCGCAAAGCTAACTAAAAAGCAGCCTTCGCAAATGGAGGATGGCTTTCACTTCAGCAGTAATAAATTTATGAACTTCTTTGAGGAAAAGATCATGATCATTAGAAAGCAAATTACAGACTCCTCTTTAAATCTGGGTATTCCTCCAAAGCTCCATTGTCCTGAGTCTGCACAACTCTGCCAGGACCTAGGATCAAGGGAGATACTAAAGTGTTTTAGTACTATATCTCTTGACGCAATGATGAAAATAATCATGGCCTCCAAACCCTCAAGCTGCATACTGGACCCTATTCCAACTAAACTACTGAAAGAGCTGCTTCCTGTGCTTGGCCCTCCTATGTTGAACATAATAAACGGCTCTCTATCCACCGGATGTGTACCAAGCTCACTAAAAGTGGCAGTAATAAAGCCTCTCTTGAAAAAGCCGAATCTTGATCCAGAAATTATAAAAAACTATCGGCCTATATCGAATCTTCCATTCCTCTCCAAAATTTTAGAAAAAGCTGTTGCACAGCAACTGACTGCCTTCCTGAAGACAAACAATGTATACGAAACGCTTCAGTCTGGTTTTAGACCCCATCATAGCACTGAGACTGCACTTGTGAAGGTGGTAAATGACCTTTTAATGACGTCAGACCGAGGCTCTGCATCTGTCCTCGTGCTCCTAGATCTTAGTGCCGCTTTTGATACCATCGATCACCACATTCTTTTGGAGAGATTGGAAACCCAAATTGGTCTACATGGACAAGTTCTGGCCTGGTTTAGATCTTATCTGTCGGAAAGATATCAGTTTGTCTCTGTGAATGGTTTGTCCTCTGACAAATCAATTGTAAATTTCGGTGTTCCTCAAGGTTCCGTTTTAGGACCACTATTGTTTTCACTATATATTTTACCTCTTGGGGATGTCATTCGAAAACATAATGTTAAATTTCACTGCTATGCGGACGACACACAGCTGTACATTTCAATGAAACATGGTGAAGCCCCAAAATTGCCCTCGCTAGAAGCCTGTGTTTCAGACATAAAGAAGTGGATGGCTGCAAACTTTCTACTTTTAAACTCGGACAAAACAGAGATGCTTGTTCTAGGTCCCAAGAAAAAAAGAGATCTTCTGTTGAATCTGACAATTAATCTGGATGGTTGTACAGTCGTCTCAAATAAAACTGTGAAGGACCTCGGCGTTACTCTGGACCCTGATCTCTCTTTTGAAGAACATATCAAGACTGTTTCAAGGACAGCTTTTTTCCATCTACGTAACATTGCAAAAATCAGAAATTTTCTGTCCAAAAATGACGCAGAAAAATTAATCCATGCTTTTGTTACTTCTAGGCTGGACTACTGCAATGCTCTACTTTCCGGCTACCCGGATAAAGCACTAAATAAACTTCAGTTAGTGCTAAATACGGCTGCTAGAATCCTGACTAGAACCAAAAAATTTGATCATATTACTCCAGTGTTAGCCTCCCTACACTGGCTTCCTGTTAAGGCAAGGGCTGATTTCAAGGTTTTACTGCTAACCTACAAAGCATTACATGGGCTTGCTCCTACCTATCTTTCCGATTTGGTCCTGCCGTACAAACCTACACGTACGCTACGGTCACAAGACGCAGGCCTCCTAATTGTCCCTAGAATTTCTAAGCAAACGGCTGGAGGTAGGGCTTTCTCCTATAGAGCTCCATTTTTATGGAATGGTCTGCCTACCAATGTGAGAGACGCAGACTCAGTCTCAACCTTTAAGTCTTTACTGAAGACTCATCTCTTCAGTAGGTCCTATGATTAAGTATAGTCTGGCCCAGGAGTGTGAAGGTGAACGGAAAGGCTGGAGCAACGAACCGCCCTTGCTGTCTCTGCCTTGCCGGTTCCCCTCTTTCCACTGGGATTCTCTGCCTCTAACCCTTTTACAGAGGCTGAGTCACTGGCCTACTGGTGTTCTTCCATGCCGTCCATGGGAGGGGTGCGTCACTTGAGTGGGTTGAGTCACTGACGTGGTCTTCCTGTCTGGGTTGGTGCCCCCCCTAGCCACCGTGCTTCTTTCACATGCTTTGCTTGCTGTTTGGGGTTTTAGGCTGGGTTTCTGTACAGCACTTTGAGAATATCAGCTGATGTACGAAGGGCTATATAAAAATAAATTTGATTTGATTTTGAATTTGAGTGTACAAAGCATTCAGAACACCTTCCTAATATTGAGTTGTACCCCCCCTTTTCCCTCAGAACACCTTCCTAATATTGAGTTGTACCCCCCCTTTTCCCTCAGAACACCTTCCTAATATTGAGTTGTACCCCCCCCTTTTCCCTCAGAACACCTTCCTGATATTGAGTTGTACCCCCCCTTTTCCCTCAGAACACCTTCCTGATATTGAGTTGTACCCCCCCTTTTCCCTCAGAACACCTTCCTGATATTGAGTTGTACCCCCCCTTTTCCCTCAGAACACCTTCCTGATATTGAGTTGTACCCCCCCCGTTTTCCCTCAGAACACCTTCCTGATATTGAGTTGTACCCCCCCCTTTTCCCTCAGAACACCTTCCTGATATTGAGTTGTACCCCCCCCGTTTTCCCTCAGAACACCTTCCTGATATTGAGTTGTACCCCCCCACGTGGCAGTTCTTGACACACTCAAACCTGGCACCTACAACCACACCCCGTTCAAAGACAATTAAATAATTTGTCTTGCCCATTCACCCTCTGAATGGCACACATACACAATCCATGTCTCAATTGTATCAAGGCTTAAAAAGCATTCATTAACCTATCTCCTCCCCTTCATCTACATTGATTGAAGTGGATTTAACAAGTGACATCAATAAGGGATCATAGCTTTCACCTGGATTCAGCTGGTCCGTCTATGTCATGGGTGCTAGTCAAAAGTAATGCACTATATAGGGATGAAGGTGCCATTTGGGATGCAGCCAGTCTGTGTTCCTCTTCCTTCATTTACCTTCTGCCTTTGTTGCTGGGCAGAAACTCTTCATTACAGCCGTTGTTTTAGTGAGGAGTTTGGAGAGAGGATATGGATAACTATAACTATAGTTCCATGGGCTTTAACAAATGGACTGATCAGCATGCGCACATTGCAGAATATAGTTCTCACAGGCAGGCTGAGTTTGTAATGGACCAATGCTTAACAGGAAGAGAGGGAAGCAGCTGATGATGACTCATCAATAAACACCAGTTACAGTACCTGTGTTGATTGGTTTTAGAGATCCTCATGTTGCGATGTTGTTGATTGTACAGAGCCAAGTAGAGAGAGCCTATAGCAAGTTTTCCCATCTGAAGGCAACTATTAGATGAGGTAAGAGTTGTGTCAAGGCTGTGGCTGTGGACAAGGTATTTAATACAAGAAAAAACACCAGTATAAGCACAATACTATGGTGCTGGAAAAATACCGGTACCACGAAATAAACGGGCATAATAACAAAGCCTTACAATAAAACAAACACGCACACAAACATGGGGGAAACAGAGGGTTAAATAATGAACATGTAATTGGGGAATAGAAACCAGGTGTGTAGAAAACAAAGACAAAACAAATGGAAAAATGAAAAGTGGATCGGCGATGGCTAGAACGCCGGTGACGTCGACCGCCGAACGCCGCCCGAACAAGGAGAGGGACCGACTTCGGTCGGAAGTCGTGACAAGTTGTGTGTGTGTAAGTACGTACCTCTCTTTCATGAGGTGAAAGAGACACATAAGATTCTTAGAACTAATCATGACAAAAACCTTGCCTTGAGGCCAAGTTAATGAAGGCCATTAATAAACCACACAAAGGATGGAGGATGAAAAGGTAGAACGGAAGAAAAGGAACAAAGTAGCAGAGATCTGCAATTACTAAATAATACTACGAATTACTGTATACTTGGCGAAAGTGCTATTGCTTGGAGTTGTGTGCGGGTACAGTCTAAACTGTACATACGGTACACATTTGCATTAAATAAATGCTTTGACATCACAAATATGTATTTTTGAAGGAGTGGGCAGTCCCATTCCTTTTGTATTTGTTTATATTTATTGGATAGGATAAAGACAGAGAAGATAGATGGAAGGAGAGAGTGTGCTGAAATAGCAGTGGGCTACATTCAAACCCATGCTGGCAGCAGTGTGTTCCAGGGGCAGCTTAGACCACCCAAGGCCACTCCAATACCACTTTAACCCAGAAAACTTGAAGGCGACAATGGAAAAAAGGAAAAAGAACAAGATAGACCTCCAAGCGCAGGAGTGTGGATAGCAGGTCGAATATAAAAGGTTTGAGAAGCATTTTGCTTGTGAACTGTTGCCTTGTCCAGCTATTTTCAAACTTCAAGTGCTGTACAGATAATGCAACAATATTATATTGTCTCTATCTATATATTGTTTGGTCATTTTTGGTCCATTATGTCCCATGATAGCCCTGTCCCCTTCATGTCCACATAAAAATACATAATAATAAAAATAATTATTATTATTAGTCACTGCACCTCTTGGAGAAGGTCTCTTATTGGCTGAAGAGGTTTTGGTTGATTTTCATCTCCATCATGAGAGAAATCAATAAAGTGACAAACTGCTTTAGGGTAACGGACAATTGCTTTGCTACGATGTCTAAATGTGCTCCATTGACAGGATATCCGGTCACGTTGCCAGCACTTACATGGATGATAAGTAGCCTTTATAACTTCACACAAAAATGACAATAAAGAACCAAGTCATGCTCCACTAATGTCCTTGGGCTTTCTTAAGTTCTAATGTTGTGTATAGGGACAGAGATACAGTGGATTTAAAAAGTCTACACACCCCTGTTAAAATGGCAGGTTTTTGTGATGTAAAATAATGAGACAAAGATAAATCATGTCAGAACTTTTTCCACCTTTAATGTGACCTATAACGTGAACAATTCAATTGAAAAACAAACTGAAATCTTTGAGGGGGAAAAATAAAAAAACTCACAATAACCTGGTTGCAAAAGTGTGCACACCCTTAATAACCTGTTGGGGCTATTTGCACGGCCGGATAAAAAACGTACCCGATTTCAACTGGTTACTACTCTTGCCCAGAAACGAGAATATGCATATAATTTGTAGATTTGGATAGAAAACACTCTAAAGTTTCTAAAACAGTTTGAATGGTGTCTGTGAGTAGAACAGAACTCATATGGCAGGCCAAAACCTGAGAAGATTCCATACAGGAAGTGCCCTGTCTGACAATTTGTTCTGTGGCATCTCTATCGAAAATACAGCATCTCTGCTGTAACGTGACATTTTCTAAGGCTTCCATTGGCTCTCAGAAGGCGCCAGAAAGTGGAATGACGTCTCTCCAGTCTCTGGGCGAAAAACAGCAGGAGATTTTGTGAGTGGTCAGGCTGAGAATAGTGACACTGGAGATGCGCATTCATGTGAATTCTCCATGTTTTTCTTTCTCTCATTGAATGAATACAACGTCGCCCGGTTGGAATATTATCGCTATTTTACGAGAAAAATCACATAAAAATTGATTTTAAACAGCGTTTGACATGCTTCGAAGTACGGTAATGGAATATTTTGATTTTTTTTGTCACGAAATGCGCTCGCGCGTCACCCTTCGGATACTGACCTGAACGCATGAACAAAACGGAGCTATTTCAATATAACTATGGATTATTTGGAACCAAAACAACATTTGTTGTTGAAGTAGAAGTCCTGGGAGTGCATTCTGACGAAGAACAGCAAAGGTAATCCAAATTTTCTTATAGTAAATCTGAGTTTGGTGAGGGCCAAACTTGGTGGGTGTCAAATTAGCTAGCCTGTGATGGCCGGGCTATCTATGCAGAATATTGCAAAATGTGCTTTCGCCGAAAAGCTATTTTAAAATCTGACACCGCGATTGCATAAAGGAGTTCTGTATCTATAATTCTTAAAATAATTGTTATGTATTTTGTGAACGTTAATCGTGAGTAATTAAGTAAATTCACCGGAAGTTTGCGGTGGGTATGCTAGTTCTGAACATCACATGCTAATGTAAAAAGCTGTTTTTTGATATAAATATGAACTTGATTGAACAAAACATGCATGTATTGTATAACATAATGTCCTAGGAGTGTCATCTGATGAAGATCATCAAAGGTTAGTGCTGCATTTAGCTGTGGTTTTGGTTTTTGTGACATATGCTTGCTTTGAAAATGGCTGTGTGATTATTTTTGGCAGGGTACTCTCCTGACATAATCTAATGTTTTGCTTTCGCTGTAAAGCCTTTTTGAAATCGGACAATGTGGTTAGATTAACGAGAGTCTTGTCTTTCAAATGGTGTAAAATAGTCCTATGTTTGAGAACTTTGAATTATGACATTTTGTGGTTTTAAATTTGTCGCTCTGATTTGTCACTGGCTGTTGAATAATGTGGGACGATTTCGTCCCACGTACCCTAGAGAGGTTTTAAACTAATACTTTGTTGAAGCACCTTTTGATTTTATTACAGCACTCAGTCTTTTTGGGTAGGAGTCTATTAGCATGGCACATCTTGATGTGGCAATATTTGCCCACTCTTCTTTGCAAAAGCGCTCCAAATCTGTCAGATTGCGAGGACATCTCCTGTACAAAGCCCTCTTCAGATCACCCCAGAGATGTTCAATTGGATTCAGGTCTGGGCTCTGGCTGGGCCATTCCAAAACGTTAATCTTCTTCTGGTGAAGCCATGCTTTCGTGGATTTGGATGTGTGCTTTGGGTCGTTGTCGTGCTGAAAGGTGAACTTCCTCTTCATCTTCAGCTTTCTAAAGGACGCCTGAAGGTTTTGTGCCAAAATTGCCTGGTATTTGGAACTGTTCATAATTCCCTCCACCCTGACTAAGACCCCGGTTCCAGCTGAAGAAAAACAGCCCCAAAGCATGATGCTGCCACCACCATTTTTCCTTGTGGGTATTGTGTTCTTTGGGTGATGTGCAGTGTTGTTTTTGCGCCAAACATACCTTTTGGAATTATGGCCAAAAAGTTCAACCTTGGTTTCATCAGACCATAACACATTTTCCCACGTGCTTTTGGGGGACTTGATGTTTGTTTTTGCAAACTTCAGCCGGGCTTGGATGTTTTTCATTGTAAGAAAAGGCTTCCGTCTTGCCACCCTACACCATAGCCCATTCATATGAAGAATACGGGAGATTGTTGTCACATGTAGCACACAGCCAGTACTTGCCAGAAATTCCTGCAGTTCCTTTAATGTTGCTGTAGGCCTCTTGGAAGACTCCCTGACCAGTTTTCTTCTCGTCTTTTCATACATTTTGGGGGGACGTCCAGTTCTTGGTAATGTCTCTGTGGTGCCATATTTTCTCCACTTGATGATGACTGTCTTCACTGTGTTCCATGGTATATGTAATGCTTTGGAAATTCTTTTGTACCCTTCTCCTGACTGATATCTTTCAACAATGAGATCCCTCTGATGCTTTGGAAGCTCTCTGCGGACCATGGCTTTTGCTCTGAGATGCAACTAAGAAAATGTCAGGAAAATCCTACTAGAACAGCTGAACTTTATTTGTGATTAATCAGAGTCACTTTAAATGATGGCAGGTGGGTAATGACTTCTATTTAACATGAGTTTGAATGTGATTGGTTAATTCTGAACACAGCCACATCCCCAGTTATGCAACCAGGTTATTGTAAGGTTTTTATTTTTCATTTTTCCCCCTCAAAGATTTCAGTTTGTTTTTCAATTGAATTGTTCACATTATAGGTCACATTAACAGTAGAAAAAGTTCTGACATGATTTATCTTTGTCTCATTCTTTTACATCACAAAAACCTGGCATTTTAAGAGGGGTGTGTAGACTTTTTATATCCACTGTATGTACAATATCGTGACTCCGTGAAAGTGTGAATACTAATGTAATTACTAGGAGTGAATACTTAAAGGAATTCACATGAGATGATTCATTATGCATTTCCCGTGCCCATGGTCAGCAACAGGAGGTAGTTCGGGCACACTTAAACCAATTAACAAGGCTTAATTGAGCTTTCATTAAGTATTCATAAGCACTACATAGATGGATCACCAATTATTTATAAGCAGACACATACTACATTAAAGGAGCTGTAGAAGGTCCTTTTATCTGGCCTTTGCCAAAAGTAGCGTACCCCTTTAAATAGCATAACATTTACTTGAATGAATTATTTCTGAAGCATCTACAATATATAGCCCTTTTGATTGACAAGCAGCTCCATCATAATAGAACACAGACATAAAGCAGGCCTGCTAACTTAACCAGTGTGTTTATAATGGATTTTCAAAAAGCAAGCATCTTGTATTGAGTGTGACTCCTGGAGGTTATCATGCAGTGGTGCATCATGACATCCTGATCCCAGATCAGTCTGTGCTGTCTTGTCAATAGTTGTTAAAGTTGTCAAGACAGTACAAAAAGATCTGGGACCAGGCTAGAGCATCAGTATGGATTAATAGAATGGGGGCCTAGTTTCATGTTGTCTCCACAGAGAGAGCTCACAGTATGGGACCAATGTGTGATCTGATCAACAGATCTTCTCATATAACTGGCAACCCAGGGGAGCATAGCCTATATAGCTAGAGAGAGGTGTGTGTGTGCGTGTGTGTGTATGTGTGTGGGACGGTACATACAGATTGTTGAGTCTCTAGGGGAAAACAAAGACTAAGAAATACATTAATATGATTGAATATGGTTTCTTAATCCATCTTATTCGTTTATGTGCTCACACTGCGTTAGATCTCAAATCTTCTCATTATCAATCATGCACAGTATGTGCCATGTTCAAAGAACATGCATGTTTATTTCTTGAATATGGTATACCCTCTCTAGTTTGAAACTGACATGGATAAAGTGATCTCATTTGAAGTCTTAATTATGCCACGTGTTGTTGTTTTTTAAAGATTGATGTTGTTTTTCTATGCAGATGAAAAAAACATGCAATTATTCCCAAGCATAAAGTTTGTTTCTGGTTATAATTAGGGAGTATATATTCTGGGTTGCATTGACAAATTCTGTGTACTTATGTTTCTAGAGAAAATAAAACAGATGGTAAATTCATACAGGAAATATGTTTATGAATAAATAAAATTGAGTAGGGTCTTCAAAGAATTCATTTCTTAAAAAAATACTCAGAAATCAAACAAAGTTATATTTTACCTTGAGTGGAATGAATTGAAAACGTGCTTGGCATTTGGAGAAAAGAAATTCAAGTGTAGGGTCTCAAAGCCCTCAGGCACTAAAGGAGCCTTCAGAAGCCAACCCAGTGCAGAGTAGACACACTACAGGAGAGAGAGAACACACACGACCTCTCTCTGGAGGGCATCATCTTTTTTGAAGTGTAGATTCTGAGAATGGCAGGTATGGGTGGGAGGTGTGTGTGTGTGTGTGTGTGTGTGTGTGTGTGTGTGTGTGTGTGTGTGTGTGTGTGTGTGTGTGTGTGTGTGTGTGTGTGTGTGTGTGTGTGTGTGTGTGTGTGTGTGTGTGTGTGTGTGTGTGTGTGTGTGTGTGTGTGTGTGTGTGTGATGAGTGTACCTCACAGTCACACAGATCTGAAGTCCTGATTCAGCTGCAACATCAATTGCGGTACTTGACATCTCAGCTTGCCCCAGGAACTATTCAATATTAAATGACTCTGTGTGTGATATGACGATATGCAGAAAATACAATGAATAGAACTGATTCTATTAAGAGCCATAGTTTTAACTTATAGGACCTAACGACGACTGTCAGTATGTGATTTTTATTAAGTTTCCTTTAAATGACGTCATCACCTGATGACTGGAGGCGCTCGCTGAGAGTTGGATTAAAAGAAAAGCTCCATAGACATTAAAGCTCCATAGACATTAAAGCTCTATAGACATTAAAGCTCCATAGACATTAAAGCTCTATAGACATTAAAGCTCCATAGACATTAAAGCTCCATAGACATTAAAGCTCCATAGACATTAAAGCTCCATAGTCATTAAAGCTCCATAGACATTAAAGCTCCATAGACATTAAAGCTCCATAGACATTAAAGCTCTATAGACATTAAAGCTCCATAGACATTAAAGCTCTATAGACATTAAAGCTCCATAGACATTAAAGCTCCATAGACATTAAAGCTCTATAGACATTAAAGCTCCATAGACATTAAAGCTCTATAGACATTAAAGCTCCATAGACATTAAAGCTCTATAGACATTAAAGCTCCATAGACATTAAAGCTCCATAGACATTAAAGCTCCATAGACATTAAAGCTCCATAGTCATTAAAGCTCCATAGTCATTAAAGCTCCATAGTCATTAAAGCTCCATAGTCATTAAAGTTCAATAGTCATTAAAGCTCCATAGTCATTAAAGCTCCATAGTCATTAAAGCTCCATAGTCATTAAATCTCAATAGTCATTAAAGCTCAATAGTCATTAAAGCTCAATAGTCATTTAAGCTCCATAGTCATTAAAGCTCCTGATATCGGAATTTTATATCTTAATGATAATAATCAACAATCCTTGACTAATTCCCAAGGTATGTAAGACAATGGGTTAAATAATTAGGCAAGGACTCAGCTTTCTGCAAAAGGTTCATTCGGCTTTATTCATGAGAACGTTCTGGAGTCCAAATAACAAAACATCATTATATAGTTCCCTCCTTACTTATGCACATGCATTTACACACAAACTGTAGGTGAACTGCATCTCCCCTTTGACTTCCCCCACTGTTTATCACTATCCAGCTCTGCCTGTTCCTTTCCCTCAAGATTAGGAAAACCTTGAAGTTGTTACTCCCTGTACCACATGTCTTCTGCTCTCTTGGGCCCACTAAATACACACACACCTTTCTCTCCCTCTCCAGCCTCTACTAGACTTTCTGGGACTAATCGTTCAGTACATTGATTATTCATTATCCATGCTACATGACTAATAATTCATAATGGTTTATTGATTCATTTACCTTTATTAGATAATTATCTTATCAGCTCCATAGTCATTCAATCTCAATAGTCATTAAAGCTCCATAGTCATTAAAGCTCCATAGTCATTAAAGCTCCATAGTCATTAAAGCTCCATAGTCATTTAAGCTCCATAGTCATTAAAGCTCCATAGTCATTAAAGCTCAATAGTCATTAAAGCTCAATAATCATTATAGCTCAATAGTCATTAAAGCTCAATAGTCATTCAAACTCAATAATCATTATAGCTTAATGGTCATTAAAGCAACATAGTCATTAAAGCTCAATAATCATTAAAGCTCGATAGTCATTAAAGCTCAATAGTCATTAAAGCGCCATAGTCATTAAAGCTCCATAGTCATTAAATCTCAATAGTCATTAAATCTCAATAGTCATTAAAGCTCCGTAGTCACCATAGTCATTAAAGCTCCATAGTCATTAAAGCTCCATAGTCATTAAAGCTCAATAGTCATTCAAACTCAATAATCATTATAGCTTAATGGTCATTAAAGCAACATAGTCATTAAAGCTCAATAATCATTAAAGCTCGATAGTCATTAAAGCTCCATAGTGATTAAAGCTCCATAGTGATTAAAGCTCCATAGTCATTAAAGCTCCATAGTCATTAAAGCTCCATAGTCATTAAATCTCAATAATCATTAAAGCTCGATAGTCATTAAAGCTCCATAGTGATTAAAGCTCCATAGTCATTAAAGCACCAGAGTCATTAAAGCTCCATAGTCATTAAATCTCAATAATCATTAAAGCTCGATAGTCATTAAAGCTCCATAGTGATTAAAGCTCCATAGTGATTAAAGCTCCATAGTCATTAAAGCACCATAGTGATTAAAGCTCCATAGTGATTAAAGCTCCATAGTGATTAAAGCTCCATAGTGATTAAAGCTCCATAGTCATTAAAGCTCCATAGTCATTAAAGCTCCATAGTCACTAAAGCTCCATAGTCATTAAAGCTCCATAGTGATTAAAGCTCCATAGTCATTAAAGCTCCATAGTCATTAAAGCTCCATAGTGATTAAAGCTCCATAGTGATTAAAGCTCCATAGTCATTAAAGCTCCATAGTCATTAAAGCTCCATAGTCATTAAAGCTCCATAGTCATTAAAGCTCCATAGTGGCCTGATTTTCTTTCCACTTTGATGTTTAACTGAGCAAACAAGAGTGGCTATTAAAGGGCATCAGAAGTTATTCTATTATTACATTAACCACCTTCTAGGGACTGAAGTTGAGCCTTCCTCATTTAAAAAAATCAGAAAAGTCACCCAGAACTCAATAACTTTAAGTAAACCCTTAGGATGAGGGTAATATGGAAAGTACTGCACTGCGAGTTAATGGCAAAGTCAACTCAAACAAACCCAATGTCCCAGTGGCCTCATTGGCGAAGCTTAGGATGCTGTTCCTTCTCGTTTCCAAGAACAATGTTCTGTCCGTTTTGTCCATTATCTGTGTTCTGTATAGTGGTCATTATCTCATTTAATCCCATTCATTCTACTGAGTCTGACAGTCCACTCTCCAGACCAGAACGCAGCCATAAATCAAGCCAACATGATCACATACAAGAACACACTGGTTGCATCCCAAATTACAGCCTATTCCCTTTATAGTGCACTACATTTAACCAGAATTACAACCTATTCCCTTTATAGTGCACTACATTTAACCAGGGCCCATGGGGCTCTGGCCAAAAGTAGTGCACTATATAGGGAATAGGATGACATTTGGGACGTTTCCTCACATTGGTCAAAAATCACTGCATGGTGTGTTTTCTTTCAGACGTAGTCATTAAAATTGAATGCATCAGATGTCTCAATGAGACTACAATAGAGAGAGCCTGTTAATTCAAGTCTAAATGGGTGCCATCTGTTGGAATCGAAATGTTGAACATTGAGATATTAAAGACATGATAGATCAGACGCATAGTATATAAAGGAGTGAGATCTGTAGAGAGACAGTGGCTGTGGAATGTGCTGGGTGGACGGGAGGAGATCAAAGGATTGCTATAGGGGAGGCAGATGGACATCTGTGGATTAGATGAAGGAGGGGTTGAGGTCAGGAGGTCAGGTCAGATCCCCTGAAGGGAGTGATAAGGGTTTACTACCCTCTTCCTGTTTAACCATAAGATGTAAGGATTGGAGAGAAGGAGGAGTGTCTTAAGTGGGAGATATATACCTGTGATGGTGAGAAATGTCTGGTAATCTGAATTACAGCTGTAACGACCCTTTGGGAAGAATTAAACTTGGTTAAGCTTCTCTAGTGTCCGTGAGTTATTTACTCTGATAAAAAAGAACCTAACAGTTGGCGTTGTCGGCAGGATTCACCACATTTTGTAGTCAAACCAAAGAGTCCAGATCAGTGGAGCACTGCTGGCAACAAACAAGGTAGGCTAGTTCCTATATCCGACAACAGCCAACAGCTCCCGGTCCCCCACATTATAGTTTCGCTCCGCCGGGCTGAGCTTCTTCGAAAAGAACGCACAGGGGTGGAGTTTAGGTGGTGTACCCGAGCGCTGAGACAGCACGGCTGCTATCCCAGCCTCGGACGCGTCCACCTCTACTATGAACTGTAAGGAGGGATCAGGATGAGCCAACACAGGAGCCGAGGTAAACAGAGCCTTCAGGTGACCAAAAGCCCTGTCCGCCCCAGCTGACCACTGCAGTCGCACTGGTCCCCCCTTCAGCAGTGAGGTAATAGGAGCCGCTACCTGACCAAAGCCCCGGATAAACCTCCGGTAGTAGTTGGCAAAGAACCGCTGCACCTCCTTTACCGTGGTTGGAGTCGGCCAATTACGCCCTGACTCGGACAGGCGATACCCTAGGAAGGAGACGGACTGTTGGAAGAACAGACATTTCTCAGCCTTAACGAACAGGTCATGCTCCAACAGTCGACCAAGCACCTTGCGCACCAGGGACACATGCTCGGTGCGTGTAGTGGAGTATATTAGAATGTCATCTATATACACCACTATACCCGTGCAGGTCCCTGAAAATCTCGTCTACAAAGGTTTGGAAGACGGATGGAGCATTCATCAACCCGTACGTCATGACGAGGTACTCATAGTGCCCAGAGGTGGTACTAAATGCCGTCTTCCACTCATCCCCTTCCCGGATACGCACCAGGTTGTAGGCACTCCTAAGATCCAATTTGGTGAAGAAGCGCGCCCCATGCAATGACTCGGTCACACTGGCTACGAGAGGCGGAGGGTAACTATACTTCACCGTGATCTGATTTAAACCTCTATAGTCAATGCACGGGCGTAAACCTCCATCCTTCTTCACAAAAAAGAAACTCGAGGAGGCAGGTGAAGTGGAAGGCCGAATGTATCCCTGTCCCAGAGATTCGGTGACATGTTTCCATAGCCGCCGTCTCCTCCTGTGACAGAGGATACACGTGACTCCTGGGAAGTGCTGCGTCTACCAGGAGATTTATCGCACAATCCCCCCATCGATGGGGTGGTAGTTGAGTCGCCTTCTTTTTACAGAAGGCGAGAGCCAAATCGGCATATTCAGGGGGGATGTGCATGGTGGAGACCTGGTTTGGACCACCGTAGTTGCACCTATGGAAACACCAATACACCTCCCTGAACACTGACGTGACCATCCCTTGAGAGCCCTTTGTTGCCACGAAATAGTGGCGTCATGATGGGCCAACCAGGGAAACCCCAACACCACAGGAAACGCAGGAGAATCTCAGGAAGAGACTAATTCTCTCCTCATGACCCTCCTGTGTTATCATACATAGTGGAGCTGTGACCTCCAGTATCAGACCTGACTCTAAAGGATGACTATCTAAGGCATGTACAGGGAAGGGCACATCAACAGGAACAATAGGGATGCCTAATCTACGAGCAAACGAACGGTCAATAAAGTTCCCAGCTGCGCCTGAATCTACTAGCGCCTTATGCTGGGAAAACTCAGGAAAGTCTATAGATATATACATGTGCACAGCAGGAAGCTCTGGGTGAGTTGGGTGCATACTCACCTGGGATGATCCACCAGTGCCCTGCCTGCTGCCTCGACTTCCTGGGGAACCTCTCCAGCACCGACCAGCAGTGTGTCCTCTGCGGCCACAGGTAGTGCAGGAAACAGCCCCCCCTCCGGTTACCCTTAGAGCAGCACCTCCGAGCTCCATAGGTGTAGGATCGGAGGTGCTGGGGGATGGAATGGACGGACCCTGATGGCCAGGTGGCCAGGTAGGTGGCCAGGTAGAGCTCCAACTGGAGCAGGAACCCCTGGCACCCGTCCCATCATAAGCGCTCGGGAGTGAGAGCCGAATCCCACTGGGTCCAGGTGATGGAGGGGTGGACAGCGGTGTGGGTTGTGGTGTTGGTTGGAGTGAAGTTGATGGGGTTGTGGGAAAACCCTCTTTTCCCATCGCTCCATGGTGAGCAGAACGCAATCCATGGCTGTGCCAAGATGTTGGAGCATCATCGCGTGCTGCTGGACGTGTTCCTCCACTGGTACCGGAGGACTGGGTGCACCTGCTGACTCCATAAAAATGGTGCGTGATTCTGTCAAGTGTCAGCTGTGAAGAGGTGAGGACGGAGTCAGGCGCAGGACACAGAACTGAGTAAAATAACGTACTTTACTCTGAAAAAATAATCAGCCAATAAATCCACGCAGGGATAACAAACCCTAACACAAAAGACTAACACAAAAACCAGGAAACAATCACGCACAAAACATCATGAGAACCAGAGGGTTAAATAGGGAAATAATAATAACGTAATGGGAACCAGGTGTTAACAATCAAGACAAAACAAATGGAAAAAGAAACGTGGATCGGTGGCAGCTAGAAAGCCGGCAATGACGACCACCGAACGCCGCCCGAACAAGGAGAGGCACCAACTTCGGTGGAAGTCGTGACAGATTCTCCCTGTAATATAGAGCTAGCAGATTTTAATAAAGCCATGGAGGCGCTGAAAGAAGCGCATGAGCATTCTAATTCGGCTGGAATATGGGAATAGAGCAAATTAGATAAAATTGGACAAAATTTTCCTGCTGATGGAGAATTCAAATCAAATAAAGAATTCAGGGTGGCAATTATGACTTGGCACAAGGACATAAAACCAGAATCAAATGCTCAATATACCAGCGTTTTGATGTCAGCATTCTATCAACAAATAATGCATCACGAAAAGCCCGGAATGAGTACCAGTACTCTACCACAGAAAGACTGGGAACGGGAGTGTATTGATAGATTTTGCACTTCTGCTTTGATGGCAGGTTTGAACCCTGTGATCAAAACGGTAATTGCGGGGGTGGTAGATTTAATTGAAGATGATTTTTTGAGAGTGGAATATAACTCCGCTCACCTCGCAGACGTGCAAGGGGATAATAGGGCCATAGAGAAAATCACTACCTATAGTTTCAATGGCCCAAATAAGATAAGGAAACAGAGAGGGAAGGGTAGCAACCCTGTGATAAGGCACCGGGGGTTAGCTCCCTGTTTTAGATGTGGGACTATCGGGCATTGGAAGAATGAGTGTAAGGTAATATTGGAACCTACTGCATTTGAAGGAAATGCCGCTAGACAAGAGTTTGCATCTTTTTCAAAAGAGCAACAACTAATCGTTTTGAGGTTAGTAAGAATGGAAATTTCACCTAGCGGTGTATAGTCTCTGCTCGATCGATAAGTGGTTCATAGAGATTACAGTTTCTATGTGAAGGAAGACATATGAGATTACATTTTACCTAACTTTTAGCAGAGTACCGATGGGATTTACAAATAGTCCACTTGGTATCATGCTGCATTGAAACAATAGTGAAAAGGGTGTCAATTTGGAGGTTCTGTGTTGTGTGGTGGATGAATCAGAATTAGTTGGGTAACATAGATAATTAAGATGTTTTATTTGTATAATATGCTTATGTGAGATACTTGTCATTAGAAAGTGTCCTTTGGACTCTGGTGTCTTTCAGTTGCACGTTTCCCTTACCTGGGGCTCAGTCACTTGGGGCCCAGAGAGGGGAGAGGTCAGACTTGTTTTTTACATGTCTCTGTTGCTATGCAGAATATCAGCAAGAGAGGAGGACAGAATGAAACATTGTCTTCATATGTGAATGTGTCTTTACCTATTCTTAAACCATGTGAAGGGATGGCGTGATTAATGGGGAACCAATTATTTGTCTCCACAATGTCTGTGCGCAGGTCACTCCCCTCAGTGAGCTTGTCCAGGAGTGGGAACAAGAGGTGTCTTACTGAGGATGGGCCTCTATGAGATAGCACTGACAGAGGAGATTTATGGTGTATTTTGATTAGAACGCCTAAAAATCATTCCAGAGGACATGAGCTAATGGTTTTGTTCTATACCGTACCAGGGAGGGACGGTTCTAGGGAGACCAAATACCGGTCTATATAATGAACACTGTTGAAATAGCAGTTGCTGTCTGCTGTGTTTTATAGATATTTTTTCATAAAAAACTTAACCTTGTGACCCATTCTATGTATCTGTGGTTCGTCAATGTACGTTGAAGGGGTGGATTCTTGGGTATAAAATATCTCAGTAGCCATTGTGTTGGAACCTTCCCTTTTCAATGGCAACATTGAAGGTCAAGTGCTTTTGCAAAAGTTTCTTAATTATTAAAGATGTAGTTAACTCGGACTGGTGTGTTTGTAACTCTCCTCATTTGGCAATGCAGAAATTAGCCACCACAGTTGGTACAATACGTGGATGATTTGTTATTAGCGTCAAAAGACAAAGAAACTCATATGCAAGACCTCACCACATTGGTAGACTATTTGGCGGAACAGGGTCATAAAGCATCGTATGAAAAAGCACAACTAGCAAAGCAAGAGGTAACATATTTGGGGGTTTCGATTTCTAAGGGCACGAAACACATTACCCGGGATCGGGTAGAAACAATGCGTTCTTTGGCACGGCCAAACACTCCTCGCACGCTCAGGAAAACTTTAGGAGTTTTCGATTTTGCTAGACATTTTATTCCGTCAATCTCTGAAATTGCTGAGCCACTTACAGAGTTGACGAAAGGGGGGAAGGGTCCCCATGAGAGGATAGAGTGGAATCCAGAGTGTGAGGAAACGTATTTTGGGTTGAAGAATCTAGGCGAAATGCCAGGGGACTGGATTCTAAAGGTAACATATTTAAATGAAGTGGCCAAACACTCCTTGCAAACTCAGAAAGCCTTGTTTTTTTAATATCATGAGATATTTTATGTGGTTTTATTTTTTTTAATAATTCTAGAATGGATGAAAGGGTGGAGGGGTCACGAGGAATTAGTATAGGGGTTACCTAACCTAAAATGAACTGGGGTCACGAGGAATTGATATCGGGGTTACCAAACCTAAAATGAACTTTAATTTTTTTATGTGGTGTGGTGGTTATGGAGAATCATGGGGAAAAGGAGACCAGTGAATCGTTAGACTCGGTGGAGAGATAATGTCGCCGTGTCTAAGGGTAGTCCATGCTAAATAAAGGATGGCGTGGATTAAAACAAACATTTAATGATTGGAGAAAGGACAGTGGATTTACAAAGAACAGGTTTGGTTTATAATTAATTATTTTGGATTTCTGATTAAAATGTTGCATAGTAAATGCTAACGGAATGTACACTCTCTTTTCCGAAAGAGGGGGTTTCATTATTTTGCGTTGGAAGGTCCCCGGAGATTGAGGGGGGACAGCCGTTAGTGATATTTGGCAGTTTGAGGTATTAACGTATTTGGATCAGGCCATAAACAAGGTCCAGATAATAAGTGAGGCCTGTTCATGTGTGTTCTGGACCTACAGTTCACAAACACGCACACACCATTTACTGGTTGCGAATGTGTGTTAGTGGTGTGTTGATACTGTGGGATTTATTGGATGGGGTCTTTTCAATTCAGTTAAATTGGGTATGCTGGAGGATGGAAAGGTTTTGAAAAGGTATTTAAATGGTTACCGAAGGACGAAGAAAGAAAGGGAGAGGAAACATTTTAATGGTGTTTAATGCCCTGTTTCTAAAATTCCTAATGAGGGATGATCAACCTCACTAGAAATGAACGGAACAGGGGGATTCATTAATAAAATGAATGAGAAATACCAGTCTCTTCAAATAGTACTATTACTTTAGGAGATTATTATTATTTCTGGAGGGAGTTATAAAGAGTTGTAATTCTAAGTTGATTAGTTATTTGAATTATTTTTTTATCACGTGTTTGAAAGGGGAAAATGACCAGTTCCCTGAGGTCCTGGTCTCTGGGTACTTATACAGTGGTACTGTGTTCAGTCTGCATATAGAAAGGAAAATACATGTTAATAAGGGATGACAGTTACTTCTAATGGATCGTAATATATGTATTACTGATTTCATTTTGTGTTTTTGTTTCGATACAAATTTCACCAGATTAGGATCCTGGAGTAGGGAATTCTGCGAGTGGTTAGGGTGCTAACTTCATGATCTGGTAACTCTTCCTAGAGGTCGCCAGTAGGAGGGAGTATGGACTAATTTCTAAAATGGTTTAGGCAGTAACAGTATGTTAGGCTTTTTGACATTTGTCTTAGAGATGTTATTAAGAAAAGGTTAATGAAATAATTTGTCATATAGTCAATGTTTGTCTGAATTTCCTGAAACAGAAATGAAATGAACTTAACTGTTATTATGATCTGTGCTTTTTTGAGGTTATCATGGAAGGTGACGTCAGATCGTGTCTTAATGCATGGTAGGAATAATTTGACCATAGACAGTGTGTGTAAACCTCAAATCACTCCCTAACCGGGTGAAGAAATAGCGATAAAGGCGTGCAATGAGAGACAGTGACTTTTACCACTCCTATCTGAGTCTGAGCCATAAACCGGGGCCGGGTGCTGAGAGTGCGTGTGGAGTGAGCGGGGGGGGGGGGGGGGGGGGGGGCTAAATGCATTGAGATACTGATCTTTCTTTACCAGTCCACTCGTGACGGGAAAACAGGGGCAAAGGGTGGCTGTAATGAGGAGAGTTATGACCGGCAAGAACAGGTTGTTTAGAAATGTATGTTCTAACAGGGATGATGTGTGCTTAATTGATTAAGCTGGAATTCGAGTCCTAGACTCAAAGTAATCACTGAGGTCAGTCATTCTAAATTTGGGTTGGATAATTTATAAAATGTTTTCTTTGTGATTGGAATACAAAGAGAGGGAACTGCTACAGAACGATGAGGGGAGGGGGCGCTGCTAAAATGTATTTGGCGGAGAGAGTCTCCAGAAACCTTATCTCTAAGTGTCATCCTGAGGTGGTTTGTTAGGGGAATCACTGGACGATAGCTTGGGACAACCATGAAAGTTTTTTGTTCTCTTTTGTTTTACCCTGTATTCAGAATTTTTATGTTACATCGCATCAATGGGTGGTGCTAAGTTATAAAACATGTACTTTGTTTCTCTTTCCTTTTAAAGTCAATATGTTTTTAGGTTTCGTGGAACATGAGGGTGTTCATTGTTCCAGAGGAGGGAATGATGTATATTGACTAACTGATTTGAAAATGTGTTAGTATGTTTATAACTGTATAAAATGTATTAGTAGTGACTAGTGTGTTGTGGGGTTAGATATAATGATAGAGGAGTATCATTCCCAGAGACTGTATATTGTTACAGGAGATAGCTCATAGAAGAGGGAGGACAGCTAACTGTACACATTATGGGGATTTAGTTGAACATTACACATACCTAGATCATGGTGAGAGTAGAAGAGATAGTGGTGGCATTTCAGACACTATGGTAAACTTTCAGGACACCTGTGACTCAGAGTTTTGTTCGGTTGGATATTATAACTCGTACATTTTTCTCCAATTTCTAACAGCCGGCGAACATTTGACAGATTACATGCAGGAGGTATTCTCACAGGAAAGAGGCTGTAGGGACAGTAACTGAAGGAGCAGGACTAGTAGCGAAGGATGCTATATTGACAGCATGGAAGTGTACTACTGTGCAAATGAGGGGTATTGTGAGACTATAGTCATGGGCCATGTTGGTAGAAGCAGGGGTTACGTTAGTAGCATTGTTGGGATATCAGTTTATGAGGACTCATGCCACATGGATTGGTAACAGGTATCTGGGGGACCGATGGGAGGACAAGGGATGCGGTTATTCAAATGTCACAAATGATGTTGTCAGGAAATGACCCATGTGTTGCAGTGTGTATATCCTCAGGTGGAAGCAGAGATATAACCAAGGGCACGGGCTGAATACTGGAGATGGAGTGTACATCAAGAGACACCAGGCGGGGGTGTTGGGACAGCGTTGGTACGGGCCACACACACTAATCCGTACAGTACCTGCAGCGGTAAAGATCGCCATGTCTCTCCTTGGGGGGTGCATAGTTCTCACGTGAAGTGAGGTACAGACGCATAATGGGTGAGTGAAGACACCATGACAGAGGAAGCGGAGCAAGAGAGAGAGTTAGAGACTAGATTCCACTGTAAGACATACAGATGGGTGGGGTCTGGGAGCTACTATAAACATCATAGTTGGGTTGGGGTTAGCTGCTTTATTGGTTAATGCATCATATGATAGAGGATAGTGGGGTAATTGTACTCTGAACAAAATGTTGAAGGCATTGATGTGAAAGCATATACAGTGCTGAGTTACCTCAAGAGGATGTAACGTTGATTAGGGATACGCACTTGCATATCAGGTGACGTGCCTATCAGGTGAAATGGAGGAGATGGGGAACAAAGTGAAAATGACATGACCTGGGAACACCTCTCGGAACCTGGGGCCGAAAGGGGAAGACTGGGCGAAAGCATGAGGAAGCTTTTTAGAGCTTTCATTTTTGTGGAACCCAGCAGGAAAGTATCCTGGAGGTATATAGTCAAGGTGAAGAGAGAGTGGGAATTGTCATGTTCTCAGACTTTGGTTTTCATGCATATATAATTATGCATAGCTTATCACGTTAATACTGTTATGTTTTGTGTGTGTTTTTGTTGCTTTCCAAGTCTTATGCTATCACTCTCTTAGGAACCAGAAGGAGAGAGTGGAGAAACAAAAAAGCGTTCCAGCTGACATGGAACAAGACAGCAGATTCAGCTGGAATGGCGTTTTATTGTGTGATGAGAGATGGAAATAAAATTGCACATGATGTGATTATAGAATAGAAGCCATAAGTCTCTGAGTTTGTAAACCTCACGGTGAACGTTTCTTATCATTGTTTGTTCCATTTGTTCGTTTTTTAAATTCGTGTTTTATTATCGTTTGTCCATTTATTAGTAATTTCCAAGTTTATATAAATTGAACATTAGGATGCTATTGTTCAAGAGAAGGGACTGTTGGATTCAAAATGTTGAACACTGAGATATTAAAGACATGATAGATCAGACGCATAGTATATAAAGGAGTGAGATCTGTGGAAAGACAGAGTGGCTGTGGAATGTGCTGGGTGGACGGGAGGAGATCAAAGGATTGCTATAGGGGAAGAAGATGAACATCTGTGGATTAGACGAAGGAGGAGTTGAGGTCAGGAGGTCAGGTCAGATCCCCTGAAGGGAGTGATAAGGGTTTACTACCCTCTTCCTGTTTAACAATAAGATGTAAGGATTGGAGAGAAGGAGGAGTGTCTTAAGTGGGAGTTAAATACCTGTGATGGTGAGAAATGTCTGGTGATCTGAATTACAGCTGTAACGACCCTTTGGGGAGAATTAAACTTGGTTAAGCTTCTCTAGTGTCCGTGAGTTATTTACTCTGATAAATAAGAACCTAACACATCGTTGTGAAGACTCCATAGGATACCTTTATCCTATTCATTCATCCCATCTCCTTTAGTTCTCACACTGTGGAGCTCTGTCTCACTGTGACTAAAGATAACAAGCCACATCTATAAATGTCTATAAATGGCTCCGAGCCATACTTGTCTGTTTCACCATTGGAACTAAGGAGCTAATTGTATCGGCATCTCTACTCACCCTCAGGTGTCAGGGCAACGGAGTGTTGATTGTTCTACCTGACGGCTTACCATTTATCCCATGATTCACTGGTATGAAATCAAATGGAAGGCTAATATACACAATTTCATATGTACACAACTTCATTAATCAAGATGTTCATTGAGCATAAATTACATTAAGGTGAATTTGTCTGGTCTCATTGCCTTCAATCTATGTCTCGGGGCAGGTTTACTTTTCCAAATAGAACAAGAATGTGATGAACGTTGGAACTTAACCCGATATGATCAAATGATATAATCTGCACTCAACCACTAGACACAACCATACCAACTGCAATAGTGCCATCTAATGAGCAATTATTGCCAACCATGTGAAATGGACTAATTGTCTAAATGATCTAAATACTGGCATTAGGGTGATGAATGTATGATGCATCATAGTGATGAAGTGAATGGTAGAATGTCAGCTCACATTAAAGTGAGCACTCTCTATGTGCATCCAAAACGACACCCTATTGGGCTCTGGTTAGAGTATTTCACTATATAGGGATAATGAGCACATCCCTTCAAGAAAATAGAGGAAGGGAAATAGCTTTGGTTAACAGGCTGCTCTTATTACCAATAAGATAAAAGCCTCTTGCTCTAACACTGTTGAGATATACAATACTAGAGACCTCTTACAGTATGTCCAAACTTTTGTTAAGGAAATCTTATTGAACTTCAAAGAGGCAGTATATTCAAATGAGACTTTTGAAAGTAGAGTATGAAAAAGTATTTGTCCTGCTCAGTTTTGTCCATTATTCATTAATGTTCCAGTCACTCAGTAGAATCAACCATTTTGGTCTGTTTATTCTTTTTGAAGTGTGAAACGTTTACTTGGAATTGTTCAGCGCACTTATGTCCTTGGTACTTGGCCTTCAATTCAAAACATGCCAGTTCATTTTAAGTAATTGCATCAGGGCTGGAGTTTCAATTTCAATTGAAGGCAGTCAATTCAGAAAGTAAAGTTAATTTTAAAAAATAGCATCTATTTTCCAATGACTTCTCAATAAACTGATTAGTAGAAGCTTTTTACTTCAAAAGTGTTTCATTTTATCATTTTTTAAATCACCTCCTGAGTTGAATGCCTTCAATTCGAATTGAGCCCAGCCCTGAAGTACAACAATGTGAACCTTTCAAAGAAATACTGGCATGGATGGTGGGAGAGATGTTGATGTTTATAGGTGTGCTTTATGTAGACACTTGAAGAGTATGAAGACAGCTCCAACAATGGAACCAGCACCATACTATACTCATGTATACTATACTATACTATACACTCAGTGTACAAAACATTAAGAACACTAAGCAATAAGGCCTGAGGGAGTGTTGTTTATAGCCATTATTGCCATTATAAACTGGTTACCAATGCAATTAGAACAGTAAAAAGTAATGCTTTGTCATTCCTGTGGTATACGGTCTGATATACCACGGCTGTCAGCCAATCAGCATTCGGGCTCGAACCACTCAGTTTATAATATACAATACAATACACATGTATCCAAGTGAGTGAATACATAAAAACTGCACACAAGCCAAACGTGTGATAAACAATGTGTTTTATTTGCGGAAATAAACAATATTAGGCAGATACAAACCCTTGTGGTCGTTTTACAGTAATAGTTTTACAGTAATAGCATATACCTTGTCATACTCTTGTGCATAGAAGAACAGTACACACCACAGTTGTAGCCTATACTTGTGCATCAGCCTTAACCTCATAGCCCCGTGATTTATACAAGGCTATACTACATCATGTCTCCCTTTATACATACATTATATAGAGCTATGTGTATTCATATATTTACAAAACCCTTATAAAATGTAGAAAAGTTGCATATAAATCCTCTTTATCCAACACTTTACAAAATAATTGGAAAAAAACATCCTTCATTTATAGTCTTCATTTTAAATACAAGTGCTCGTTTTGGTACAAGTAAACTTTGTGGTAGGTACAAAGTGTCCTCATCTAGAACAAAAGAAATAAACAAAATGTCAATGAACAATACAGACTTTGTGTCCCATCCAAACGCTCTTATTCCCACAGCAGACGTAATATGTTCGTTTCTGTGACGTACAGTATAACTACAATGCTTAATATGGCACTATTTTGACATATTTCAATGAGACCATGTTGTCTGTAGATAAGACATGCTATCTATCACCAAGCATAGCTCTGTCACAGAAAAGACCTACGGGCAACAGTGAAGTTTTAAGACGGTTCAAACTCAACACCCCTCTGTCCCCCAGGAATTCAAGCTGCAAAGACAAATGACAAACTTCACAATTCAGGATTGTAATAGTCTTATTTATTTGTGAACTATTTCTTTAACATGAAACTAATGTGATCCTCCACCTTCCCAACAGAGTCAATAGTGACTGGTGAGTCTGATACTGAAAGAAACTGCTCCAGGATAATACCAATGCTTTGGCTTGGCCCACTAATTATTGTGAGTGAACACTGGCTATACTAACAAAAGGCATAATTTGTTAAAGACATTAGCTGAAAACTGGATTTGGTACCTTATTGTTATCTATGTTTGGTGTACCAATCAAATTTCAAATCAAATCAAATTTATTTTTATATAGCCCTTCGTACATCAGCTGATATTCTCAAAGTGCTGTACAGAAACCCAGCCTAAAACCCCAAACAGCAAGCAAAGCATGTGAAAGAAGCACGGTGGCTAGGAAAAACTCCCTAGGAAAAATGACAATGACAAGCTGTTGAATTACTGCCCACAATGCTTCCTTCAACTTACACTTCAGCAGTATATTCTATGTGCAAAACATGGACACGACGTGACCAGACATTCATTCAGTCTTTATTGCTTAGAACTGAGCCTGAGTGGCACAGACAGACGCTAAGTGTGACGAGTTAATTCGTGTCAAGGACTAGCTGGTGTGGGGTGTTGAAGTGTTTTTCTCACCCCCTACGATAAAGTGTGGCACTGCTAGGTCCATTAAAAGTATCAACTGAAAGCTACATATACTGTAGCTGTACATGTACTGTAGCTGTACATATACTATAGCTGTACATATACTATAGCTGTACATATACTGTAGCTGTACATATACTGTAGCTGTACATATACTGTAGCTGTACATATAATGTAGCTTTCAGGAAGGAAAATGGATGACTAACAGCTTAAAAAAATGTAAAAGCTTCTCAGCGACTCAGACATGACTGTCAGTAGCTACAGCCTCTTCCCACGGTGTACCTTAACGACTCTTAAGAAGGGATATTGTACCGTAGAGACTCGACCCAATTACACTGTTAATTTCAACCCGGTGAGAGCGAGGGTGTTTCAATCGAACGCCTACGCCGTTAACGCCAGGCGAGAGCTGCAGATTGGAGCAGAGGGGACCTTTAGTCAGTGGCCAAAGAGACTTGATGAGAGACACGATGGATGACAGAGAATGAAGAAGAAAAAAAAGATAAGACAGATCGATGTGGAGGAGTGAAGGCAGAGAGGATGAGAAGGAAGACTGGATAAGGGGGGCCAAAGAGCTCATCAAGGTTGATAAATAACATGTATGTGACATTCTGACCAGTGCATCTACTGCCTACTGTCGTGGACAGTCTGATGATTCAAATAAATGACCTTACTGTTACAGTGACCTTACTGTTACAGTGCATAGTAATGCAATCAATCGACACCGCTTGCCTCTCTAATACAGTACCGCATAGACCTACATACAAGACTGTCAGTGTATCAGCATCAGAAAGTTCAATTACCTACCGGTAGCAAGAATAGATCAATCTGAGGTCATTTTGTACTCATTTCAAACACAGTAATTTCATTAGAATCATAAAGCCAGGCTTCAGTACTAAAAATGTCAAATTTCCATATAAATGTACTTGTATTTATAATAATGGATCGTGTGGTCGAACTGCATATTTTCACGAGCTTAAGAATAAAGGGGGACGTGTTGCGTAGGCCAAGTTATATTGTTAGGAGGGAATCTTTCTTACTGCATGAAAGGGAGAGTTCGGTACCATTGGCATTGTAGAAAGTGCAATATCATAACCTTCACTTGCAATGTGTGAATCTATATAGCAGCCAGTTTGCAGTGCAAGCAGCACGTACAACCAGTTAAATCATTCATAGTTCAATCTAGGAGGAAATCACCTATTAAAGCTCTGATGTATACTTTCAATGAATCAATGTTTTTTCCAAATCTTCTAGAGCGTGTAGACATAAGAACAAAACGTATTGTCATGACACTGTCATAACATTCCTTTAGGTGCCACCATTGGACAAACCGATCGAGGAAGATAGAGATGAATGCCATTCATTTACTACGATTTTAAGACACGAGTGTAGATAATGTGTGTGTGTGCGCGTGTGCATGCCTGTGTGTGTGTGTGTGTGTGTGTGTGTGTGTGTGTGTGTGTGTGTGTGTGTGTGTGTGTGTGTGTGTGTGTGTATGTGAGTGTGAATACAACATGTGCTTCCGGTGCTGACCAGTTGTCCACAAACTCATTGGTTTAAAACTGCATATCAGTTACTGAGGCACTTGTTAAGTTACAATATTTTTTACAAATAAATAAAATAAAAACTGGAATAAGAAAATATTCATTCTGATATGACATTTTGTTTATTTTAGAAGGCGAACTTCATGTGTCACCTTTCCTAAATGTTCTCCTTGGCCCTGTGACTGGCTCTTTAACTGACACTACACCCCCCCAGAACACCGGAGGGAGCCACCTCGTATGGTATTCACATAGCTGTGCTTCTGTGTGTACCTACAGGAGTATCCTTCCAGCGGAGCGCCATTGCTTTGATCAGGGTCAGATTGATTAGTGCACAAAGTCACTGTAGCAAAATGTAGAAAAAACGTTTTGCAATGGAAAACAAAAACATAGCATTTCTTACTCGACAAATTAAGCTAATCCCTCCCTGTTTCAGTCCATTTCTTCTGTCTGGTGCCTAGTGAAAACGACCCTGGTGTGTCAGGGTGTGTGTGTGTCAGTTAAAAGCTGGACTCGGGGACCGTCCTCTTGCGTCCCAGTGAGTTGGTACTATAGCGAGTCCTCTGCAGGGTACCGTAGGAGGGCTTCTCAGCTGTGAGGCAGCGAGAGGGCGGAGCCACGCCATGGGACAGCCCTTTGCGGTGTAAAGAGGCGGTCCTTCGCATGCTAGACTCCTCCTTGCTGGGGATGTTGGATGAGCTCTGAGAGCGTTTGATATCGGCAGCAGCGGCGCGTCTGGCTTTACCGTTGGGTAGCTCGTCTCCTAGACGATTGGCACCCCCGTTGCGGGGGGCTCCGTTGGATTTCGCCTCCCCTGTCTTCATGGCGCCGCCTGGGACTCCACTGGACAGAGACAGCCGGGAGGTGCTGGACCCGCCGACGTCGCCAACTTTTCCAGAGTCGGACTTGCGAGAAGATGACGACTCCTTGTCCTTCTTCTTGAAGTTGCTCTTGAAGAAAGACAGCAGCCCCTCGTGGCTCTTGGAGGCCTCCTCTACCTTATCACCCTTCCTTCTCTTTTCTCCCTCGGGTGGTACCAGACAGTCCCTTGGTGGTGGGTCCTGGAGGCCCTTGGCCCCTCTCCTCAGGGTGCCTTCCCAGTCTCTGTCCCTGAGGCTGTGGGTGCTGGAGCTGGACTGGATGCCTGCACTAGACCCCCTCCTAGACGGGGCCTCTTGGGGCTTTCCCTGGTCCTTCTCTTTACTCTTCTTGGTACTCCTCCTGGTCAGAGTGTTAGTACTACTACTACTGCCCATCCTAACCTCGTCCCTCTGGTCTCTCTGATCCCCCTGGTCTCTCTGCTGCTGCTGGGACCCTTTGCTACTTCGTCTCAGACTCCCTGTCTTGTCTGTGACTGGTCTTCTCTGGCCCTCTGGCATCTGTGGAGACTCTGGTTGTCCCATGCAGTTCAGGCTGCTTCCCACATTGGGGGAGCTGATGGCAGGACCCTTCTGCCTCTCAGGGCCCGTCATTAAATTGACTATAGAGTCCTTGGTGCAGCGAGGTCTTCTTCCAGACTCTAGATACTCCACCAGTTCCACAGGGGCAGGGGTGGGGATGGGAGCAGGGGCGGCCTCGGCTGCAATTTTTCGGCAGTCCTTGGAGCCGAACGACCAGCGTTGCGGGAGGACCTTGTTCAATGTCTCTTTGTTCTTAGTGGGGGTCCTCATGCTGACGCTACGACCCTGGATGCCCCGTACGAACGGTCTGGTCTCAAAACCACCTGGGGGTGAAAGAGAGAGAAAAGAACACTTTACCATAGTGTCTCTGACATTTAAAGCAAGACTAACTTTAATTTTCAAACCCCTTTTATTAAATTGTAAATAACAAGCACAGAGATCATAATGAGCTTTTTTTCCCGGCAACATTATATACAGTTGAAGTCAGAAGTTAACATACACCTTAGCCGAATACATTTAAACTCAGTTTTTCACAATTCCTGACATTTAATCCTAGTAAGAATTCCCTGTCTTAGGTCAGTTAGGATCACCACTTTATTTTAAGAATGTGAAATGTCAGAATAATAGTAGAGAGAATGATTTATTTCATGACCAAGCTTTAACTTCCTGACTGATGTCTTGAGATGTTGCTTCAATATGTTCACAAAATGTTCCTTCCTCATGATGCCATCTATTTTGTGAAGTGCACCAGTCCCTCCTGCAGCAAAGCACCCCCACAACATGATGCTGCCACCCCCGTGCTTCACGGTTGGATGGTGTTCTTCGGCTTGCAAGCCTCCCACTTTTTCCTCCAAACATAACGATGGTCATTATGGCCAAACAGTTCTATTTTTGTTTCATCAGACCTCATCAGACATTGCTCCAAAAAGATTGATCTTTGTCCCCATGTGTAGTTGCAAACAGTAGTCTGGCTTTTCTATGGTGGTTTTGGAGCAGTGGCTCCTTCCTTGCTGAGCGGCCTTTCAGGTTATGTCGATATAGGACTCATTTTACTGTGGATATAGATACTTTTGTACCTGTTTCCTACAGCATCTTCACAAGGTCCTTTGCTGTTGTTCTGGGATTGATTTGCACTTTTCGCACCAAAGTACGTTCATCTCTAGGAGACAGAACGCGTCTCCTTCCTGATTGATATGACGGCTGCGTGGTCCCATGGTGTTTATACTTGCGTACAATTGTTTGTACATATGAACGTGGTACCTTCAGGCGTTTGGAAATTGCTCCCAAGGATGAACCAGACTTGTGGAGGTCTACAATTGATTTTCTGAGGTCTTGGCTGATTTCTTTTGATTTTCCGATGATGTCAAGCAAAGAGGCACTGAGTTTGAAGGTAGGCCTTCAAATACATCCACAGGTACACCTCCAATTGACTCAAATTATGCCAATTAGCCTATCAGAAGCTTCTAAAGTCATGACATAATTTTCTGGAATTTTCCAAGCTGTTTAAAGGCACAGTCAACTTATTGTATGTAAACTTCTGACCCACTGGAATTGTGATACAGTGAATTATAAGTGAAATAATCTGTCTGTAAACAATTGTTGGAAAAATGACTTGTGTCATGCACAAAGTAGATGTCCTAACCGACTTGCCAAAACTATAGTTTGTTAACAAGAAATTTGCGGAGTGGTTGAAAAACGAGTTTTAATGACTCCAACCTAAGTGTATGTAAACTTCTGACTTCAACAGTATGTCGGCATGGACTAAGCATGTATAGGAAGAGATAATGTAAATGCACATCCACAGTTAGAGTAGAATGTGTTCAGCTAAACATTAAAAGGTGATGCACTCTATGCTCACGTGTGGTGTATTAGCAACAACATGGAATAATAATCATTGATTAGATTTAGCTTTTCCATGCTCAAAGTTCTTTAAATAAGGGAGAGTGGGGTAAGTTGAACCAAAGGGGAAAGTTGAGCCACCCTTGTTTCTAGGAAACCATACAGAATAATCATTTGACCAAATATTTAGGAAGAGGTCATCCTTTTCTGGAGTCTGTGAAGGAAGAAACCACATGGAAAAAGTGGTAAGCAAGTTAGGTCCAAAAAATGGATTTTCACAAAGTCAAATGAATTTATTGTGTATTTTTATGATGCTTGTGTCTAAACCAAAGTAGATCATTTTAAGATTGTTCTATACATCAGTTGGGGTCTCTATAAGCTCAATATGAGGTCCTAAATCTAGCAGGAAAGTGCATCCTTGTATCTGTGTGGGCTAATATAGTCAAAATGTTTGTCTTGGGGTAAGTTGAGCCAATAGCTATAGGGTAAATTGAGCCAATGGCAAGTTGTGCAAATGTAAGTGTTTTCTTCCCAGGTGTAATGCAAGGCATTATCGCTGGGATATGAGGTAACAACAGGGTCTCAACAGTTTCACGTGTGTATCAAGAATGGGCCACCACCCAAAGGACATCCAGCCAACTTGACACAACTTTGGAAAGCAATGGAGTCAACATGGGCCAGTGTCCCTGTGGAACGCTTTCGACACTTTGTAGAGTCCATGCCGCAACAAATTGAGGCTGTTCTGAGGGCAAAAGGGGTAACTCAATATTAGGAAGGTGTTCCAAATGTTTGGTATACTCAGTCTATGTAAATATCTTTGTTAGAAATAATACTATATTTCCCTTGAAAGAGTGATGTTGAATGTAAATCACTCAACTTACCCCACTCTCCCCTACTGTAGTAACAGGAAAACTCACCAACACCACCCATCACCCTTCCACCACCAATTGAATGAAGACCTACGTTTTTTTTTTACCTTTCTTTGGTTTACCATGCACCTCATGTTTCCCAGGCCCCTCACCTTCCTCCTCTCTTGGGGGGTCATCAAGGAAGACGGGGCACTCCGGGGAGTCGGGGACAGAGGAGGGGCAGGTGGTGGAGGAGCGGGACACCAGACTACCCCTCTTACTGTCCCCATTCAGACGGACCAGCCAGTGGTCCGACATGGAGGAACTGGTGGAGCCTACCGAGGGGAGAGAGACGTTTCTGTGACTATGGGCACTGGACCAGAAAGATACCTACACATGCCAGTTCCATTCCAGTCAATACAGAAAACACACAGAAAGACTACACAGATCATTCCTATGTACAATATAGCACTTAGCAATAGAAATATCACATTGTGATTTTGCTGGTTCAGGTGGTTGGAGCATGGTGCTTGCAACACCATATATTGCAGACATGAGTGAAACCTGCAGTTATGAGTTAACCTTTAGTGGATAAAGGCTGAATGGTCTTGTTGTATCTAATACTATCTCTGTACGGAGTTCAGCTGTAATAGAATTTAACCCTGAGTGAACTCTCTCCTGTGATGTGTGTGTGTGTCCATGCCTGTGTGTTTGTGTGTGTGTGGTACACTACCCACCTCTGATTGAGCTGCTGGCGGACCAGGGGGGGATGACGTTACGTCTCTGGTAGAACAGTATGTAGGCCCCCCTGGTACACACCTCCTCCTCAGGCACCAGGTCCACACTGCTGTCGTCATAGCTGTACCACTGGCCGTCCACTGAGTTCCTGCAGTACGCTGCAAAACGCACACAGAACTGTACATTTACATTTACATTTAAGTCATTTAGCAGACGCTCTTATCCAGAGCGACTTACAAATTGGTGCATTCACCTTATAATATCCAGTGGAACAACCACTTTACAATAGTGCATCTAAATCTTTTAAGGGGGGGTTAGAAGGATTACTTTATCCTATCCCAGGTATTCCTTAAAGAGGTGTAGAGACAGGCTGCACCACAATCATTATGTCCTGGGCACTGTACTGTTATGCATGTCCTATGTATCATCATTATTTGGCAGTAGGCATCTCTCTCACTAACAATATTCTCTCCTCACTTCTCGATCAACAGCCCCATACAACGCCCGTCAGTATGCCTCTCTCATCAGCATCACGTCTCCTACATCAATGGTATATCAATGGCCAACCAGTACCTGTGTAATGTCCGCCGTGCATCCCACCATGGTGGTTACACACTGCATAGAGGTCATAGAGGAAGTCAGGAGGCAGGGCCATGTCTGGGTGGCTAATATGATGACTGCTGCCTTCAGGCTGTTTCCATGTGGGGGGCCAGGGTCCCAGGTCCCCCAGGTTCCTCATGCTCTGGGACCTCTTCACCACGTGGGGGGCCATGTCCAACCCGGCCAGGGGGAACGGAACCTGGGTGGACAGCTTGTTGCGCCGCTCGCCCACCTGATTCATTGAATTTTTAATCAACTATCAAGGTTAACACAATGAATGACTTATTTCCATTGTGGTGCTTTAGGGAAGAATAGACAGGCAAGGGAAGAATGGCAATCCTGTACACGGGATCGGCTTCAGTTACCTGTCGGAAGCGTTTGAGGTGGAGGATGAGGATGTCGGGGAGGGTCCACAGGGACATCTTCACCATGCCCTGCTGGAGCTGCTTACAGTGGGGACACTTCCATGCGTCGTCTGGGGCCAGCTGGAGAGATAACACACACACATGGTCAGTGGGGAAGTCTCACATAAAGTTATATTCTTCATACACTACGTTTGTCCAAAACCATATAACAATACTCAGGGAGTGGAAATATATGAGAGAGAGAGAGAGAGAGAGAGAGAGAGAGAGAGAGAAATCAACTTATGAATCGACTAATGCAATATTAAAGCTGCAATATGTACTGTAACTTTTTGGTCGACTTGACCCAATTCACATAGAGATGTGAGCTATAGATCTGTCATTCTCATTGAAAGGAGGTACAATTTCTGCATAGTGCATCTTTAATGTTCAGTACCCCAAAGGTAGGTTAAGACCAGTTGCATTGGACGGTATTGTATAGTCCATGTTACCTGTTCCTCTTTGGTGTAGAGCTGAAAGCACTCGTCCAGGGTACAGCTGTGCTGCTGCAGGTGCTGCTGCTGCTGGACTCTCACACTCTCTGAGTCCTTCACCACCTCCTCCTGGATGTTACCAAACAGACTGACACACACACACACACACACACACACACACACCACACACACACACACACACACACACACACACACACACGCACACACGCACACGCACACACGCACAGAGGCAGAAAGTTGGGGTATGAGTGTGTGTGTTTGTAAGAGAGAGAGAGAGAGAGCGCGAGATAAAGACAGAGTGCATCCTTCTATGCAATAAATAATGAGTGTGTGTGTGTGTTTCTGAGTTAATTGATTTGGTGTGTGTACATGTGTATGTCCACTGCTCACCATTCTTTGATCTTGTGTTCCCACTCAATCACCAGCTTCACGTGGGGAGGTCCTCCCGGGCCACATAACTTCAAGGCTCTGGAAAACATATTACATGATGAATACACACTATCTTCTGAGTTCATTGTATACCAGACTACCACTGGATACAATGTCTACCAGACTACCACTGGATACAATGTCTACCAGACTACCACTGGATACAATGTCTACCAGACTACCACTGGGTACAATGTCTACCAGACTACCACTGGGTACAATGTCTACCAGACTACCACTGGGTACAATGTCTACCAGACTACCACTGGATACAATGTCTACCAGACTACCACTGGGTACAATGTCTACCAGACTACCACTGGATACAATGTCTACCAGACTACCACTGGATACAATGTCTACCAGACTACCACTGGGTACAATGTCTACCAGACTACCACTGGGTACAATGTCTACCAGACTACCACTGGATACAATGTCTACCAGACTACCACTGGGTACAATGTCTACCAGACTACCACTGGATACAATGTCTACCAGACTACCACTGGATACAATTTCTACCAGACTACCACTGGGTACAATGTCTACCAGACTACCACTGGGTACAATGTTTACCAGACTACCACTGGATACAATGTCTACCAGACTACCACTGGGTACAATGTCTACCAGACTACCACTGGGTACAATGTCTACCAGACTACCACTGGGTACAATGTCTACCAGACTACCACTGGGTACAATGTCTACCAGACTACCACTGGGTACAATGTCTACCAGACTACCACTGGGTACAATGTCTACCAGACTACCACTGGATACAATGTCTACCAGACTACCACTGGGTACAATGTCTACCAGACTACCACTGGATACAATGTCTACCAGACTACCACTGGATACAATGTCTACCAGACTACCACTGGGTACAATGTCTACCTGACTACCACTGGGTACAATGTCTACCTGACTACCACTGGGTACAATGTCTACCTGAGTACCACTGGGTACAATGTCTACCAGACTACCACTGGGTACAATGTCTACCAGACTACCCCTGGATACAATGTCTACCAGACTACCACTGGGTACAATGTCTACCAGACTACCACTGGATACAATGTCTACCAGACTACCACTGGGTACAATGTCTACCAGACTACCACTGGGTACAATGTCTACCTGACTACCACTGGGTACAATGTCTACCAGACTACCACTGGATACAATGTCTACCAGACTACCACTGGATACAATGTCTACCAGACTACCACTGGGTACAATGTCTACCAGACTACCACTGGGTACAATGTCTACCAGACTACCACTGGATACAATGTCTACCAGACTACCACTGGATACAATGTCTACCAGACTACCACTGGGTACAATGTCTACCAGACTACCACTGGGTACAATGTCTACCAGACTACCACTGGATACAATGTCTACCAGACTACCACTGGGTACAATGTTTACCAGACTACCACTGGATACAATGTCTACCAGACTACCACTGGATACAATGTCTACCAGACTACCACTGGGTACAATGTCTACCTGACTACCACTGGGTACAATGTCTACCTGACTACCACTGGGTACAATGTCTACCTGACTACCACTGGGTACAATGTCTACCAGACTACCACTGGGTACAATGTCTACCAGACTACCACTGGGTACAATGTCTACCAGACTACCACTGGATACAATGTCTACCAGACTACCACTGGGTACAATGTCTACCAGACTACCACTGGATACAATGTCTACCAGACTACCACTGGGTACAATGTCTACCTGACTACCACTGGGTACAATGTCTACCAGACTACCACTGGGTACAATGTCTACCAGACTACCACTGGGTACAATGTCTACCAGACAACCACTGGGTACAATGTCTACCAGACTACCACTGGGTACAATGTCTACCAGACTACCACTGGATACAATGTCTACCAGACTACCACTGGATACAATGTCTACCAGTACCACTGGATACAATGTCTACCAGACTACCACTGGGTACAATGTCTACCAGACTACCACTGGATACAATGTCTACCAGACTACCACTGGATACAATGTCTACCAGAGTACCACTGGGTACAATGTCTACCAGACTACCACTGGGTACAATGTCTACCAGACTACCACTGGGTACAATGTCTACCAGACTACCACTGGGTACAATGTCTACCAGACTACCACTGGGTACAATGTCTACCAGACTACCACTGGGTACAATGTCTACCAGACTACCACTGGGTACAATGTCTACCAGACTACCACTGGATACAATGTCTACCAGACTACCACTGGGTACAATGTTTACCAGACTACCACTGGATACAATGTCTACCAGACTACCACTGGATACAATGTCTACCAGACTACCACTGGATACAATGTCTACCAGACTACCACTGGGTACAATGTCTACCTGACTACCACTGGGTACAATGTCTACCTGACTACCACTGGGTACAATGTCTACCAGACTACCACTGGGTACAATGTCTACCAGACTACCACTGGGTACAATGTCTACCAGACTACCACTGGATACAATGTCTACCAGACTACCACTGGGTACAATGTCTACCTGACTACCACTGGGTACAATGTCTACCAGACTACCACTGGGTACAATGTTTACCAGACTACCACTGGATACAATGTCTACCAGACTACCACTGGATACAATGTCTACCAGACTACCACTGGGATAGAGCTAGCGTTAGGTATCCCATACAGTCATTTTTTTCACATAGACAAAGGTGTGTGTCTCATACCTCAAGGATTAATGTTTTAAAATGCCATTATGATGGGAGTTGTATTATATGTCGTATTACACTGCATTTATTGATGTCCATCTGTAACTTACACTGTAATACACATCAGTATTCTGCAGCATGATACTTTTAGTAATCCCAGTTTGTAAGCACAGTCGTCAAGCCTTCGGAATACGACAGTGTCAGACATTGTTTTGAGATGCCATCAGGTCCATGCTAACCTTTCCCTATTAGTTATGGTGTATGTGTGTGTGTGTGTGTGTGTGTGTGTGTGTGTGTGTGTGTGTGTGTGTGTGTGTGTGTGTGTGTGTGTGTGTGTGGATGTAAACAAACATCAGTATTCTAAGTCAAGTCATTGTTGATCTGAGACTTCCATCATGATAAAACTTTCCTGACTCAAATGTACAGGTAATCTTTGTAGTGAGTTTGATTGATGATAACAGTGGAATACAATGGGCACCGGTTCGTGGGCACAGTGGGAAGCTCTGAAATGCACCACTAGGTGTCAGGCTTCCATAAGGTATTGACGCCAAGAGTAAAATCAAACCATCTTGATCATAGTGTTGATTACTAAAACAGCATGAAATGAAAGTGACTGAAAAGACATACATTTAAATGAAAGAGACTGCTTTCTGTTATAACTGTAAACTGAGTGCCTTGTACTTGTCTTTGTGACTTTCAACTGTTGCCAAGCAGCTGCCACAATACACACTATACTGTTGTGTGACAAGGATCATTCATCTCCCTTTTGGTCTCAATGACACAAAGGAGTGCTATAAAAGGCAAACCTTCAATATCTCTCTCTTCAACAATCACTCTCCAGGAAACAGGCAGTTCTGAGGTAGAAACACAGACGGAGAAATCCATCTGGGGAATCAACTTAGTGTATGAAGCACTGCTGTCAGAAAAACTACTGTGAGCGTGTGTTTGTTTGTGTCCTTGAAAGTGTCCGTTGTAAAGGTAAGTCAGTCCTCGGTTTATGTGAGGGTGTGTGCTGCTGTCTGCCTTTGACTCAACCGAAGGTCACAGTCCCGGTGGCTACAGACAGACAGTGATGAGTGATGAATACACACTGAGATAGATCTAACAGCTCCTCTACCTGCAGGACACTGGGACATAAAGGACACTGGGACATAAAGGACACTGGGACATAAAGGACACTGCTTCAATAGTGGATGTAGTCTGACATTTCTCTCTGTGTGTGTGTGTGTTCATGGACCAGGGGAGATCGCATTAGTTTGAAGTCAAAGCAGAGACATCCAACCAGGTCCCAAGAACATGTAGAATTGCCTTCAAAACCGGCCACTAGGGGGAAAAGTGAGCACTATTACTTTAAAGTAAGCTGTTGGCTTGCAAGGGCGTTGTGGACAGGGATGGTGGATGGGTGTAAAAGCTGCGATCTGGCGTTGAGGGTTTCGTGTTCAATCCCAGTGCTAGGCAATGGTATACATTTTTCTCTCGGTTTTAAGCCTTTCCCAAACTTTCACCCCCAGCCCAACGCAAGTGTTTGTACTTAACTTATGGGGAGTTAGGTAACAGTGTCTCAAATTAAATGTCAAAAAACGACGTTTACCATGACTTCACCCATAGACGTTTGGAATAACCTCAAATTTCAAAGTGAAACTGATAGCTTATTAACATGGACAGGAGCGTGCACACATACTGTATGAGCACAAAGGACTGAATCTGTGACTCTTTATAATGTAAAGGATGTTATTTGTGTGTGTGTGTGTGTGTGTGTGTGTGTGTGTGTGTGTGTGTGTGTGTGTGTGTGTGTGTGTGTGTGTGTGCATGCAATCATGTCTGGATGCATGTGTATTGTGTTCCTCAATATCACCTCAGAATTAACAGCCAACTTCGCTCCACAGACGACCGCAGCCCCATTAATTCCTTCCACGTTCACGCATTATTCCAACCCGCCTTCAAATCCACACAGAAACAATTGCAATTAAGGAAGAGAGGCTGCTTGTCAAAATGAATCTGACTGTGTAATTCAGAGCTGAAAAGTCTGCCACGGTCTGAACCCAACGTCTTAAATGCTTACTTATGACTTTACTAACTGGGGGCAAAGAGCAGGCACTTAGGCACTATAGCAGAGCTGCTTATGGCATTAGTTTTTGTCTCTCTGTTATGGAAGAGATTAAAATAGAGTTACAGAGATGGGGAGAGAGACAGAGTATGATGTCACTGTTATTCTTCTGCCTGGATAAAAATGCTAATCCCACAAAAGGAAATCAAGGAAGACAACCTAGTTTCCCCCCCCCCTCTGAATTCCAATTGTGTTGACTGTATTTTCAGTACAGAATGACTGTGTCAGGTGTCAACATTCTTTACATCGGATCTTTGTCATGTACTCGGACTTGGAATTCAGCCTCAATACACTCAGACAACAATGCACTCTGATTCAAAGCACTATTGTGGTTCCAATGGCTCTTTCATACACACGCATGTGTGTCACACACACACACGCTCCTTCAATGGCCATGCCTGTGTCTCATCCCTTGTCCGTCACACGCCATTCTAATTCCCTTGAGAACAGTCCTACTTCTCAAACCTCCCCCTCCTCTACACCTTTCCTTTCCCTGCCGATCAATACCACTTCATTTTATAATAGCAGACCTCCTAATACCCTGAAGGAGTGGTTGAAATTAGCACCAGGGGAAAGAGCGCGAGAGAGAGAGACGTACACATGCATGCACACACTCCCAGAGAGGGTGGTAGGAAGCCTGTCGAGCCCTTTCTTAGTGCCCTTGACCTTTCCCAGTGCCCTTTCCCAGTGCCCAAGGGCCACATCTTTGACCTTCAGAGGATCACTCATTCATGGTAGAGCGAAGCTCAGAACCCCAAAGAGTGTCTGATGATGACACCATGTCCCCTGCTGTACAGAGCTGTCCACCTACTCAGTTGTCAGGCAACCAGCTACTTGTCAGTCAGCTACTATTCTCTCTGTCACTCTCTCTCTCTCCTCCTGTCTGTATACTTGATCTGAGGAGAAAGTCTCCTGTCTCCCTGTCTGTCTGTGTTTGTGGCTCACCTTCCCCTCTGCCTCTAGCAGAATACCTACCTGACCACACACGTCCCCAATCTGGTTCTTTCCTGAAGACTCTTTCTCTTTAATCGAATCTTGTTCATACCTGAAATTGTTGCCTCAGGCAATGTACTGTTTCTAAGGAACATCATGTTCAACATTGGCCACGGAGAATTCTATGAAATAACTTCCATATGACATGTTTGTAAAGCCAACGCTGTACAGAAGTCAATACCCCAAGTCTCCTTGCATGCCCGTTTATGAAAAATGAGTTGGTGCAATTACATTGTAAGAGGAATACAGTAATGCGGTGTTATGATGAAAATATTATTTTTTAAATATAAAGACCAGACAGGATGGCTCCTCTCTAGCTTTAGGGAAGAACACAATTGAAATAATGTAATAAATTAATAAAAACCATGTTTTTGTTTATAACCACAATGTAATGCAAGGACTTTGAGAACTGAATGGTCATGCTCTTGAGTGAGATGAATTGCCAGAACAAAGGATAACGGATAGTCAGATAGGATACCACTTATTCATTCTGGTCTATTCAACTCAAAGATGATTCCGATCAAGACGATTTTCTGATCTATCTATGTATCTCTGTATATAATGGTCAGACATTAACATTCGATGACACATCTTCTCTTGCAATTGCTGATGAGAGAGGGTCACACAGGCAACCCTTCTTCCCCGAACTCACCCACCCCAAGGGAAGTTTACTTTTAACACCATGTCCTCCTCAATAGAACTCCTGTGGATTGAGTCCTACTGCACTATACGATCACATCACAACAACAGCACAGCTTTAGATGGAGCTCCCTGTGTCTCCTACGACAGCTGAACCCGCTCGACAGAAGGGAGAATAAAGGCTTTTGTCTTATCTTCACTGCGACTTGATTCCTCTACCTTTTTACAGTAAGCCCCTCATGGTTCATTGGCTTCTCAAAGGCACTGTTTGCACAGAATAGGCAAGTGATCTCTACTTCAACATGACATTCATTCACCTGTGATGTTTCTGAGTGTTCAGAGATACCATGGTTTACCATTTTATGTCTGACAGTGAAGAAAAAAAGTTACTCAATGACAGGCATTTGATAGTACCTTAGTTCAGGTATTTTAGACAGAGAGAAATAAAGTGAGAGAGAGAGAGAGAGAGAGAGAGAGAGAGAGAGAGAGATGAGAGAGAGAGAGGAGAGAGGAGAGAGAGAGAGAGGAGAGAGTGAAGAGAGAGAGAAAGAGTGAGAGAGAGAGAGAGAGAGAGAGAGAGAGAGTGAGAGAGAGAGAGAGAGAGAGAGAGTGAGGGAGAGAGGTGGAGGCGAGAGAGAGAAAGGGAGAGAGAGAGAAAGAGGGAGAAAGAGGGTGAGGAGAGAGAGAAAGAGCAGTGTGAGTGCGAGAGAGAGAAAAAAAGGGAGAAAGAGAGAGAAAAAAGGGAGAAAAAGAGAGAGATAGAGTGAGAGAGAGAAAGAGAGAAAGAATGAGCGAGAGAGAGAGAGAGAAATAGGAGAGAGAAAGCGCGAGAGAGAGATGGATAATGCAGGTGCTGGTGGTCTTACCTGTCCACGGCAGGGTGGAAGAGAGGGCGTCCATCTTGTGGGGACAGGTAGCTGTAGGAGGCAGATCCTCCCACCACTCTGACCTTGAACAGCAACCCTGCATTCTGTAGGGAGACACAGGCATTCAACGAGATAAGTGAGATATGAGATAAGACGAGACGAGGTAAGATAAGATGCCATGAGATAAGGCGAGATGAGGTAAGATGACACTAGACGAGATATTGTACAAACTGTTTCTATAATACAAGTGCATTGTAATACTGTAAGAACACTGTGGGAGCAAGCAGTACATTATCTTTCTTTGGCTAAAACAAAAATGTATCACAAACGGACACAGGTTCCACTCATAACAACAGCATTGTTAACGGTGTCTCTAGCTCCACAGCTCCACCCTTGACTGAACAAGGTGCATTAGGAGATGAATTAGACAAGAGAGGCTACGTTAGTAGAAGGTAGAGAGGAGAATCACGTTGCAAATTAAACCTAATGGTCTCATTTGGAATGAAGGCCGCTGGAGAATACAGCCGCAGCCAAGCATACAGAGAAATAAATGAGTAACGCTGCGTCCCAAACGGCAACCTATTCCCTACACAGTGCACTACTAGAGCCATAGGGCTCTGGTCAAAAGTAGTGCAGTGTGTAGGGAATAGGGTGACACTTGGGATGCATCCTAGTTAATAAGACCGTAACCAAAAAATGAAAACGGCAAAGAAGTATTTTCTTTGGGGGAGTGGACCATACATATGCGGTTGTGAGGTTATCTTTCATAAGACCATAATGAACAAGTCATCGTTGATGAGCAATTAGGCTGAGTTTATAAGTGAGTTTAAGGGACATTTGGAACTCGAGGGAACTTCTTTGGATGAGGGAGAGTGGAGTGAAAGTGAGTGGAGGAGGTGTGTGTGTGTTTGTGTGCATGTTGAAGATTAGATAAACACCTGTTTATTTAATGCCTGTGAAGATTTCATGTCATATCACCGTCTTTCTGGAGGATATGTATACTACTTTTAATCTGTCTGGATTAGGGACAAATCAAGTGGGATTAAATATTAAACCGACAAAGCCTTGAGGAGAGAATATCCTTATCTTCCTTTTCAGCAAATGTTTGTATTTGTTGGGTACAGACACAAATGATCAAAAAACACAGCTTGCGAGAACAACAAACTGTATGGTGCAGAAAATACACCAAGCCTGGATGACTTGGTGAAAATCACAGGTCTGTGTCTAAAATGACACCCTATTCCCTATATAGTGCACTACTTCTGAATGGGGTGCCATTTCCAACACACATAGGATCTTTTTCAAAGAGACACATCCTCTCGGAGCCTCATAGTAATCTGTCTCGTACATTCTGATCTGTCTTATAGATTTGATTCAACAGTTATCAGCATACTGCCGACTGAACCAAATCAAATGTTATTTGTCACATGCGCCGAACACAACAGGTGTAGACCTTACAGTGAAATGCTTATCTACGAGCCTCTAACCAACAATGCAGTTTAAAAAAAATAAGAAAAATAAATAAAAAGTAACAAGTAATTAAAGAGCAGCTGTAAAATAACAATAGCGAGACTATATACAGGGGGTACCGGTACAGAGTCAATGTGCGGAGGCACCGGTTAGTTGAGATAATTGATGTAATATGCACATGTAGGTAGAGTTATTAAAATGATAGATGATAACAACAGAGAGTACCAGCGGCTAGTCTGGCTAGCCATTTGATTAGATGTTCAGGAGTCTTATGGCTTGGGGGTAGAAGCTGTTTAGAAGCCTCTTGGACCTAGACTCGGCACTTTCCGTGCGGTAGCAGAGAGAACAGTCTATGACTAGGGTGACTGGAGTCTTTGACCATTTTTAGGGCCTTCCTCTGACACCGCCTGGTATAGAGGTCCTGGATGGCAGGAAGCTTGGCCCAAGTGATGTACTGGGCCATACGTACTACCCTCTGTAGTGCCTTGCGGTCGGAGGCTGAGCAGTTGCCATACCAGGCAGTGATGCAACCAGTCAGGATGCTCTCGATGGTGCAGCTGTAGAACCTTTTCAGGATCTGAGGACCATTGCCAAATCTTTTCAGTCTACTGAGGGGGAATAGGTTTTGTCGTGCCCTCTTCACGATTGTCTTGGTGTGCTTGGACCATGTTAGTTTGTTGGTGATGTGGACACCAAGGACACCAAGCTTTCAACCTGCTCCACTACACCCCCTTCGATGAGATTGGGGGCGTGCTCGGTCCCCTTCTTCCTGTAGTCCACAATCATCTCCTTTGTCTGAAGTTGACACAATGCTGGAATGACTCATATGTAGGTGGGTACTAAAGCTTTTATGTAATGTGGGATCTACCAGGTGCAAGATCTGACCTCTACAACACATGGTGTGGCAAGGAACTTACCACACCATTTTGATACGGATTTTTCTGCTCCCTAAATCATAATCATTTAAATGAACTGCAGCTTGCCCCATTGATAATGTATGAACTGCAGCTTGTTATGTTAGTTTGAAGTTAAGCTAATATGAAATGTGAATACTGATAGATAGATAGATAGATAGATAGATAGATAGATAGATAGATAGATAGATAGATAGATAGATAGATAGATAGATAGATAGATAGAGGGTTCAAGGGAAGTTGAAGTATGTGATTACATAAAGTTTATACATTGAGCAGCCGACATGCATCAGTTATCTGATGTAACATTGTAAGTGAGCATGAAACATGGGGTCAAACTAAGGATCACATTAAAGGCCTAGTGCAGTCAAAAATTAGATTTTACTGTGTTTTATATATAGCTATACATATCCACACTATGAGTATGGAATAATACTGTGAAACTGTGAAAATGATGATAATGCCCTTTTAGTGTATGAGCTGTTTGAAAAGATTGCCTGAAATGTCTAGACTGTTTTGGTGGTGTAACGATGTACGCTGAAAGTCGGGAAGCAAGTTCAGGGAGTGAATACGTTTAATAAATGAAAGAACAAAACAAGAAACACGAACAGCGTACCGACTTAGAACAGGAACAATGACGACTGGGTAAGGAACCAAAGGGAGTGACATATACAGTGAGGGAAAAAAGTATTTGATCCCCTGCTGATTTTGTACGTTTGCCCACTGACAAAGAAATGATCAGTCTATAATTTTAATGGTAGGTTTATTTGAACAGTGAGAGACAGAATAACAACAATAAAAATATTATAAATTGATTTGCATTTTAATGAGGGAAATAAGTATTTAACCCCTCTGCAAAACATGACTTAGTACTTGGTTGCAAAACCCTTGTTGGCAATCACAGAGGTCAGACGTTTCTTGTAGTTGGCCACCAGGTTTGCACACATCTCAGAAGGGATTTTGTCCCACTCCTCTTTGCAGATCTTCTCCAAGTCATTAAGGTTTCGAGGCTGCCATTTGGCAACTCGAACCTTCAGCTCCCTCCAAAGATTTTCTCTGGGATTAAGGTCTGGAGACTGGCTAGGCCACTCCAGGACCTTAATGTGCTTCTTCTTGAACCACTCCTTTGTTGCCTTGGCCGTGTGTTTTGAGTCATTGTCATACTGGAATACCCAACCATGACCCATTTTCAATGCCCTGGCTGAGGGAAGGAGGTTCTCACCCAAGATTTGACGGTACATGGCACCGTCCATCGTCCCTTTGATGCGGTGAAGTGTCCTGTCCCCTTAGCAGAAAAACACTCCCAAAGCATAATGTTTCCACCTCCATGTTTGATGGTGGGGATGGCGTTCTTGGGGTCATAGGCAGCATTCCTCCTCCTCCAAACACGACGAGTTGAGTTGATGCCTAAGAGCTCCATTTTGGTCTCACCTGACCACAACACTTTCACCCAGTTGTCCTCTGAATTATTCATATGTTCATTGGCAAACTTCAGACGGGCATGTATATGTGCTTACTTGAGCAGGGGGACCTTGCGGGCGCTGCAGGATTTCAGTCCTTCACGGCGTAGTGTGTTACCAATTGTTTTCTTGGTGACTATGGTCCCAGCTGCCTTGAGATCATTGACAAGATCCTCCCGTGTAGTTCTGTGCTGATTCCTCACGTTCTCATGATCATTGCAACTCCACGAGGTGAGATCTTGCATGGATCTGTATAAAAGACACCTGGGAGCCAGAATTCTTTCTGATTGAGAGGGGGTCAAATACTTCTTTCCCTCATTAAACTGCAAATCAATTTATAACATTTTTGACATGCGTTTTTCTGGATTATTTTGTTGTTATTCTGTCTCTCACTGTTCAAATAAACCTACCATTAAAATTATAGACTGATAATTTCTTTGTCAGTGGGCAAACGTACAAAATCAGCAGGGGATCAAATACTTTTTTCCCTCACTGTAAAGGGCAGGTAAACAAGGAGGTGATGGAGTCCAGATGAGTGTCATAATGCACGTAACGATGGTGACAGGTGTGAGCCATTTCGAGCAGCCTGGTGACCTAGAGGCCGAAGAGGGAGCCCACGTGACAAGATGCACTGAGCAGAGTGGGGGAGTTATGTCAGCATCTATACATCACACTGTGGCTTCTGCCCTGATTAACACACAGATTTGATCCAGAATACAGGGAGTGACTAAAGACAAGACCGGTATTACGTAGACCGGTATGTCCTCAGTTTGTGACAGTGGATCCACTATAGACATTATAAGTACTGTAAGCAATGAGCCCCTTTCCCTGACCATCCTGCATCCACTATGCACTGTAGGGCTACTCTACACACACATTAAGCAGGAACCATGGTTTGGTACACATGCATTATCTATGACATGACTTGAAAATGTAAACTTACGTAACATTAACCTATTAAAAGCAGTACTGTAGTATTGAGGTTTGTGCAGTAGGCTATAGGCCCAAAACATTATCTCTGCATATTGCCCTGCCAATGCATTGTTGTTCTTCTCAGACCATATGAAATGGTTCAAAATGGGAACATGTTGCTTACCCGGCGCGCAGGGCAGCTGAATCAGATGTACCTATCGTCAACAGTGTGAGACATATTTTAAAAATATGAATGTATCGTTGTTTTTTTTTACATAAATGACCGACTAGGAATGCCTTGGAGATCGACCAGTCGGAGACCACTGCTATAGACAATGGAGCTCAAAACTGCCACAATGACCCCCTCACTTCACCTTGAGCCTTCCTTTTAATACACACAACACACAACTATCATCTGCTCCTAAGGCGTGCTGCCCTGTCGCTATGGGAGACGCCATGGTGATAGTGTATTGTTTGACAAGGAGGCCTTATCCAGAGCAAACAGCGCTGGGCTCAAAGTCTCAAGTAGTGCTAAGGCTGATAAGCCCCAAACAAGGTCCTACCCCCACAGAGAAGGAACTATTTCTTTACACCTAATGTTGACAAACTGATCTGTATCTCCACGGCAACAAGCTCCTTGTTAAGTTAACTCTGTCAAGCTGTGTGACCATCAACTGCACAATCTGGTTACCTTTATTTCTCATTCATAGCAAAGCTGTATGCAGACTGAATTCACAGTTAAGTTCCAGGACACAATTATTGTTTGGCATTTACTTGTATTTGATGTGTTTGTTTGACTCCTTGGAGGATTTTCCACTTCAAAGTGTAGTTTGTCCTGCTTTCTCATGTCATTCTTATTTGTTTTGTGGTGGAGGAAATTCATAAGATGTTGTGGCGCCCCCTGTGGGTTTCTCAACAGCATACAGTGCCTTCAGAAAGTGTTCATACCCCTTGACACATTTTGTTGTATTACAGCCTGAATACAAAATTGATTAAATTGATCTACAGACAATACCCCATAATGAAGTTTTTAGAAAGAAAAAAAAACAGGTTCTCCCGGGGGTGACCTGAACTCCATCACCTCCTTGATTATCTTCCCTATATCTGTCACTCCCCTTGGTTCTTTCCTCAGGTGTTGTTGACTCTGCTTTCATGTCGGTGCGTTGTTTGTGTTTCGTGTTTATTGTTTCATTTATTTATTCAAACACTCACTCCCTGCACTTGCTTCCCGACTCTCAGCGCACTTGTTACACATCTAGAGTTAATTGCTATGGTGAGTGAACAATGGGGCTGTCCTGGCAGTTACAAGGAGCAGTGACACAGCAGATAATGTGTCTCAGGCAGAGTCTAAACTGACTGGGTGTAAATGGACTGTCCTGAGACAGTCCCTACGGCCACTCCAGTTAACTGAACGCCTCCCGTTTGTAATTAAAGCTATTTCCCTCTGATGATGGGGTTATTTTATCCAGGAAGTTGTTGAGGACTCAAGAGCACACAGACGCACACACACGGTGGATTGTGTCTTAAGAGTGTTGGCATATGTCCCAAATGGCGCCGTAACAAATGGCAACAGTTTTACGGGCGCCCAACCAATTATGCTATTATGTGTTTTTTCTCGTTATTTGTAACTTATTTTATACATCATGTTTCTGCCGCCGTATCTTAGTGCAAAAATAACTTCTGGATATTAGGACAGCGATCACTCACCTCAGATTAGACAAAGATTTTTTTCTTCAACAAGCAGGACGCACAGGACATACTGCTAACTCCCGACAAGGCCAACATCCCAGTTATTGGCAAGAGAAAGAGATGCAGGTACAGAAGACACAGAGCAGGGTGCCTCGTAAGGATCCACAGAAGGCGAGTGGGAAAGCTGCCGTTACTGTCAATATTACTCACCAACGTACAATCATTGGACAATAAATTAGACGAGGTACGATCATGAATATCCTACCAACAGGACATCAAAAAGTGTAACATCATATGTTTCATGGAATTGTGGCTGAATGATGTCATGGATATTCAGCTAGCAGGATATATACGCTGTACCGGCTAGATAGAACAGCACACTCCGGTAAGACGAGGGGGAGCGGTGCATATTTGTAAACAACAGCTGGTGCACGAAATCTAAGGAAGTCTCTAGATTTTGCTCGCCTGAAGTAGAGTATCTTATGATAAACTGTACACCACACTACTTGCCTAGAGAGTTTTCATCTATACTTTTCGTGGCTGTTTATTTACCACCACAGACGGATGCTGGCACTAAGACCAGCTGTATAAGGAAATAAGCAAACAGGAAACCGCTCACCCAGAGGCGGCGCTCCTAGTGGCCGGAGACTTTAATGCAGGGAAACTTAAATCAGTTTTACCTAATCTCTATCAACGTGCAACCAGAGGGAAAAACATTCTAGATCACCTGTACTCCACACACAGAGACGCATACAAAGCTCTCCCTCGCCCTCCATTTGGTAAATCTGACCACAATTCTATCCTCCTGATTCCTGCTTACAAGCAAAAATTAAAGCAGGAAGCACCAGTGACTCGGTCTTTAAAAAAGTGGTCGGGTGAAGCAGATACAGGACTGCTTTGCTATCACAGACTGGAACATGTTACTCATACTCAGCAAATTGGATGCAGTCTATCAGAGTGCCATCCGTTTTGTCACCAAAGCCCCATATACTACCCACCATTGCGACCTGTATGCTCTCGTTGGCTGGCCCTCGCTTCATATTCGTCGCCAAACCCACTGGCTCCAGGTCATCTATAAGTCTTTGCTCGGTAAAGCTCCGCCTTATCTCAGCTCACTGGTCACCATAGCAGCACCCACCCGTTGAACCCACTCCAGCAGGTATATTTCACTGGTCATCCCCAAAGCCAATTCCTCCTTTGGCTGCATTTCCTTCTAGTTCTCTGCTGACAATGACTGGAATGAACTGCAAAAATAACTGAAGCTGGAGACTCATATCTCCCTCACTAACTTTAAGCAGAGCAGCTCACAGATCACTGCACCTGTACATAGCCCATCTGTAAATAGCCCATCCAACTACCTCATCCCCATACTGTTATTTGTTTATTTTTCTCCTTTGCACCCCAGTATCTGTACGTGCACATTCATCTTCTGCACATCTATCACTCCAGTGTTAAATTGCTATATTGTAATTATTTCGCCACTATGGCCTATTTATTGCCTTACCTCCCTTATCCTACCTCATTTGCACACACTGTATTTAGACTTTTTCTATTGTATTATTGACTGTATGTTTGTTTATTCCATGTGTAACTCTGTGTTGTTGTTTGTGTCGCACTGCTTTGCTTTATCTTGGCCAGGTCGCAGTTGTAAATGTTCTCAACTAGCCTGCCTGGTTAAATAAAGGTGAAATAAAAAATGTTCCAGGATTCTTCTGATTGCATTGAGGAGTACACCACATCAGTCACTGGCTTCATCAATCAGTGCATCGAGGACGTCGTCCCCAGTGACTGTACGTACATACCCCAACCAGAAGCCATGGATTACAGGCAACATTCGCACTGAGCTAAAGGGTAGAGCTGCCGCTTTCAAGGTGCGGGACTCTAACCCGGAAGCTTATAAGAAATCCTGCTATGCCCTCCGACGAACCATCAAACAGGCAAAGCGCCAATACAGGAATAAGATTGAATCATACTACACCGGCTCCGACACTCGTCGGATGTGGCAGGGCTTGCAAACTATTACAGACTACAAAGGGAAGCACAGCAGCGAACTGCCCAGTGACACGAGCCAACCAGACGAGCTAAATCACTTCTATGCTCGCTTAGAGGCAAGCAACACTGAGGCATGCATGAGAGCATCAGCTGTTCCGGACAACTGTGTGATCACGCTCTCCGTAGCCGACGTGAGTAAGACCTTTAAACAGGTCAACATTCACAAGGCCGCGGGGCCAGACGGATTACCAGGACGTGTGCTCCGGGCATGTGCTGACCAACTGGCAGGTGTCTTCACTGACATTTTCAAAATGTTCCTGATTGAGTCTGTAATACCAACATGTTTCAAGCAGACCACCATAGTCCCTGTGCCCAAGAACACTAAGGCAACCTGCCTAAATGACTACAGACCCGAAGCACTCACATCCGTAGCCATGAAGTGCTTTGAAAGGCTGGTAATGGCTCACATCAACACCATTATCCCAGAAACCCTAGACCCACTCCAATTGTCATACCGCCCAAAACAGATCCACAGATGATGCAATCTCTATTGCACTCTACACTGCCCTTTCCCACCTGGACAAAAGGAACACCTACGTGAGAATTCTATTAATTGACTACAGCTCAGCATTCAACACCATAGTGCCCTCAAAGCTCATCACTAATCTAAGGATCCTGGGACTAAACACCTCCCTCTGCAACTGGATCCTGGACTTCCTGACGGGCCGCCAGGGTTGTGGGTTCGATTCCCACGGGGGACCAGTACGGAGAAGAAATTTATGAAATGTATGCATTCACTACTGTAAGTCGCTCTGGATAAGAGCGTCTGCTAAATGACTAAAATGTAAAATGTACTACCTCAATTAGCTTGACTAACCGGTGCCCCCGCACATTGGCTACCTGGACTATCTGCATTGTGTCCTGCCACCCGCCAACCCCTCTTTTACGCTACTGCTAATCTCTGTTTATCATATATGCATAGTCACTTTAACCATATCTACATGTACATACTACCTCAATTAGCCTGACTAACCAGTGCCTGTATATAGCCTTGCTAATGTATATAGCCTAACTACTGTTATTTTTCACTGTCTTTTTACTATTGTTTATTTAATTTCTTTACTTATCTATTGTTCACCTAATACCTATTTTTTTACTTACTTACGTGTGTGTGTGTGTGTGTGTGTGTGTGTGTGTGTGTGTGTGTGTGTGTGTGTGTGTGTGCGTGCGTACTCCCGGATGTGTGTGTGTGTGTATATGAGAGACTCACTAGATCATTAGGATCTCCACCACTCTCCATTAAGTGCATATTGGTAGGCTGAATGTTATTTGTGGTGGTAATAGCACTAGGTTGTTCAGGTGGAATGTACTACTGTTTCAGGTAGTAAACAGTCGGAACCAGTAGTAGTAAATGAATGGTAGTGACCAGTGGTGCCAGTGTTAACTGACCTGAGCCTGTGATCCGTTCAGCATCAGGTAATAGAGCTTGCTGAGGATACTCTGCTGGAGCTGGTCCCAGGACAGGGTACGCTCCTCTCTCATGAGGAAGGGAGGGCCAAACCTGGAGGGGGGTGAAGGAGAGGGAGAGAAGGAGGGGGGGAGAGAGAGAGAGAGAGGGAGGGAGAGAGTGAGAGAGAGAAGGATAGATAGAGGGAGAAGGATGGAGGGAGAAGAATGGAGGGAGAAGGAGATGGAGGAGAGAGAGAGGGAGAATGAGAGGGATGGAGGAGAGGGCCAGAGAGGAGTGAAGGAGAGGAAGATGGAGTAGGGGAGAGGGAGAGAGAAGAAAGAAGAGGTAAAGAGATGAGCGAGAGGGAGGAAGAGAGGGAGACAGATGGGGAGAAAAAATACAATGTTATTCTGCAGTTGTTTGAGAGAGGCAAACATATGGTTGGATTTGCATAAAGTAAAGTACATTACAACCCTGTGGCCTTTTGAATGTGAAACGTAGTTAAGCAGGTCTCTCAACTCAACATGTATTTAATGATTACAGGACTACAAGTGACAAGAAAGCCAGTATTTTCAATGCGGCATTGTAAGCATATTTCAGGTATGAGAACATTTTGGCTGAGAATGTCGTTTTTTAAATGATAGATTTCCAAAAGCATTGTGTGGATTTGAGAGAGAACTAGTCAGTGATCCCAATGAGAAAACCCAAAAGAAAGTATTTCCATTCAATGAATTGAACATATTTCCCATCTACTGCTTAGACTGGTTCTCTCATAAAACCGGAGGAGGCTGTTTTGAGACGTCAGTGTGTGTGTGTGTGTGTGTGTGTCTGTGTGAAACATAGTCTGTCCTTGCCACCAGTGCCACCCCATCCCTCAAACCGGTTTATTAGAGTGAGCAGGTAAGCCATTGTTTACTGTTATGGGAATTGTTTCTCCTTTAGTCTTTCCCAAGGCTCAAACTCTACCCCAAAGACATCTATGATCATCATCCATTCAAACGTTCTATTAGACACAAGGTGAGCCCAGGGTGAATATCCTCAACTTTGGAAGTATGCTTGGGGTCATTGTCCATTTGGAAGACCCATTTGTGACCAAGCTTTAACTTCCTGACTGATGTCTTGAGATGTTGCTTCAATATGGCCACAAAGTTTTCCATCCTCATGATGCCATCTATTTTGTGAAGTGCACCAGTCCCTCCTGCAGCAAAGCACCCCCACAACATGATGCTGCCACCCCCGTGCTTCACGGTTGGGATGGTGTTCCTCGGCTTGCAAGCCTCCCCCTTTTTCCTCCAAACATAATGATGGTCATTATGGCCAAACAGTTATATTTTTGTTTCATCAGACCTCATCAGATATTGCTCCAAAAAGTACGATCTTTGTCCCCATGTGCAGTTGCAAACCGTAGTCTGGCTTTTTTATGGCGGTTTTGGAGCAGTGGCTTCTTCCTTGCTGAGCGGCCTTTCAGGTTATGTCGATATAGGACTCGTTTTACAGTGGATATAGATACTTTTGTACCTGTTTCCTACAGCATCTTCACAAGGTCCTTTGCTGCTGTTCTGGGATTGATTTGCACTTTTCGCAATCAAAGTACGTTCATCTCTAGGAGACAGAACGCGTCTCCTTCCTGAGAGGTATGACGGTTGCGTGGTCCCATGGTGTTTATACTTGCGTACAATTGTTTGTACATGTGAACGTGGTACCTTCAGGCGTTTGGAAATTGCTCCCAAGGATGAACCAGACTTGTGGAGATCTACAATTTTTTTTCTGAGGTCTTGGCTGATTTCTTTTGATTTTCCCATGATGTCAAGCAAAGAGGCACTGAGTTTGAAGGTAGGCCTTCAAATACATCCACAGGTACACCTCCAATTGACTCAAATTATGCCAATTAGCCTATCAGAAGCTTCTAAAGCCATGACATTTTCTGGAATTTTCAAAGCTGTTTAAAGGCACAGTCAACTTAGTGTATGTAAACTTCTGACCCACTGGAATTGTGATACAGTGAATTATAAGTGAAATAATCTGTCTGTAAACAATTGTTGGAAAAATTACTTGTGTCATGCACAAAGTAGATGTCCTAACTGACTTGCCAAAACTATAGTTTGTTAACAAGAAATGTGTGGTGTGGTTGAAATTACGAGTTTTAATGACTCCAACCTAAGTGAATGTAAACTTCCGACTTCAACTGTAACTACTCAATGGGCTGGTTACCTGGACACATTACTGGAGAATCTCTATTGCATTTTAGTCCAGGACTGAGCTTAATCTGTGTCTGTGAAACTGGCCCAATATCAGCCGTTAACACCATTATGTGGTTATGATCTGTAGGCTTTTCCTCTGTTGTAAAGACAGTTAGGGGGGAAAGAGAGAGAGAAGGTTTCTGTCAAACAGGCAGCAATCTGAGCCAACCACAGTTGACATGTGCCAGTCAGGGGGCATAAACAGACCGCCTGTCTCCCCATGGGGTGAAACAGAGACACACGCCGCTGAGATGGGGCCTCCACAGGTACTCAAATATCCTCCTGACATTAACAAGCTGACCATGGGAATATCCTTCCTCTGTTTCCCCGTACACACACACGTATGTGCACAAATGAGCAGGCTCCTCCACACACTCAAGAGGAGTGTGTGGAGGAGGGAGCAGACAGACAGTATATGACAGCATACAAAACTCAAAATGACTTTTGGATTGACAGGCATGGGCCAATAGTGGGCAGATGGCTGGAGTGAGTATTACCTCTCTCTCTCTCTCTCTCTCTCTCTCTCTCTCTCTCTCTCTCTTTCTCTCAATTCAAATTAAGGGCTTTATTGGCATAGGAAACACATGTTAACATTGCCAAAGCAAGTGAAATAGATAATAAACAAAAGTGAAATAAACAATAAAAATGAACAGTAAACATTACACTCCCAGAAGTTCCAAAATAATAAAGACATTTCAAATGTCATATTATGTCTATATACAGTGTTGTAATGATGTGCAAATAGTTAAAATACAAAAGTGAAAATAAATAAACATAAATATGGGCTGAATTTACAATGGTGTTTGTTCTTCACTGGTTGCCCTTTTCTTGTGGCAACAGGTCACAAATCTTGCTGCTTTGATGGCACACTGTGGTATTTCACCCAGTAGATATGGGAGTTTATCAAAATCGGGTTTGTTTTTAAATTCTTTGTGGATCTGTGTAATCTGAGGGAAATATGTGTCTCTAATATGGTCATAACATTTGGCAGGAGGGTAGGAAGTGCAGCTCAGTTTCCACCTCACCTCATTTTGTGGGCAGTGTGCACATACAGTAGCAGGTTTTCTCTTGAGAGCCAGGTCTGCCTATGGCGGCCTTTCTCAATTGCAAGGCTATGGTCACTGAGTCTGTACAGAGTCAAAGTTTTCCTTAAGTTTGGGTCAGTCACAGTGGTCAGGTATTCTGTCACTGTGTACTCTCTGTTTAGGGCCAAATAGAACTCTAATTTGCACTGTTTTTTTGTTAATTCTTTCTAATGTGTAAAGTAATTATCTTTTTGTTTTCTCATGATTTGGTTGGGTCTAATTGTGTTGCGGTCCTGAGGCTCTGTGGGGTGTGTTTGTGTTTGTGAACAGAGCCCCAGGACCAGCTTGCTTAGGGGACTCTTCTCCAGGTTCATCTCTCTGTAGGTTTAGATTTTGATCATTAGCGGGTATTGGCCTAATTCTGCTCTGCGTGTGTTATTTGGTGTTTTACGTTGTAAAGGGGGATATTTTAGCAGAATTCTGCATGCAGTCTCTCTCTCTCTCTCACTCTCTCTCTCTCTCTCTCTCTCTCTCATTGACATTGAATAATTCAAAGCGGTTTACTGGGATTTACAGTATTTGGTTTCTCTCAGGAGCGATGCTCCCTTTGATTCTCAGTAGGAAAAAATACATGTTTTAAAAGATGTAAAACAATTATGACATATATCAGCCCAATTTTTATATTTTGCCCAGGTATTGGCAAAAAAGTTGATCTGATTGGTCAAAATACCAATTAGTGGAAAAAGATCCGAATTGTTCTGCCTGTGTAAACGCAACCTGTGTAATGTGAACTGGAAAATGGAACTTGGAGCACGTCCCCTTGGGCCCAGTGGGTACTCATTACAGCTGGAACTAGTAAAGAGAGAGCAGAGCTTTTGCCCTTATAAAATACACTCTGTTCAAACTGTTGGTGCATATCGTTCATCAGAACTCCTCTGTTCACCCATGAGATACTGTTTCGCTATAAACTAAAAAGGCTTGATTGATTCACACCTAATACCTCATATTTTCAAAATGGCCTCCCTCCATCCCACCCAATCAAGATTCCGACCCAATCAACCAATCCAGACTCCCTCCCACCCACCCACACAGCCACCCAATCAACCAAACCTGACTCACCTGACAGCCTGCTGGCCAGAGCCTGCCGTGTTGCAGATTACGAGGAGGACCTTGGTGGAACCACCGTGGTTCAGAAACTCTGAGGACAGAGTGGTCGATGGGGGTAACCTTTGACCATCTGGCCCTGAAGTGTACGGCGAGGATGGGAGGCTGTGGTGGTAGCCTGAGAGAGGAGAGAGAGGTTAAAGGTTAGACACGGGTCAAGAGAGAGGTCAAAGTTGAGCTCAGACACAAGGTCGTACACATAACGGGGATAGCTTGTGCCAGAGTGTGCTCAAGAGGGGTTCTATGAGGTCTCAATGACTCAAAATGACACCACCCACAACTGTGAAAACAAACCGTATTAAGTGAAAATCATTATACAATGGAGCAACGATTTTGATTTACCCAAAGGGTGGCATTGTAAAATTGACATCTGTTACGACATGTACACATTGATTAACCGTAGGTAATAGCTACAGGGGGAGTGTGTAGGAGGTGGAATCTCTGTCTCCCAGGCAATGTAAACATTGTAAATGTTTACATTTTCTGAGGATTTAATTAAACACACTTGTTCAACGCCGCCGAACAATTAATCACTGTCGCTGTTGAAATGTGTCACACACACACATACACATGTACTCACACACACAGCGGTGCATGTACTGAGAAACTCTAATCATTCAGGAGCACAGGAAGTGTACTGTAACATCGTATCATGTCAACTCAGATATCGAAGCTGCCAGAGAAAAGGCCACCACTTGAGTATCAACGGATGTACAGTTGATGTCGGAAGTTTACATACACCTTAGCCAAATTCATTTAAATTCAGTTTTTCACAATTCCTGACATTTAATCCTAGTAAAAATTCCCTGTCTTAGGTCAGTTAGGATCACCACTTTATTTTAAGAATGTGAAATATCAGAATAATAGTAGAGAGAATGATTTATTTCAGCTTTTATTCCTTTCATCACATTCTCAGTGGGTCAGAAGTTTACATATACTCAATTGGTATTTGGTAGCATTGCCTTTAAATTGTTGGGTCAAACGTTTTGGGTAGCCTTCCACAAGCGTCCCACAATAAGTTGGGTGAATTTTGGCCCATTGCTCCTGACAGAGCTGGTGTAACTGAGTCAGGTTTGTAGGCCTCCTTGCACGCACACGCCTTTTCAGTTCTGCCCACAAATTGTCTATAGGATTGAGGTCAGGGCTTTGTGATGGCCACTCCAATACCTTGACTTTGTTGTCCTTAAGCCATTTTGCCACAACTTTGGAAGTATGCTTGGGGTCATTGTCCATTTGGAAGACCCATTTGTGACCAAGCTTTAACTTCCTGACTGATGTCTTGAGATGTTGCTTCAATATATCCACAAAATTTTCCATCCTCATGATGCCACCTATTTTGTGAAGTGCACCAGTCCCTCCTGCAGCAAAGCACCCCCACAACATGATGCTGCCACCCCCGTGCTTCACGGTTGGGATGGTGTTCCTCGGCTTGCAAGCCTCCCCCTTTTTCCTCCAAACATAACAATGGTCATTATGGCCAAACAGTTCTATTTTTGTTTCATCAGACCTCATCAGACATTGCTCCAAAAAGTACGATCTTTGTCCCCATGTGCAGTTGCAAACTGTAGTCTGTTTTTTTATGGCGGTTTTGGAGAAGTGGATTCTTCCTTGCTGAGCGGCCTTTCAGGTTATGTCGATATAGGACTCGTTTTACTGTGGATATAGATACTTTTGTACCTGTTTTTTACAGCATCTTCACAAGGTCCTTTGCTGTTGTTCTGGGATTGATTTGCACTTTTCGCAATCAAAGTACGTTCATCTCTAGGAGACAGAACGCGTCTCCTTACTGAGCGTTATGACGGCTGCGTGGTCCCATGGTGTTTATACTTGCGTACAATTGTTTGTACATATGAACATGGTACCTTCAGGCGTTTGGAAATTGCTCCCAAGGATGAACCAGACTTGTGGAGGTCTACAATTTATTTTCTGAGGTCTTGGCTGATTTCTTTTTATTTTCCCATGATGTCAAGCAAAGAGGCACTGAGTTTGAAGGTAGGCCTTCAAATACATCCACAGGTACACCTCCAATTTACTCAAATTATGCCAATTAGCCTATCAGAAGCTTCTAAAGCCATGACATTTTCTGGAATTTTCCAAGCTGTTTAAAGGCACAGTCCACTTAGTGTATGTAAACTTCTGACCCACTGGAATTGTGATACAGTGAATTATAAGTGAAATAATCTGTCTGTAAACAATTGTTGGAAAAATGACTTGTGTCATGCACAAAGTAGATGTCCTAACCGACTTGCCAAAACGATAGTTTGTTAACAAGAAATTTGTGGGTGTGGTTGAAAAACGAGTTTTAATGACCCCAACCTAAGTGTATGTAAACTTCCAACTAAAATTGTATTCACCAGTGCATGGCCTTTGGTGAGTAAGACTAAATGAATGAATAATCAAGTATTCCATTTTACAAGATAAATTGAAATAGCTTTTGGCTTAGTTGATTCCTCTCAACCATCGGATAGTAAATCATGTGGAGGCTGTTTTGGCACCCTGTGTCATTCCCGTCTGCCCTTTTGACTGCTGCCTAACCATTCTCTCTCTCGCTCTCTCTCACCCCCCCATCTCTGACATTGAATTCCCCACTGGGAAGATAAAAGGCACTGAAAGGCCAAAGACAGTTTCATTTCAATCCACACAGAAAGGCTAGCCTGTTACCACGACTATAAGGAGCATAAGCAAATAACTAAATACCAAGGACACAAAAGCGTACTTCTCCCACTAGACAATACAAGTATGCTATTTTAAACATATACAAAACCTACACTTCTATGTCCTGAAATTACTCAGGAAAGCAGTGCTCTGTTGGGATAGCTGAGTCGGTGAGGAGTGCGGGTCGGTCTGTCTGTCTGGCTGCTGTATCTTCCAGACCGGGTCTGAGGGGAGAACCCCATGCCAGACTCTCATTCTCACACCCTCTCCCTCATTCCTTCTATCTCAGCCAGCCAGGAGAGAGGGATATATAGAGGGAGAGAGAGACAAGGAGGAGCGAGTGGGAGAGCAGTGCTAGTAGAAGGGGAGCGTCGCTGCAGTGTCTCTTCAGGGACTGAGCTGTTTAATTACAATTGTCTCACTCTCACATCTCCCTCCCTACTTCTGTCTCTCTATTGCTCTCTTTCCCCCCCTCTCTTTTTAGACCTACTATTTCACTAGAATTTTTTCATACAGACACACACACTACAATTCTCTCTCTCTCTTTAGCTATTCCATTGATGCTTTGGGGCTTACCTACTCCAATATTCCATTGATGCTTTGGTTCTTACCTAATTATCTTCATTATCTTCATTTTTTGTTAGAATAACATCAAATTGATCAGAAATACAGTGTAGACATTGTTAATGTTGTAAATGACTATTGTAGCTGGAAACAGCTGATTTTTAATGGAATAGCTACATAAGCGTACAGAGGCCCATTATCAACAACCATCACTCCTGTGTTCCAATGTCACATTGTGTTAGCTTATCCAAGTTTATCATTTTAAAAGGCTAATTGATCATTAGAAACCCCTTTTGCAATTATGTTAGCACAGCTGAAAACTGTTGTTCTGATTAAAGAAGCAATAAAACTGGCCTTCTTTAGACTAGTTGAGTATCTGGAGCATCAGCATTTGTGGGTTCGATTACAGGCTCAAAATGACCAGAAACAAAGCACTTTCTTCTGAAACTCGTCAGTCTATTCTTGTTCTGAGAAATTAAGGCTATTCCTTGTGAGAAATTGCCAAGAAACTGAAGATCTTGCACAACGCTGTGTACTACTCCCTTCACAGAACAGCGAAAACTGGCTCTAATCAGAATAGAAAGAGGATGGGAGGCCCCGGTGCACAACTGAGCAAGAGGACAAGTACATTAGAGTGTCTCGTTTGAGAAACAGATGCCTCACAAGTTCTCAACTGGCAGCTTCATTAAATAGTACCCGCAAAACACCAGTCTCAACGTCAACAGTGAAGAGGTGACTCCGGGATGCTGGGCTTTTAGGCAGAGTTGCAAAGAAAAAGCCATATCTCAGACTGGCCAATTAAAAAAATTAAAAATAAGGGCAAAAGAACACACACACTGGACAGAGGAACTCTACCTAGAAGGCCCGCATACCGGAGTCACCTCTTCACTATCGATGTTGAGACTGGTGTTTTTCTTTAATCAGCCCAACAGTTTTCAGCTGTGCTAACATAATTGCAAAAGGGTTTTCTAATGATCAATTAGCCTTTTAAAATTATAAACTTGGATTAGTTAACACAACGTGCCATTGGAACACAGGAGTGATGGTTGCTGATAATGGGCCTCTGTACACCTATGTAGATATTCCATAAAAAATCAGCCGTTTCCAGCTACAATAGTCATTTACAACATTAACAATGTCTACACGGTATTTCTGATCAATTTGATGTTATTTTTATGGACAAAACAATTGCTTTTCTTTCAAAAACAAGGACATTTCAAAGTGACCGCAAACTTTTGAACAGTAGTGTATACTGACCAAAAATATAAACACACCATGTAAAGTGTTGGTCCCATGTTTCATGACCTTAAAATTAAAGATCCAAGATATGTTCCATAAACACAAAAAGCTTATTTCTCTCAAATGTTGTGCACAAATTTGTTTACATCCCTGTTAGTGAGCATTTCTCCTTTTCCCAAATAATCCATCCACCTGACAGGTGTGGCATATCAAGAAGCTGATTAAACAGCATGCTCATTACACAGGAGCACCTTGTGCTGGGGACAATAAAAGGCCACTCTAAAATGTGCAGTTTTATCACACAACACAATGCTACAGATGTCTCAAGTTTTGAGGGAGTGTGCAATTGGCATGCTGACTGCAGGAATGTCCACCAAAGCTGTTGCCAGAGAATGTAATGTTAATTTCTCTACCATAAACCACCTCCAACGCCATTTTAGAGAATATGGCCATACCCCTACCGACCTCACACCCTACCACACCAGCCCAGGACCTCCGGATTCCTCAGCTACGGTATCGTCTGAAAACAGCCACCTGGACAGCTGATGAAACTGAGGAGTATTTCTGTCTGTAATAAATCCCTTTTGTGGGGAAAAACTCATTTTGACTGGCTAGGCCTGGCTCCCCAGTGGGTATGCCCTCCCAGGCCCACCTATGGCTGCGCCCCTGCCCAGTCATGTGAAATCCATAGATTAGGGCCTAATGAATATATTTCAATAGATTGATTTCATTATATGAACTGTAAAATCGTTTAAATTATTACATGTTTGGTCTATATTTTTGTTCAGTATAGAAGATGTAGGGATGCAGGGTGGTCGCACGAGGACATTGGAACACTGTAGCACACTGCACCAGCGCACCCGCAGCACCTGTCTCACATTCACATAGGAGGAGGGATACGTATTGTAATGAACACCAAAATAACTACGGCTCTAATCATTTTTTTTTTTTTTACAGTAACCCCCAGGGATCTACTTCTTCACCGCAGTTACTCAGGCCTACTTTTTTTGCTTCACTCCTTTAAGCTAGTTTTAATATCAGACCCTTATTTAAAACTGTGTTCCCTGAAATACCATCATGCCGGATGACGACTCGATTATCTCTGTCTGACAAGATCGTGGGAATATATGAATATTGGCTCATTGACAATGACTTGACATACTAGTCTCTTCTATGACAGGGGGATTAAAACATAATACTTTTGAGATGTCAGTAGAAAAATAAAAGTGGGTTTACAACCTATTTGTGAATATAGGTTACCGGCATAAAGCTGTCGAGCCTGCAGGCTACAGCACATACAGAGCTGCTTCAGTTTAGTCTGATCATAAAATTCCAGCTGGTTGTTGTGCCTGTGACTGCTGAATTGAATGCTCAACCTAAATCAATTATTATTGTGTAATAGTAAATATCACAAAATCCTTTTCAAATGCTTTTCTGCTCCTACAAGCTTAGCCGTCTTGGTTTGTCACCTAGACAAGTGACCCCTGTTAATTCTGTCCACACTCTGTGCTAAAAATACCCAGGGGGTAGAGGGGTCCGGCGGAGGGCGGGAGAGGGGACAAACCCTAGACATGACAGACGTCCCGACATTTCCTCTGTCTGGTTGCCATCACCACAGGTGACCAGAGGACACCTGAGTTGTCTGCTGCTTGGATAAATGACAGATGGAGGAAAACAGCAGGGAGAGAGAGAGAGAGAGAGAGAGAGAGAGAGAGAGAGAGAGAGAGAGAGAGAGAGAGAGAAAGGGGGGAGATATAGACCTGCCACACCTGCTCCCCCTCGCCGGATCCCAAACCTGCATCTCATCACCGCCACAGCAGGTCCCCCTCGCCGGATCCCAAACCTGCATCTCATCACCGCCACAGCAGGTCCCCCTCGCCGGATCCCAAACCTGCATCTCATCACCGCCACAGCAGGTCCCCCTCGCCGGATCCCAAACCTGCATCTCATCACCGCCACAGCAGGTCCCCCTCGCCGGATCCCAAACCTGCATCTCATCACCGCCACAGCAGGTCCCCCTCGCCGGATCCCAAACCTGCATCTCATCACCGCCACAGCAGGTCCCCCTCGCCGGATCCCAAACCTGCATCTCATCACCGCCACAGCATGTCCCCCTCGCCGGATCCCAAACCTGCATCTCATCACCGCCACAGCAGGTCCCCCTCGCCGGATCCCAAACCTGCATCTCATCACCGCCACAGCAGGTCCCCCTCGCCGGATCCCAAACCTGCATCTCATCACCGCCACAGCAGGTCCCCCTCGCCGGATCCCAAACCTGCATCTCATCACCGCCACAGCAGGTCCCCCTCGCCGGATCCCAAACCTGCATCTCATCACCGCCACAGCAGGTCCCCCTCGCCGGATCCCAAACCTGCATCTCATCACCGCCACAGCAGGTCCCCCTCGCCGGATCCCAAACCTGCATCTCATCACCGCCACAGCAGGTCCCCCTCGCCGGATCCCAAACCTGCATCTCATCACCGCCACAGCAGGTCCCCCTGGCCGGATCCCAAACCTGCATCTCATCAACGCCACAGCAGGTCCCCGAAGACCTCCGACCCCTATGATTGATTCCACAGTTGCCTCCCGGTATCTCGGCAACATATATCTTGATAAGTTATTTATTTGTGCCATCTATAGTGGATAAGTAAAAAAATGGAAACAGAGTCTTGGGTCTAAAATCCAGTAAATTATACGACAGACAGTCAGAGATTATAGAGGCTGTAAGATAAGCAGAGGAAGAGCTAGCTCACTGATGGAATGTTGGTATGTGGTTATGGTCAGGCTGTTGCATCCTCTGTGGGTGTATACCTAGAGTCTAAAACCACAACTACATAACTGGTATATTCACAAGGATGCGGTCTTCACTGACTTGAAACCTGTTCCCTCCCTCTTTCTAAATGGCCATCTCCCCATCCTGCCTATCTCTGATTGGCTTGTGTAAAATATGCAATGACATTACTCAGGATGTTTACTCAGAAGTAAACCATAACGATGAGGAAATCAATTAACTCATGTTTCTGAAGCAATTTTGTTGACGTAACAGTATATCACTGCCAGAGATGAAACACCACAGCCATGCTGCTAACAGCTAAAAGACTGTCTTTCAACACACTCTTCGAAAAAAGGGCTCCAAAGGGGTTTTTCAGGTGTCCCAATAGATGCGTTAAAGGAATCAATGGAACACAGACGTTTCATTGACCAGACTGGCGCACATTCAACAAATCTAATGGAACAAAGTGAATATTTGTCAAATCCGTCATGATTTATGTATTTTAACAGTCCCACAATGTGGTTACTTACATCGATTTGGATATATTTGGCTGTTTTCGCTGCATAACATGTAGAAGTTGTCCCCTTTTAGGTTTAGAAGAAGTGATTGCTTAATGCGAACTACATTTCTTAACCTGTTAGGGCTAGGGGGCAGCATTGACACGGCTGGATAAAAAACATACCCGATTTAATCTGGTTACCACTCCTACTCAGTAACTAGAATATGCATATACTTATTACATATGGATAGAAAACACCCTAAATTTTCTAAAACTGTTTGAATGGTGTCTGTGAGTATAACAGAACTCAAATGGCAGGTCAAAACCTGAGAGATTCCTTTACAGGAAGTGGCCTGTCTGACCATTTCTGGAACTTCTTTGCCATCTCTATCATTTACTAAGGATCTCTGCTCTAACGTGACACTTCCCACGTCTTCCATAGGCTCTCAGAGCCCGGGAAAAAAGAGAATGTCGTCATTCCAGCCCCAGGCTGAAACACATTATCGCCTTTCTCAAGTGGCCCATCAAGAGACACTAGCTTATGCGCGTGACCCCGACCGCCCCCGCCTTTGGGATTTTTTCCTCTGTTTGCCGAAAAGGAGATTCCCTGTCGGAATATTATCGCTTTTCTACGAGAAAAATGACGTAAAAATTGATTTTAAACAGCGGTTGACATGCTTCGACGTACGGCAATGGAATACTTTGAATTTTATTGTCAGGAATTGCGCCAAGCGCGTGACACTTCTTTACTATTTCGGATAGTGTCTGGAACGCACGAACAAAACGCCGCTATTCGGATATAACGATGGATTATTTTGGACCAAACCAACATTTGTTATTGAAGTAGCTGTCCTGGGTGTGCATTCTGACGAAGACAACAAAAGGTAATGACATTTTTATAATAGTAAATATGATTATGGTGAGTGCTAAACTTGCCGGGTGTCTAAATAGCGAGCCCGTGATGCCTGGGCTATGTACTTAGAATATTGCAAAATGTGCTTTCACCAAAAAGCTATTTTAAAATCGGACATATCGAGTGCATAGAGGAGGTCTGTATCTATAATTCTTAAAATAATTGTTATGCTTTTTGTGAACGTTTATCGTGAGTAATTTAGTAAAATGTTAGCGAATTCCCCGGAAGTTTGCGGGGGGTATGCTAGTTCTGAACGTCACATGCTAATGTAAAAAGCTGGTTTTTGATATAAATATGAACTTGATTGAACAAAACATGCATGTATTGTATAACATAATGTCCTAGGGTTGTCATCTGATGAAGATCATCAAAGGTGAGTGCTGCATTTAGCTGTCTTCTGGGTTTTGGTGACATTATATGCTGGCTTGAAAAATGGGTGTCTGATTATTTCTGGCTTGGTACTCTGCTGACATAATCTAATGTTTTGCTTTCGTTGTAAAGCCTTTTTGAAATCGGACAGTGTGGTTAGATTAACGAGAGTCTTATCTTTAAATGGCTGTAAAATAGTCATATGTTTGAGAAATTGAAGTAATAGGATTTTTAAGATTTTGAAAATCGCGCCACAGGCTGCAAGTGGCTGTTACGTAGGTGGGACGAATTCGTCCCGCCGGTCCCATAGAGGTTAAAAGCTGGTTGGCATAGCAACTCTAGCATTCAGAAATCAGTGGCGGTAGTCAAATAAAGTTTTAACATAATTGCAAAAGGCTTTTCTAATGATCAATTAGCCTTTTAAAATGATAAACTTGGATTAGCTAACACAATGTGCCATTGGAACACAGGAGTGATGGTTGCTGATAATGGGCCTCTGTACGCCTATGTAGATTTCCATTCAAAATCAGCCGTTTCCAGCTACAATAGTCATTTACAACATTAACAATGTCTACACTGTATTTCTGATCAATTTGATGTTATTTTAAATGGACAAAAATTTGCTTTTCTTTCAAAAACAAGGACATTTCTAAGTGACCCCAAACTTTTGAACAGTAGTGTACACGGGAATTAATATGGAGTTGGTCCCCCCTTTGCTGCTGTAACAGCCTCCACTCCTCTGGGTAGGCTTTCCACTAGATGTTGGAACATTGCTGTGGGGACTTGCTTCCATTCAGCCACAAGAGCATTAGTGAGGTCGGGCACTAATATTGGGCAATTAGACCTGGCTCACAGTATTCCAATTCATCCCAAATGTGTTCAATGGGGTTGAGGTCAGGGCTCTGTGCAGTCCAGTCAAGTTCTTCCACACTGATCTCGACAACCCATTTTTGTATGGACCTTGCTTTGTGCATGGGGCCATTGTCATGCTGAAACAGGAAAGGACCTTCCCCAAATTGTTGCCACAAAGTTGGAAGCACAGAATTGTCTAGAATGTCATCGTATTCGGTAGCGTTAAGAAATCCCGTCATTTGAACTAAGGGGCCTAGCCCGAACCATGAAAAACAGCGTGATTCATCACTCCAGAGAATGCGTTTCCACTGCTCCAAAGTCCAATGGCGGCAAACTTTACACTACCCCAGCCGACGCTTGGCATTGCGCATGTTGATCTTAGGCTTGTGTGCGGCTGCTTGGCCATGGCAAACCCAGTTTATGAATCTCCTGACAAAGCGTTCTTGTGCTGACATTGCTTGCAGAGGCAGTTTGGAACTCAGTAGTGAGTGATGCAACCGAGGACAGACCATTTTTAGGCACTATGCGCTTCAGCACTTGGCGGTCCCGTTCTGTGAGCTTGTGTGGCCTACCACTTTGCGGCTGAGCTGTTGTTGCTCATAGATGTTTCCACTTCACAATAACAGCACTTACAGTTGACCGGGCCAGCTCTAACAGGGCAGAAATTTGACGAACTGACTTGTTGGAAAAGTGGGATCCTATGACGGTTCCACGTTGAAAGTCACTGAGCTCTTCAGTAAGGCCATTCTACTGCCAATGTTTGTCTATGGAGATTGCATGGCTGTGTGCTCGATGTTATACACCTGTCAGCAACGAGTGTGGCTGAAAAAGCCGAATCCAGTAATTTGAAGGCGTGTCCACATACTTTTGTAAATACAATGTAACATGGTGACATGGTGCATGTGTACACAATGTCACAATCAAACACAAACTTTAACGTGAAACAAATGGTTCCCATTCGTCTTTCAAACTACAGTATTTCTAGAAGTACTTCTGACGATGGGTTTAAACAGCTCATCATCAATCATTGAAAAACTGCCTTGTAAAAGCAGATGGAGATATGTGGGCAGAGCCATTGAGTACAGCTGGGGCTTTTTCTCAGCATTCTCTTCACCACCCATTAGCAGATACATCCACAACCTGTGTGTGTGTGTGTGTGTGTGTGTGTGTGTGTGTGTGTGTGTTGGTTTAAAGATGCTTGCCTTGAGTGTGTGAATATTTAACAATACAATAACAATAAAATGTGCTCACTAAAGGCAGAGCTAATGGGCTCTGTGTAAGTGCTTATGCATCCTCCGCTGCTCAGACAAACACCTCAGACCTACACAACATTCAACCCCAACCGTGTCTCCAGTCTATAGATTTTAGCATTTTGATTGGATGAAAGGAAACTCACACTGAGATTCTACCTGAGTTGCTTTCCATAGAACCCCTCTGTCCATTGTGAAGGGAGATGAATACTGAATACAGTGGTGGAGAAAGAGTGAGAGACTGTGTGTGTGTGTTTGTGTCTGTGTCCACTGACAGATTCCTTTATCTGGGTGGATATGTCCCTGCTTCGCCACCTTTCCCAGAGGGCACCTCTTCTTTCACACAAACCCTCTCTCAGCCCTGATTCTCCGACCTCGCCAAACAGACAACTCTGTCTCTAGAGCTTGATAGACTCTTTGATTACCTCAGGGACAACAGGCCTTTTGTAAAGTAAGAGTGTCTAAAAAAGTTGGTAGGAAAGTTTCAGAGATTTCCTCAAGCTGAAGGCATTTATGTACTGTAATAGACAACGGACATATATGTTCTGTTGAGAGATGAAATCAGATATTGTCATATCTGTATAAAGTTTCCTTGATTTTTTTTGTGTGTTTTCTATCATGAGCGCTTGACTCCATGGCTAGCAATACAACACTGTTTTTCCAAATAACAAATGTCATTACTACAGTATATGAAGGAGAAGAGTTGATCCAATATCCCTAAGAATGTCTTCCTGTGGTTTCCAGTTGTCAGGGGGTGGGTAACTGGTGCAGTGAATCAGGCGCAGGAGAGCAGAAATGAGTGTACAAGGTATTTAATTCCACGACAGCACCAGTATACAGACAATACTCAAAGTGCTGAGAAAATACCGGTCACTCGAAAATAACGGGCGTAAATAAATAACCCGGCAAACATAACCAGCCGACAAGTACCGCCACGAACAATCGATAAACACGCACACTAACATGTAGGAAACAGAGGGTTAAATAATGAACATGTAATTGGGGAATAGAAACCAGGTGTGTAGAAAACAAAGACAAAACAAATGGAAAATTAAAAGTGGATCTGTGATGGCTAGAAGACCGGTGACGTCGACCGCCGAACGCCGCCCGAACAAGGAGAGGGACCGACTTCGGCGGAAGTCGTGACACCAATAACTTCTAATATGAAAACTCAACAGAAATTCACAACCATAAAACGGTGGAGACTATTCCTCCAGAGCCAAACACCCATCCATAAAATCCATCTCTTGAAATAGACTATGACTTCCGCCTAAAAACATCCCACCTAACGTTACATTTGTCTTTCTCTTCTGCCAGTGCGAAACAAACGCATGCCTTTGTTCTACCAGCCAGTGTGTATTTTATACCTCTCTCTCTCACTCTCTCTCCCGCTCCCCCTCCCTCTCCTAATGTTTTCAACAAATTTCTTAGGCTCTGCTAATTTTGACTCCCCACCAGGAGGTAATGGGCCTGATTCCCAGTCCCCCGCTGAACTACTTCCTCTTATCCGACATGAGAAATCGTAACCTTTCCTTCGCTAACCAAATTCCCCGTTTCAATTCGGGACTTTTATTAGCCGGTGAGCAAATTGGCTTTGTGCCTCTGCTGTGCCCGCTGGGGCTCAGGTTGTGCCGATGTTGTAGAGAGAGTTATGAGACACACACACACACGACACTGAGACAGACAGACAGGCAGACATGCCCGCACGCCGACACACACACACACACACACACACTCACATGAAATGAGATTACACACACAGGGCCATTAATCATGGTGTGGAGTCTGAACCACGCCGGAGGTCAACTGTGTGACTGTCTGTCTGTAGCCCAAAGGGGGGAGTGACGCACAGGCTAAGGCACATACGTACCAGCCAAAGGGGGCTATGTGAGAGAGAGAGAGAGAGAGAGAGAGAGACGGAGAAAGAGAGTGAGAGAGGGTGGGCCGTGACTGGCTGATTTGTTCCGCCAAATGAGGGCCTGTCTTGTCACAGGTTAAAAGAGCCAACGGTGTCCATAATGATACATATTTCTACAGCGGAAGAGAGGGAGGGAGGTACTACAAGCTTAATACAGTCAATATGGGCCGTGACAGCAGTGGTTTGAATGCTAGTCCATATACGTAAGCGTACGTTGTTTATTTACGACGATGACAGCGGTTTCCTGACAGGCTTTCTTATTCTAACATGGCCCATCTAAACGAGGCTTTAACAGTCTGCCAAGGTTCCACATCATCTTTCTATGGCTAGCCACAAGAGGTAGGAATTTCTGGGTATTGTTTGTGACAGACTCAGCAGACAGAGCTGTCCCACCAATTCATTCTTAATTAGGACAATTTCCTTATTAATTGTGGCTCATCATGAAAATATCATTACAGCCTAGCTTACATCCTAAAATATATTATCAACCCAGCCCCACTCTTCAGTATTACATTTCTACAGTTGTTTGATAAAACAAAGAGGGTAAATGTGGTACTGGATGCTGAAACTACAGCATTATAGCGCCGTAATAATGCATGTATATTTCAATGGCTCATTTGATTACATCCACATCACCCAGGGGTTCTGATTGAGTGATGATTACAGATGATTACAGGATACTTAACCAGCACAATAAGGAACACACTAACCAATTAGACAACAATAGGATGTAACAATATCTCATCACGTCCTCTCCCTCCCCACAGCTCTGTAAAGCTAACACACCACACACACACACACACACACACACACACACACACACACACACACACACACACACACACACACACACACACACACACACACACACACACACAGTTACTCAGGCTTCTATTCAATCTATTCCATTAAAGCAATGAAGGCCCTATTCAATAAACCTGTTACGGGCGTTTAGCTGTTGTGAAATGACCCGCCATTGTTATGGAGACAGTGGGGTAGTTAAGATGGCAGGGAGGTGTTCTGAGATGTCAGAAACAGTAATGACGCTTGCAGTGACTGAATGCATGTTAAGTTGAGTCTAATCAGCTCAGTTCAGGTTTTGAATCATTACATTGGTAATAGGAGTTCATTCATCATTTACAGTAGAATACAAATACAAAAATAGAGTTATTGTATACACGTGTGCTTTTGAGTGCTAATGAGTGTGTCGGTGTGTGTGTGTGCCTGTGTGCCTCTTCCTCTCTCCTCTACCCTTAGTCTGATCACCTCCATTAGCACCAGGACATTATTTTCTCTCCTCTGTCTCCAGGTGATAAAGATATCGTTCTATCGTTCCCGGAGAGAGATTGAAGATCGTACATTTTTCATGACCCCTTTGAGCACATTATTGAATTATTGATGTGGCCCTTTTCAGGAGTTAAAGAACGTTGGAAAAACACAGTAAGGGTTTAATTTAGCGGTGTGTTGCTCTGAACGTAGCCCTCCCATTCGGGCATCCCCCAGGGATAAGAGTTAAGACACCCTCCTTTTGGAAACGGGTCAAATAGATAGGAGTCACCAGGTGAAAAAAAGTGTGTGCGTACATGCGTGCACTCGCCATATCAATAGTTAATTTGACGCCGCCTGGCGCTGATTTCAAAGGGAGGTGACGCAAGGCTGGCTCCATCTCATCCACGTTCACGATCCAAGAGAGAGTGAGCGTATGTGTGTGTGCATGTGTGTCGTGTGTGTGAGTGAGAGCGAGCCTTTACCTCAGTACATCAAGCCCTCAGCTAGATATAAGACCGTCAGAGACACTGTCTGAGAGAATTTAATAACCTAGACAGAAATACAGTACCTGTCCATGAAATGGCAAGAAATTGAAACGGCTAAGAACCTATAGCTCGATAGTGTTTGTCTGAACAAACACTTTCCATTGTGCTGAAGCCTAATAGCTTCGGGCTAGCCTGAGCGAGAGAGAGAGAGAAAGAGAAAGAGAGAGAGAGAGAGAGAGAGAGAGAGAGAGAGAGAAGAGAAAGAGAAAGAGAAAGAGAAAGAGAGAGAGAGAGAGAGAGAGAGAGAGAGAGAGAGAGAGAGAGAGAGAGAGAGAGAGAGAGAGAGAGAGAGAGAGACAGACACTTGGGGCTGTGGATGCAGCCATGGTTACCTGAGATTCGCGTGGAGCCTCCCCGTGTGTGGAGGGGCGGAGCCTGGAAGGCATAGACCACATCGCTCTCGGCAATGCTGGTCAGATCGTCGTCGTCAGAGAACGAACGCTGGAAGCCGGTGGCGTAGAGCTCTGACAGGACCACCTGGATGGGGGGTGATGGAGGGAGAGAGAGAGAGAGCGAGGAGGAGATGGTTTAAAGAGATGTACATTGTTTCATACAGACACTTAGCACGGAAGCAGACTTTATGTATAAACAGCCATGGACATGGCTAAGTGGCTTAGCATGGCGGTCAAACACACACACACACACACACACACACACACACACACACACACACACACACACACACACACACACACACACACACACACACACACACACACACACACACACACACACACACACACACACACACACACACACAGTCTAATAGTTGTAGACAGACAAGCTATAGAGGACACACAGGGAATGTATGTGGCAATGCAAACAGAGTAGACACGCTATATTTGCGTTATAAGTCTGTTCAAGATCCTTCTCGAGTAAACACATATTAAAGGCCCAGTGCAGTCGAAAATGTGATTTTCCACCCTATGGGGTTGGAATAAAACTGACGTTTTGAAAATGATGATAATGCTCTTTTAGTGTAAAAGCTGTTAGAAAAGATTGCCTGAAATATCAGTCTGTTTTGGTGGGATGGATTTTTCGCCTGCCTGGTGACATCACCCCTCCCCACAACTCCCTGACAGTCCTAGCAAAACTCTTATGTCATGATTTGACTATAACATTAACCTGTTAGGGCTAGGGGGCAGTATTTACACGGCCGGATAAAAACGTACCCGATTTAATCTGGTTATTACTACTGCCCAGAAACTAGAATATGCATATAATTATTGGCTTTGGATAGAAAACACCCTAAAGTTTTTAAAACTGTTTGAATGGTGTCTGTGAGTATAACAGAACTCATATGGCAGGCAAAAACCTGAGAACATTCCTTACAGGAAGTGGCCTGTCTGACAAGTTCTTGTTCTTCTTGACTCTCTTTATTGAAAACTGAGGATCTTTGCTGTAACGTGACACTTCCTACGGCTCCCATAGGCTCTCAGAACCCGGGAAAAAGCTGAATGATGTAATTCCAGCCCATGGCTGAAAAACATTAGCGCCTTTGGTAAGTGGTCTATCAAAGGACAATGAGACTGAGGCGCGTGCACGAGGCAACCCCATGTTTTTATTTTCTCTCTCTTTGTACTAAAACACAGATTCCCGGTCGGAATATTATCGCTTTTTTACGAGAAAAATTGCATAAAAATTTATTTTAAACAGCGGTTGACATGCTTCGAAGTACGGTAATGGAATATTTTGATTTTTTTTGTCACGAAACGCGTCGGGCGCGTCACCCTTCTTTACCCTTTCGGATAGTGTCTTGAACGCACAAACAAAACGCCGCTATTTGGATATAACTATGGATTATTTTGAACCAAACCAACATTTGTTATTGAAGTAGAAGTCCTGGGAGTGCATTCTGACGAAGAACAGCAAAGGTAATAACATTTTTCTTATAGTAAATCTGACTTTGGTGAGGGCTAAACTTGGTGGGTGTCTAAATAGCTAGCCCTGTGATGCCGGGCTATCTACTTAGAATATTGCAAAATGTGCTTTCACCGAAAAGCTATTTTAAAATCGGACATAGCGAGTGCATAGAGGAGTTCTGTATCTATAATTCTTAAAATAATTGTTATGTTTTTTGTGAACGTTTATCGTGAGTAATGCTAACGAACGTCACATGCTAATGTAAAAAGCTGGTTTTTGATATAAATATGAACTTGATTGAACAAAACATGCATGTATTGTATAACATAATGTCCTAAGATTGTCATCTGATGAAGATCATCAAAGGTTAGTGCTGCATTTAGCTGTGGTTTGGGTTTATGTGTCATTATATGCTAGCTTGAAAAATGGGTGTCTGATTATTTCTGGCTGGGTACTCTGCTGACATAATCTAATGTTTTGTTTTTGTTGTAAAGCCTTTTTGAAATCGGACAGTGTGGTTAGATTAACGAGAGTCTTGTCTTTAAAATGGTGTAAAATAGTCATATGTTTGAGAAATTGAAGTAATAGCATTTCTAAGGTATTTGAATAACGCGCCACGGGATTCCACTGGCTGTTACGTAGGTGGGACGAAATCGTCCCACTGGCCCTAGAGAAGTTAATCTGAAGACTGTTATTTATCTAATTAACTAACTGTGTTTAATTAAAGAGTTACCATCTCCCGAATTAAACTCTAAAAGGTCTTTACCTGTCACATCTATAAACAGTCAACTTATTCATCATAACCTCATATCATTCTGAACAGTCGTAACCTCCTAGCATCTGCAAAAACCCGAGCTTTACTTATGATTCAGTATTACACAAATTGGTTTTAATTATTTATTTACTAGCTAATTAAATGGGAACACAGGATTAACACGCATACAACACTGATATTGACTGGAGACGTAATACGCTGAAAACAGATCCCTAGCGGAATGACAACATGGATAACACTGCCACATTCAGAAACTACTCTTGCCTACAATAACCATATACTTTGCACACAAACCGCCACCTGCTTTGAGCAAGAAATCATGAATGTATTTACGTGAAATGCCTGGGTTTACCGGGGATCTCTCGGTGAACGGGGCAGCCTTGGAAAGGCGGTTGGGCCTTTTTGCGGCATGCTCGTAAGGCTCTGATTACATTTTACATTTTAGTCATTTAGCAGACGCTCTTATCCAGAGCGACTTACAGTAGTGAATGCATACATTTCATAAAAAAAATGTTTCTCCGTACTGGTCCCCCGTGGGAATTGTCCGAAATGGTTACAACAATTCTTCTACTGTTGTCTTCCTATCCGGTGACTTGTCGTGTAGTCCTGAACAGAACTACAGAGTTGATTTTCCTTCCATTTGCTCTTGAAGATGCTTCTTTGAAGATAGGCTAGCCAACCGTATCGATGGTTCCCCAATGGGGTGATGAGAGTAGCGTAATACAATGGTTTGAGCAGAGTAACAGGATGGTCCTACTTAAAATCGCTTTCGAAGATACTTTACTTAGAACAGCTAATCAGCCGTACCAGTGATTGTCCGGGAGGTGATTTTATCGTCTCCACCTTATCTTGAGATTCAAATTTCAAACCATTTTAAACGTGCAGTTGCAGCTTCATGCTTTTCTGGTCCAATGTGTTAACTTCTTAACCCATCATTTATACCTTTTTCTCAAAAGGGGCGGTTCCGGCATGGTGACATGCTCTCTGTCTGTCTGTTTGTTTGTTTGTGATTACTCACTGTGCAAAGTTATGGAAAACAATTATCTCTATAGCTTCTCAAATTACATCTCTCTCTTAACAAAAACACATTAATAATTTTTCATATTACATGCACAACCCATAGAATGGAAACTTAATCTACGTAGTGTGTGTACTTTCCAAGTTACAGTATTTTCTTTATAGCATTTTTAATGACATCACAAAATAACAAACAAAATTACATTAGTGTTCTATAGATCGCCTCTGACCATTCCCAACATTCTATGTTAGAAATATTGTTCCGGAATACGCTTTTGAACATATTAGAGTTTAAGCGGGAAAAGGTCTGTTGAGACAAAGCACATTCCTTTGGTGAATTTGTAGAGGGAGAGCCTGGATCTTCTCCCTTGATTTACAACTGGATGTGAGTTGTTAATCCCCACTATTTCTTTCCTTCCCCCTCTATGGGTGAAAGGGGGTCTGATTGAAGTTATTCATGGCAAACCCGATCTGACCTATTTGGATTCTCGTGGTCAGTCATGACACTTGCTTGAGAAATTGCTATTTGCTAAGAAGCTATTTTTGGTTATTTTCTGACCATTTTAATTGAAAACAATCACAGTAAGATGCTTAATTGTTACCCAGAAATTATTTGATATTGAGATAAAAATGGCTGCATTGGACCTTTAAGGATTTCATACTCTCTCCTCACATCTGTTTTCTGAGAAAGCTTTTATCAAATCACAAACAAACAGACAGACAGGCAGTGATGTCCCATCCCGCTCCTTCTCACATACCATGACGAGACATTAGGCCCAGCTGTGGGGCTGACAGCAGACTCCCCCCTTCTGGAATATTCCTATCTTTCCCTCTCTTCGTCTGCTCCAGTCTCTGTCGTTATATCTGTCTTGTCTGCTCCAGTCTCTGTCATTATATCTGTCTTGTCTGCTCCAGTCTCTGTCATTCTATCTGTCTGGTCTGCTCTAGTCCCTGTCATTCTATCTGTCTGGTCTGCTCCGGTCCCTGTCATTCTATCTGTCTTGTCTGCTCCAGTCTCTGTCATTCTATCTGTCTGGTCTGCTCCAGTCTCTGTCTGTCTAGCCCCTCTCCCTTTCTGTGTCTGTCTAGCCCCTCTCCCTTTATCTGTATGTCTAGCCCCTCTCCATTTCTCTGTCTGTCTAGCCCCTCTCCATTTCTCTGTCTGTCTAGCCCCTTTCCCTTTATCTGTCTGTCTAGCCCCTCTCCATTTCTCTGTCTGTCTAGCCCCTCTCCCTTTCTCTGTCTGTCTAGCCCCTCTCCCTTTCTCTGTCTGTCTAGCCCCTCTCTCTTTCTCTGACGTTCTAGCCCCTCTCTCTTTCTCTGTTGTTCTAGCCCCTCTCTCTTTCGCTGTCTGTCTAGCCCCTCTCTCTTTCTCTGTCTGTCTATCCCCTCTCTCTTTCTCTGTCTCTCTAGCCCCTCTCTCTTTCTCTGTCTGTCTAGCCCCTCTCTCTTTCTCTGTCTGTCTAGCCCCTCTCTCTTTCTCTGTCTAGCCCCTCTCCCTTTCTCTGTCTGTCTAGCCCCTCTCCCTTTCTCTGTCTGTCTAGCCCGTCTCCCTTTCTCTATCTGTCTAGCCCGTCTCCCTTTCTCTATCTGTCTAGCCCCTCTCCCTTTCTCTGTCTGTCTAGCCCCTCTCCCTTTCTCTGTCTGTCTAGCCCCTCTCCCTTTCTCTGTCTGTCTAGCCCCTCTCCCTTTCTCTGTCTGTCTAGCCCCTCTCCCTTTCTCTGTCTGTCTAGCCCCTCTCCATTTCTCTGTCTGTCTAGCCCCTCTCCCTTTCTCTGTCTGTCTAGCCCCTCTCCCTTTCTCTGTCTGTCTAGCCCCTCTCTCTTTCTCTGACGTTCTAGCCCCTCTCTCTTTCTCTGTTGTTCTAGCCCCTCTCTCTTTCGCTGTCTGTCTAGCCCCTCTCTCTTTCTCTGTCTGTCTATCCCCTCTCTCTTTCTCTGTCGTTCTAGCCCCTCTCTCTTTCTCTGTCTGTCTAGCCCCTCTCTCTTTCTCTGTCTGTCTAGCCCCTCTCTCTTTCTCTGTCTAGCCCCTCTCCCTTTCTCTGTCTGTCTAGCCCCTCTCCCTTTCTCTGTCTGTCTAGCCCCTCTCCCTTTCTCTGTCTGTCTAGCCCCTCTCCCTTTCTCTGTCTGTCTAGCCCCTCTCCCTTTCTCTGTCTGTCTAGCCCCTCTCCCTTTCTCTGTCTTTCTAGCCCCTCTCTCTTTCTCTGTCTAGCCCCTCTCTCTTTCTCTGTCTGTCTAGCCCCTCTCCCTTCCTGTCTGTCTAGCCCCTCTCTCTTTCTCTGTCTGTCTAGCCCCTCTCCCTTTCTCTGTCTTTCTAGCACCCCTCCATTTGTCTGTCTAGCCCCTCTCTCATTATCTGTCTGTCTAGCCCCTTTCTCTTTCTCTGTCTGTCTATCCCCTCTCTCTTTCTCTGTCTGTCTAGCCCCTTTATCTTTCTCTGTCTAGCCCCTCTCCCTTTCTGTCTGTCTAGCCCCTCTCCCTTTATTTGTCATTCTAGCCCCTCTCTCTTTCTCTGCCTGGTTTCCCTTTTTCTGTATCGGTCAGAGCAGCAGGGCTTTCCATGATGATCCTGTTACAACGGGTAAAAAGCCTTTGTCTGGGAGGTATGGTAAGGCAAGGTATGGTTTTATATGTTACAGTGAGTGAGTGGAATAATTAATTTACACCCCATAGACATAGGATAGAGCAGGATAGGGCCTTTTAGATTCAGTAGGCTAACAAGTCTGGCCCACTGACCATGTGTGTGTGTGTGTGTGTGTGCAGCCCTTACCTGGTCTGGCGTGGTCTTGCCCTCCTCAGCAACCATGGCACGCAGGCAGGAGATGGAGCCGATGAGAGGCACAGCCAGACCAATACGTAGATACCTCTGACCCTTAGTACTGAACACCAGGGTCACATTCATACACCTGGAGAGGGAGAGAGAAAGAGAAACTTGTTCCAGACACTACTTCACAAGCACACACACAAAGACAGCTACTAGACATTACACTTGCTGTGTTGTTCTCTTATCTCCTCCATGGTGTCTGTCTGGGCATGCTTGACTGCAAGGTGATGCTAACGTGTTAGCATTAGCACCACAGGAAGCCTGTCTATGTCTGCTTAGGCATGCCTATCTACAATCAACAGGAGCGAGCTAGTGCAGAAGATGTGGGCATGACAGGTGGAGCAATGGAAGGATGAAGGGATGAGCACTTAGTGCTATGAGGCCACAGGTTTGAGGTGACTCAGTTGAGGGAAGAAGGGGTGGAGGGATTTGAGAGATGGAGGGATGGATAGAGGAATAGAGGAAAGTCTGGGAGAGAAACAGGAGCTCTGATGACGCCTCAGCTTCCTGCTTTCCCATCATGCATTATTCAGGAAGTGATGCGTCGTCGCTAACAGAGTGCTCAAAAAGCAGAGTGAGAGACGGAGATGCGGTGTACAAAGTAAGAGCCAGTGATGTTAGTTAACCCCTTACTGATGTAAGAAGACACGACCGTCACTGAGATTTCAGTTGCAGACAGCGGGGCAATAAGGGGAATATGCCATCAGTAAGTGAGGACAATGAGATGAGAGAATACATCCCTCCCAAAGGGGGGCACAACGGAGTCCCAAATTCAGTAACTGTGTGAGTCTCACTTGAACTGATGAGGATTCATGAAGTCAGTCTCTTGGCATTAAGGTCATATAGGGTGGCTTGCGAAAGTATTCACCCCCTTGGCATTTTCCTATTTTGTTGCCTTACAACCTGGAATTAAAATTGATTTTTTGGGGGGTTTGAATCATTTGATTTACACAACATGCCTACCACCTTGAAGATGGAAAAACATTTTTTTATTGTGAAACAAACACGAAATAAGACAAAAAAATGAAAACTTGAGCGTGCATAACTATTCACCCTCCAAAGTTAATACTTTCTACAGCCACCTTTTGCAGCAAATACAGATGCAAGTCTCTTGGGATATGTCTCTATAAGCTTGACACATCTAACCACTGGGATTTTGCCCATTCTTCAAGACAAAACTGCTCCAGCTCCTTCAAGTTGGATGGGTTCCGCTGCTGTACAAAAATCTTTAAGTCATACCACAGATTCTCAATTGGATTGAGGTCTGGGCTTTGACTAGACCATTCCAGGCATTTAAATGTTTCCACTTAAACCACTTGAGTGTTGCTTTAGCAGTATGCTTAGGGTCATTGTCCTGCTGGTGAACCTCCGTCCCAGTCTCAAATCTCTGGAAGACTGAAACAGGTTTCCCTCAAGAATTTCCCTGTATTTAGTGCCATCCATCATCCCTTCAATTCTGACCAGTTTCCCAGTCCCTGCCGATGAAAAACATCCCCACAGCATGATGCTGCCACCACCATGCTTCACTGTGGGGATGGTGCTCTCGGGGTGATGAGAGGTGTTGGGTTTGCGCCAGACATTGCATTTTCCTTGATGGCCATAAAGCTCAATTTTAGTCTCATCTGACCAGAGTACCTTCTTCCATATGTTTGGGGAGTCTCCCACATGCCTTTTGGTGAACATCAAACATGTTTGCTTACTTCTTTCTTTAAGCAATGGCTTTTTTCTGGCCACTCTTCTGTAAAGCCCAGCTCTGTGGAGTGTACAGCTTACAGTGGTCCTATGGACAGATACTCCAATCTCCGCTGTGGAGCTTTGTAGCTCCTTTAGGGTTATCTTTGGTCTCTTTGTTGCCTCTCTGATTAATGCCCTCCTTGCCTGGTCTGTGAGTTTTGGTGGCGTCCCTCTTTTGGCAGGTTTGTTGTGGTGCCATATTTTTTCAATTTTTTAATAATGGATTTAATGATGCTCTGTGGGATGTCCAAAGTTTTGGATATTTTTTTATAACCCAACCCTGATCTGTACTTCTCCACAACTTTGTCCCTGACCTGTTTGGAGAGCTCCTTGGTCTCCATGGTGCCGCTTGCTTGGTGGTGCCCCTTGCTTAGTGGTGTTGCAGACACTGGGGCCTTTCAGAACAGGTGTATATATACTGAGATCACGTGACAGATCATGTGACACTTAGATTGCACACAGGTGGACTTTATTTAACTAATTATGTGACTTATGAAAGTAATTGGTTGCACCGGATCTTATTTAGGGGCTTCATAGCAAAGGGGGTGAATACATCTGGACAAGAGGAATACCCATGTAAGAATGCTGTTCATTGACTACAGCTCAGCATTTAACACCATAGTACCCTCCAAACTCGTCATTAAGCTCGAGACCCTAGGTCTCGACCCCGCCCTGTGCAACTGGGTCCTGGACTTCCTGACGGGCCGCCCCCAGGTATTGAGGGTAGGAAACAACATCTCCTGATCCTCAACACTGGGGCCCCACAAGGATGCGTTCTCAGCCCTCTCCTGTACTCCCTGTTCACCCATGACTGTGTGGCCATGCACGCCTCCAACTCAATCATCAAGTTTGCAGACGACACTACAGTGATTGGCTTGATTACCAACAACGACGAGACGGCCTACAGGGAGGAGGTGAGGGCCCTCAGAGTGTGCTGTCAGGAAAATAACCTCACACTCAATGTCAACAAAACAAAGGAGATGATCGTGGACTCCAGGAAACAGCAGAGGGAGCAGCCCCCTATCCACATCGACGGGACAGTAGTAGAGAAGGTGTAAAGTTTTAAGTTCCTCGGCGTACACATCACGGACAAACTGAAATGGTCCACCCACACAGTCAGCGTGGTGAAGAAGGCGCAGCAGCGCCTCTTCAACCTCAGGAGGCTGAAGAAATTCGGCTTGTCACCAAAAACACTCACAAACTTTTACACAATCGAGAGCATCCTGTCGGGCTGTATCACCGCCTGGTACGGCAACTGCTCCGCCCACAACCGCAGGGTAGTGAGGTCTGCACAACGCATCACCGGGGGCAAACTACCTGCCCTCCAGGACACCTACACCACCCGATGTCACAGGAAGGCCAAAAAGATCATCAAGGACAACAACCACCCGAGCCACTGCCTGTTCACCCTGCTATCATCCAGAAGGCGAGGTCAGTACAGGTGCATCAAAGCTGGGACCGAGAGACTGAAAAACATCTTCTATCTCAAGGCCATCAGACTGTTAAACAGCCATCACTAACATTGAGTGGCTGCTGCCAACATACTGACTCAAATCTCTAGCCACTTTAATAATAAAAAATTGGATGTAATAAATGTATCACTAGCCACTTTAAACAATGCCACTTTATATAATGTTTACATACCCTACATTACTCATCTCATATGTATATACTGTAATCTATACCATCTACTGCATCTTGCCTATGCCGTTTGGCCATCGCTCATCCACATATTTACATACTTATTCATTCCTTTACACTTGTGTGTATAAGGTAGTTGCTGTGAAATTGTTAGATTACTTGTTAGATATTACTGCATGGTCGGAACTAGAAGCACAAGCATTTCGCTACACTCGCATTAACATCTGCTAACCGCGTGTACGTGACAAATAAAATGTGACTTGACTTGACATATGCACGCACCACTTTTCCGATATTTTACTACCAAACTAGCATGTTAAATAGCATCAGTATCAGACTGGCCCTGTGGATAGACTGTCTATGAGCTAGAGAGAGACAATGCGATATATATGCTATACAAGCAACCTGTTGTGTATCTGTCAGAAACGCCCACCCTGCTTTTCACAACACTAGCACTTGATCATATTCCATTGTGTCTTGTTGTCACAAAAAGGGAGAACTGGTAACATAAAAAGTATACATGTCACACACACGCACACACACACACACACACACACACACACACACACACACACACACACACACCACACACACACACACACACACACACACACACACACACACACACACACACACACACACACACACACACACACACACACACACACACACAGTGACTGGTGTGGCTTACCTGGTTTGCCGTAGGGGAATGGGCAGTGAGATGCAGAGGAAGGGGTCAAAGGTGTTGCTCTGTTTAAGGCAATGTGGACATGTCAGGGAGGACCTACAGACACAACAGAGAGAAGGAGAGAGGGGGTTGGGTTAAAGGGATAGTTCACCCCAATTACTAAATGACATATTGGTTTCCTTACCCTGTAAACAGTCTATGGACAAGGTAAGACAGCAATTCACGCTTTGGTTTTGTTTACCTGGACACTGTTCCAAATGCTAACTTTTAATTATTTGTGGTACCAATCCAATGCAAGTCAATGCTAACTATATTAGCATTTTTGCACCTCATGTCCAGATCATTTATGTCACTTCATTAAGTTACACAATACATGTTTTAATACTTTAGGATGAGTAGGCCAGAAACAATAGAAGGTCAACCTGGTCAAATCACAGAGAGCAAACAAATTCATTTTCCAACCAGCTCCTCTCACGTGATGTGGGATGGTGTGCTACACAGGCACATTATCTTGGGCACCGTGTGTGTGATTGTGTGTGTGTGTGTGTCTAGGTTGAGTGGAGAGGTAAAGATATTCGACCTCACCTGGCAGGGCTTCTATATGTGTAACGTTATGCATGGCGTATTACGGAGTAGCTGGACAGAACAGAGAAAGTGCATTTAGCTCCAAGAGAGACAACACTACACCTGGAGCCTCACATCCCCAGTTAGAAAACACACCGGAATAGACCGAAATATTCACAAGAGAGGAGAGAAATAACCTGGTTTTATTTTTGAATATTTTAGCAGGTGTTCAAAAATCATGGTGGGAAGAGAGGAATGTGGGGAAGTCATACAGCAGCAATTCAGTAGATGTAGGGAGGTTAGCCGTTAATCGCTTAGCCAGCTGAAATACATTTGACCGGTAATGTTTAGGTTCATTATAATCATTTTGTGGAATTAAATTGTCGTGCGTGTATTTTCATTAGTCGTCATGCATCTTATTTATCACACGTTCACGGCATACATAGCCTAGTTTGAGGAGAGGAATAGCCTACTTACCAGAGTGAAAACAGACTTCGGAAGCCCAGTCACTGTTCAACAAATAACAATTCTAAATGCAATCGTGTGTTAAAAACATTTAAAAAACGATAAAAAAAGAGCTATTTTTATTTCTCAATATCAACTCGTAAAGCGCGCCTCCCATTCGCCATTCGGATGCATACGCTATAGCCTGCCTAGCGTTGACTATCAGCGCATCACCACCATTTTGCAATGTGAACTTGAGGCAGTATAATTGTTTGAAACTTGAACGTTTTACTTCACTTCAAATAATGAGGCATGTCTTACCTTGCTTCAAAGTAGCCTTGCAAAATTCATCCATAGAAACACGGAGGCAATTATTTGATAAAGACTTCCTCATGCCATTAACCAGCATTTCTTCTCTGTTCTATTGGTTTTCATATTTACTTTATTTTGTTGTCCAGCAGCCAAAGGCACAATCCTAGTCATATTAGCAACCCATCATAGTAGTATTATTAGATTCCCCCTCTTTCCATGTTCCTAATTGAGATTTCTGTCATCTCTGTCAAATGGAACTGTATTATATGCACAGTTTAAAACTGTGTTTTCCGTGAATTGCATTTGGGCAAATGTTTGAAAATCTAGTTTTATTAGCTGCTCCATTACAGGAGTTGCATGGTCAATAACAGGCTATAGCCTTTTGACTGGAAGACGATAGGCTTGCTATTGTTGCATGTTTCCATTAGGCTCTTAATGAAAAATGTCCGGTCCTTGTATGCATGCATAGTATCAGAGAGGAAGAGGCGAAGCGAGAGGTTTCACTCTCACCAAAATCTGTCCAAAATAAGTCCAATGTGTTTCTATGGGCTTATTTTGGGCCTAAGCTTGTCGCCTGCCTTCCAGTTTTTGGACGAGTCCCATCGCTCTGGAGGAAACATAAGCATCGTGTCACTATATACAGATCTCTGACAGTATTTTCTGTCGGTCACGTAATTTGACTGTTTGGAGAAAACATTTTTTTTTTACAGTTTGTTGACGGGTTAATGATGGTCAATTAGTCGGAAGCAAAATTGACTGAAATATGAATCCTAAGTAGATGTGCTTATTAGAAAAAGAGAGGCGCAGATGGAAACAGAAGAGAGAGCACCAAGTCAACTGAGACGCAACGACTTCCAGATTGACAGGGACATGACATCTGCGACATCATCCCAATGCAAAAGAGTCACTACCTTGTCTCATCCTCCCGTGTCATGCAGGGCATCCACTACCAGTGTCAACCAACACAATAATGACTCCAACATGAATACCTCCCTGGCCAGTGGCCCAGCCAGAGTACACCCAGGGGGATTTAGTAGTGGTGCCCTACAGGGGGATCAGCAGGGGATGAGCCTGGGGGTTAAGCACAGAAACATGGAGGACAGCCAAGAGGACTGCGTCAGCAGCATCCCCAGGGGGAGGGGAAAGGCGGATGCAGAGGGGAGAAAGAAAGGTGGCGGCAGTAGGGAGAAAGATGGAGGCAGAGGAGAGAAGGAAGGATGGTGGGGGTAGAGAGAAGGAAGGATGGTGGGGGTAGAGAGAAGGAAGGATGGTGGTGGTAGAGAGACGGAAGGATGGTGGTGGTAGAGAGAAGAAAGGATGGTGGTGGTAGAGAGAAGGAAGGATGGTGGTGGTAGAGAGACGGAAGGATGGTGGTGGTAGAGAGAAGAAAGGATGGTGGTGGTAGAGAGAAGGAAGGATGGTGGTGGTAGAGAGAAGGAAGGATGGTGGTGGTAGAGAGAAGGATGGATGGTGAAAGGAAAAGGAAAGAATGAAGACGAGGTAGAAACAAAGCAGATTGGTTGGAGAGAGAGAGGCAGCCATTCAGGCTAGCTTGTGTGGAACATCTTAGCTCCACCGTGCTGATACTTCTGACTGCTCTGCTCTCTCCGCTCTCTCTTTTCCTCCTGGTTGTTCTCAGCTGAATGAGTCCAGGTTATCAGGTGTTCTGCTGAGTCACTCCAGGACAGTGATGCAACACAGGGCCTGTATCCACAGAGTCTCAGAGTAGGAGCGCTGATCTAGGATCAGGTCACCACCTGTCCTTATAAATCGTATTCCTTTTGATCTAAAAGGCTAAACTAATCCTAGATCAGCACTCCTACTCAGAGAGGTTTTATAGAGATGTGCCCAGATATCATAGAAATAGCATTACTATTTCAATAGTATTACTTAGTTATTGTATTTCTATGGATCCCAGATTTCCCCATTCAACTCTGTCAGGCTGTAAATGACATTCTGACAGTTGGTTAAAATGATTCCTGTATTTACTCTGCATGGGGACGTGACAGTCACATCATTAGCGGTGCTTACACCTTCCAACGTCACTTAGAACGCTCTCCGTGGAGTCTGACGTGCACACAATCACTTAGAACTTAGTATGTGGAGGCTGACAGCGTTTCCACTCTGGTTGGTTCACCTGTCTGTGAGGAGAGAGTCTGTGTGTGTGTCAAACCTATCCTCGCACCACCATCCACTCTGCATTTGGCTGACTCGCACAGCACCAATCCTCTGGCCTCTAGCCCACAGCAACGAGTTAGCAGTCCTACCGACCAACGGTCTACCAGAGATCATTACTCATCATTTATACAGATGAGGTTTTGAACAGCCTCCCTGCACTCCCTAAATAAATAGTACGTGACCAGCATTACTAAACACGTAGCCTCATATCACCTTTCTTGAACGCAGCATCTATATCGCTCAAGACCACTGAATTAAGAGATAATAACCCAAACAGCATGACTGAACTTGCAGCCTCTGTCACGCCCTGACCACAGAGAGCCTTTTATTCTCTATGTTGGTTAGGTCGGGGTGTGACTAGGGTGGGTTATCTAGGTTGTTCTATGTCTATGTTGGCCTGATATGGTTCCCAATCAGAGGCAGCTGTTTATCGTTGTCTCTGATTGGGGATCATATTTAGGCAGCCATTTCCCCACTGGGTTTTGTGGGATCTTATTTTGAGTTAGTGCATGCTGCACCTCTTATGTTACGGTTCGTTGTTTGTTTCCTTTTTGTTTTGTAAGTTTCACAAAAAATAAAAGATGTGGAACTCAGAGCACGCTGCGCCTTGGTCCGTCTCTCCACACAATCGTAACAGCCTTACCCTACTGGAATGCAGCTCTCATATCATAGGCCTACATATAGCACATGCTACGCATCAACATACATGAGACAGAATTCAAACGCCATGACGTAGACACAGTGCTTTTAGAGAATGTTTGACCAGTAAATTGGTCCAAGAGCTTTCTTGAACGCAGCTCTCATAGCAAACAGCTCCTACCGTGCATTACCCTGAACCCACATTAGACAGAATGAAGATACTGTGTATAACACACAACACAGACCTTCTAGTGAATACATTTGAACCGACGGTGAACCTCGTCTTCCATCAATCCCCTTTTCCTTTCAGTTTCACCAGCTAAAAATCACTCTCTGCTTGAATAATGTATTCCAATGGATTCACAGTCCATTTCATCCAAAAATTGAGAGGACAAATGCGAGATATAACTTCCCTAGGGGTTGGAGTCATAAATACTCAGTGCCCGGGTGAAAAGCCCATTTGAGATTCAATATCGCGCCATTGGTGATTTGCATTTTCCACAAATGTGGCTAAAAGCAAAGTGGTAGAGAAACACATTGGTAATGGCTGGGGTGGCGAATGATGCCTGAACAGAAATGAAAGGACCCCAATCCCAGACACTGATGGATACAGGCCAGCACAGAGGTCCTGATGCCATTTCAGCCCAGTGCCACTCCAGGACAAGGACACAGGCTCAAGTATCCCCTCCCTCAGTCGTTCGACTAACCAATCAATCCACAGAGAAATGTCTACAGTCTGGCGTCTTCTGCCCTGTAATTAGCATAATGTCTAAAGTGGAACACATGGCAAGTCCTTCCAGACTTTAACTCTACAGGTCAGCAGACATTTCCTCCTCTGCTCCCTCCTTTCCTCTCTTCATTTCCTCTCTACCTCATTTCCTCTCTACCTCTGGTGAAACGGGGAGGGCCGCTGTAGCAAGAGCGAAATCCCCCAGTCAGTCAGTCTGTCTGGGTTGCTGGTGACTGCGTTGGGTTGGATGAGTGCACTGAGGCTGATCTGCCTCTATCTGCTTCTCCATTAGAGACCTTTAAACAAAGGGCCCACGCCATGGGAAATTAACAGAGGGCTACGCCTCAAAGGGGGGAAAAAAGAACAAATGTTTTCGGCTGCCTCTCTTTGAGGGGTGTGACGAGCTGGAAGATGAAGTCTGGGAGTTAACGCAACGCAGGTTAGGAGACAAGCTGATTGGTCTGTTGAATGCTTCTTGTGCTGGACATTTGGATTTTGTCTTCAACTTCAAGAGATTCAGTGTGACATTTGTGATATTGGAGGCAGCACCAAGCCAAAAAGGATGTTCACTTGTTTAAAAACTTTGAGTTGAAATCACTCCCCCCCCCCAAATAGTTGTTGTGACCTTCATCTTACAGTGCTGATGAAGTTTAAGGTTGACCATCGTCATCGTCCTGCGAAAGTATTTCCTCTGTTGACGATGTGTACTATCTCCGAGTGGCCTTTACAGTTCCAGTGTGTGCAGGTCAGAGAGTTCATGAGTATGCGTATGGTTACTGCCTCTATCCACTCAGAGAAGGGTATCCGCATCCCTGCCTGTGTGTGCATATCCTGCTTGCATACTGAGAGGTGCGATGCGCTCTGGTCCCCATCTGCAGTGTGGAGATATGAGGCTAGACGAGGCTCTAATCGTCCCTCTCTCGCTCTCTCTGGTGTCGATCCAGGCCGTTGACAGCCTCCTCCTCCACGTCACCGGAACATTGGGGACCCGGACACCAGTTGTTGAACTCATTCTCTAAACAAACAACTGCACTATTGTCACATCCTGACCATAGTAAGATGTCATTTTCTATGGTAGAGTAGGTCAGGGCGTGACAGGGGGTGTTTTGTGTTTTTCTATGTTTTGTATATCTATGTTTAGGATCTAGTTTTCTATGTTGTTGTTTTTTGGGATGATCTCCAATTAGAGGCAGCTGGTCCTCGTTGTCTCTAATTGGAGATCATACTTAAGTAGGGTTTTTTTCCACCTGTGTTTGTGGGTAGTTGTCTTCTGTTTAGTCTATGTACCTGACAGAACTGTGTGCGCGTTCGTTTTCGCTTTGTTATTTTTTCTTTAGCGTTCGGAGTTTAAATAAATATTCATCATGAGCAATCAACACGCTGCGCTTTGGTCCCCTCTCTACGACAGCCGTTACAACTATCATCTCTGGCAAGCTTCAACTGCAACCACTTACTGTGTAGGCTCCTACAGTACAGATCCAACTCCATAAAATAAAAGGCACATTGTGAGTGGGCACGCACACCTGAGAACTCTCAGCTCCTCTCTTAGCTTAACTACGCCATTTCTCTTTTTATTACCTCAGCTGTTAGTGGGGTGTCAACAAGGAGGAGGGAAAATGTATTGGCACTCCTCACAATTACTCTACCGTCCTCAACCACTAGAGTCAATCGCATCATGAAACAGCGTAAAACAGTTTCACAGAGAGTAATAAAGTGCTTCAGCTCTGACAGCAGTGGGTCAATACAATTGTATTGGTGTTTGGTTGGCAGAGAAGTAAACAGAACTACTGTATTAGTGGGGTAATTGGCAGACCTGTATGTGTGCGAACATTGTGTGTGTGTGTGTGTGTGTGTGTGTGTGTGTGTGTGTGTGTGTGTGTGTGTGTGTGTGTGTGTGTGTGTGTGTGTGAGAGAGAGAGTAAGTGTTAGTTGATGATAGTTAGAAGGTGTCGGGTCGAAAAGAGGAAGCAGGGCTTGGCAGAGTCTCTACGCTCTGTACGTTAACAAAAAACACCAGTGGAGAGATCAAAGCAGTCCTCCACTTCATCAACTCTCTAACCCCCCACTTCAAAGCATCCAGCCTGGGATGGGATCAGCTCAGAGACGCCCCAGGTAAGGTCATGGTGGAAGGGGGGGAAGATGGCAGCCCAGGAGGCCTCCCCGGTGGAGGGGGAGGGAGTGTGAGTGGGTCATCATGGTAATAAAATCAAAGGAGAGGTTGAATGAGGAGTGACTGTGTGAGCTCTGGATAATCTGCTTTAAAAGGTTTGACTACAGAAATCTGCACCACCATCTTGGGCAGCTGTGCTGAACTGAAGACAGGGGGGAGAGTATGAATAGAAAGACAAGATCTATTTCCTCAGTCCTTTGGGTGCCTCCCAAATGACATGCTATTCCCTTTATAGAGCACAACGTTTAACCAGGGCCCATTGAAGTTGTGTAGCCTACTTTAAAGGCAATAGGGTGCCATTTGGGATGCAACCGTTGACACTAAGACAACCAACGTTCCAAACTCAACATGACAGACTGAGGGTGTAGACCAAGACTCATTTGAGGCTGGAAAGTGACTGTCGCTTGTCTCTCTCGTCTCTGCAGCCTAAACCACCCGACAGCCTCCACTCTAATCACAAACACTTATTCAGATCAGAACGCCCCGGAGGAGTCTCACAGGTATAAAAAGACAGAGAGAGAGAGAGAGAGGGGGAGAGAGAGAGAGAGGGGGGGGGGAGAGAGAGAGAGAGAGAGAGAGAGAGAGAGAGCGAGAGAGAGAGCGAGAGAGAGAGAGAGAGAGCGAAACAAACTAAGAGTGATTATTCTTTTGTTTAGTCTTGCTATTAGAAACGAGCACCATGGCAAACGCAATTATAGAAGGACAATAACATAAGGAGAAAGTGTGGAGGACGAGTCCCAGAACCCAAACTCATCAGAGCCAATGGGTGCCTCTCAATATGCATACTACCATGCTCCACATTCTCATGCTTCAACGATGTTCTCTTGACTACGTTCTTGTGAGGACGAGAGTGTGGAGAATGCATAAAACATTACATTTGAGAAGCACTTCCCCTACTGTTTTACCTCACACTGCAGGACAATGGCAACAATAGACAAAACAAGATATACACAAAGCAAAAGTTTTACTTCATAACTATCAGCTAGATATGTGAATCGTAATAATCTAACTTGCCAGCTAGTTAAACAGGCAAAAATGACATAAAACGAATGTTAAGCAAGGTTGGTGTACATTTTTCGTGGGTAGATACCAATTATTCGCGGCTACATTCTTCTTGAACTGCATTGTTGGTTAAGGGCTTGTCAGTAAGCATTCCATGGTAAGGTTGTATTCGGCGCATGATTAGCTAGCTAGCCAGTTAGCCTAATTCACTTACTATGGACTTACCTACCCATTCACTGAACAGTCTTCCAGCCAGGACAGTGGCAATAGAGACGAAAAAAAGATAAACACAAAGCAAATGTTTTTCTTCATAACTATCAGCTAGCTATGTATATGTGAATCTTAATAATGTTGCTAACCAGATGGTATAAAACATTACCTAAAACTAATATTATGCAAGGTAGATGTCAATTCTTTGTGGGTAGCTAGCCAACAATTCTTCTGTAGTAACAGTAGTAGCTAGCCAGTTAGCCCTACTGACTTATTATGGGCTTGCGTTCTATGGTACGTAGGCAGGTAAACATGCTACAATTTACACAGCATGTATTTATTAACACGTCAACATAAAATATTGTAGTCAGGCAACATTTTACATGCGAATAAGCAACATTTCACATTTGAGAAGTTCCCTCCGTGCTCCGTTTCGGCTACTTTGATTTGGACTCATACTCCGACCCTCCCGTGCTTCAATTTGCATGCTCGGAGCGCGGTAGTATGCATTTTGAAAAACACCCATTGTCTCAGTCACACTACTACACGGTCTTGTGTCTTCAGAAGTCGGGAAGATAGAACACCCAATACTGCAACGTTGAGTTACAATGTTGGAACGGAGACCAATGTTACACAACAGTTTGAGTGCAGTGGATAGGATACATTACTTGTGTTGACCTGTATTCATACTCAAATGCACTTGCATGAACAGAAGTACAGTTATAGGCAGGCACAGTGCATTAACTCTACAGACAAAAGGAACTTTACAGACGGCCCCATGTAATGCCAGGCCAGGCAGGGGTGGGGAACAGCCAGGCAGGGTCTACCTCTCCCAGGCTCTACCAGCAAGGTCATCTGTAACAAGCCCTCCAGTCATCTGCCCCCTCCCTCTCCATCTGTACCTCCCTCCAGCCAAACCAGACAGACGTTATCCTGCTACCTGGGTCTGTGTTCGGAACTCTGGAATCGCAATTACAGTGTAACCCTGCTACTCTCTGACACTTCAAGCTGTTGGGGTGAAGCCAGGCAGAAAATTACAAGGTGCGTTGTGGGAGAAACAACAGAGTTTGGAGTGGTTCTGTAATCACTTTACAGTAGACTGCATAATGTGACAACAACATGTACTCAATTCTGAGACATATCCTTAGGGAGCACCATCAAAGTACTAATTACTGGTGCTTTAGTATTGTTTTATAACCCCTGACTAAACAAATACTACACAATTTTTTAGCTGTCCCCAATGGAGAACCCTTCGAATAACACTTTTTGGCTCCAGGCAGAACCTTTTTGAGTTCAATGTAGAACCATTTCCAGACTGTGTTCTACATGGAACCCAAAAGAGTTCTACCTGGAACCAAAAAGGGTTCTACCTGGAATTAAAAAAGGGTCATCCTACGGGGACAGCCGAAGAACCCTTTTGGAACCCTTTTTCTAAGAGTATACTACTACACCTTAGGTGTACAAATGTAGGATTTTAATTCGAGCCAGTTTGCTTCAGCAGGGAAATAATCCTGCAGCAATGGGAAATGTGAATTATTATGTGGGTTATAATGAACATTTGTGTTGTCACGACTTCCGCCGATGTCGGCTCCTCTCCTTGTTCGGGCGGCGTTCGGCGATCGATGTTACCGGCTTTCTAGCCATTGCCACTCCATTTTTCATATATCCATTTGTTTTGTCTTGTCCCATACACACCTGGTTTTCATTCCCTAATCATTCTACATGTATTTAGCCCTCTGTTTCCCATCATGTCTTTGTATGTAATTGTTTGTTTGTGATGTGGATTATTGTTGGGCGCTTTACTTTTGCCATGTTCCGTGTTTTTGGCAAGCTATTGTTTTTATGTGCTGTATATTTTGGAATGGAATTGTTCACTACACTCTGCTCTCCTGCACCTGACTTCACCTCCCGTACACACCTTTGAACAGAATTACACACCAAACCATGGAGTCAGCAGGAGCAGGTACCCCGGTTAGAGGAGTCGAGGAGCGCGTCCAGGAACATTCGGAAATGTTAAGTCAACTTGGTGCCATGATGGATCGCGTTGTTCAAACCATGGACCGCTGGGAGAGACAGGGAGTCTCTCCAGCGCCTCGACCAGTACAACTGGGGTTGCCTCCACCCGTCCCGTCCGGAGAGAATTCCAGTGGGATGCGTCTCTCCCTTCCCAGGGAGTATGATGGGATGGCAGCACAGTGCCAGGGATTCCTGTTACAACTGGACCTCTACCTGGCCACTGTGCACCCAGCTCCCTCGAGAAGGGACAGAGTGGCTGCCCTCGTCTCCTGTCTTACAGGAGGAGCGCTGGAGTGGGCAAACTCTGTGTGGAGAGGGGGAGACACGGCGTTGGACCACTTCGAGGAGTTCACCTGTCGCTTCCGGGCCATCTTCAACCATCCACCCGAAGGTAGAGCGGCGGGGGAAAGTCTCTTCCATTTGAGGCAGGGGACGAGGAGCGCCCAGGAATTCGCCCTGGAATTCCGGACCTTGGCCGCCGGAGCAGGCTGGAACGACAGGGCCCTCATCGACCACTATCGATGCAGCCTACGAGAGGACGTCCGACGTGAGCTGGCCTGCAGGGATGCCACCAACTCCTTTGACCAACTGGTGGATTTGTCCATCCGGTTGGATAACCTGCTGGTCACCCACGGACGTCCAAAGGGGTCTCTGTCGGTGCCATCTTCCAGCACCCCTGCTCCGGTGCCCATGGAGTTAGGAGGGGCTGCTCATAGGGAGACTGGAGGAGGAGCCATCACGTGCACCATCTGTGGCCGTAGTGGACACACTGCCGGTCGGTGCCGTGTTGGTTCCTCTGGGAGTCGAGGCAACAGGCAGGGCACTCTGGCGTCACCCCAGGTGAGTTCGCACCACACTCATCCAGAGTCCACTGTTGATCAACTGTTTGTGTCTGTTTGTTTCCCTGAGTTTTCTCCTCATTCCCAGCATAAGGCGCTCGTCGATTCAAGCGCAGCTGGGAATTTTATCAACAGAGTGTTAGCCATTAGTTTAGGGATCCCCATTTTTCCTGTAGTTAGACCCTTCCCAGTTCACGCTCTGGATAGTCGGCCATTAGGGTCCGGGCTAATCATCGAGGCCACCATCTCCTTGGCCATGGTTATGCAGGGGGACCATGAGGAGAGAATCAGCCTCTTCCTCATTGACTCTCCTGCGTTTCCTGTGGTACTAGGCCTTCCATGGTTGGCTCTGCATAGCCCCACTATTTCCTGGCAACAGAGGGCTCTCACGGGGTGGTCGCGAGAGTGCTCAGGGAGGTGTGTAGGGGTTGCTGTTGGTGCTACCACGGTGGAAAGTCCAGACCAGGTCTCGTGCACATCCCCCCTAAATATGCCGATTTGGCTCTCGCCTTCTGTAAAAAGAAGGCGACTCAATTACCACCTCATCGACGGTGGGATTGTGTGATAAATCTCCTGGCAGATGCTGCGCTTCCCAGGGGTCACGTGTATCCCCTGTCGCAAGAGGAGACGGTGGCTATGGATACATATGTCTCTGAATCCCTGCGTCAGGGGTACATTCGGCCCTCTACTTCACCCGCCTCCTCAAGTTTTTTTTGGTGAAGAAGAAGGATGGAGGTTTACGCCCGTGTATTGACTATAGAGGTCTCAATCAAATCACGGTGAGATACAGTTACCCGCAACCTCTTATCGCCATGGCGACTGAGTCAATGCATGGGGCGCGCTTCTTCACGAAACTGGATCTCAGGAGTGCGTATAACCTGGTGCATATCTAAGAGGGAGACGAGTGGAAGACAGCGTTTAGTACCACCACAGGGCATTATGAGTACCTCGTCATGCCGTACGGGTTGATGAATGCTCCATCAGTTTTCCAATCCTTTGTAGATTAGATTTTCAGGGACCTGCACGGGCAGGGTGTAGTGGTGTATATCGATGACATTCTGATATACTCCACTACACTTGCCGAGCATGTGTCCTTGGTGCGCAAGGTACTTTGACGACTGTTGGAGCATGACCTGTTTGTCAAGGCTGCGAAATGCCTGTTCTTTCAGCAGGCCGTCTCCTTCCTAGGGTATCGCATTTCCACATCAGGGGTGGAGATGGAGAGTGACCGCATTGCAGCCGTGCGTAATTGGCCGACCCTCACCACGGTAAAGGAGGTGCAGTGCTTTTTAGGGTTTGCCAATTACTACCGGAGATTTATCCGGGGTTTTGGCCAGGTTGCTGCTCCCATTACCTCATTGCTGAAGGGGGATCCTGTACGGTTGCAGTGGTCGGCTGAGGCGGACAGGGCTTTTGGGCAGCTAAGAGCTCTGTTTACTTCGGCTCCCGTGCTGGCTCATCCGGATCCCTCTCTGGCATTCATAGTGGAGGTGGACGCGTCCGAGGCTGGGATAGGAGCCGTGCTCTCACAGCGCTCGGGTACGCCACCAAAACTCCGCCCCTGTGCTTTCTTCACGAAGACGCTCAGCCCAGCGGAGCATAACTATGATGTGGGGGACCGGGAGTGGTTGGCTGTGTTTAAAGCGTTGAAGGCGTGGAGACATTGGCTTGAGGGGGCTAAACACCCTTTTCTCATCTGGACTGACCACCGCAACCTGGAGTACATCCGGGCAGTGAGGAGACTGAATCCTCGTCAGGCAAGGTGGGCCATGTTCTTTACCCGTTTTGTGTTTACCCTATCCTACAGACCAGGTTCCCAGAATAAGAAGGCAGATGCACTGTCCCGGCTATATGACACAGAAGAGCGGCCCATGGATCAGACTCCCATACTCCCAGCCTCCTGCCTGGTAGCACCAGTCGTGTGGGAGCTGGATGCGGACATTGAGCAGGCGTTGCGTACAGAGCCGGCTCCCCTCCAGTGTCCTGTTGGGCGTATGTACGTTCCGTCTGCTGTCCGTGACCAGTTGATCTATTGGGCCCACACATCTCCCTCCTCTGGTCATCCGGGGATCGGTCAGACGGTGCGCTGTCTGACTGGGTGCGCCTGTTCACTACACTCTACACTACACTACACCCTTGACATTTGTAGGGGTGGATACTTTTTTCGTTAGGGCAAATCAAGTCTGAAATTTCAAAATTGAAATTACAAACTTCAGAAGCCTTTTAAAAACTCAAATACACTAGAAGTTTGCATTACCTGCTTTGCAAGAAAATTCTCAGCAACAAAAAAATTATCAAATTAAGATCCTACATCTGTATATACATCCACCTGAGGGGGAAGACACTTCACAGCTGTCAGCCAAAACTGTTCGTCGAGGGCTGCCGTCCAAACACTTAAAAGACACCCTATCCCCTCAGCCCTTAAATTAAGTGGACACTTCTGATGGCGTATCATGACGTCTGACGAGTATACACTTGCAGGGTGAGGGGCGAGGGAGGAAGGAATGATTTTTAAATCGACCACCCTTGGCCGGAAATTCGCCACTCAAACATCCTGCAATGATTGTGTTTTCAGCCACCGGTAACTTGCTGGTGCTTTATATGCACTACAGTCAATTATGAGTGCATGTCTACTTGTATTGAATATATAATTATTAATATACGCCTACTGTATGATAGCCAGCAAATGAATTAGCTAACTGATGCTAGCCTGCCTAGCTGGAACTTCTGAAGATGGAAAATGTCATATTTCTACAATTTCCAAAAGATAACCAAACAAAAACATATTACATTTTTACGTAGCATTCGTTTTTACTTACACTTGTATGTTGACTTCTACATTGATGTTGTTTTTAAGTTTTCGCGGATGTACAATCATCGCGAATTGAATTATGGGGAGTTTCAGGCCCGTAATTGTGCAAAGCCAACTAAAAACGTGGGCTGAGGGGCTTACGTTGCAAACTTCCCTTGCTTGGCTAATCATTTGGACCATCCTCCAAGATGGCGATGGGGACTCCCCCAAGGGCATAAGGCGAGGGTAAGTGGACGAGGATGTGTCTTTTAAGTGTTTGGACCGCAGACTAGGCAGTGCACTATGAAGGGAATAGGGTGCCATTTGAGACAAGAGACAAAATGATTGATGAGAGGAGCCATCGCATTAGCATTCTTTACTAAGCTGTTTAGGGATGCATTTGGAGTGTCTTGAAGGTTACGTCTCAGATTTCCCCTAGTGTCGCTACTCTTATCTGCTAATGAATTAACAGCTATTTTTGATAATAGGATGTAAACACAACCTGTGTGCAGTTGTGGCAAACACATCATAGCCAACAGCCAAGGGGGTTGATGTTAAAGAAGACACACTTTACTTTGAATATTCCATCTCGGAATTCCAATATTCTACCTCAAAATTCCGATATCCCATTTTAGACACAAATTTTTCCATAAGGCAAAATGGATTCGGAGAGCAATTTCCAATTAGCAGCCTGGGGAGATCAGTCTCCGCAGGGATACAGTGGGTTTGTATAAGTGTATAATCCATAATCCTGTGATGAGGGAGTTGGAATCATAATCCCATGATTGACTGGGTGGTTAACCCCGCATCATCATCAATACAGTCTAACTGTCTGGGGTTAACCCTATATTGATTGACTCACGCTGATCTACCAGCATGGTGTTAAGTCTAATACTAAGCCCGATACAACTGGAGTCCTTCTTTGTTATAAAGGAGCACTGCCTGTTGGCTGCAATCAACTCCCAGCAGATTCTGTACATTTCAGGTCTAATCTCATTATCTATACAATATGAATGTGTCAAAGTCTAATCATCTGTTAAACTGCTCAGTCAATCCATGTGGTATACAGATCAGTGGTTGGTATCATAAATCAACAAGTGGAATGTTTCAACAGATTGATCTAAGAAGAGGTGGATGGGGAGGAAAGGAGATGGAGAACATCATGACAAGGCTAGCAGAGGGTCACTGCATCTCCATGAGACTGGCTACGTAGGGATCCTGCTGCTGCTGCTGCTTTGTGTGTATGTGTGTGTGTACTGCAGACCAGGAGGAAAAGAGCCAAACAAGATACAGACAGAGACTAATCCCAGAAAGTGTTCACAGCTAGCTCAATGTGACCTACTTTAGCAGGCTAGCGGTTCTTATCCACAGGAGGGAAAGTGCATGCTCACCTGTTCTGAATACCTATACTGTAAATAATGGCACGCTATAGATTCTGGTGAGAAAAAACTGTGCACACAGACATTACAAAAGTCTTGGATGAGAAGAGTAGGTGTTTTTATACTCCATGAAGCCTCATGGTGTGAGAAATCATTATTGAATTGCTGCATAACTTAAGTATGCGTTATTACATGACCTGTACTAATTGAATGTGACTCCTCACCTCTTATCGTCTGTGACTACTAATGTACCTGTATGATATTGTCTATGACTCGTACCTGTACTGTGCCTGAAAGTGGTCCTGGACGAAGCTGTGCCGCGTCCCAGGCTGGTGTGCTGCTGCTGGGCCGGAGACAGGGCTCTCCTCCGCTCCACCCAGCGGGCCCTGGAACAGAGAGAGAGAAAGTGTGAATGTGTGAATGACCTGTGTGTGTGTGTGTGTGTGTGTGTGTGTGTGTGTGTGTGTGTGTGTGTGTGTGAGAGAAAACGTCAACACTGAAGCTAGAGCTGAACAGCAGCAGGGTAACAGGGTGTATCACAGCAGATGTAAACAGGAGCGCTACAATGGGACAGGAACTAAATGAGGTGCTAATGCACGTTAATACACTCTTGTACTTTTTATAGTGTTCAGCTTCGCTGGCGAAGAGTGAGAACGAAAACAGCCAAATCTTACCTCATGACTGTCATTACATGTGTGTATGTGTGTGTGTGTGTGTGTGTGTGTGTGTGTGTGTGTGTGTGTGTGTGTGTGTGTGTGTGTGTGTGTGTGTGTGTGTGTGTGGTTTGCGTTCCCATGTAATTCACTTTCCTCTCAGCATTGCTGACCTTGGCTTAGAGGGAGATCGATGAGAGTTGGGTAGAAGGGAGAGCAGTAGGTAGGTAAACACATTAAAGTGAATATACTAAATCTGGGTTGAATCAAAACAAGTCGGTCCGGCTGCCCACTAGACCTGTAAAGGTTCACCAAACCCACGGTTCGGTGGTACGTATTGCGGTTTTGGGGTTACGGTTCAGTTCAGTGGGAAAATGAGACACCAACCATAATCTAGTTCATTATTGTTTACTTAAGAAATACAAAGTGTTGATATTCCTGATTCCATATATGATCATGATCCATATAACAACACTGTATTTTCAGGGTTACATGGGTTTACATGGGTTTTCAGGGTTACATGATAAATTACATATCCATCCAGACCTTGGACACCTAGGAATTTGTGTGACCGGATCTTTTCAAATAGTAGTTGAGTACACCTGCTGTAGATGTCCTGCACAACATTGGCCAATTCATTGACAACTTTGTCTTTAGCTTGCTTATATAGAGCGGGTACTACCTGTTTGCAGAAATGGGTGGGAGAGGGCGAAGTTTATAATGAGGCTCGAGCACTTCCACAAAGTGCTGAAACCCCCTATTCTTCAAAACCACAGAGAATGGGCGCATATCCGCAGCTATAAACATACCTATCACTCTTGTAATTTATTTTCCCCCGATCAGAATCAGCTGTGAATTGCTGTTTGAAAGCAAAAGGGAGATTTCTTTTTTTTTTTGCGTTTCCGTCTTGCTCAGGTGGTAGGAATACTGGGGTGATGTCGGTGTCAATGTGTCAACATGTTTGAGGTGTTGGCAGCTGCATAGGCTATTCTTGTTGAGCAGTGGCAACATACTCGCTCTGTCTATCGCCATTGTATTCTACTGGGAAGCCAAAATGTTTCTAAACTGCCGATTTAAACGATTATGGAGAATCCTCCTGGTTTATCGATCCCACCACTCGGCCATCGTACAGAACCAGTTCCCGCCTGCGCCTCACAAAAGAACAGTTTTAAATGTATCAATTAAAATTACTATTTTTATTACAACGTGTGCATAGGCCCTAGTTGTTTTAACGGAATAGCCTGAAATGTTTTGGGGGTTTTTTCAGCTCAGATTTACTCAAGAGGCATACAACTCAGCGTTGGCATAACCTATAGGCCTAGTGTTTTTATTTTTTATATATTTTTATATATTCATTAGGGTTCACAGTGCGGCCCGAACCGAGGTCCCTGTACCGAACGGTTTGGTACGAATACGTGTACTGTTACACACCTAGTGTACTGAACCACAGACAGCGAGAGGCTAACAGTTTGAGAAGAGAACCAAATGAAAATGAAGGAGGTTTGAGTTATTGTAAGATGTGATACAGTAAATAGAGGTTTGCATGAGCCACTGAAGGAACGTCTAGAATCCTGACAAAACCAAATCTCTCTCCAACAGTAGATATATCACAGCTAAAGACTGTGTTACTTTCCAGATAGACAGGTAAATAAACATATTGATCCTACATGAATAAAGTACAGAGCAGCCAAGCCCACCAACCACAGGCCTGAACTGAACCCTTGAGTCTGAGTTCTGTTCAGCGAAATCAAACGAAGGATAGAGTGAACCACTGTGACTCATGGTGCTAGGGGACTGCAGGTAGATACTCTGCAATTACCTGAACAGTGCCTGCTTGATGTAATCAAAGAGCAGCACACTGAGATATTTTCACCAACAGCTTCTAGACTCAGGTTTGTTATGTTTTGGAGTGCCTTTAAAAAGACAGTCTTAGTCATCATAACCATACTAATCACTTCCTGCTAAGCTGAAGGAGACAGATCCACTGGATTATGCTTCCATATTGGATATTCATTGATATTCTCAGCCAATGAAAATGATCAAATAGACATTTCAATCAAATGTTTTTGAGGCATATATTTTTCGGGACATGGGGAAATGTACACTGCTCAAAAAAATAAAGGGAACACTTAAACAACACAATGTAACTCCAAGTCAATCACACTTCTGTGAAATCAAACTGTCCACTTAGGAAGCAACACTGATTGACAATAAATTTCACATGCTGTTGTGCAAATGGAATAGACAACAAGTGGAAATTATAGGCAATTAGCAAGACACCCCCAATAAAGGAGTGGTTCTGCACAGACCACTTCTCAATTCCTATGCTTCCTGGCTGATGTTTTGGTCACTTTTGAATGTTGGCGGTGCTTTCACTCTAGTGGTAGCATGAGACGGAGTCTACAACCCACACAAGTGGCTCAGGTAGTGCAGCTCATCCAGGATGGCACATCAATGCGAGCTGTGGCAAGAAGGTTTGCTGTGTCTGTCAGCGTAGTGTCCAGAGCATGGAGGCGCTACCAGGAGACAGGCCAGTACATCAGGAGACGTGGAGGAGGCCGTAGGAGAGCAACAACCCAGCAGCAGGACCGCTACCTCCGCCTTTGTGCAAGGAGGAGCAGGAGAAGCACTGCCAGAGCCCTGCAAAATGACCTCCAGCAGGCCACAAATGTGCATGTGTCTGCTCAAATGGTCAGAAACAGACTCCATGAGGGTGGTATGAGGGCCCAACGTCCACAGGTGTGGGTTGTGCTTACAGCCCAACACCGTGCAGGACGTTTGGCATTTGCCAGAGAACACCAAGATTGGCAAATTCGCCACTGGCGCCGTGTGCTCTTCACAGATGAAAGCAGGTTCACACTGAGCACGTGACAGACGTGACAGAGTCTGGAGACGCCGTGGAGAACGTTCTGCTGCCTGCAACATCCTCCAGCATGACCGGTTTGGTTTGGCGGTGGGTCAGTCATGGTGTGGGGTGGCATTTCTTTGGGGGGCCGCACAGCCCTCCATGTGCTCGCCAGAGGTTGCCTGACTGCCATTAGGTACCGAGATGAGATCCTCAGACCCCTTGTGAGACCATATGCTGGTGCGGTTGGCCCTGGGTTCCTCCTAATGCAAGACAATGCTAGACCTCATGTGGCTGGAGTGTGTCAGCAGTTCCTGCAAGAGGAAGGCATTGATGCTATGGACTGGCCCGCCCGTTCCCCAGACCTGAATCCAATTGAGCACATCTGGGACATCATGTCTCGCTCCATCCACCAACGCCACGTTGCACCACAGACTGTCCAGGAGTTGGCGGATGCTTTAGTCCAGGTCTGGGAGGAGATCCCTCAGGAGACCATCCGCCACCTCATCAGGAGCATGCCCAGGCGTTGTAGGGAGGTCATACAGGCACGTGGAGGCCACACACACTACTGAGCCTCATTTTGACTTGTTTTAATGACATTACATCAAAGTTGGATCAGCCTGTAGTGTGGTTTTCCACTTTAATTTTGAGTGTAACTCCAAATCCAGACCTCCATGGGTTGATCAATTGGATTTCCATTGATTATTTTGGTGTGATTTTGTTGTCAGCACATTCAACTATGTAAAGAAAAAAGTATTTAATAAGATTATTTCTTTCATTCAGATCTAGGATGTGTTGTTTAAGTGTTCCCTTTATTTTTTTGAGCAGTATATGTTGTGTGATGACTTTCAGCACATTTAGCGTACTGGCTCGATAAGATGATTATTGTTGTCTTGTTTGGAGTGTTGTATGAAGCTATATGCTTCCATACTATTACTCTTTCTGTGAATAGCCTATGAGAGAGGCCTTCAATTAGTTGCTATGCAGAGTAAAAAAGTGAAATAGCCTCAGCAAACAAAGGGGTCACAGCGACATATCCAAGCTTTTATGGGGTTACGACTGAGGCTGATTCAATTGCTATTTAACTCATTCAGTTGAAACCTTGTAGAGAGCCCTTTGAGAGGTTTTGGGCCATGTGGCCAAAGTATTGTGTAACCCCATGATACACTGCATAGTATAGGTAAGTTTATACCGACTGGCCATGTGGCCAAAGTATTGTGTAACCTCACGATACACTACATAGTATAGGTAAGTTTATACCGACTGGCCATGGGGCCAAAGTATTGTGTAACCTCATGATACACTACATAGTATAGGTAAGCCTATACTGACTGCTTTCAGTGAGAACAGTACAGTTGACGGTAAAGAAATAGAGCAATAGGATGAAGGAGCTATTTGAGTTGCTCTGCCCCAAAACATCACTTTAGTAGCTGTTTCCGACCTGGATGGTAATGAACAGTTTAGATGCCCTGCGTGAGGTAGTGAGATTGAAAATAAATTAATTGTCACCTGGGGACCAGAGCTAAGCGTCGGAGGCGATTTTGATCTCGACATCAATTTCCGTTTTTGGGGTGAAAGTTCCGCCCTGAAGTTTGTGCCTGTCTAAAAATCTCGAATTACTTCAAACTCATTTAGGACACATTTAGAGCAAGGTCACATACACACATACAATATCAATATCTTATGTTGTGAGTATTGTATCAATATGTGCATCAATAAAACATAAGTACTGTACAACCAAGATTGACAGCATAACCCTGGAGAATATCTGTCAGCTTTGTTTCATCAACATCTGTGATGTAATCAATTATTTGACACACTTCTGTGTCAACAGCAAAAGGCCTAACTGCTATTTATACCTTTCCTCTCCTATTCACATCCTAAATGTGTCACCATGTTCTTTAAAAAAGGTAAGAAAGTCCATTATGCTTCCTGTGAAGAAGATGTGTGTGGTACACTTTCCTAGTTTCCCCAAAGGCAGGACAATCTCATCGAGCCACTAGAAACGCTCTCTTCAGAAGAGCACTTAACTACTTTGGGAATAGCAGCAGTAGAGTGTGTGATACATCTAAGTGTTTGTAAGAAACTATAGTAGTCTGAAAGTGTGTGATACATCTAAGTGTTAGTAAGAAACTATAGTAGTCTGAAAGTGTGTGATACATCTAAGTGTTAGTAAGAAACTATAGTAGTCTGAAAGTGTGTGAGGCATCTACAGTAAGTGTTTATGAGGACGTGTTAAAGAGTCTCAATAGGTTTGAGTCAGACTCATAATGGCCGTGCTTTCTTCTGACAAACTGCATTAGAACGTTTTGCAAGATCTAAGGACGATGGTACAAAAATTAGAAATAGGCTTACGCGTTGTTACATTATGAAAGTGAGGAGCAAAACCATGACATTTTACAACAACCATTACAAATAGTTGGATAATAGCCTCCATAATAGCTTGTCATCCAATGTAAAAAAAACAAAAACACAAAAAAACATTATGATGCACAGCAAACTCCAGACTATCTAGTAATAATATTGTTTTGTCTCTTATTAAGTCTTTTCAACCAAGAAGCTATTCCGCTGATAATGATGAGCCAAATGAACAAGATGTCTCTTTCAAGCCGTCGAATCCCCAAAGCAATTTTTTCATTCGCTAACACAATTAAAGATTAAATACAGACATGGATGGCCTGAGACGTGCTTGGGAATAATGGTTTATTGGAGCTATTAGCGCACAAGCGAGCGAGCAAGAGCGAGAGAGAAAGAGTGAAAGCACTAGAAAATACTACATCTAGGGATTCTGCCAATCCTACAACACAGTGCAGAAGGTGCGCCATTAGAGAGGTGAATTTGAGTCTCTTGGTTTTGTCCTGTTAGCAGAGTTGTGTACCCGGTAAGGTTGGAAGCTGACACAGATAGGTACAGCGCTGCTGGTCAGCTAACTCAAATTTCACCTTCCTTTCTTTCAAAATATGGACAAAAACACAGGATATGCTAATAGGTACAGTCCTTCGGGTCAGCTAACTCAAATGTGATCTTCCTTTCAGTCAAAATGTGGACAAAAACACAGGATATGCTAATAGGTACTGTCCTTCGGATCAGCTAACTCAAATGTGACCTTCCCTTCAGTCAAAATGTGGACAAAAACACAGGATATTCTAATAGCTGATAGTAAAAACCGAGACCAATACCTTGAGTAGATGGAAGAATCAACACAACTACAGCCAGAGACAGAACTAAACCATAGTCAGAGATAGTATAGTATACTAGCATAGTACAGAACCATCAGCTAAGTAGCCTGGTCAAAGTCCTTACACAAATCACCATGGAAACATTGGGTTCCTTTCCCATCAAAATGTGGACTGAGGAGGACGTTTTTCATTAAACACAGCATCTCCTTGGAAATGAGTTGTGAGTTTAAAACCCCGAAGCACAAACTCTCCCCGCAGCAATTCATCTTCATAAAATAACTCAACATGCCTTTTAACAGTTATTGCAGAGTTGTGTTTATTCTATTTTCCTAATAGAGAGGAAGGGAAGCTAGTGGGCTTAACCTGGGTTGTATTGCTTAGGCACCAAATGGGGAAAAACAGACAAACAGGGAGAAACTGGCTGATCTTGATCTCGTAGAATAAGAAGTGCTTGTTTTAGTTTTCCAGAATGTGTTATTTTAAGAGGTGCATAGTTTCGCAACTCTGCACTACCGAATGTGCTTTTAGCAATCCAATTGCTTATCATGCCACTAACAGGTAAGGTAATAAATAAGGCTTATATAAGGTGATACACTGTCCTGGGGTGTGTAATTCTGTTGAGAGTGAGTGGCTGATAAAGAGAAGCTCCGGGTGGATGCTGCTGTAGTAGCAGTAAGAGTGTATAGTGGGGAATACCAGCAGACCCAAGGCATGTGTTGCCAGGCACTGCAGCCAAGGCTCGGGCTACTTAATTCTCTATTCATAACAAATCCAAAGCCCGGTGGGCTTTGCTGCACACTAGAGAAGGCACCTTCCCCACAAGTAGGTCAACAGGCATTTAGCTGGACCTTAGAACAAACAACAGATGCCTCCATTAAACTGTGATTCCTCTAAAAGTGGGTGTGTGCGTGCACTAACATTTTCTTATATCTGGGAACCAGTGATGAATAAATACCCCTACAGTATTTTTCCTTGCTCTGCCATTGCCTGCCAAGGCAGGTGGGCCTGTCAAACCTACATGCGAAGCAGGAGCTAGCGTAACATGAGAGATGCTAATATGCAAAAAGCGCTAAAATGTTAAATTGTGTAATCCAAAAATGCTGAACGCTAACAGCTAACAAATCCAGATCCATTTTCTGGGCCCCCTGTTGCTCAGAGGAGAATATTAGCACTGGCATCCAAACCCTTCCAGGCTATTTACAGTGCCTTGCAAGAATATTCATCCCCTTTGGCGTTTTTCCTATTTTGTTGCATTACAACCTGTAATTTAAATGTATTTTTATTTGGATTTCATGTAATGGACATACACAAAATAGTCCAAATTGGTGAAATGGAATGAAAAAAATGACTTGTTCCCAAAAATGATAAAAAACCCCAAAACTGGAAAGTGGTGCGTGCATATGTATTCACGCTTACAAGCTAAAATTAAAGCAGGAAGCACCAGTGACTAGATCAATAAAAAAGTGGTCAGATGAAGCAGATGCTAAGCTACAGGACTGTTTTGCTAGCACAGATTGGAATATGTTCCGGGATTCCTCCGATGGCATTGAGGAGTACACCACATCAGTCATTGGCTTCATCAATAAGTGCATTGATGATGTCGTTCCCACAGTTACCGTACGTACATTCCCCAACCAGAAACAATGGATTACAGGCAACATCTGCACTGAGCTAAAGGCTAGAGCTGCCGCTTTCAAGGAGTGGGACCCTAACCCTGAAGCTTATAAGAAATCCCGCTATGCCCTCCGACGAACCATCAAACAGGCAAAGTGTCAATACAGGACTAAGATCGAATCGTACTACACCGGCTCTGATGCTCGTCGGATGTGGCAGGGCTTGCAAACCATTACAGACTACAAATGGAAGCACAGCCGAGAGTTGCCCAGTGACAAGAGCCTACCAGACGAGCTAAACTACTTCTATGCTCACTTCGAGGCAAATAACACTGAAACATGCATGAGAGAACCAGCAGTTCCGGAAGACTGTGTGATCATGTTCTCCGTAGCCGATGTGAGTAAGACCTTTAAACAGGTCAACATCCACAAGGCCGCAGGGCCAGACGGATTATCAGGACGTGTACTGTCTTCACTGACATGTTCAACCTCTCCCTGTCCGAATCTGTAATACCAACATGTTTTAAGCAGACCACCATAGTGCCTGTGCCCAAGAAAACTAAGGTAACCTGCCTAAACAACTACCGACCTGTAGCCAGACTGTAGTCATGGCTCACATCAACACCATTATCCAAGAACCCCTAGACCCACTCCAATTTGCATACCGCCCAACAGATCCACTGATGATGCAATCTCTATTGTACTCCACACTGCCCTTTCCCACCTGGACAAAAGGAACACCTATGTGAGAATGCTATTCATTGACTACAGCTCAGCGTTCAACACCATAGTGCCCTCAAAGCTCATCAATAACTGGATCCTGGACTTCCTGACAGGCCACCCCCAGGTGGTAAGGGTAGGTAACAACACATCCACGACGCTGATCCTCAAAATGGGGGCCCCTCAGGGGTGCGTGCTCTTGTTCACTCATGACTGCACCCCTCCTTTTCTCCCCAATTTCGTGGTATCCAATTGTTAGTAGTTACTGACTTGTCTCATCGCTACAACTCCCGTACGGACGCGGGAGAGGTGAAGGTCGAGGGCCATGTGTGTTCCGAAACACAACCCAACCAAGCCGCACTGCTTCTTAACACAGCACGCATCCAACCCGGAAGCCAGCCGCACCAATGTGTTGGAGGAAACACCATACACCTAGCGACCTGGTCAGCGTGCACTGCACCCGGCCCACCACAGGAGTCGCTAGTGCGCAATGAGACAAGGATATCCCTGCCAGCCAAACTCTCCATAACCCAGATGACGCTAGGCCAATTGTGCACCGCCCCATCGGCCTCCCGGTCGCACAGAGCCTGGGCTCAAACCCAGAGTCTCTGGTGGCACAGCTAGCACTGCGATGCAGATCAGTGCCACACAAGTGGTAGGCCTGATCACCGAGAACGACGAGACAGCCTATAGGGAGGAGGTCAGAGACCTGGCCGTTTGGTGCCAGGACAACAACCTCTCCCTCAACGTGATCAAGACAAAGGAGATGATTGTGGACTACAGGAAAAGGAGGACTGAGCACTCCCCCATTCTCATCGACGGGGCTGCAGTGGAGCAGGTTGAGAGCTTCAAGTTCCTTGGTGTCCACATCACCAACAAACTAGAATGGTCCAAGCACACCAAGACAGTCGTGAAGAGGGCACGACAAAACCTATTCCCCCTCAGGAGACTGAAAAGATTTGGCATGGGTCCTCAGATCCTCAAAAGGTTCTACACCTGCACCATCGAGAGCATCCTGACTGGTTGCATCACTGCCTGGTATGGCAACTGCTCGGCCTCCGACTGCAAGGCACTACAGAGGGTAGTGCGAACGGCCTAGTACATCACTTGGACCAAGCTTCCTGCCATCCACGACCTCTATACCAGGCGGTGTCAAAGGAAGGCCCTAAAAATGGTCAAAGACTCCAAGCAACCTAGTCATAGACTGTTCTAGTCTAGGTCCAAAGTCTAGGTCCAAGAGGCTTCTAAACAGCTTCTACCCTCAAGCCATAAGACTCCTGAACACCTAATCAAATGGCTACCCAGACTATTTGCACATTTGATTTGATGATCATGCACTGTGTACATCCATCCATTTTGTGTATTGCTAGGCAGTTACATAAACAGGATCCTTTTCTGCTGTTGCTTTTGCCATGAAAGATGTGACGTCAAACAGATACATATCACTGCAGTCAGCAGAACTAAGGCAGCGTCGCAGGGAGGCACACACAATGGTATACTCATGGGTATTGGCTATCTGAACTAGAGGTCAACTGATTAATCGGAATGGCCGATTAATTAGGGCCGATGTCAAGTTTTCATAACAATCGGTAATCTGTATTTTTGGACACCGATTTGCTAATTATTATATATATTTTTTACACCTTTATTTAACTAGGCAAGTCAGTTAAGAACACATTCTTATTTTCAATGACGGCCTAGGAACGGTGGGTTAACTGCCTTGTTCAGGGGCAGAACGACAGATTTTTACCTTGTCAGCTCGGGGATTCAATCTTGCAACCTTACGGTTAACTAGTCCAACACTCTAACCACCTGCTTTACATTGCACTCCACGAGGAGCCTGCCTGTTATGCGAATGCAGTAAGAAGCCAAGGTAAGTTGCTAGCTAGCTAGCTTATCTTATAAAAAAACAATCAATCAATCAATCATAATCACTAGTTAACTACACATGGTTGATGATATTACTAGTTTATCTAGCCTGTCCTGCGTTGCATATAATCGATGCGGTGCGCATTCGCGAAAAAGGACTGTCGTTGCTCCAACGTGTACCTAACCATAAACATCAATGTCTTTCTTAAAATCAATACACAAGTATATATTTTTAAACCTGCATATTTAGTTAATATTGCCTGCTAACATGAATTTCTTTTAACTAGGAAAAATGTGTCACCTCTTGCAACAGAGTCAGGGTATATGCAGTGTGAAGACTATTTCTTCCTAACAAAGACAGCCAACTAAGCCAAACGGGGGATGATTTAACAAAAGCGCATTTGTGAAAAAAGCACAATCGTTGCACGACTGCACCTAACCATAAACATCAATGCCTTTCTTAAAATCAATACACAGAAGTATATATTTTTAAACCTGCATATTTAGCTAAAAGAAATCCAGGTTAGCACGCAATATTAACCAGGTGAAATTGTGTCACTTCTCTTGCGTTCATTGCACGCAGAGTCAGGGTATATGCAACAGTTTGGGCCGCCTGGCTCGTTGCGAACTAATTTGCCAGAATTTTACGTAATTATGACATAACATTGAAGGTTGTGCAATGTAACAGGAATATTTAGACTTAGGGATGCCACCCGTTAGATAAAATATGGAATGGTTCCGTATTTCACTGAAAGAAAAACCTTTTTGTTTTCGAGATGATAGTTTCCGGATTCGACCATATTAATGACCTAAGGCTCGTATTTCTGTGTGTTTATTATATTATAATTAAGTCTATGATTTGATAGAGCAGTCTGACTGAGCGGTGGTAGGCACCAGCAGGCTCGTAAGCATTCATTCAAACAGCATTTTCGTGCGTTTTGCTAATAGCGTTTCAAACGTCACTCGCTCTGAGACTTGGAGTAGTTGTTCCCCTTGCTCTGCATGGGTAACGCTGCTTCGAGGGTGGCTGTTGTCGATGTGTTCCTGGTTCGAGCCCAGGTAGGAGCGAGGAGAGGGACGGAAGCTATACTGTTACACTGGCAATACTAAAGTGCCTATAAGAACATCCAATAGTCAAAGGTATATGAAATACAAATCGTATAGAGAGAAATAGTCCTATAATTCCTATAAAAACTACAACCTAAAACTTCTTACCTGGGAATATTGAAGACTCATGTTAAAAGAAACCACCAGCTTTCATATGTTCTCATGTTCTGAGCAAGGCACTTAAACGTTAGCTTCCTTACATGGCACATATTGCACTTTTACTTTCTTCTCCAACACTTTGTTTTTGCATTATTTAAACCAAATTGAACATGTTTCATTATTTATTTGAGGCTAAATTGATTTTATTGATGTATTATATTAAGTTAAAATAAGTGTTCATTCAGTATTGTTGTAATTCTCATTATTACAAATAAAAATAAAAAAATAGTCCGATTAATCGGCATCGGCCTTTTTGGCCCGCCAATAATCAGTATCGGTATCGGCGTTGAAAAATCCTAATCGGTCGACCTCTAATCTGAACATCACATTTCTGCACACGCACGACCTGTAGCCTCAAGGATGGAATCCCAAATGGCACTCTATTCCCATATTATATTGTTTCCTACTCTATTACCATATTATATTGTTTCCTACTATATTCCCATATCATATTGTTTCCTACTATATTCCCATATTATATTGTTTCCTACTATATTCCCATATTATATTGTTTCCTACTCTATTACCATATTATATTGTTTCCTATGGGCCCTGGTCAACAGTATTCCATTACAAAGGGAATAGGTTCTCATTTGAGGCGAAGCCAAGGACTCTTCCGTAACAGGGCGTATCAATAGGACGGTCCGGTCTTCTCATGCGGACTGAAACAGTTCAATAAGTCACAGCCATGTCTGCTACGTGTCTGTCTCGACAGTGTGATGACGTCATCAGAGGACACACGTATCAATAGGACTCTTTAACAAGTCCCAGACAGGTGTTTCCTACGTGTCTGCCTTTGTTCGACATGCCGGAGGACATACTCACGTGTGGCTGTGTTTTTGACACAGACATTGCGTGATCCTGCTAATCTAGTTGGAGACATGAATAAAAGCTGGATGGATGATGATCATAGTAACTTCTGGATTCGACTCAATGTAAAAATGCAGTTGAAGAGTGAGTCTCTTATACGAAGCAGCGAAATAATGATATCTTCTCACGATGCCGAGCAACTGCCCCAAAGAACTGGACCGCTCACTTTTTCGTAAACGAGGCCGTGTATGCCAGCTGTTGGGCTAGGCAGCGCTAGGCAGGGAGGGGACTACCGCTGAGTTTATCCCAAAAATAGAGCTCTGCTGGCGGGGAGGCAAGCCGTTGTCCTCCCCTGCCAGGACCCACGGACCTAGCTCACGTTGCAAGGTGTTGCCCACTGTACTACCATATGCTCAGTGCTGACCTAAAAACACACTGTTCCTGGGCTGTTGCATCCTGGGCCGTACTCTCCCTCCTGTCCGGGACTCTCTATAGGAGATTGAGGTACTTCTGTATAGTAGGAGCCCAAGCTCTCTGGGGTCCCTGAAGCTAGCCTGTGACTACACCGCTGGGTATGCAGAGGTAACCTTACAGGTCCCAAAGCAAACAGGTTCTGTTTGTCCTAACAAGGATCCTGTACAATTTACTCACACTCATAACAGTCACAGTGTGAGTCAGAATTTATTCTGTTCAGGTCCTGTGATATCTGAGAGAAACAGACAGAAGCAGCAGCTCACATAGGACTCTCCATG